>NC_141698.1:1118588503-1119294453 GCF_964263255.1 Lissotriton vulgaris
TCCATGCACCACTCACTACCCCTGGGAAAAAGGCCCCAACAGCAGCCAAAAAAATCGAAAAACGCACAAAAAACAGCACAATCCCATGCCATCCATACCCTCAATGATGTTTAAATTCAAGACACCCCGCAGAAAGACTAGGCCCATACACCACTCACTACCCCTGGGCATAATGGATGAAAGCTAGGCAAAATGGGTGCAGGCCTGAGAACACTGCCTGCCTTCAAAATGGCCCCTTGCCTCCAGCACATGGCCAGGGCCTGCCTGTACCAGCACTCAAATCGGCCCCTACCAACATGGCCAGTCCCCATCAACACCCCAAAAAATCGAAAAACACACACAAATCACCACAATCCAATGCCATCCATCTCCTCCATGATGTTTACATTAAAGAGAACCAGAGAAAGACCCAGTCCATGCACCACTCACTACCCCTGGGCAAAAGGCCCCAACAGCAGCCAAAAAAATAAAAAAACACACAAAAATCAGCACAATCCCATGCCATCCATGCCCTCAATGATGTTTAAATTCAAAACACCCCACAGAAAGACTAGGTCCATGCACCACTCACTTCCCCTGGGCATAATGGATGAAAGCTAGGCAAAATGGGTGCAGGCCTGAGAACACTGCCTGCCTTCAAAATGGCCCCTTGCCCCCGGCACATGGCCAGGGCCTGCCTGTACCAGCACTCAAAATGGCCCCCACCCACATGGCAAGTCCCCATCAACACCCCAAAAAATCGAAAAACACACAAAATCACCACAATCCAATGCCATCCATGCCCTCCATGATGTTTACATTAAAGAGAACCCACAGAAAGACTCAGTCCATGCACCACTCACTACCCCTAGGAAAAAAGGACCCAACAGCAGCCAAAAAAATCGAAAAAGAAACAAAAATCAGCACAATCCCATGCCATCCATGCCCTCAATGATGTTTAAATTCAAGACACCCCACAGAAAGACTAGGCCCATGCACCACTCACTACCCCTGGGCATAATGGATGAAAGTGAGGCAAAATGGGTGCAGGCCTGAGAACACTGCCTGCCTTCAAAATGGCCCCTTGCCCCCCAGCACATGGCCAGGGCCTGCCTGTACCAGCACTCAAAATGGCCCCCACCCACATGGCCAGTCCCCATCAACACCCCAAAAAATCGAAAAACACACAAAAATCACCACAATCCAATGCCATCCTTGCCCTCCATGATGTTTACATTAAAGAGACCCCACAGAAAGACTCAGTCCATGCACCACTCACTAACCCTGGGCAAAAGGCCCCAACAGCAGCCAAAAAAATCAAAAAACACACAAAAATCAGCACAATCCCATGCCATCTATGCCCTCAATGATGTTTAAATTCAAGACACCCCGCAGAGAGACTAGGCCCATGCACCACTCACTACCCCTGGGCATAATGGATGAAAGCTAGGCAAAATGGGTGCAGGCCTGAGAACACTGCCTGCCTTCAAAATGGCCCATTGACCCCAACACATGGCCAGGGCCTGCCTGTACCAGCACTCAAAATGGCCCCCACCAACATGGCCAGTCCCCATCAACACCCCAAAAAATCGGAAAACACACAAAAATCACCACAATCCAATGCCATCCATGCCCTCCATGATGTTTACATTAAAGGGAACCCACAGAAAGTCTCAGTCCATGCACCACTCACTACCCCTGGGCAAAAGGCCCCAACAGCAGCCAAAAAAATCGAAAAACACACAAAAATCAGCACAACCGCATGCCATCCATGCCCTCAATAATGTTTAAATTCAAGACACCCCACAGAAAGACTAGGCCCATGCACCACTCACTACCCCTGGGCATAATGGATGAAATCTAGGCAAAATGGGTGCAGGCCTGAGAACACTGCCTGCCTTCAAAATGGCCCCTTGCCCCCCAGCACATGGCCAGGGCCTGCCTGTACCAGCACTCAAAATGGCCCCCACCCACATGGCCAATCCCCATCAACACCCCAAAAAAATCGAAAAACACACAAAAATCACCACAATCCAATGCCATCCATGCCCTCCATGTTGTTTACATTAAAGAGAACCCACAGAAAGACTCAGTCCATGCACCACTCACTACCCCTGGGCAAAAGTCCCCAACAGCAGCCAAAAAAATCAAAAACACACACAATAATCAGCACAATCCCATGCCATCCATGCCCTCAATGATGTTTAAATTCAAGACACCCCCCAGAAAGACTAGGCCCATGCACCACTCACTACCCCTGGGCATAATGGATGAAAGCTAGGCAAAATTGGTGCAGGCCTGAGAACACTGCCTGCCTTCAAAATGGCCCCTTGCCCCCCAGCACATGGCCAGGGCCTGCCTGTACCAGCACTCAAAATGGCCCCCACCCACATGGCCAGTCCCCATCAACACCCCAAAAAATCGAAAAACACACAAAATCACCACAATCCAATGCCATCCATGCCCTCCATGATGTTTACATTAAAGAGAACCCACAGAAAGACTCAGTCCATGCACCACTCACTACCCCTGGGAAAAAGGCCCCAACAGCAGCCAAAAAAATCAAAAAACGCACAAAAAACAGCACAATCCCATGCCATCCATGCCCTCAATGATGTTTAAATTCAAGACACCCCGCAGAAAGACTAGGCCCATACACCACTCACTACCCCTGGGCATAATGGATGAAAGCTAGGCAAAATGGGTGCAGGCCTGAGAACACTGCCTGCCTTCAAAATGGCCCCTTGCCTCCAGCACATGGCCAGGGCCTGCCTGTACCAGCACTCAAATCGGCCCCCACCCACATGGCCAGTCCCCATCAACACCCCAAAAAATCGAAAAACACACACAAATCACCACAATCCAATGCCATCCATCTCCTCCATGATGTTTACATTAAAGAGAACCAGAGAAAGACCCAGTCCATGCACCACTCACTACCCCTGGGCAAAAGGCCCCAACAGCAGCCAAAAAAATAAAAAAACACACAAAAATCAGCACAATCCCATGCCATCCATGCCCTCAATGATGTTTAAATTCAAAACACCCCACAGAAAGACTAGGTCCATGCACCACTCACTTCCCCTGGGCATAATGGATGAAAGCTAGGCAAAATGGGTGCAGGCCTGAGAACACTGCCTGCCTTCAAAATGGCCCCTTGCCCCCCGGCACATGGCCAGGGCCTGCCTGTACCAGCACTCAAAATGGCCCCCACCCACATGGCCAGTCCCCATCAACACCCCAAAAAATCGAAAAACACACAAAAATCACCACAATCCAATGCCATCCATGCCCTCCATGATGTTTACATTAAAGAGAACCCACAGAAAGACTCAGTCCATGCACCACTCACTACCCCTGGGAAAAAAGGACCCAACAGCAGCCAAAAAAAATCGAAAAACACACAAAAATCAGCACAATCCCATGCCATCCATGCCCTCAATGATGTTTAAATTCAAGACACCCCACAGAAAGACTAGGCCCATGCACCACTCACTACCCCTGGGCATAATGGATGAAAGCGAGGGAAAATGGGTGCAGGCCTGAGAACACTGCCTGCCTTCAAAATGGCCCCTTGCCCCCCAGCACATGGCCAGGGCCTGCCTGTACCAGCACTCAAAATGGCCCCCACCCACATGGCCAGTCCCCATCAACACCCCAAAAAATCGAAAAACACACAAAAATCACCACAATCCAATGCCATCCTTGCCCTCCATGATGTTTACATTAAAGAGACCCCACAGAAAGACTCAGTCCATGCACCACTCACTAACCCTGGGCAAAAGGCCCCAACAGCAGCCAAAAAAATCGAAAAACACACAAAAATCAGCACAATCCCATGCCATCTATGCCCTCAATGATGTTTAAATTCAAGACACCCCGGAGAGAGACTAGGCCCATGCACCACTCATTACCCCTGGGCATAATGGATGAAAGCTAGGCAAAATGGGTGCAGGCCTGAGAACACTGCCTGCCTTCAAAATGGCCCATTGACCCCAACACATGGCCAGGGCCTGCCTGTACCAGCACTCAAAATGGCCCCCACCCACATGGCCAGTCCCCATAAACACCCCAATAAATCGAAAAACACACAAAAATCACCACAATCCAATGCCATTCATGCCCTCCATGATGTTTACATTAAAGAGAACCCAGAGAAAGACCCAGTCCATGCACCACTCACTACCCCTGGGCAAAAGTCCCCAACAGCAGCCAAAAAAATCAAAAAACACACAAAAATCAGCACAATCCCATGCCATCCATGCCCTCAATGATGTTTAAATTCAAAACACCCCACAGAAAGACTAGGACCATGCACCACTCACTACCCCTGGGCATAATGGATGAAAGCTAAGCAAAATGGGTGCAGGCCTGAGAACACTGCCTGCCTTCAAAATGGCCCCTTGCCCCCCGGCACATGGCCAGGACTTGCCTGTACCAGCACTCAAAATGGCCCCCACCCAAATGGCCAGTCCCCATCAACACCCCAAAAAATCGGAAAACACACAAAAATCACCACAATCCAATGCCATCCATGCCCTCCATGATGTTTACATTAAAGGGAACCCACAGAAAGTCTCAGTCCATGCACCACTCACTACCTCTGGGCAAAAGGCCCCAACAGCAGCCAAAAAAAATCGAAAAACACACAAAAATCAGCACAATCCCATGCCATCCATGCCCTCAATGATGTTTAAATTCAAGACACCCCACAGAAAGACTAGGCCCATGCACCACTCACTACCCCTGGGCATAATGGATGAAATCTAGCCAAAATGGGTGCAGGCCTGAGAACACTGCCTGCCTTCAAAATGGCCCCTTGCCCCCCAGCACATGGCCAGGGCCTGCCTGTACCAGCACTCAAAATGGCCCCCACCCACATGGCCAATCCCCATCAACACCCCAAAAAAATCGAAAAACACACAAAAATCACCACAATCCAATGCCATCCATGCCCTCCATGTTGTTTACATTAAAGAGAACCCACAGAAAGACTCAGTCCATGCACCACTCACTACCCCTGGGCAAAAGTCCCCAACAGCAGCCAAAAAAATCAAAAACACACACAATAATCAGCACAATCCCATGCCATCCATGCCCTCAATGATGTTTAAATTCAAGACACCCCCCAGAAAGACTAGGCCCATGCACCACTCACTACCCCTGGGCATAATGGATGAAAGCTAGGCAAAATTGGTGCAGGCCTGAGAACACTGCCTGCCTTCAAAATGGCCCCTTGCCCCCCAGCACATGGCCAGGGCCTGCCTGTACCAGCACTCAAAATGGCCCCCACCCACATGGCCAGTCCCCATCAACACCCCAAAAAATCGAAAAACACACAAAATCACCACAATCCAATGCCATCCATGCCCTCCATGATGTTTACATTAAAGAGAACCCACAGAAAGACTCAGTCCATGCACCACTCACTACCCCTGGGAAAAAGGCACCAACAGCAGCCAAAAAAATCAAAAAACGCACAAAAAACAGCACAATCCCATGCCATCCATACCCTCAATGATGTTTAAATTCAAGACACCCCGCAGAAAGACTAGGCCCATACACCACTCACTACCCCTGGGCATAATGGATGAAAGCTAGGCAAAATGGGTGCAGGCCTGAGAACACTGCCTGCCTTCAAAATGGCCCCTTGCCTCCAGCACATGGCCAGGGCCTGCCTGTACCAGCACTCAAATCGGCCCCCACCCACATGGCCAGTCCCCATCAACACCCCAAAAAATCGAAAAACACACACAAATCACAACAATCCAATGCCATCCATCTCCTCCATAATGTTTACATTAAAGAGAACCAGAGAAAGACCCAGTCCATGCACCACTCACTACCCCTGGGCAAAAGGCCCCAACAGCAGCCAAAAAAATAAAAAAACACACAAAAATCAGCACAATCCCATGCCATCCATGCCCTCAATGATGTTTAAATTCAAAACACCCCACAGAAAGACTAGGTCCATGCACCACTCACTTCCCCTGGGCATAATGGATGAAAGCTAGGCAAAATGGGTGCAGGCCTGAGAACACTGCCTGCCTTCAAAATGGCCCCTTGCCCCCCGGCACATGGCCAGGGCCTGCCTGTACCAGCACTCAAAAGGGCCCCCACCCACATGGCAAGTCCCCATCAACACCCCAAAAAATCGAAAAACACACAAAAATCACCACAATCCAATGCCATCCATGCCCTCCATGATGTTTACATTAAAGAGAACCCACAGAAAGACTCAGTCCATGCACCACTCACTACCCCTGGGAAAAAAGGACCCAACAGCAGCCAAAAAAATCGAAAAACACACAAAAATCAGCACAATCCCATGCCATCCATGCCCTCAATGATGTTTAAATTCAAGACACCCCACAGAAAGACTAGGCCCATGCACCACTCACTACCCCTGGGCATAATGAATGAAAGTGAGGCAAAATGGGTGCAGGCCTGAGAACACTGCCTGCCTTCAAAATGGCCCCTTGCCCCCCAGCACATGGCCAGGGCCTGCCTGTACCAGCACTCAAAATGGCCCCCACCCACATGGCCAGTCCCCATCAACACCCCAAAAAATAAAAAAACACACAAAAATCACCACAATCCAATGCCATCCTTGCCCTCCATGATGTTTACATTAAAGAGACCCCACAGAAAGACTCAGTCCATGCACCACTCACTAACCCTGGGCAAAAGGCCCCAACAGCAGCCAAAAAAATCGAAAAACACACAAAAATCAGCACAATCCCATGCCATCTATGCCCTCAATGATGTTTAAATTCAAGACACCCCACAGAAAGACTAGGCCCATGCACCACTCACTACCCCTGGGCATAATGGATGAAATCTAGGCAAAATGGGTGCAGGCCTGAGAACACTGCCTGCCTTCAAAATGGCCCATTGACCCCCAGCACATGGCCAGGGCCTGCCTGTACCAGCACTCAAAATGGCCCCCACCCACATGGCCAGTCCCCATAAACACCCCAATAAATCGAAAAACAAACAAAAATCACCACAATCCAATGCATTCATGCCCTCCATGATGTTTACATTAAAGAGAACACAGAGAAAGACCCAGTCCATGCACCACTCACTACCCCTGGGCAAAAGTCCACAACAGCAGCCAAAAAAATCAAAAAACACACAAAAATCAGCACAATCCCATGCCATCCATGCCCTCAATGATGTTTAAATTCAAAACACCCCACAGAAAGACTAGGCCCAGGCACCACTCACTACCCCTGGGCATAATGGATGAAAGTTAGGCAAAATGGGTGCAGGCCTGAGAACACTGCCTGCCTTCAAAATGTCCCCTTGCCCCCCGGCACATGGCCAGGGCCTGCCTGTACCAGCACTCAAAATGGCCCCCACCAACATGGCCAGTCCCCATCAACACCCCAAAAAATCGGAAAACACACAAAAATCACCACAATCCAATGCCATCCATGCCCTCCATGATGTTTACATTAAAGGGAACCCACAGAAAGTCTCAGTCCATGCACCACTCACTACCCCTGGGCAAAAGGCCCCAACAGCAGCCAAAAAAATCGAAAAACACACAAAAATCAGCACAACCCCATGCCATCCATGCCCTCAATAATGTTTAAATTCAAGACACCCCACAGAAAGACTAGGCCCATGCACCACTCACTACCCCTGGGCATAATGGATGAAATCTAGGCAAAATGGGTGCAGGCCTGAGAACACTGCCTGCCTTCAAAATGGCCCCTTGCCCCCCAGCACATGGCCAGGGCCTGCCTGTACCAGCACTCAAAATGGCCCCCACCCACATGGCCAATCCCCATCAACACCCCAAAAAAATCGAAAAACACACAAAAATGACCACAATCCAATGCCATCCATGCCCTCCATGTTGTTTACATTAAAGAGAACCCACAGAAAGACTCAGTCCATGCACCACTCACTACCCCTGGGCAAAAGTCCCCAACAGCAGCCAAAAAAATCAAAAACACACACAATAATCAGCACAATCCCATGCCATCCATGCCCTCAATGATGTTTAAATTCAAGAAACCCCTCAGAAAGACTAGGCCCATGCACCACTCACTACCCCTGGGCATAATGGATGAAAGCTAGGCAAAATTGGTGCAGGCCTGAGAACACTGCCTGCCTTCAAAATGGCCCCTTGCCCCCCAGCACATGGCCAGGGCCTGCCTGTACCAGCACTCAAAATGCCCCCCACCCACATGGCCAGTCCCCATCAACACCCCAAAAAATCGAAAAACACACAAAATCACCACAATCCAATGCCATCCATGCCCTCCATGATGTTTACATTAAAGAGAACCCACAGAAAGACTCAGTCCATGCACCACTCACTACCCCTGGGAAAAAGGCCCCAACAGCAGCCAAAAAAATCAAAAAACGCACAAAAAACAGCACAATCCCATGCCATCCATACCCTCAATGATGTTTAAATTCAAGACACCCCGCAGAAAGACTAGGCCCATACACCACTCACTACCCCTGGGCATAATGGATGAAAGCTAGGCAAAATGGGTGCAGGCCTGAGAACACTGCCTGCCTTCAAAATGGCCCCTTGCCTCCAGCACATGGCCAGGGCCTGCCTGTACCAGCACTCAAATCGGCCCCCACCCACATGGCCAGTCCCCATCAACACCCCAAAAAATCGAAAAACACACACAAATCACCACAATCCAATGCCATCCATCTCCTCCATGATGTTTACATTAAAGAGAACCAGAGAAAGACCCAGTCCATGCACCACTCACTACCCCTGGGCAAAAGGCCCCAACAGCAGCCAAAAAAATAAAAAAACACACAAAAATCAGCACAATCCCATGCCATCCATGCCCTCAATGATGTTTAAATTCAAAACACCCCACAGAAAGACTAGGTCCATGCACCACTCACTTCCCCTGGGCATAATGGATGAAAGCTAGGCAAAATGGGTGCAGGCCTGAGAACACTGCCTGCCTTCAAAATGGCCCCTTGCCCCCCGGCACATGGCCAGGGCCTGCCTGTACCAGCACTCAAAATGGCCCCCACCCACATGGCCAGTCCCCATCAACACCCCAAAAAATCGAAAAACACACAAAAATCACCACAATCCAATGCCATCCATGCCCTCCATGATGTTTACATTAAAGAGAACCCACAGAAAGACTCAGTCCATGCACCACTCACTACCCCTGGGAAAAAAGGACCCAACAGCAGCCAAAAAAAATCGAAAAACACACAAAAATCAGCACAATCCCATGCCATCCATGCCCTCAATGATGTTTAAATTCAAGACACCCCACAGAAAGACTAGGCCCATGCACCACTCACTACCCCTGGGCATAATGGATGAAAGCGAGGGAAAATGGGTGCAGGCCTGAGAACACTGCCTGCCTTCAAAATGGCCCCTTGCCCCCCAGCACATGGCCAGGGCCTGCCTGTACCAGCACTCAAAATGGCCCCCACCCACATGGCCAGTCCCCATCAACACCCCAAAAAATCGAAAAACACACAAAAATCACCACAATCCAATGCCATCCTTGCCCTCCATGATGTTTACATTAAAGAGACCCCACAGAAAGACTCAGTCCATGCACCACTCACTAACCCTGGGCAAAAGGCCCCAACAGCAGCCAAAAAAATCGAAAAACACACAAAAATCAGCACAATCCCATGCCATCTATGCCCTCAATGATGTTTAAATTCAAGACACCCCGGAGAGAGACTAGGCCCATGCACCACTCATTACCCCTGGGCATAATGGATGAAAGCTAGGCAAAATGGGTGCAGGCCTGAGAACACTGCCTGCCTTCAAAATGGCCCATTGACCCCAAAACATGGCCAGGGCCTGCCTGTACCAGCACTCAAAATGGCCCCCACCCACATGGCCAGTCCCCATAAACACCCCAATAAATCGAAAAACACACAAAAATCACCACAATCCAATGCCATTCATGCCCTCCATGATGTTTACATTAAAGAGAACCCAGAGAAAAACCCAGTCCATGCACCACTCACTACCCCTGGGCAAAAGTCCCCAACAGCAGCCAAAAAAATCAAAAAACACACAAAAATCAGCACAATCCCATGCCATCCATGCCCTCAATGATGTTTAAATTCAAAACACCCCACAGAAAGACTAGGCCCATGCACCACTCACTACCCCTGGGCATAATGGATGAAAGCTAAGCAAAATGGGTGCAGGCCTGAGAACACTGCCTGCCTTCAAAATGGCCCCTTGCCCCCCGGCACATGGCCAGGGCCTGCCTGTACCAGCACTCAAAATGGCCCCCACCCAAATGGCCAGTCCCCATCAACACCCCAAAAAATCGGAAAACACACAAAAATCACCACAATCCAATGCCATCCATGCCCTCCATGATGTTTACATTAAAGGGAACCCACAGAAAGTCTCAGTCCATGCACCACTCACTACCCCTGGGCAAAAGGCCCCAACAGCAGCCAAAAAAATCGAAAAACACACAAAAATCAGCACAATCCCATGCCATTCATGCCCTCAATGGTGTTTAAATTCAAGACACCCCACAGAAAGACTAGGCCCATGCACCACTCACTACCCCTGGGCATAATGGATGAAATCTAGGCAAAATTGGTGCAGGCCTGAGAACACTGCCTGCCTTCAAAATGGCCCCTTGCCCCCAGCACATGGCCAGGGCGTGCCTGTACCAGCACTCAAAATGGCCCCCACCCACATGGCCAATCCCCATCAACACCCCAAAAAAATCGAAAAACACACAAAAATCACCTCAATCCAATGCCATCCATGCCCTCCATGTTGTTTACATTAAAGAGAACCCACAGAAAGACTCAGTCCATGCACCACTCACTACTCCTGGGCAAAAGTCCCCAACAGCAGCCAAACAAATCAAAAAACACACAATAATCAGCACAATCCCATGCCATCCATGCCCTCAATGATGTTTAAATTCAAGACACCCCCCAGAAAGACTAGGCCCATGCACCACTCACTACCCCTGGGCATAATGGATGAAAGCTAGGCAAAATTGGTGCAGGCCTGAGAACACTGCCTGCCTTCAAAATGGCCCCTTGCCCCCCCAGCACATGGCCAGGGCCTGCCTGTACCAGCACTCAAAATGGCCCCCACCCACATGGCCAGTCCCCATCAACACCCCAAAAAATCGAAAAACACACAAAATCACCACAATCCAATGCCATCCATGCCCTCCATGATGTTTACATTAAAGAGAACCCACAGAAAGACTCAGTCCATGCACCACTCACTACCCCTGGGAAAAAGGCCCCAACAGCAGCCAAAAAAATCGAAAAACGCACAAAAAACAGCACAATCCCATGCCATCCATACCCTCAATGATGTTTAAATTCAAGACACCCCGCAGAAAGACTAGGCCCATACACCACTCACTACCCCTGGGCATAATGGATGAAAGCTAGGCAAAATGGGTGCAGGCCTGAGAACACTGCCTGCCTTCAAAATGGCCCCTTGTCTCTAGCACATGGCCAGGGCCTGCCTGTACCAGCACTCAAATCGGCCCCCACCCACATGGCCAGTCCCCATCAACACCCCAAAAAATCGAAAAACACGCACAAATCAACACAATCCAATGCCATCCATCTCCTCCATGATGTTTACATTAAAGAGAACCAGAGAAAGACCCAGTCCATGCACCACTCACTACCCCTGGGCAAAAGGCCCCAACAGCAGCCAAAAAAATAAAAAAACACACAAAAATCAGCACAATCCCATGCCATCCATGCCCTCAATGATGTTTAAATTCAAAACACCCCACAGAAAGACTAGGTCCATGCACCACTCACTTCCCCTGGGCATAATGGATGAAAGCTAGGCAAAATGGGTGCAGGCCTGAGAACACTGCCTGCCTTCAAAATGGCCCCTTGCCCCCCGGCACATGGCCAGGGCCTGCCTGTACCAGCACTCAAAATGGCCCCCACCCACATGGCCAGTCCCCATCAACACCCCAAAAAAATCGAAAAACACACAAAAATCACCACAATCCAATTCCATCCATGCCCTCCATGATGTTTACATTAAATAGAACCCACAGAAAGACTCAGTCCATGCACCACTCACTACCCCTGGGAAAAAAGGACCCAACAGCAGCCAAAAAAATCGAAAAACACACAAAAATCAGCACAATCCCATGCCATCCATGCCCTCAATGATGTTTAAATGCAAGACACCCCACAGAAAGACTAGGCCCATGCACCACTCACTACCCCTGGGCATAATGGATGAAATCTAGGCAAAATGGGTGCAGGCCTGAGAACACTGCCTGCCTTCAAAATGGCCCCTTGCGCCCCAGCACATGGCCAGGGCCTGCCTATACCAGCACTCAAAATGGCCCACACCCACATGGCCAGTCCACATCAACACCCCAAAAAATCGAAAAACACACAAATCTCAACACAATCCAATGCCATCCATGCCCTCCATGATGTTTACATTAAAGAGAACCCACAGAAAGACTCAGTCCATGCACCACTGACTACCCCTGGGCAAAAGGCCCCAACAGCAGCCAAGAAAATAAAAAAACACACAAAAATCAGCACAATCCCATGCCATCCATGCCCTCAATGATGTTTAAATTCAAAACACCCCACAGAAAGACTAGGCCCATGCACCACTCACTACCCCTGGGCATAATGGATGAAATCCAGGCAAAATGGGTGCAGGCCTGAGAACACTGCCTGCCTTCAAAATGGCCCCTTGCCCCCCAGCACATGGCCAGGGCCTGCCTTTACCAGCACTCAAAATGGCCCCCACTCACATGGCCAGTCCCCATCAACACCCCAAAAAATCGAAAAACACACAAAAATCACCACAATCCAATGCCATTGATGCCCTCCATGATGTTTACATTAAAGAGAACCCACAGAAAGACTCAGTCCATGCACCAATCACTACCCCAGGGCAAAAGTCCCCAACAGCAGCCAAAAAAATCAAAACACACACAAACATCAGCACAATCCCATGCCATCCATGCCCTCAATGATGTTTAAATTCAAGACACCCCCCAGAAAGACTAGGCCCATGCACCACTCACTACCCCTGGGCATAATGGATGAAAGCTATGCAAAATTGGTGCAGGCCTGAGAACACTGCCTGCCTTCAAAATGGCCCCTTGCCCCCAGCATATGGCCAGGGCCTGCCTGTACCAGCACTCAAAATGGCCCCCACCCACATGGCCAGTCCCCATCAACACCCCCAAAAATCGAAAAACACACAAAAATCACCACAATCCAATGCCATCCATGCCCTCCATGATGTTTACATTAAAGAGAACCCGCAGAAAGACTCAGTCCATGCACCACTCACTACCCCTGGGCAAAAGTCCCCAACAGCAGCCAAAAACAAATCAAAAAATACACAAAAATCAGCACAATCCCATGCCATCCATGCCCTCAATGATGTTTAAATTCAAGACACCCCCCAGAAAGACTAGGCCCATGCACCACTCACTACCCCTGGGCATAATGGATGAAAGCTAGGTAAAATTGGTCCAGGCCTGAGAACACTGCCTGCCTTCAAAATGGCCCCTTGCCCCCCAGCACATGGCCAGGGTCTGCCTGTACCAGCACTCAAAATGGCCCCCACCCACATGGCCAGTCCCCATCAACACCCCAAAAAATTGAAAAACACACAAAAATCACCACAATCCAATGTCATCCATGCCCTCCATGATGTTTACATTAAAGAGAACCCACAGAAAGACTCAGTCCATGCACCACTCACTACCCCTGGGAAAAAGGCCCCAACAGCAGCCAAAGAAATCAAAAAACACACAAAAACCAGCACAATCCCATGCCATCCATGCCCTCAATGATGTTTAAATTCCGAACACCCCACAGAAAGACTAGGGCAATGCACCACTCACTACCCCTGGGCATAATGGCTGAAAGCTAGGCAAAATGGGTGCAGGCCTGAGAACACTGCCTGCCTTCAAAATGGCCCCTTGCCCCCGGCACATGGCCAGGGCCTGCCTGTACCAGCACTCAAAATGGCCCCCACCCACATGGCCAGTCCCCATCAACACCCCAAAAAATCGAAAAACACACAAAAATCACCACAATCCAATGCCATCCATGCCCTCCATGATGTTTACATTAAAGAGAACCCACAGAAAGACTCAGTCCATGCACCACTGACTACCCCTGGGCAAAAGTCCCCAACAGCAGCCAAGAAAATCAAAAAACACACAAAACTCAGCACAATCCCATGCCATCCATGCCCTCAATGATGTTTAAATTCAAAACACCCCACAGAAAGACTAGGCCCATGCACCACTCACTACCCCTGGGCATAATGGATGAAATCCAGGCAAAATGGGTGCAGGCCTGAGAACACTGCCTGCCTTCAAAATGGCCCCTTGCCCCCCAGCACATGGCCAGGGTCTGCCTGTACCAGCACTCAAAATGGCCCCCACCCACATGGCCAGTCCCCATCAACACCCCAAAAAATCGAAAAACACACAAAAATCACCACAATCCAATGTCATCCATGCCCTCCATGATGTTTACATTAAGGAGAACCCACAGAAAGACTCAGTCCATGCACCACTCACTACCCCTGGGAAAAAGGCCCCAACAGCAGCCAAGGAAATCAAAAAACACACAAAAATCAGCACAATCCCATGCCATCCATGCCCTCAATGATATTTAAATTCAAAACACCCCACAGAAAGACTAGGCCCATGCACCACTCACTACCCCTGGGCATAATGGATGAAAAAAACGATGGATTAGGACCCAGATCTTTTGACTGGGTTGAATGTGTGACATTGATCCACATTCGGTCCATCACCTGTTGTTTTTGCAATTCCGCTATAAGTGTACTGGGGATGCCCAGACGTGGGTCCCAGGCACTCCACACCACTGGAGTCAAGCTAGCCGGGCTGATGAGAGGTGTTACCTCGAAACCGGTCCGGTCCTCGGATGCTTGATTCCGTTCTGGGAAGGACATGGCTTTTGTAGTTCGGACTGGACTGTTCCCATGGGGCACAGGGTCAGAGCTGATTTGCATATCGCCATTGTCTAACCCAGGGTGGTGTGGAGTGCAAAAAAACGATGGATTAGGACCCAGATCTTTTGACTGGGTTGAATGTGTGACATTGATCCACATTCGGTCCATCACCTGTTGTTTTTGCAATTCCGCTATAAGTGTACTGGGGATGCCCAGACGTGGGTCCCAGGCACTCCACACCACTGGAGTCAAGCTAGCCGGGCTGATGAGAGGTGTTACCTCGAAACCGGTCCGGTCCTCGGATGCTTGATTCCGTTCTGGGAAGGACATGGCTTTTGTAGTTCGGACTGGACTGTTCCCATGGGGCACAGGGTCAGAGCTGATTTGCATATCGCCATTGTCTAACCCAGGGTGGTGTGGAGTGCAAAAAAACGATGGATTAGGACCCAGATCTTTTGACTGGGTTGAATGTGTGACATTGATCCACATTCGGTCCATCACCTGTTGTTTTTGCAATTCCGCTATAAGTGTACTGGGGATGCCCAGACGTGGGTCCCAGGCACTCCACACCACTGGAGTCAAGCTAGCCGGGCTGATGAGAGGTGTTACCTCGAAACCGGTCCGGTCCTCGGATGCTTGATTCCGTTCTGGGAAGGACATGGCTTTTGTAGTTCGGACTGGACTGTTCCCATGGGGCACAGGGTCAGAGCTGATTTGCATATCGCCATTGTCTAACCCAGGGTGGTGTGGAGTGCAAAAAAACGATGGATTAGGACCCAGATCTTTTGACTGGGTTGAATGTGTGACATTGATCCACATTCGGTCCATCACCTGTTGTTTT
Organism: Lissotriton vulgaris; assembly: GCF_964263255.1. Lineage (NCBI taxonomy): Eukaryota > Metazoa > Chordata > Amphibia > Caudata > Salamandridae > Lissotriton > Lissotriton vulgaris. The sequence continues at coordinate 1,118,604,280 of NC_141698.1, forward strand.
TGAAATTCAAAACACCCCACAGAAAGACTAGGCCCATGCACCACTCACTACCTCTGGGCATAATGGATTAAATCTAGGCAAAATGGGTGCAGGCCTGAGAACACTGCCTGCCTTCAAAATGGCCCCTTGCCCCCCAGCACATGGCCAGGGCCTGCCTGTACCAGCACTCAAAATGGCCCTCACCCACATGGCCAGTCCCCATCAACACCCCAAAAAATCGAAAAACACACAAAAATCAACACAATCCAATGCCATCCATGCCCTCCATGATGTTTACATTTAAGAGAACCCACAGAAAGACTCAGTCCATGCACCACTCACTACCCCTGGGAAAAAGTCCCCAACAGCAGCCAAAAAAATCAAAACACACACAAACATCAGCACAATCCCATGCCATCCATGCCCTCAATAAGGTTTAAATTCAAGACACCCCCCAGAAAGACTAGGGCCATGCACCACTCACTACCCCTGGGCATAATGGATGAAAGCTAGGCAAAATTGGTGCAGGCCTGAGAACACTGCCTGCCTTCAAAATGGCCCCTTGCCCCCCAGCACATGGCCAGGGCCTGCCTGTACCAGCACTCAAAATGGCCCCCACCCACATGGCCAGTCCCCATCAACACCCCAAAAAATCGAAAAACACACAAAAATCACCACAATCCAATGCCATCCATGCCCTCCATGATGTTTACATTAAAGAGAACCCACAGAAAGACTCAGTCCATGCACCACTCACTACCCCTGGGAAAAAGGCGCCAACAGCAGCCAAAAAAATAAAAAAACACACAAAAATCAGCACAATCCCATGTCATCCATGCCATCAATGATGTTTAAATTCAAGACACCCCACAGAAAGACTGGGCCCATGCACCACTCACTACCCCTGGGCCTACTGGATACTGTGGCTAGCTACCCACCGCAATATATATTTTGTTAAAGTTCTGAAAAAAGTTTTAGAACTGGAGTTGCCTCAACTGCAATGCCCCAAACAAACAACACCAACTTACTTGTAAAATCTCAAGTCCAAAAGTGATCCAAACTCCAAAGTCCAAAAAGTCCTCAAATACAAATATCCACCAGCAGCAAGATAAAGTAATCCTTCCAGCTCCAGATCCAAATGAAAAGTGACCAGGACATGGACAAAGCACTGGGAGGAGCCTGCTGGACAGGAACAGGCAGTTGGAGACTCTGGGGCACTTCCTTCCACAAAATGGACTCCTTGCCCCAAAAAGTGCAGCCAAATGTCAATCTGAGGAGTTATTCTGATCAAAATCATCATTTCCACAAGGTTTATGCTTCCTGCAGTGGATTTCTTGAGCAGAATTGCAATTTTTGCAATTTCGGGAACTCGAGCTGTTCAAACCTCCCGCCGGAAGTCAGCTGCGCGTCATCGCAGGCATTTATGACGTACTCGCGTTGTCAAACTCTCGTCGTGCAAGGTGGCAAGCCGCGATGACGTAATTGCGTTCGAAAAACTCTCGCGAGATCACGCAGCTAGATCAAAAAAGGCGCAGCACACGCAAAACCGTGAGAAAAACAACTCGGCAGGCTCAGAGTCAACGCCGCGCGTGCGATATTGTATTTTTCAAGCGCGACCTAGCAAAATAATTCGTAGCTTGCGAATTTGCGGATTTTGGGGAAAATTCGCGAGATTCACGGATCGCGAAATCGTCAAAAATCCGCAAATTCACCCGCGGAACGGATTTTACGCCCACGCTTAGTCGGCTGGCTCTGGTACATAAACTTAAGGAAAATAAAAGCATTTGAATATACATCAAGATTCAGTGCTTCAATAAGGACTCTAAGTGATATGATTTGATTGAACTTGTTGTGCAAATGGTGCTGTGCCAAACTTTGGAATATTCCCCACTACTCTTTACTACTCACACTCTACTACTCTACTACTCTCTAATACTCACTCTCTAGTACTCATTCTCTACTACTCTACTACTCTCCACTACTCTCTCTCTACTACTCACTCCCTACTACTCACTATCTACTACTCTCTACTACTCACTCTCTACTACTCTCTCTCTACTACTCACTCTTTACTACTCACTCTCTACTACTCTCTACTACTCACTCTCTACTTCTCACTCTCTACTACTCACTCTCTACTACTCTCTCTCTACTACTCTCGACTACTCACTCTCTACTACTCACTCTTCTACTCACTCTAGTACTCACTCTCTACTACTCACTCTCTACTATTCTGTACTACTCACTCTATACTACTCTCTCTCTACTATTCTCTGCTACTCACTCTACTACTCACTCTCTACTACTCTCTACTATTCTCTTTCCCTATGCTACTCACTCTCTACTACTCACTCTCTACTACTCTCTTCTACTCACTCTACTACTCTCTACTACTCACTCTTTACTACTCTCTACTACTCACTCTCTACTGCTCTCTACTACTCACTCTACTACTTATTCTCTACAACTCTCTCTCTACTACTCACTCTCTACAACTCTCTACTACTCACTCTACTATTCACTCTACTACTCTTTACTACTCACTCTCTGCTACTATCTTTACTGCTCTCTACTACTCTCTACTACTCACTCTCTACTCTCTATTACTCACTCTCTACTCTCTACCTCTCTACCTCTACCTCTCTACCTCAACACCTCTACCTCTACACCTCTACCTCTCTCTACACGCACACATATACACAGATATTTATATTTCCAAACGGTCCGTTTTATTCGTCAGCCGACTCGTAGCGGAGGGGTCTGTGTAAAATCAGGAAACCGACCACGTCCTGTGAAATATGTGTATCCAGCCCGTCTACACCAGTGCTTAGCTGCACAGAAAGGCACACAGACCAGGAATCAGCATGCCCAGGCGAAAGTCAGGTATCCAATGCTTTATTTTAAATCATTGTGCGGTGGAAAAGCTGCCATCAGCCGCGCTCAGTGAGCAAGGGCACAGGCGTGCCCGAAATGCGTCTGATGGCAGCTTTTCCACCGCACAATGATTTAAAATAAAGCATTGGATACCTGACTTTCGCCTGGGCGTGCTGATTCCTGGTCTGTGTGCCTTTCTGTGCAGCTAAGCACTGGTGTAGACGGGCTGGATACACATATATATATATATTTATGCATGTATATGCATATGCATTTATATATATCTATGTGTATAAATATATATATACATACATATATAATGAAATGAAATGAAATGAAATGAAAAGACGATTTGTAGAGCGCGATAGTTACCCTGAGGCGTCCTAGCGCTAGCAGACATTGTGAGCGAGGGAAGTGAGACATTGGACTAATCGGGTTGTGAAAAAAGAAGGGTCTTTAGAAGTTTACGGAATGCCAGCAGGCTGGGTTCTGCACGTAGGTGGAGGGGGAGGGAGTTCCATAGCCTGGATGCATTGTACGAAAAGGCTCTGCCTGCGCATCTAGCTTAGGGACTGTCTGTAGAGATGAGGTTGATGATCTGAGCTGCCTTGCGGGAAGGTATGGAGTCACCAGGGAGCGGTTGATGGGCGGGCCATTTTCCCAGATTGCTCGGTGGGTGGTGCATAGAGACTTGAATTCTATTCTCCGTCTGACTGGTAGCCAGTGTAGGCTCCTCAGTCCATCCCTGACAGATGTTCGGCGGGGAATTTGGAGCAGTGTGCAGGCTGCACACTTCTGCACGATCTGCAGCGTGTTCAGGGTGGACTGGGGGGCACCCAGATAAAGGGCGTTTCCTAATCTGGAAAGGATAAGTCCCTGGATCATGATCTTCCTGGCCTCGAACGGAGGCACAGGGAGGATCTTCCGTAATACTCTGAGCAAGCCAAAGCAGGTTGCTGATAGTTGGGTGGCTTGGGTGTTGAAATTAGGATCTTATCGAGCCAGATGCCCAGGCTTTTAATTTTGTCTTTGGGCACCAGGGAAGAGCCCAGAGAAGAGGGCCAGAGAAGCTTAAGAGCCAGGGGGGAGGGATTGCCCAGGAGAATTAGCTCGTTTTTTTCGCTGTTCAGTTTAAGGTGTGACATGGTCATCCAATTGGATGCCTCCTCCAGGCAAGATATCAGGGGCCTCATTTATGAGAAATGACGCATCGCTGCGTGAAAACAGCGATGCGTCACTTCTCAGTGCAGACTCCTTGCGACATTCCTGATGCGTCATATTTAATGTATGACGCATCATGTCGCAAGGAGTTACAGATACGTCAGTATTTCTGACGTATCTGTAAGCGCAAAAGTGACGCATTGCTGGAGTGTGTCACAAAAGTGACGCAACTCCAGCAATGCGTCCTTTCACATGGGGAAAGCCCCATGTGAAAGGGCATGCGTCAGTCTTACGTCTGCTGTGAGGCAGGCGCAAGATTTTGATGCAACGGCGTCCTAAAAGTGACGCAGTCAAATCTCGTAGATTTCACTGCGTCACTTCTACGACCCTTCCTTGCGTCAATACGCCCCCCTTGCATACATTATACCTGGCGCAGTTATAATGTGGCGCAGAGGTTTACAAAGTGACGCATCTACCTAGATGCGTCACTTTGTAAATATGGCGCAACGAGTAGCATTTTTTACGCCACTGGTGCGTCACAAAAAGTGACGCACCCGCGGCGTTAAAGTGACGCACAGCCTCATAAATGAGGCCCCAGATTTCCGGGGTTGGATTCCAACTGACTGAGTGACACCACTAGTTGGGTGTTGTCTGCGTAGGTGATAATTTGCACTCCAAACAGACGAACGACCCCCGCTAGTGGCTCCATATAAACATTAAACAGCGTTGGGCTTAATGACGAGCCCTGGGGGACACCGCAGACAAGAGGTTTGCTTGGTGAAGTAATGTCACCCTCAAACACTCGGAAGGACCGGTCGGAGAGGAAAGATTCTAACCAAGATCTTGCCTTGCCCGACACCCCGATGTTCGTCAGTCAAAACAATAGGGTGCTATGATTGACAGTGTCGAAGGCGTTACTTAGGTCCAGGAGGATTATGGCTGCTGAGCCCCCCCTGTCCATGATCATCTGTGCCTCCTCCGTCGCTGCCAATAAAGCGGTTTCGGTCCCATGTTTGGGCCGGAAGCCCATTTGTGAGTCATCAAGCAGATGGCTAGCTTCAATGTACTCCATTAGTGCAGAGTTGACATGTTTTTCAAGTATTTTACTGACCCAAGGGAGGAGGGAGATTGGCTGATAGTTTTTAGGATCGGCTTGGTCAAGGTTGTTCTTTTTTAGGAGAGCCTTGACCATCGCCTGTTTCCAGAGAGGTGGGACAGAGCCTTCAATTATGGAGGCATTGAGTAGGTGCAATAGAATTGGGAGGATATCATTATTTACCATCTCTAAGGTCCGTGGCGGGTCGTGTCATTGGGGGAGCCTGATTTTACCTGAGAAACAAGGAGATTGAGTGTAGCCAAAGTGATCAGGGGAAAGGACTGCAATGAGTGGGTGGGATGAGTCTAGGGAGTGGGAAAGATCTCTATCTGAGGCGAGGTAAGGTTAGTTGGAAAAGAAGAGTATATCAGTTGGATTTTATCCAAGAAATAGTCAGCTAGGTCATTACAGCGGGTTTGTGCATTCTGAGGATTAGGGGGCAGTTCTCTCCGCTTTAAGAGAGTCTTTGCAATCCTGTAAATTTCTTTGGGTTTGGAGGCAGCTAGATTGATTTCCTCCACAAAAAAAATTGATTGAGCGGCTTTGATCTCTGTTTTGTAGGCCCTGATCGAGTCTCTATAAATGGCTTTACTGGCAGGTGAGAAATCCAGTCTCCACCTCCTTTCAAGACGTCCAGTCCAATTCATAAACATACCGCGAAACTACTTTTAGCCCTTACTCCGGCTCCTCCGTCTTCAACTACAGAACTTCTCGCCACCACGATTTGGTATAATAATAGCATTCTTATTAAATTGAAACCCTTTTACTGGAAAACTTGGCGGCAGCGTGGTTTAATCTGGGTCTCCCAACTTTTCACTGGATCTGCCTTCACCCCTTTTCCAACTCTTCGTCAACTCTTCTCTCTCCCTGCCTCCTTTGTTCATAATTACACCCTACTCAAAAATGCAGTTATGTCTGCCTATAACTCTCTCTCTACCTCTAATTCGACTACGCCCTCTATCACTCCCGTCTCTTCTCTGCACACTCAACTACGCTCTAACCCATCAGCTTCCTCCATATACCATTCCTTTTACGATCCTCCATCACCTAGGCCTAAATCCAAAGTTGAGGAGCAATGGGAATCTGATCTCGGTGTCTCGTGGCCCACATCCCTGTGGGACAAAATATGGACCAAACTTCGCAAATCTTCCAGGGCAGCCTCTCTCATGCAAACCCTTTTTTCCTCTACAACCGCCTTCTTTACACGCCATCTCTCCTCCACAAACATTTTCCCCTGACCTTAGACCTTTGCTGGTCTTGCTCTAACCCCAATGCCACACTCTTTCACATGCTTTTCACATGTCCTCCTACGCATGCTTTCTGGACTAAAGTCTGGAATCAAATCAATTCTATCTTCCATACCTCCATCCCCTTTTCTATCACTGACATTTTCCTTGGTTCACTTTCCTCTTCTTGGATTGATGCTGATGCAAATGTTCATATTGTTGATTTATTATTGGCTGTTGCGTTCCAGCAAATTACTGTTAATTGGAAAGACTCCAAGGGCATTACTTTTAAAGCTTGGTGGTTTAATGTATGTTATAACCACAGACTAGATACTGCATTTGTTTATCCCACTTCCCTGGCTCCGAAAAGGCTTGCATTATGGCTCCCCGTTACCCTTTACCTAGATGCATGTGCCAAGCGCTCCTTTCACCTATCCCCAGTTCAACAAGAAGTTTCGAAACCCCCTTAAATAACCCTTTGTTCCTTCTTATTCATTAATGATTATTTATCTGCATATTTGTGCATTGCCTCTAATGTTATGTAGTTTTAATGATTGTACTTTTTAAAGTTTTAGCCTCATTGTTATCTCCCTTTCTTTTTTCTCTTCCCTATCCTCCCTTTCTTTTTTATCCCTCCCCTCATTTTATTTCATCACACTTTTTATAATGCTCTCAGTTAATATTCATGCTATTCCTGTGGTTTTCTCTTTGTATATTATGTTGCCATTATTCAGTTATCTTAATAAATTTTTCTTTGAACTAAAAGACGTCTGCACTTATTTTTGAGTTCACGCAATTCGGGAGATTACCAAGGGGAGGTTTTAGAAGTCCGCTTTGCCTCCGTCCTCCTCAAAGGGAGAACCGCATCTAGGGAACTAGTGATCCACTCATTAAAGTCCTCATTTGCTAAAGTGGGGTCAGGGTTAATGGGAGGGCTGGTCTTATCCAGGGTGGACTGCCATTCATGTATAGGGAGCTTGGACCAATTTCTCCGGGAAGGTAGGATCGTTTGGTGCAGGAGTTGGGAGTTAGGGATGGTCCAGGTAAAGGAAATAAAATGGTGGTCAGACCACGGGATGGGCGTAGGCATACGTACTTATAGGCCCGAGCAGTTGCTAAATATCGGGTCAAGAAGGTGACCCTTTATATGGGTGGAGTGGTCCACTCTCTGGATGAGTTGCAGCGCCGCTAGGCTATCGATAAGGTGAAGGGCAGATGGACTGGAGACCTCATCCAGATGGATATTGAGATCCCCCAGCAGGGTAAAGTTAGCGGGCATAGTCGCGAGACCAGCTACTGATGCGGGGAGTTTATCTATGAAAGTCGTTGCCGTTCCCGGTGGGCGATATACAAGGATCCCGGAAAATGTATTAGTGGGGGAGAGATCTAATACAAATGATAAGCTTTCACAGCTCGGGAAAGGGGGGGTGGGAGATCCGACACTGATAGGATTCTCTAAAGATAATGGCTAGTCCGCCTCCCTTTCCTGTCTTGCGATTTTCATGGGATTTTCATGGGCCACTTGGTACCTCTGTGGTATGGCCTGAACCAAGTCTGGTTCAGACTCATCAGTCAGCCATGTTTCAGGAAAACGACATCGAGGTCGAGCTCCTGAATGAGGAGGTGGATTTCTAGGGCGTGCTTCACAAGGGATCTGCAATTCAGCAGGAGCATGTTATACCAGTCCATAGTGAAGTTACTGGAGGAGATAGGCTTAAATTGAAAGCCGCACATAGAGCAGGTTAATTGAAAGACGTCAGGATACCAAGTATGATAACACGAGGTGGGGGGTTTGTCCCCGAGTGACTTGAGCTCCCTAGCGCTATAGCTCCTCCTTTCTGATGTCTGAGATGTAGGGGATGTGGCCCCTGGCAGGCCGCCGACAGGCGCAGACGGTGCAGATAAACATATATAATCTACATATCTATATAAATACAAATATAAATGCATGCATACATATACATATATGCATACAAAAGCATGGTATTTACATGAAAGTTTGAAAAACACTAAGAAAAGCAAAGCTAAAAAGCCACCTCATTACAAACAGAATGGCTTTAACTTAAACGAGGGCGAGATCTATTGCATTTTCAATGCTTGCTTACTTTGGTTCCATCAAGAAAGCATTCAGATGTGTCACACATTTGCCATAAATTCTGAATGTTAGCACTCTAGTTGCTCATTAGATCACTGTATTAAAGTTGCTGCTCACCAGTGACGTCTGCTGAGGTATTCAAAGTGCATGTTTCAGTCTGCATGTCAGAATGTTTTTAATGAAATAGATGAGGATTTGAGAAGTGAAAATGTGCCCTAATTTTTCTTTCTTCAGCACTAATCATAATTTCTATGGCAAAATGAACACCCTCATTTTTTTCCTTTGCAAATTAAATGTTTTAAGTGTTACCACTTTATTCCAATCAAGATGACCTCAGGTGTGCCATACTTTTGTCATAAGTCAGACTGTTAGCTCTCTAGTTGTTCTTTAGATAACTCTGGGACAGTCTGTCATTGGGCTATACTTGGGCTACATCTGGGGGATATTTGTGCTACATTTGGGCTCTTTTGTCCGTGGTCGCCATCTTGGGAGGCTTATTTGTTATGAAGTTTCCTAATTTCCTCATTTACTACAGTCTCCTCAGTAGGAAATACTTTCAGTTAGTTTTCTACTTTGATTCCATCAAGAAGTCATTCAGATGTGACACACATTTGCCATAAATTCTGAATGTTAGAAGGCTAATTGCTTATTAGATCACTGTAGTAAAGCTACTGCTCACCAGGGAAGTCTGCTGCTGGTATTGAAAGTGCATGTTTCAGTCTGCATGTCAGAATTTTTTAATGAAATAGAAGAGGATTTGAGAAGTCACTCAAACTGTGCCCTAATTTTTCTTTCTGAAGCACTAATCATACTTTCTATGGCAAAATGAACCCCCTCATTTTGTTCCTTTTTAAATTAAATGTTTTCAGACTTACCACTTCATTCTAATCAAGATGGCTTCTGATATGCCATACTTTTGTCATAAGTACTGACTGTTAGCGCTCTAGTTGTTCTTTAGAACACCAGCTGGATTCTGTCCGGAACGGTTGCTCCCCCACGCTCCCTGCTCGATCTATCTGCAGCCCTTACAGCCCGCAGCTGAAGCCTCTTGCACCCTCGACCTCCCGACTGCACCTGGTATCGTAGCCTCAGACAGCATAGTAGCGCTCTGAAGATCTCACTCTTGAAGCGCTTTTGAAACTTAATTGTATCATCTGCCTCGCGCTCTGTGCATAGTCGCGCTTTGAAGCTCTCGCTCCTGCAGCGCCTTGGAAACTGCATTGTATCATCTGCCTCACGCTCTGTGCTTCTTTCACTAGGTTATTAAGGCGTGCACCGTAGCGTCTCCTAGTCTTATTGCGCTGTGAAGATCATTATCGTGTAGCGCTTAGGAAACCCAACTGTGCTCATTTAATTAGCGCTGTGTATTTTTCGCTTTAACATCTGTGTTGTGTAACGCTTCCAAGGTTGGTTGCTTTGTGGATAGCGCTTTAGGTGTACACATTGTGCAGGATTTAGGTGCCTTTGATAGCTTGCTGGCGAGCATTGTATTGTGCCTTCGCTGTTTGTTTTCACTTTAATTCCTCCATTTTGTGTTTTGCTCTCCCCTGACCCGCCTCTCTGATCCCGCCTCCCTGCTGACCCTCCCACGCTCCGCCCCCTCCACTGTCCATTTATGGCAGATGGTCCCACGCGCTACGTCCGCGCCGAAGGTGCGCCAAAGGTAAGCCCGTCTACGCCCGTCCGCGCCTGGACCGCGCCCAGTGCCAGACCCCCTGGTCCACGCTATGCCCAGCCCTCCCGCATTACTTACGACGCCTCCACCCTCCTAGCCCTTAACCCCGGCCGTCCCCCCAACTGCGTCCAAGCCACTTCTGGACTCACCCATGGACCCTTCTCCTGCAACTCCTGCAAGTATGACGGCACCAAATCCAGCTCCTCATCCACCAACACCACTCAGAGACCTGACACCAACCACCTAAAATGCATCCTGCTCAACACCCGCTCGGTCCACAGACACGCCATCGACCTCTGGAATCTACTCGACACCATCTCACCGGACGTCGCCTTCCTTACAGAAACATGGATGAATGCCTCATCAGCCCCAGACATCACCATTGCCATCCCGGAAGGATACAAGATCATCCGTAAGGACCGCTTTGAACAAACAGGAGGAGGCATCGCTATCGTCCATAAGAACTCCATCCGCATCTCAACCAGCTCTGACGCCCACCTCGCCAACGCCGAACACCTCCACTTCCAGTTCCACATCGACCCCAAAACCACACTCAGAGGCACCCTCCTCTACCGGCGTCCAGGACCCCGTGCACAATTCAGTGACGACATCACTGACTTTATCACCCCACACGCCCTCCCCTCCGAGGATTACATTCTATTGGGAGACCTCAATTTTCACCTGGAAAAGAGCAACGACGGCAGCACCACCACCCTTCTGGACAATCTTGCCAACCTTGGACTCAAACAACTGGTCACTACCCCCACCCACATTGCTGGCCACACACTAACCCTATCTTCACTTCCAGCAAACATGTCTCCTTCAGTCATACCACAGCTCTCCACTGGACGGACCACAGCCACGTTCACTTCACATACAACAAGTCCACAATCTACAACCATCCTCAACCCACCATGCGAAGAAACTGGAACAAAATCACCATCAACCAGATCTCCTCTTCGCTTCTTCAAAACCCTCCTGTCCACTCCTCTAACCCCGACCAAGCAGCCACTAACCTCACCCAATGGATATCCAACAGCGCCGACATTCTAGCCCCGTTGAAAAAACGTCAAAGCAAACCTGGCAGCAAAAACGCCTCCTGGTTCAACGATGATCTTAAGAAATTGAAGAAACTCTGTCGCTCCCTCGAGAAGGCCTGGAAAAAAGACCCAAACACCAGCACCAGGGACGCCTTCAAAAACGCCACCCGCATACACCACCAACTAATCCGGTCTGCCAAGAAAGCCGCATTCAAAGACCGACTAGACAACAAAGCCCACAACAGTAAGGAACTATTCAACATCGTCAAAGAATTCACAAACCCATCAGCCAACTCCAACGACATCACCCCTTCACAAGCCCTATGCGACTCCCTAGCTTCCTTCTTCTACAACAAAATTGCAGACATCCACAACAGCTTCGACAACCGACCCGGAGACCAACCCACCCAACCTTCTGCAGGACCTTCACCCCCCCTGAACACCCTCAACGACTGGAACCCAATCTCCACTGAGGACACCATCCGCCTGATGAATTCCATCCACTCAGGATCCCCAACTGACCCATGCCCTCATCACATCTTCAACAAAGCAGACTCCATCATAGCACCACACCTCCGAGATGTCATCAACTGCTCCTTCAACTCCGCCACCTTCCCCGAAAGCTGGAAACACGCAGAACTCAGCGCCCTTCTGAAAAAACCCACAGCGGACCCCACCGAACTCAAAAACTACCGCCCCATCTCGCTTCTTCCTTTCCCTGCCAAAGTCATCGAGAAAGCTGTCAACAATCAACTCGCCGCCTTCCTCGAAACCAACAAATCCCTCGACTCCTCACAGTCCGGCTACCGAGCCAAACACAGCACTGACACCGCACTCATCGCTGCAACTGACGACATTCGATCTCTACTGGACAACGGAGACACAGTCGCCCTCATCCTCCTCGACCTCTCCGCCGCCTTCGACACAGTCTGTCATAGTACCCTTCTACAGCGCCTCAGAAACGTCGGAATCCAAGGAAAAGCACTGGAATGGATCACTTCGTTCCTCACCGGAAGAACCCAGAGAGTCCGCCTCCCACCATTCAAGTCAGAGGCCAGTGAAGTCATTTGTGGCGTGCCACAAGTATCTTCTCTCAGCCCCACCCTCTTCAACGTATACATGAGCCCCCTTGCGACCATCGCTCGCCAACACAACCTCAACATCATCTCCTACGCTGACGACACTCAACTGATCCTCTCACTCACCAAAGACCCTAACACCGCCAAAACCAACTTACACGAAGGAATGAAAGAAGTAGCCGAGTGGATGAAGCACAGCTGTCTGAAACTGAACTCCGACAAAACAGAAGTCCTCATCTTAGGCACCTCCCCCTCCGCCTGGGATGACTCTTGGTGGCCAGAGGCCCTTGGAAAGGCACCCATCCTGACAGACCACGCACGGAACCTGGGCGTCATCCTGGACTCCTCACTCTCGATGACCAGACAAGTCAACGCCGTTTCATCATCCTGTTTCAACATTCTTCGCATGCTCAAAAAAACATTTCGCTGGATCCCCACCGAAACTCGTAAAACGGTCACCCACGCACTGGTCACTAGCCACCTGGACTACGGAAACACCCTCTACGCCGGTACCACCGCAAAACTCCAGAAAAAACTCCAACGCATCCAGAACACCTCTGCCAGGCTCATACTAGACATCCCGCGTAAAGAACACATCTCTGGTCATCTGAAAACCCTCCACTGGCTCCCCGTTAATAAGAGGATTACTTTCCGCCTCCTAACCCACGCACACAAAGCACTTTACAAACTTGGACCTGAATGCCTCAACTCACGACTGTCCTTCTACACCCCCTCCCGTCAGCTACGATCCTCCAACCAAGCTCTTCCCACTGTACCTCGCATCAACAAAACCACCATGGGAGGCAGATCCTTCTCCTACCTGGCAGCTAAAACTTGGAACTCTCTTCCTACTCACCTTCGCCTTACTCAGAACCACCTAGCATTCAGAAAGCAACTTAAAACTTGGATATTCGACAAGTAATTCCCCACCCCTCCTCAAGCGCCTTGAGACCCTATGGGTATGTAGCGCGCTATATAAATCTTTTTGACTTGACTTGACTCTGGGACATTCTGTCATTGGGCTATACTTGGGCTACATCTGGGTTAAATTTGGGCTACATTTGGGATCTTTTGTCTCTGGTGGCCATCTTGGGAGACTGCATGTCATAATTTTTTAATGAAATAGAAGAGGATTTGAAAATGTGCCCTGACTTTTCTTTCTACAGCACTAATCATACTTTCTATGGCAAAATATATCCCCTCATTTTGTTAATTTTTAAATTAAATGTTTTTAGAGTTACCACTTTATTCCAATCAAGATGGCTTCAGGTGTGCCATACCTTTGTATGACGATGAGATGTGTGGTTAGGCTCCGCCCAGATATATAAATTTTTTCACCTTTGATTTTCTCAACAACTACTGGAGGGATTTACACCATTTAAACAAAAGGGCAATCTGCGAATCAGACTCATTTTGCCAAATTTCTTGTAATTCCGTTCAGCCGTTCGGGCTGTAGCCGTGTCTAATCGTCCAATGGAAAATAACATTGGGAAAACACGTTTTGGGACCCCCTTTTTTCTCAGCCCCCACTTGACAAATGCCCCCAAAACTTTCAGGGAAGGAGCCGAGCGGAGGGGGCCCTCTTCTTTGAGAAATTCGCGAAGATTCAACAACCTGCGCCAAAGTTATTCCCAATAGAATGTTGCAGATTTCCTATAGAAACTAGGTCCTAACTATAACTACCTACTGGCGACCGCCAGTAGGTAATATATATATATATATTACCTACAGGCGGTCACAACATTCTATTGGGAGTAACTTTGGCGCCGGTATACCTGTATTGCTGTGTCAATGGATTCAAAGGATTCAAATATGATACTCTGTATTTTACAAAGAGTGATGAAAGATTTTACTCGTGTATGAAAAGGTGTATGTGATTGTCACATGGATGATGTCATCAGTGATGTCATCAGTGATGTCATTTGAGATGTCATCAGTGATGTCACTGCCCATGTCATGAATGATGTAATATGTGACATCATCAGCAGGGGATTGCGGGTGCGCGAAATATAGTTAGTACATACTATACAACTAACTATATATTAGCAATTTCAATGGTTTTGTATGAGTGAAAAGTCCAGCTAACTTTAACACCCCTAAAACCTATAGTTTTTTGAGTAAATTTCAAAGGTTTTTTAAATGCTAATTCCTAACTATATAAGGCCTGAAACCTATGATTTTTTCAGTGAATATATATATATATATATATATATATATATATATATATATATATATATATATATATATATATATATATTCACAGAAAAAACCATAGGTTTTACACACGTTATAGTTAGGAAGTAGCATTTAAAAAACCTATGAAATTCACTGAAAAAACCATAGGTTTGACACATGTTATAGTTAGCTGGACATTTTACTGACATAAAACCAATGAAATTCCACGTTATAGTTAGTTGGACTCACTATAACTTGCGCGTGCAATGCACTGCTGATGACGTCACATATGGAATATGGAAAGGGGAGAAGGTAGAGATTGTTTTGCTGCGTAGGTTTTCTCAGGGTGTGCAGTAAGGCCCTTAAAGGCGAAAATATATATATATATTTTTTTTGTTGCGAAAATATATATATATATTTTTTTTGTTTCAGTGAATTTCATAGGTTTTTTAAATGCTACTTCCTAACTATAACGTGTGTAAAACCTATGGTTTTTTCTGTGAATTTCATTGGTTTTTAAAATGCTAATTCAGAAAAATGTCGTGTATGCAACCTATACTTTTGGCAATAAAGTTCTGGCAATATTTTTTTCGAAAACAAGCCGTTTTCTTCACTGTTCAAATTCCATAGAGACTCCTTGTAAAGCAATACAGAATTCGAAAGTCTGTACCTTGCCTTTTTTTAAACACATTAAAATTTGTCTGTAAATAAAAATAGCCTTACTAAACTTTCGTGTGCGACCCGGTGTGCGCACTCTCGGCAACAGTTGTCAATAAAATGGATATCGCATTTCCAGGCTTTCGTGCGCGACCGAGTGCGCGCACAGGCCTATATATTTCGTAAAAACGTTGCGATTTGAACTTATTGAAATTCTTCATACACCCCTCAAAGAACTTATAGTACGTCAAAGAAACTGTACCTAAACTTCTTTTTTATTCTTATGAAACTTTTCAGTAAATGGAGCCGAATGTCTTTTTAAACTTTCGTGCGTTACCGGATGTACACACCTTGGTATTTTTTTTAGAAATATAAAACGTTTCATACTTTAACAATTGTGCGCTTAAATCCAGCTCAGAAGATATACAAAATCATGATGGTAGTTAGTTCAACCCGGACCGTTTATTAGAGGTAGATCGTCCGACTCCACCGGAAGACACCCCTAATAAAAAGGACATATATATAAAATGCGGACTAGCCGCTGTATCGTGCTAGCAAACTATAACATATAAATCGTTAGAAAAAACAAAAGGAATCGAGCAAAATCAGTAGGCCACTGATGAGATCTTTTTTTGACCTCGCTAAAATAGAAAAATTAGGAACAACCCCTCATGAGAAATATGAAACTAGTGAGAGAAACCGAGCTCGACGCCATGATGGCTGCAAGACAGCTCGTCTCCGCCGTCCACCCCACCCAAAATAACGACAAATATTATAAAGATACACAACACACCAGCAAAGTAACAGGGTAAAACGTTTTATTAAATAACTATTTACATGGCAGCCTACTGCAACATGAAAACAACACTTTCAATTGGTTCTTAATAGTTTCAATTCTGGAATTTACACGCAGCACTCCACCCACTTCCCTCACTATCTTTTCTACTCTCAAGAGACAACAACGTCCTACATCTTTTGGAAGACTTTGGTGAAATGGCTACCGTATCTCATTCATCTTCCGAATCTGACCAAAATGATCGACTACCTTTAATAAGAAAAAATAAATCTTTCATCTGGCAATTTTTCACTTATCCTGAAGATCAAAAGAAAGTGAATGCACCAAAAGTAACCTGCACGATATGTGACTTGGTTCTCTTAAGAAGAAATCCAGCAAAAAAATATTTCTTTTCCATACATACCATGGTGCGGCATGTCAAACAAGTGCACCCTCTGCAATTTGCAGAGGCAACGACAAGAGCCCTGGCCACGCTATTACCATTAGAGGTGGCCAGCACATCTTCTGATCAACGACCTGTATCTCCATGCAGTGCAGAGATGGACTTCAGATATTTAACTATATATGGTCTATAACCTATGGTTTTTTCAGTGTTTTTCTTTGTTTTTTAATAGCAAATATCAAAAGCTTTTTTGTGGAAAATGACTACAATTAGGTATACATAAGCGGCGTTCATTTATGTTCACCACAGCCATTGTTAAAAGTAAAGTGAAAGTCGTGAAACAGTGGCCACGCCATCTAATCCCTTTTAGGCCCCATCATGCACGTAAGTAACAGCCATTTTCTGTGTCATGGCCTCTCTGCCCACTGCCAATAGCCTATGATTGTTCAAAATTGGTTCTCTTTGGGTCATTCTCTGTTCACAAATAAGCATAAAGTCGCAATACTCTATTTAGTTTTTGCAGATAGTGAAGGATAGGTAGTGCACACTTTTGTCCCCTTTGTAACCTGTCATGCCTATCTCTGCCCCGTTTGTTGCTAGTTGGTTCAACCCGGACCGTTTATTAGAGGTAGATCGTCCGACTCCACCGGAGGACCCCCCTAATAAAAAGGACATATATATAAAATGCGGACTATCCGCTGTATCGTGCTAGCAAACTATAACATATAAATCGTTAGAAAAAACATGAATCTAGAGAGAGGATCCGAGCTCGATGCCATGATGGCTGCAAGACAGCTCGGCTCCGCCACCCACCCCGCCCAAAATAACGACAAACACTATGCAAATATTATAAATATATACAACACACCAGCAAAGTAACAGGATAAAACGTTGTATTAAATAACTATTTACATGGAACCTACTGCAACATGAAAACAACACTTCTAATTGCTTCTTAGTAGTTTCAATTCTGAAATTGAACACCCAGTACATCCAGAGGTCATGTCCGACAAGTTGTGTGGGGGGATACCTTGCTAATGCCGCCACCCCCACCACCTTCTGTAGGAAGGACTCTGGATATCCCTGCCTTGCACAAATGTCATAAGTTCTGGATGTTGAGAGCCATACTTCAGGGTCCGACAAGTTGTGTGGGGGGATGCCTTGCTTATGCCGCCACCCCCACCACCTTCTGTAGGAAGGACTCTGGATATACTTGGTCCCTGAGAGGCTTCGATGTCCCTGCCTTGCACAAATGTCATAAGTTCTGAATGTTGAGTGCCATACTTCAGGGTCCAAGAAACGCGGACTCGGAGGGGGCGCTTGGCTCCTGCCCCCTCCCCAAGTCTTGTTCCCCTGGTATGGCCTGAGATCGCCCACGACATAGGCGGCCGGCCCCCGGGGTCAGGCGGAACTTCTTGCCTTTTGATGCCTCTTCCATTCTGGACCTTGTCCCACAATCCATTTGACCTGAAGACACGTCCTGCGGTGCCCTGGTCCAACCATCACATTTACACCGTCTCACCCGCCATCCGGCTGAATTGCACCCACTCTTCCGATACAGTGACAGGCGGCTGCCACGGAGCTCAGGAAATGGCGGTCGGCTCCACAGACTTGGGCCTGGCCTGCAAGGATGGCTCTGGGCAACCCTGGAACTCGGACGCTTGACTGCTAGGGCATGAGCCCCATTCCCAAAAGCGTCCCGTCAGCCTTGAAGATTCTACAAGAGTCACCGAGGCCTCCGACTCCTGCAGACTTCCGGTGGGGAGCGACTGCCATGATTGCTCGCGGAATGGCCACGACGTAGCCACGAGGTGCTCTCATGCTGACGCCAGCTTCAGTCTGAAACATCCAGAAACACTGTAGACTACCAATTCGATCAGTTCCGGTGGAGACCCAACGACGTATCGCGTTCTTGCGTAATCCGTCATATGATGCGCCGCGTTAGCGCACCCGGAAGTGCTCCGGTGCGCGAGGCGCGAAGCGCAGCTTCCCGGAAGCAATGCGGAGCGCGTAACGTAAGCAATTACATTTCAGTTGGTTCTCCCTCACAATATTTTCAATGTCACATAAAACTCACCCATCACCCACTGCCATCTCTGGCTGTTTCCATGGTAACACCTCATTCTGCACCTGGCTGAAGGCACAGGTCAAAAGTTCATATCTCAACGTTCTACAGCAAAGTAACAACACTGTTTTCCCTCCAGAAACACCTGCCAATCCACAGCTCTGTTACATGTCTTTTTTTTGCACACCCAATAGTACTTTTCGTTTAACATAAACATTAACATACTGTTCAATCTCCACTTCTTACAATCAACCAATCATTTTTATTTTTTAAACCACACCCAGCCTCTTCCTTTTTCTGTATTTAGAATTTCAACTTCTAACTACCATTCCACTTCCAGAACCGATCGGAGGACGACTACAAATCCCTTGAAAATGAAGGTCTGGCTAATAGGACTAAGCATGAGCGGATTTTGCGGATTGGCAATCCGCGAATTTGCGGATTTGCAAACTCGCAATCCGCAAAATCCGCGAATTCCCGCGAATTTGCGGATTTTTTTTTTTTTTTGTGTTCGCCCGTGTTTCTGCCAGTTCGCGAGGGTTTTTACAATTTCGCAATTTGCGAACTTACCTGTCGGGTCGCAAGTTTTGCGAACTTGTTGTTTCTACGTGTCCAACCTGTTTGGGACACTCTTCTTCATCACTGCCACTCTCTGTCACCACTGCCACTCTCTGACTACTCATGCCACCCTCTGGCCCACCCATGCCACCCTCTGTTTCATCACCACACCCTCTGGTTGTCCAGTGTACATTATTTTTGGCAAAGCAAAGCACACCTTCCCTGCCTCAAGTGACCTGAATTAATTTGGGGCTGATTAATGTGTCACAGAATATTTTTTTAGCTGGCACCTGCTTCCTTAGTGCGCCCTGATTAGTGATCTTTTGCACTTGCTAAGTGCTTTCATTGTTGCAAATTTAGTTACAACACCTGCCCTGCCCCAACTGACAATAATGAATTAGGGGCTGATTAATGGATTTTAACTTCCAGCCTGGCTCCTGCTTGTCTCCCTTAGCTGTAATTCAGGACCTTTGTGGCATATGTGTAACTATTCTGAGGTTCAGAGCAGGGTCACATAATAGTTGCAACTGGCAACTGAACTCTGGAGGGGCCCCTCAGGAAGCACTACAGGAAATGGCTACTAATGATGAGCCTGAACTTTTGAACCTGGTAAGTAGTTACTTTCAGTTTTGCTAAAATCGTATTTCTGCAATTTCGCACTTATTCGCGGGGCGCGAACTCACGCGAACAGTGCGAGCAGTGCGAGCAAAATCCGCTGCTCGCGGATTTGCGGATTTTTCAGGAAATTCGCAAATCTCGCGGATTGCGGATTTCCCGAAAATCCGCAAAATCCGCGAGCGGAACGGATTTTCCGCCCATGCCTAAATAGGACACAGTTATATTCACTGGAGTGAAAAATATGCAGTAAGCAGACGAATTTGCAACCTCAGCTTACCAAATGTACACATAACATGGATTTCCAAAAGAGGATTGAAATGTCACCAATTGATTCCATTGGTGAAAACTTTTATGCATCTCCCAGAACCAGACCTTATAATTGTGCACTGTGGTGGAAACGATCTAGGCACAATCACTGGGGTAGGTCTGGAAATGCTTCTAAAAGACACCTTTCGACAATTGATGACACTTTTTCCTCGATCTGCCTTGGTATATTCCAATATATGCCAAAGACAGAAATGGAATTGGTCCAATCACCATTGTGAACAATTTGAGAAAGCAAGGAGACATGTAAATAAATCTGTTTCTGCGTACCTCAGAGATTATAGCATGGGTTCTATTTACCACAACAACTTGCGATACCACATGCAAGACGTCTATAGGAGAGACGGTGTTCATTTCACGAATGAGGGAAACAGAATCTTCCTCTGCAACATCAGGCTCTGTATCGGTACTTACTTATAAATGCAGAAAACACTCAATTAACACAATGGCTCTTTTCAGAGCCACCTTATATCTAAGCACTCAAACTTCTGATTTATCTCCATTTTCACACTCTTGTAAAAAGGTGTGCGCGATAGGAAGTAGCATTTAAAAAACCTATGAAATTCACTGAAACAAAAAATATATATATATATATTTTCGCAACAAAAAAAATATATATATATATATTTTCGCCTTTAAGGGCCTTACTGCACACCCTGAGAAAACCTACGCAGCAAAACAATCTCTACCTTCTCCCCTTTCCATATTCCAACGCTTTGAAATCAACAATATATTTACTCGCAATGACAAAATGGCGGTCAACACTTCCTGATTTCCTTCGAATCGAACGTTAACAGACGTCACGCAACAAAATTCCGCTCGCGCGCGCAGCCGTTTGGGTGCGCGCACGTGTGCGCGCGTATAGATATATAATTGACTTTAACTTTAATTTCCTCAGCAACTACTGAACGGATTTACACCATTCCAAAAAAAGCGTAATCTGCGAGCCGGACTGTACAGTTTTGCCAAATTTCTTATAAATCCATTCACCCGTTCGACCTGTAGCCGAGTCTAAAGGTCCTATGGAAAATAACATGGAGAAAACACGTTTTGGGACCCCCCTTTTATCTCAGCCCCCACTTGACCAATCCCCCCCAAACTTTCAGGGAAGGAGCGCAGCGGACCGAGCCATCTTCTTTGAGAAATTCGCTAAGATTCTTCAACCAGGGCCAAAGTTATTCCAAATAGAATGTTGAGGATTTCCTATGGAAACTAGGTCCTAACTATAACTACCTACTGGCGACCGCCAGTAGGTAATATATATATATATATATATATATATATATATATATATATATATATATATATATATATATATATATATATATATATATATATATATATATATATATATATATATATATATAAATATATATACATATACATATATATATATATATATACATATACATATATATATATATATATATTCAATGAAAAAACCATAGGTTATACTCCATATATAGTTAGGAATTAGCATTTACAAAACCTTATTTTACTCGCATAAAACCATTGAAATTCCATATATAGTTAGATGCGCTAACTATATATCGCGCACCCGCAATCCACTGCTGATGATGTCACATATTACATCATTCATGACATGGTCAGTGACATCACTGATGACATCACTGATGACAACATCCAGTGACTGTATGTTTCTGTAAAGTTAAAATATGTCTTACATATTGAAGAATGAGTGGATGTATAAGTGTCTGGATGAAGGATTTAGTAGGTGCATGAGTGACTGTATGAGTGAGTGATTAAATGTGTCTCACTGAGTGCATGGGTTAGTGACTAAACTGTCTTAATTTGTGCATCATTATGTCTGTTGTTCTGTAAACTGTTGCATGTGTTGATAAGTAGCTATATGAGTAACTATATGGGTTATTGATTGGTTGCCCAAGTATTTGTATGGGAGACTGAGTGTGTGTGTGGGTGGCTGGGAGGTGTATGACTCTGTGCATAGATGTGTGAGCAGTTGATTCACTAGATGTATGATTTCAAAAGTGCATGTGGAAACAGCTGTATGGGCGGTTGACTGTGTGCATGAGTGTATTGGTGAGTGAATGGATATCTCAGTGCTACATGTCACAGTAAGTACATATGTAAAACACAGTACATGTGAGAGTTGACATATATAAATAACTGTGCATAAGAGCCAGTGAATGTGTGAGTGGCTGTATGGATCATTGTGAACTTGTATCAGGGATTGTATAAGAGAGTAAATATGTGTTAGTATATGTTTGAATAAGTAAAGTTTGTATAACTGTATAGTTGAGGAAATTGAGGTGTGATTGATTCTTTGCATGACTGACTAGGTGTGTGAGTAACTCCATGGATGTGTGACAGTCTGTGACTGTCTGTTTACACTGAGTGTACCTAAGGTTATATTACAGTCTGAAGATGTTCATTGTATTATCACATAAATGATATCATCAGTGATGTGATCAGTAATGTCAAATGAGATGTCAAATGAGATGTCATCAGTGATATCATTTGAGATGTCATCAGTGATGTCATCAGTGATGTCATCAGTGATGTCATTTGAGATGTCATCAGTGATGTCATCAGTGATGTCATTTGAGATGTCATCAGTGATGTCATCAGTGATGTCACTGACCATGTCATGAATGATGTAATATGTGACATCATCAGCAGTGGATTGCGGGTGCGCGATATATAGTTAGCGCATCTAACTATATATGGAATTTCAATGGTTTTATGCGAGTAAAATAAGGTTTTGTAAATGCTAATTCCTAACTATATATGGAGTATAACCTATGGTTTTTTCATTGAATTTCAATGGTTTTTTAAAAGCTAATATCTGTAGCTGTACAATGTATTGTTCTTTAAATTTTGAAATATATTTTTCATGTTCTTTAGACAATTTTTTTAAAACATTTTTTTTTGTTCCGCTCCCAGTCCGCGAACCGGTCTGCTTCCCGTTAGCTCAATTTAAAGCCGCGGCTTAGTACGCGAACCGGTCAACGTTCCTTTAGCGTAACTGTTACGTTTGCATGACGTTTTGCGTTATCGCGTAATACGTCGTTGGACGCGCCAAGTTAGCGGACCCGGAAGTGGACCGGAAAGCGGAGCAAAGCGCGAAACGTAAACACAGCAGGTCATGTGACTCGAAAATAACACTTTTCATTGGTTCATTTCACTTTTGGTTTCCTAATGATGTAATACTTGGTCATGTGATATAAAATTAACACTTTTCATTGGTTTAGAATTTTTCCTTCTCCCAAATGATGAAAACCCCTCCTTCTTTCCTCACTCTGACTTTCATCTTGGTGAGAGAAAGACCTTTTTTGATTCATCAGCAATGGCTTCAATGGTTGCTTCTGCCAGTGTGCCCCCACCACCTCCTCCACCTCCTCATGGGAAGAAAAGACTACCTGCTTCACTAATTATAGAAGAGGAGGAAAATCAAGAAGAGGAAGAACAGCAAGAAAATGACGAGTTTTTGCCAGAGGAGCCCAGAAGATATAATAGGAAAGAAAATTATATCTGGCAATTTTTTAAATTTCCTGCTGACCAAAAGAAAGTAAATGCCAGATACGTCTTTTGTCGCATTTGCGGCGATCGTCTTTCAAGGGGCACAGACAAAAAGTACAGTTTTGGCAATCATACAATGCACAGGCACATGAGTCGATGGCACCCTAACAATTACAGCAATGCACAACTTCGCGACCAACAACAAAATCCGCCAGAAATGGCAAGAAGATCTGTTGTTCAGGAGGTATCGGGACCGGAGGCGAGGGAGGTGATCCCGAACATCCAAATCAACATGGGAGAAGTGAAGCAAGTCTGTGTGTGGTGCAACCAGACACTTTGCTACCGCGAAAGTAGCATTACCCTGATAATGAGAGCCATCACCAATCATGTGTGCCCAAAACGCCCCAAAAAGTAAATTCTTTTTTTTTTTGTTGCTCCTGTTGAGCCGTCTTCGATGAATCATTTTTGTTTCCCCCCTCCCCCCCAAAAATAAAAAAAAATACAAAATGTTCAGAAAAAAACAAAAAAATATAAAAAATGTTCAGAAAACTAATAAAAAAAATTTAAAACAACAAAAACAAAAAAAAACAGTTCTTTTCAGAACTACCTCCCCATTATTAAAAAAATTGGTAGAATTCTTTGAACTCTGCCAAGCTCTATTTCTATTAGTTCGCTACCAGTTCGCACTCCGGTACGCGTACTTTGAGCGTACCAAAAATTTTTTTTTAAAAAAAGGAACAGTAAGTATAAGGAAAGGAAACAGACAGTTATGTTACAAAAAAAGACAGCTATAGGGAGTAAAGAAAAGATACTGTTACCCGCAATTCACTTCTGATCATGTCATATATTACATAATTTTTTACATGGTCAGTGAGATCATCAGCAGTGGATTGCGAGTAACAGTTTTTTCTGTTTACTTCCTATAGTTGTCTTTCTTGTAACATAAATGTCTTTTCCTATCCTTATACTTACTGTTCTTGTTTTTAAAATTTTTGGAGATCATTCAGAAACAGTAACATTAATAGAGACAGAATTAGTGAATAATAATGAAGAAGTATGAGAAGAGAGGGACTGAGAAAAATACTTGAAGGAATAGAAAAATTAAGTAATAGAGAAAGGAAGGAGAGAAGTAGCAAACACAGGAAAGTAAAGATTAAAGAAATGAAGCAGTAGAACTAATAGATGTTAAATGTGATAGATTAAATGATTGAGTGAGGGTGACGATAAGGTGTGTCCTCTCTAAAAGTTTGTTTAAGGTGAACCGTACTCTGGGTTGCATATCAAATTTATGCTTGTTGAAGAATACAGACGAGATAATAGATGTGAAGACCTACCATTGCAGTAAAACATGCCCATTTATTACATCAATCATAACATAGTCAGTAACATCATCAGTAGTGGAATGTAGGTTAAAAAAGTAGAAAACATTTACCTTATAATTCATGTTAACTTTTCAAGCAAATTTTTCATACATTCAATCTGTAAAAGAGAGAACAAACATTTCCAAAAATATTAAAACATGTATTTAAAAATTAGAAAAAAGAAGGGAAAAGGTTCAAGAAGAAACAGTTTTTAAACAACTTTGACATTTACAGAAACCTCTACTTCCCTACGACCCCTACACAATCCTAAAGATATTTATTTTAAAAAAACAGTATCTTCATGCTGATGAAATGAGGCCTATTTTGAAACATGATGCTTCTTTTGCATTGCTTATGTCTCACAATAGTGATGCAATAACAGCGCAAAAAAGATGTAAAGCCATCATAAAATTGTGTCAAACATTTTAAATGATTGTTTTAGGATGCAAATAAGATGTGTGCTTTCAAGAGCTTTCTTTGAGGTGAGGCCTATTTCTTTTTTTTAAAAAAAAACAATACCTAGAAGTACAGCACTGTAAGCATTAAAATTGACACTTACAGAAGACTCTGCTTCTCCATATCTACCTCACATTTCTAAATATATATCATAATTTCAAAAATCATAACATTAATTATACATGTTAAATGGTTTATTTTTGCTGTTCTCAGAATGTATCAAATTTCACTTAAATCAGTGACTTGAAGGTATTCATCATGTAACAGCGGGAAAAAAAAAACACAATCAAAATGATTGTGTTTAAAAAACCCATACAACCTTCGAAATCTGATTTCAAAACTCCTTAAAATTAACTTACTTTCAATGACGTCGAACGATCTCCTATGAACAGCATCCACTCTGTTGTGCTACAAATATTTTCAGCCCGCCACTTTCTGAAAGAAAACCTCCATCGATACGTGAAATATGTTACATAGAAAAAAAGACTTCTCTCATTATATCACATGTTTCCACTAGGCCAAATCATGTTGCCGCGATTCGCAAGTCTTGTTATTCTTCCAATCAAATCCCGACATTTTCTATTTTCGCAACTTTCAAAAATAAAATATTTGAGATTATTTTCACAATCCTGGACTACTAATAACTTACTCTTCTTTGTCACTCATGTTCTCCTTTTCCTATGACACTGATACTGCTTACTATGAAGCAGACTTACTTGCATTAGGTTTATATAGTTGGATTTTTAATCTAGACAGCATTGCAGACTTACATTCCCTCTACTTAAAATTTTGGTTTTAAAAACACCAGGTAAGAATTTTTAAGGTCAAACGGCAATTTTTTTTTGAACGTTACAACGGAATCATTACAGAATGACCAGCCGTTTCCAGACTTTAAGTAAGCTGTATAATGTCCTGATGTTGTTGATGGACCATCGTGATAGATAATTGCTACAGTAACAAAAGTCCTCCCTGATATTGACAGCTGAGAAGCCACAAAATTTTTTATTAAAGTTGACAATTTTGATCCATCAGGCCTACAACGTTGGATCATTAAAATGACATACTGGCCATATCTACGTATAAATAATGTTGACATCATATCACATTTACATTGGCTACACTCCATGTTGTGATCCGCTGCATTTACTAGCTTATTAAAGGAGACTGATTTACTGTCTGGCAAAGTTAAATATATAAATCTTTCTGAGTCTACACTAGTAGTACTTGATACCATACAGTTCTCGCAGTCATGCTGCCATTGATAAGAAAGCCCAAACAGGTGATCTACATCTACACCCTCAACTTGCAATATATCAAGCATATACATTAAAAACTCCTGACAATCTTGCTGATTATTTTCAGAGAAGTCTGTTTGACCTGAACATTCATCTAACAGATAACGAACTTCAGACACACTTTCTACTTTTGTTCGATCAGTGCTACATTTCTCGAAAACAGAATTCAACAAACAGCATAAAATTTGTTCAGAATTCAACAGAATCTGTTCTTTTAAACTCTCTAGTGAAAAGAGAACATTAACCACTACATTTGCATAGCAGTTGACACCAGAACTGTTTTCAAATTGAAAACCGACAACATCTTCAACAGAATCCACTTTCTTTCTGCTAACAATTTTCGGTTCATTGACTTTTGGTCTTTTTGCAACAACCTCCCTACTATTACTGCTATTTCTACGTTTGCGGCCTACCACACGTTTCTCAAACAAAGGATATTGAGGCAAATGTGGCGCATACTCTCTTCTTAACCTATTGTATTCCTTAACACAATCTAGATCCGCACAAATGTTTGTGACATCACAGTCAATCAAGTACAATCCCGATAAAGTTCTAACTCGTGACAATGCCACATATGCCATACCCTCCTTGAACACAGAACTGCCAATATTCACCAATGCACAGTCTACACTTAAACCTTGCGATTTATGGATTGTCACCGCATATGCCAAGCAAACAGGAAACTGTTTACGGCGAACATATAAGTCTTTAACAAGCAAAAACCTAGCAGAACAACGACCAATTTGCTGTACTTCCTCAATGCCATCAAATTTAATTTTTAAAAATTCTATTCCATCTCTATTTCTGTATTTCTCAAAATCAACAACATTACCCATTGATCCATTTACCAGACCTCTTTCTACATGTAAATTCCTTCTCAAAATAATTCGGCAATTTAAACACACATTCAAAGTCTTTTCAAAACCCGCTGTTTTAGATATAGTCTTCTCTAATGAATCCAATTTTGATTTCAAATTGTCTGACAAAATAATTGTTGATCCCATATGCTCTAATTTGTCGATAGCTTCAAGTTTCACAATCTCTTGCTTTTCTAAATTCAACATTTTGTTGTTAAAGATGGCACATTCTGCAAGAGTTGGCATGAGACATATCCCGGATTTCTTCTCAGTAATTTTCCGAAAAATATTCTCAGGCACAATCTCTTGTTTGGGATATAATTTTGACAGTAATCGTGCATTTAAAGCTTCTTTCCCATGCTCGGTCACTTTTCCAATTCTAATATCTTGTAGAATATTCTTGTAATCTTCATCCTTTGCCTGACGCATATTTTGATGCAGTTCTGCATAATTGAAGTTTAACCATATATTGACGTTGCCAATGCTCCCTAGGCACTTCCTGGTATCTTCATGCGTGAGTATTTTGAACACAGGTTGACCTTTTACTGGTGTCAGCTGCAGAAGATCTCCGAAAACAATGATGTGTTTCCCACCAAATAACACATCATATTCAGTTTTAAGTACTTCTTGCATTCTCAAATGCACAAAGGCAAGCATGACATTGGAAACCATGCTTACTTCGTCAATGATAAGTAGTTTCATTTTCCTCAAGACTCTTGAAACTTCACAGCAAGCATCTCCAGATAACTTGTTGTATTGTAATTTGTTGTCATGCTCCACCGGCAGCATCAATAGACGATGCAAAGTAATACCTTTAATATTATGTGCTGCCAGTCCAGTAGGAGCGGTGACAACACAAGACAGCGATGACTCAGTCCTTTCCTGCAAATAACAAGAGATTGCTTTAATGAGGAAACTTTTTCCAGTTCCCGCTTCTCCACTCACGTACAGTCGGACAGGCTTCAACGACGTACACGAGCACTCTTTCTTCTCATGACTTAATCCGTGCTCAATTTCCTTGGTAACTTCATCATATATTTTCCTCTGCTCAACGTTGAGTTGTTTTTCCAAGTCTTGTAAGTTAACTGAATCCTCCTGAGCATGTGCCATGGCTCTTTCTACTTCATTCATAGCAGTGGCAGCTTCATTTTCGATAATAGGTCCTCCAAGTGGATCTTGACTCAATGAAACAGAACTCTGACTGTCCTGAGAACTGTCTCTGGCAATCTCGGCTGCAATCGTTGCTTCCTGCTCAATTTCCAAAGTTAGCATTTCTTGATATTTAGAAAAAGCAGGACATTCTATGGACTCCTTGGCTGCATTGAAAGAGTCTTCGTAACAGAGGAAATCTCCAAGCAGTTCCTCTTCTGCACGCCAAGGCTTGAAAAGTTGCAAAAGTGCTAAATAGAAAAACTCCTTTTTTTCTGGAGATTCGCCACTTAATTTTCGATGGTTTACTAATTGGCATTTTCTTTGCTTGACCAGGCATCCCTCACTTCCAATTACAGCATACACTCCTTTCTCAATATCTTCTTTGATGTTCCTCTTGAATATATAATTTTGGAGAACCTCATATAGACAAACATTCTCAAGGTGACTGCTTCGATTTGGATAATATGTATCCAACATGTTGGTCTTCAAAATGTCGGTACTGTTTGGTTCCTTTTCTGCCAAATACTCAATTTCCCGAACAGGTTTTAGAACTCGATTTCGCGTTGCAGCAAGACCAAGACTCGCCCAAACGAGACTCCTGGATTTGGCATAGAGACTTGCTGAAGACAATCGATCAGAACATTCGTAAGCTCCGATTTCTCGATGCGACAACATCTTCAGACTGAAACTGTACAACTTCTTGCTGAGGCTCTTTTCATGGGAAATGTCCTCCCACATATCCTTCAGTTCGGTCTTTTCTTTTTTGGTGATGTAAGATGTCACATACCGAGCCACAGCCATACAGTTGTCAGCCACAAACTGTATATCCATGTTGGCATTCCACATGGACAAAATCACTGGGTTGTAGTCATTGATGTACTTGGACTCTTCGTTCCTTTTCAAATTGTATGTATTCTTGGGTGATTTCCTCATCACATTATGTCGCAGCGAAGACATCAAACTGTTCACTCTTCCTTTAGAAATCACCGGTCGTGGAAAGTTGAAACGACATTTGGTGTAGAACTTGTCCTTGTTTCTGAATTTACGACGACAGTACTTTCCACAACGATGGCTTTGGAAACGTAGAACTTGTTCTCTTAGACTTTTCTTCTCCGTTGCGTTTGGAACAGCACACGTAGAATACTGTTCGATGAAATTCATCACTAAGTCATCCGGATCTGTTCCAAATTTAGGTGCATCCTTGATCCACAGCAACATATGTATATGAGGGGCACCTCTTGCTTGGTACTCCTTTCTCCAGAAGAAATCCAACACCTCTCCAAGAGGTGGATTCTTTTTATTTGTGATGAAAGACATCATAGCTTCAAATCTATGATTGAAGTACCTGCATACATTCACAGGATCCAAAGAACACAGTTCTCCAGGTGTCTTGAATTCAATGTTTTCAATATTTCCATTTGCCTCTCGTAGAAATTCAAGTAAGTCATCCCAGCCATACTCGGCACAGCTCAGAGTGAGGAACCATGTCGGAGTTCCTAAGTTCCTCAGCATACATTTTAAGTCACCATGACGACGGTACCAGTACTCATTAGTACCACGCTGACACGCCATGAGATTAATTAAGTGAGAATCCAAAATACTGTCTTGGACATTGACTTTATGCATAAAGTCACTTGCCGAGATGTTTCGCATCTGTATACCACTTTTTAAGATGTGGTTCACTGCATATGACAGTCCAGACAGATCGCTTTCAAACAGGAGATGAAACAAATAGGGAATGCATTGCCGAAACCTAGGATCTTCTGCATACAATCGTAAAGTCCGGTATTCAGATGCAGGAATTTCACGAGGTCGCTCATCATATCTTCCTCCTTGACCTGTGGGAAATAGCTGTGGGAAACACCGAGCTTCCAAACTTTCCTCCCAAACACTAATGGGACTCCCTTTGGCTTGTTTCATTTGAAACAACTCAATAGCATTCCCCATCACTTCCTTCGAATGCAAAGGATGAACACTATAATGTTCATATATTTCTTCACTTTTAGAGGCCTCTACTTTCTCAATTTGGCCAGCACACAAATCGCTATCCTCTTCATCACTTACTTCCTCTTCTGCAACATATACATTCTTATAGTACTTATTATTTTTCTTCAAATACACTGTTGCCTTTTTGACTTTCCTAACATCCACTAAATCTTGCCATATTTTCTTATTCTTTGTCGGAACCCCATTAACCAAGATAACCAGAGGTTCCTCTTCCACTTTTTCTATTCCAATTGTGTTAATGTTTTTGTTCAAATCTAGAGGCAAATAAACAACTCTTCCCTTTAATCCTCTCTGTAAATCTGCTGGAGGCAATTTCCCTGTCTTTGGCTCCATTCTTACAATAGCCTGAAAGGGATGGATACTTTGAATCAAAATAGATTCATAAGTATTTAAATCCTTCAATTCAGAAGGAATCTCAACCAATTCCAGATTATTATGAACTGCCCTAGCAGGCATCTGGTTTTGGTTTAATTTATTACAACAATAAGTACACACACGTTGATCCGATCCCAAATCAAAATAATTTTCTACCATCAAGTATGTGGCTAAATCCTTCCATTCACTATTATTTTCCCTTTCACTTTTTGCATATAAATCCACTACCTTAGTCTGATTCTTATAATAAGTGCGTCGACAACATACACAAGTGAAATTAGGCCTCTCACTTGATTTCATCTGAAACGTGGCAATTTCCTTCTGAAAATTATCTGTACTGGAAACCTGTACATTATCTTCCACATTACCCTCTACTTCAGGGTCAATTTGAACATTCTCATCTTTACTACCAAAGTAACAAAACTCAATTTCTTCACAAAGATTCTTCACATCTATTTCAGAACCATGCAAAAGAGCAGCACATAACTGTTTAAGCATAATTGCTGGACTCTTAGCATAATACAACATTCTCACTAATTTTCTCACTTTATTATGATGCACTGCTAGCATCCTGAAATGATGAAAAACACTCTGGCATACTCTCCTGGAAAGACAAGCCAGTGAATGACCACGCAAACCTGTCATTTGTCTCACTCTGCAAGGATCTAAATCTTGCAACAACTTCATTTTCTGCTTCAAACTTTTCTTATTAAATGTCCGTATAAAATCACATAGCAAATTGATGGAAACCTGTCGCACACTGCAAATAGAACTACACTTCCAAATGTACACAGAACCCTTAGGACGTCTTCCTAAAACCTCATCACTTAGCGCCTCTTCTGTCTCTGTTGTCACAAGTTGTTCTTTTTCAACTGGACAACCATCCTTCACTTCATAAGCTCGACCACTGATGTCAACTGCATGCACCAAATCATTATCCTGAAAATAAGTCTCCTCATTAAAAAATGCCTCAGAACTTGAACTATGCATCCATTCTCCAGAAAAAACTTCACAAAAGTTAGTACGATTTACTACTCTCTTCCATCTACTTTTTGTTTTGAAATCAGAAATTACCTTGCTTAGTTTCCTAATTCTATTGATTACCAAAATAAACAACTTTCGCTTGATTTCAAAAGCATGATCAATAATTTTCTCTACATTTTTCTTCCTCCTATAAAATGCCGCTTTCTGTTGGCCTTTCTTTTTAATATTTTTCAATAAATTAACTAATATCCTATTACGGAACATTCGTTGTCGAATGTCCCTAAACTGTTGTTTCCTTCTACTATCATGCACAGAGTTATCTCTTCCTCTACCAGTAACATTTGTGATGGGTCTCTCCTTTCCATTTAAATTACTTCTCTTTTTGTTAAGAGACACATTTTTTTGAGCAAAATTTTTTTTACTACAAATATTTCTTAAGAATGATTTCATGCTCTTACCCGGACCTTTCTTGGTGTTTTGACAAGTATTTGGGGAAGAGGACTGCTGCAATAAAACATCATCCTGCTGTCTTTGACGTTTTCTAGCCTTTCGTATTCGACTTCTGGAAGGCATTTTCCAAACTATGAAAGAATCTGCAGTTGAATCTGTGAAAAAATATAATATAAAATGTTATTAACCACTATTACCAAACAGTAAATAAATAACAGTCATCTAAAACTTAATGCCGTACTAATTATTTAACATAGCAAATATTTTCCACCAGCACTGCATCACAAAAATGACACTCAATGGTACAAAACAGGCATACAACACTCATAAATCACTCCCTAATATTTTAAATCATTAATTCAGGATGACGATAAGATGTAGCCTATCTAAAGGTTTGTTTAGGTCCAGATCTTTGGACTGGGGTGAATGTGTGTCATTGATCCACATTCAGTCCATCACCTGTTTTGTTTATTTGAGGTGAGGCCAACACATGGTTGCAGATAAGATTTTCACTGAAAAAAAACCAAGGTAAAAAAACATGTGAAGGCCTACCAATGAAGTAAATCATTAAATGAAAACCAATACATTTCTGGAAATATGCACTACTAGTGCTTCATAAGATGTTTTGGATCATATTTATAAGTTATTTGAGTATCTAGTATGCTATTTTACATTCTTCATGGTGCAAATTTATTGTAAATACGCTCCCACCTGCGGTTGGCAAATTTAGATTTTGATTATGGGAGTTAGATAGGCATGTTAATAATTTCCCAAAAATGGTATATAACCCCAAACAACCTTTGAAGCAAATTCTCTTAGCCATGTTATCCACCTCCCATTGGATAACATGGCTAAGAAGTGCTTGCAAATGTGATAAAAAAAGGCCTGCAATGCATGAATAACGCAGAAAAATCAGCGATATTCATGCATTTTCCAACAAATGCTCTTAGCCATGTTATCCACTTCCTATTAAATAACATGGCTAAGAACTGCTCAGGGCACCATGAGGAACGCTTTCCATTTAAAAAGGGAAAAATAACATCAAAGACACTAAAATGCCTTCTAAATATGAACCCAAACAACCTATGAAGCAATGTGAAAAAAAACTGCCGCAATGCATGAATATAGCAGAAAAATCAGCGATATTCATGCATTTCCCAGCAAATGCTCTTAGCCATGTTATCCACTTCCAATTAAATAACATGGCTAAGAACTGCTCAGGGCCCCATGAGGAACGCTTTCCATTTAAAAAGGGAAAAATAACATCAAAGACACTAAAATGCCTTCTAAATATGAACCCAAACAACCTATGAAGCAATGTGAAAAAAACGGCCACAATGCATGAATATAGCAAAAAAATCAGCGATATTCATGCATTTTCCAGCAAATGCTCTTAGCCATGTGATCCACTTCCTATTAAATAACATGGCTAAGAACTGCTCAGGGCCCCATGAGGAACGCTTTCCATTTAAAAAGGGAAAAATAACATCAAAGACACTAAAATGCCTTCTAAATATGAACCCAAACAACCTA
Source organism: Lissotriton vulgaris (assembly GCF_964263255.1). Lineage (NCBI taxonomy): Eukaryota > Metazoa > Chordata > Amphibia > Caudata > Salamandridae > Lissotriton > Lissotriton vulgaris. The sequence continues at coordinate 1,118,638,051 of NC_141698.1, forward strand.
TGAAGCAATGTGAAAAAAAACGGCCACAATGCATGAATATAGCAAAAAAATCAGCGATATTCATGCATTTCCCAGCAAATGCTCTTAGCCATGTTATCCACTTCCTATTAAATAACATGGCTAAGAACTGCTCAGGGCCCCATGATGAACGCTTTCCATTTAAAAAGGGAAAAATAACATCAAAGACACTAAAATGCCTTCTAAATATGAACCCAAACAACCTATGAAGCAATGTGAAAAAAAACGGCCACAATGCATGAATATAGCAGAAAAATCAACGATATTCATGCATTTCCCAGCAAATGCTCTTAGCCATGTTATCCACTTCCTATTAAATAACATGGCTAAGAACTGCTCAGGGCCCCATGAGGAACGCTTTCCATTTAAAAAGGGAAAAATAACTTCAAAGACACTAAAATGCCTTCTAAATATGACCCCAAACAACCTATGAAGCTCTAACAGTACATATCCTGAAATTTAATTCATTTCAAAATTCGTTTTTAAACACAGCATATAAATCAATTGTATACCTGCATTCATGAAGAAATGACTAAAAATGTCCTTGAGACACATGAAAGTGTTTTCTGGAATGCCCTAGCACCATTTTTGGGACACTATTAACATGGCTAGGTAACTCCCATAATCAAAATCTAAATTTGCCAAGCACAAGTGGGAGCGTATTTACAAGACACTTGTCCCATGAGGAACACTTTACATTTTAAAAGGCGAACACAACATCTTAGACACTCAAATACCTTATAAATATGGCCCAAAACAACCTATGAAGCTCTAGCAGTACATATCTAGAAATGTAATTGATTTCTTAAATCGTTTTTAAAAGCAACATATCTGTTTCAGCTTACATAACAGACCATGAAATGGCCTCCATGTATTACAATATCTTGTGTAACTGCATGCCAGAATGTTACACCAAATATGCAATTATAATTTCTCTTTGAAACTAATTCTATTAGTATATCACTAGAGACAAAACCACATTTTAAAAACACAGCTTTCTTCATCATTTTCTCCTTAAATCATACTATTCTCTATCTAAATTAAATAAATCTTTTCTCACCTTAGCAAATATTTTTTGAGTTTTGAAAACAGTCTCAGAAATACACCAAATTGTCTTCAGCAGAAGAAAAAGGATGCACTCCAAAGGCTGCAGCTATTGAAAGCACAGAAATACAGATATTCTTTTCACATATCTCTCATATTAGCCAATCATACCTCTTCCCTCACTTTTTTCAAATCAAAATCCTTCCCCCCTCTGCCCTGTCTGCCTTGTATCCATAGCAACCACCTCCTGGAAGACCTCTCATGTTTGCAAATTCACACAACAATGTTTCAATTGAACTCTGAACTCTCAGTGCACCTGCGTATCCAGTGCAATCTTTCATTAAATGTTTCTTACTTGACCATTCAAATTACATCTTTCAAAGAACACATCCATGCACCCTAACTTTCTGTTTTCAGAAATGGAAATGCACCAATCACTGCTAATGAATCATTAGCATTGTAAATCCACAGTTTTTTTTCTTTAGAAACTCCTACTGTTTCAACTGCCCTTTCATTACCACACTTCATCTGACTGCAGAACAACCTTCAGCCACCATGTTTAACGTCTGGATTGTTGGACATAGTTACATCCACTGGGCTCAAAGGTATGCTGAGAGCAGAAATTTACCTAACCTCAATTTACAAGATGTGGAAATTAAGTGGTTGGGCCAAAGAGGATTAAAATGTCACCAATTGATACCATTGGTGAAAACCTTTATGCATTTGCCAAAACCTGACCTGTTAATAGTGCACTGTGGAGGTAATGATTTGGGCACTTTGACAGGGGTAGGTCTGGAAATGCTTTTAAAGGACACCTTTGAGCAATTAATGGCACTTTTTCCTCAAACTGCCTTGGTATATTCCAATATATGCCAAAGACAGAAATGGAGGTGGTCCAACCAATTTTGTCCACAAATTGAGAAAGCGAGGAAGCATGTAAACAAATCTGTGTCAGCTTTCATGAGAGACCATGGAATGGGCTCTCTGTACAACAATAACTTGCGTTACTACATGCAAGATATCTACAGAGGAGATGGAGTTCACTTCTCAGATGAGGGCAACAGAATTTTCATTCTGAATTTAAGACTGTGCATTGGTACCTACTTATAAGTACCTAAATGTACCATAAACCCAAAAGCTCTTCTCAGAGCTACCCTTCATCTGATCACACACTTTTATTATTTTTTTTCTAACTTTTTTCTGTAATTTTCAACAAACTACGCTTAAAGAGCGCTATCCGGTACGCGAACTGGAAGCTAACCGCGCAAAATTTCAAAAAAAAGTTTTTTCTTCGCAAATATAGTCCTCCTCAGCCACCCTCAGAAAACGTAGGGGGGCAAAATACTTGTACCATGCCCCCTTCTACCCATTCAGAACATTATTTACCCTCCATTTTATACCTTGATTCGACCGTAACACAAAATGGTGGACTCCCGTTACGCTCCAAGTACGCGGACCGGACCGCTATCCGGGAAGCGGTCCAAAAAAAAGGCGGGAAAGTAATTTACAGAAAAACGACTAGAGACACTCTCACCAAATATAAATTAGCTCATACTACATAACAATCCCTTTCATTCTCACAAATTTGATTGAAATTTCATTTAGCCATTTAGCCTTTAGACCTCTCCAAATACCGTGAGGTAAATTACTTCACAAAACACATCTGAACTGTTGGAATTGACAACCAATGAAAATGTTACTTTCATTTTCTACTTTTATTACCTGACATTTGATTGGTTATATACTTGAATATATATAAAGGAAGAGAAGAAAACACAGCCATTTTGACTACTACTTCTTGTTGTACAACACCTTTTAATAGCTTCCAAAAACTTCAACTTCTTTGTGAAGGTAAGATATAATTTTTAAAAACGAAATATATTGTGCACTATAACTTAATATAATAGAATTTTTCTGCTACGTATACACTATCCCTCTGTAGTAGTAATGTATTTAGATAGACTTCTCTGTTATAGTTATGAATGGAGTTAGGCTTGTCTTGGTTAAATCACATACACTTTTTTATAGTCCTATTTCCACTCTGATACTATACACTGCCAAAAGATAAATTCACTGATAAAAAATGACTATCTAAAATTAATCCCAACAGTGCCCTATCTCTACTAATATATATTTTCTTATTCAAAATTTCAGGCAAAATGGAAGGCGAACAACAAATTTCATTTTCGATTGAACTGAAGGAGAGCAGCCAAGACAAACTTGATGACTTTATGGATGACAGTAGAGACCACGAACTTCTACAATGTGTTGAAGCAGTAGACAACTTGCTTGAAAATGAAAAACAATTACACCCTATAATAAATTATGACATTTCTGACAATGAAATGTTAGAAAATTTAATAAAGTATGAAAAACAATGAAAATAACAAAAATAACTTTAAAAATAAAGACAACAAAAAAAAAAAAGAAAAAAAACCAAACAATTAACATACAGTCTTTGAAAAGTGTATCATTCTATTATCCTTATAGTACGCTGCCCAGAACGCTTTCCGGTTCGCGTACTAGACGCTCATCGCGAAAAAAAAAAATATATATATTTTTTTGGACCCTGCTGGGCCCTTTTAAAAACACCACATAAAACCTAGGGGGTCAGGGAGGATCTACTATGCCCCCTTATGGAAATTTCCCTCTTTGTTTTGGCCTCCTCTTGTCTCTCGATCCTACCGAGAGAGAAGATGGCGGCTGCACCGGACTGTTTAGAATGTTGACAAACACCGAAGAGCCAATCAGCTTTCCGTGCGCAAAGTTCCGATAAGCGAAAAGTACGCGAACCGGATCGCTGCCCGGACCGCTGTTACAGATATATATCTTGATTTAAACGTTAATTTCTCAAAATCCACTGGAGCACATATATTGAGACCTAGCAAAGGCACATCGGCCTAACAGTCCCTACAATTTTGCCAAGTTTCGTGCAAATCCATTCAGCCGTTCGGGCTAAAAGTGAGTCCAACCGCCCTATGGAAATTAACATGGGAAAAACGCGTTTTGGGACCCCCCTTTTTTCTCGGGCCCCCCTTGATGAAACCCCCCCAAATTTTCAAGGGCTGCTCAGAAACAAAATGTGCCATTTTCCTGAAAATTTCAGCCAATTCCGTCCACAAACGCCAAAGTTATTAGACATAGAATTTTCAGAAATCCCATAGGGAAAAAATCCTAACTATATATACCTACTGGCGACCGCCAGTAGGTAATATATATATATATATATATATATATATATATATATATATATAGGCATGTGAGCAAGGGCTTGCACTTTTTTCCAGCTGTATCTGCCAAATAAAGAATACCTGTAACTGAACCTGTGGTCCGTCTCCTATGTGAACGCCTCGCTTGTCCGGACGGATTGGAAGTGGCGTAGATGAGTTTTCGTGTGTATATATATATATATATATATAAATATATATATATATATATATATATATTCCAACACAATCATTCAAAAATTATTCAAAGAACGACGTCCAGGCCAACAGCTTGGTTCAAACAACTGGTGTTTTATTCACAGCGCACTCAACGCGTTTCGGGAACAGCTTCCCTTGCTCACGAGTAAATGTGCTTGTTTACATACCAGTTTAAATGCATATCATGTGATCAGGGTTGCAATAAACATAAACAGCAGACTATCGATACATTAATCATTTAGAGCTATGAAGACAGATTCACCTCATATAGTCAGCAAACTTGGGCGTAATTGAATACATGTATTTAAATATCGTTGTTGCACAATCATAGTACATTGATAAACTATATTTCAAGATAGTACATTCGATCGCATGCACATCATTGTGATCCCGCATCAAATTAAAAAATAAAATTAAATTGAGGTTTAGGCAAGACCGGTGGATTAGAACTCGCGTCCTCAGATTTCTCACATAGCGTTATCGTTGCCTTAGCATCGTGCGCCACCTCGGCCCTGTACCAGTTTTTTGGCCCGGGTGGTTTATGTGATTAGGGTATCTGGAGTTTACAGTTATTATGCCCCATTGGGCATGAAGTCATCATGCTTAATTTGACTTACTCGTCGTTTATACAATGGTTGCCCTAATGGGTTCATGCCAGCTTCGGTAGCAATCTCATTTCACATACTCCATGCGTTATGGTTCAAACACTCCCTTGCGTGTCTGCCTCCTCATTATCTCTGTGACTCTACCATACTTCAGGTATTGTAGGGTGGTCACAACGTTCATTTCATGAGCTCAAGATTTATATAATGCAACACTTGATTCGAATCGCCCCAGAATCTCTGTCTTGATCGTGCTGTGTCGCACATTCTCCCAAAATTAAAAAAATCGGTACCTGTAATGAAAAAAAAAAATTATAAAAGTGATTATCTACCAGACAACCATGATATATGCACATTCATACAGTTAAAATAAAAGGTATTGAAACAGCGGCATCTCATAGGCAAATAATGTATTTAGTTTGTTTATCATAGATGTACTCCTAGTGCCTCATCACAGTTATGGCCGTGGGGTTGCATGGTGTGGTATTTAATGATAAACCTAGACTTAAGGCGTCTAAGTTCCTGTAGTCTATTACCACCTCTCTCTCTTAGTGGTACCTGATCTAGTACCACGAATGATAAGAGACTGCTGTTGCTCTGGTGGTGTGTTGCAAAGTGACTTGCTACTGGGTATTGCTTGTCGAGGTTTTTTATAGCCCTCAGATGTTGCAAAACTCTATCCTTTGCGGGTTTGATGGTACTTCCCACGTAGAATTTGTTACAGGGGCATCTCAGTGCATAAACAGCGTACTCTGTGTGACATGAGACATGTTTCAAGATTTTGAAAGGCTCACAGGTTTCTGACATCTTAATCTCTTTTGTATTATGGCTATATTCACATGCTTTGCAGCGACCACATACATAGAATCCCTGAACAGGATTATCTCTTCTTTTGTTGGCAACCAGTGTTTGGCACACCCTGTCTTTAAGTGACCTTGGTCTCCTGTAAGTGATCTGTGGAAACTCCTGGATACCCAGTTTTATGTCTTTATCTGTTTTAAGGGCGCTCCAGAATTTATTGATGGCTTCCCTGACCTCTTTAGACTGTGAGTTGTGGTCCGTTATGAACCTCACCCCTTCTAAGTTCCTGGTGTTATCATCATTCCCTGTCGAAATTTCCACTAGCTCTCTGTCTTTGACTTTCTGTACAGCAGTTGCAATGCATGTTTTATTGTACCCTCTGACTCTGAATCTTTCACACATAATCGCTCTTTCTTTTTCATAATCCTCTGATTTTGTACAGTTTCTTTTAGCTCTGAAGAGCTCACCAAAAGGGATAGAGTTAATTAAATTCTGGGGGTGACAGCTCTGTGCGTGGAGAAGGCTGTTGCCAGCCATCTCTTTCCTATACAGAACTGTCGTGAGACTGTTGTTCTCTATTGTGACTCTGAGATCTAAGAAATCCACAGTTGTATTACTGATGTCGCTGGTGAAGGAAAGGTTACAATCATTGGCATTCAGGATTTCAACAAAATCTTCAGCTTCCTTCACATTGCCTTCCCATATGATGAAGATATCATCAATGTACCGGAGCCATTTACGAACTCCGGGACGGTATTGATTCATCGGTCGGACTACCTGCTCCTCCCACCAGCCTAGGTATAACCCTGCAAAACTGGGGGCGAAGCAAGTACCCATCGATTGACCAAGCAACTGGTGGTAGATGGTGCCATTGAAAAGAAAATAATTCTGGGGGAGACTGGTGTGTATCATATCCAGCAGCATTACCGTGTGGAATAGGTAAGAAACTGATCTACTGTTTAAAAAGTGTCTGCAGGCTTTAATTGCCATCTCATGTGGCATGTTGGTATACAGGCTGTTTACGTCAAGTGTCATCAGTAAACATCCTGTATTCAATTTAATGTTGGTAATCTTTTCTAAAAAATCCCCAGAATCTCTCAGATACACCAGTAGGCCCTGCACCAGTGGCTGCAGAAAGTGATCCACGTATCTAGACGTGTTTTCCAGGCAACTATTCCTGGATGAAACTATAGGCCTTCCTGGGGGGTTTGTGGGGTTTTTGTGCTGTTTAGGCAGTAGATAAAGGGCTGGTAATTTGGGGAATTTACATCTCAAAAAGTTAAGCTCATCTGTCTCAATTAAACCCTGGTTTTTCCATTCATTTAACCGATCTTGATACCTGTGGTTCTCAGTATCATACATTTTTCTGTTACTTTTCTTGTATTTCTCAACATCATTAAGTTGGTTCATACCTTGATTTATGTACATTTCTCGGGACATAATCACAATATTACCCCCCCTTATCGGATTTCTTTACAACAATACTTGTATCATTTCTCAAACTGTCAATAGCTAGTCTTTGTGCTTGACTGAGATTGTTTCTTCCCCAGCTTTTTTTCTTGGCTAATTCTTTAAATTCAGCCACCACTCCTCTTTCGAAAACATCAATGGCATCATTCGTTATCATCGGTAAAAAAATTGATCTCGGTTTGAACCCACTGTTGCTGTTTAGGTCCAACCGTATGTTTTCGTTAATTAGGTTGAGGGTGGGGTTCTCAATGACTTCTGGGTTCCCCCCTAGGTCATGCAACACTTGTAACATTTCAGCATCACCAATTTCAAGTGTACTCGGGGTTAATGTGTTACTGCAAGATTCCTTGCTCATCCTCGTGGCAAACCACTTTTTAAATCTAAGTTTTCTTGTAAACTGAGAGAGATCGATTCGAATTTGGGTATAATTAAAGTTAGCTGAGGGACAAAAAGATAACCCGAATAACAGTACCTCAATTTCTGCATCATTGAGTTTCCTGCTGGAGAGATTAATCACCTTCTTGGCGTCTTTCATTTGAGCTTTTTCTGGCCCCTTGTTCTTGTTCCCACCGGGCTCGATACGCTCACATCCATTGCGTTTGGCTTCTTTCCTCCTCTGCCTCCTCTCCCTCGTCCTCTTGTTCCTCCTATGTTTGTCTTGCTCTGGGCTTCCAATCTTCCTTTTGCCATGAGCGAAAATTCTTTTAAAATTTGATCTTTTGGGCTTAAGAAGCCCGCACCCATTACATCCGGCTAGTTCTCAACCTCCTCAGTTTCGTCCTCCTGCACATTATCATTTCCTTCTATTGCATCTAAGGAAGGTCTGGTTAGTACTGCAGTGGATTTGGTCACTGGGGTCTGGGCGCATAAGTGATCATATTTTTTAGAGAATGTGAGGACCTGTCCCTTTTCATAGTCAACATGATCTCTTAGAATTTTTCTTTGTTTGTTTTCTTTAATTTCTTTCTCAATTATTTCCAATCTTTTTTCAAGTTTTGCCATATCCGTTTCGAACTCATCTTTGCTGCAGATTGATTTCAGTTCTCCAATCAACTTTTCAATCTCCACAGCACACTTTTCACAGTGTTTATTGGCGTATTTCACTAGGAGTTTTAACATAATTATCGAGCATTCATGGCTGTTTGTTGACCATTCATCCTCCAGCTTGGGTCTGGGTCGTTAATGGTAGGTGTTGTGTGGATCCTCAGACCTCTCGGAATTCGACCCACCTCGATATATTTAGCCAGTGTGGTGGCCTCCAACCATTTTGTTTGTTCTAACTTCAATAGTTTCCAAAGTTTCGTCCAGTTATCTTGCTTGGTCTTTGCCTCACCACTGTTACCCATGCTGGACGCTGTGTCTGTGTTCGACAGTGTTGTCCGGATATCGAACATTTGCCTTGCTGCCTCTTTCCTTTTTGTGTTTCTGGATAAAGCCATGACTGTGAACGTGGTATATTATTAGATGATTTACCGGCGCTACACTGGAACTATGCGCCCCTTGGTTGTGAACATCCGTCCGTGTACTTCGTTCTCTGTACACACAATAAACAGACCTCCGCTTGCACTTGCTTAACAGTTTATTATCCCGGGACTCCCGTCTCCGCTCACCTTCTGTCTTAAGGGAATTCCACGTGTTGTCTTAGCTTGTCGTTCAGCGCGTCACGTCTACCCCTCGTGCGTCGGGCGAAGTCAGTCTTGGTAATGCTATCCCGGGCAGTCCCTCCTGGGAAATTGGTCCTGATTTCAGGCAGCAAGGGCGGGCCAAAGCTTCGAAAATTTAAATCCAACGAAAGTCGGCGATGAAGCAGGGGTGGCCGCTAGCAGTGGCGGGCCAGGACGGGATTGCCACTCCCCCGTATTCCAACACAATCGTTCAAACCTTATTCAAAGAACGACGTCCAGGCTAACAGCTTGGTTCAAACAACTGGTGTTTTATTCACAGCGCACTCAACGCGTTTCAGGAACAGCTTCCCTTGCTCACGAGTAAATGTGCTTGTTTACATTCCAGTTTAAATGCATATCATGAATGTTGTGACCACCCGACAATGCCTGAAGTAAGGTAGAGTCACAGAGATAATGAGGAGGCAGACACGCAAGGGAGTGTTTGAACCATAACGCATGGAGTATGTGAAATGAGATTGCTACCGAAGCTGGCATGAGCCCACTAGGGCAAACATTGTATAAACAACGAGTAAGTCAAATTAAGCACGATGACTTCATGGCCACTGGGGCATAATAACTGTAAACTCCAGATACCCTAATCACATAAGCCACCAGGGCCAAAAAACCGGTACAGGGCCGAGGTGGCGCACGATGCTAAGGCAACGATAACGCTATGTGAGAAATCTGAGGACGCAAGCTCTAATCCACCGGTCTTGCCTAAACCTCAATTTAATTTAATTTTTTAATTTGATGCTGGATCACAATGATGTGCTTGCGATCGAATGTTCTATCTTGAAATATAATTTATCACTGTACTATGATTGTGCAAAAACGATATTTAAATACATGTATTCAATTATGCCCAAGTTTGCTGACTATATGAGGTGAATCTGTCTTCATAGCTCCAAATGACTAATGTATCGGTAGTCTGCTGTTTATGTTTATTGCAACCCTGATCACATGATATGCATTTAAACTGGAATGTAAACAAGCACATTTCCTCGTGAGCAAGGGAAGCTGTTCCCGAAACGCGTTGAGTGTGCTGTGAATAAAACACCAGTTGTTTGAACCAAGCTGTTGGCCTGGACGTCGTTCTTTGAATAAGGTTTGAACGATTGTGTTGGAATATGGGGGAGTGGCGATCCCGTCCTGGCCCGCCGCTGCTAGCGGCCATCCCTGCTTCATCGCTGACTTTCGCTGGATATATATATATATATATATATATATATATATATATATATATATATATATATATATATATATATATATATATATATATATATATATATTTTTTTTTTTATATATATATATATATATAATCCACTCGCGGTCGCCTGTAGATAGTTATAGTTAGGACCTATTATGCATAGGAAATCTGCAACATTCTTTTTGGAATAACTTTGGTGCCGACTGATGAATCTTCTTGAAAGTTTCCAAACTTTTGGCCAGCTCAGTTCCGCTCCTTCCCTAAAGGTTTAGGGGTGATTGGTCAGGCGGAGGCCGAGAAAAAAAGGGGGTCCCAAAACATGTTTCCCCCATGAAATTTCCCATACGAACTTTAGCCGCGGCTACAGGCTGAACGGAATTACACCAAATTTGGTAAAGAGGTCATCCTTGGTTCAGACTTGTGCCTTTTGCTTATTTGGTGTAAATCCGTTCAGTAGTTCCTGAGAATATGACAGTTAAAGTCATTTATATATCTATGGGTGCGGTGGATCCGCGGACCTATCTGCGTACCCTAAGCGCAGTCTGCACGCACCCTGCTGTGCACGAGCTGCATGCTAATTGGCTGTCAACAGACAAAATCAGGAAGTGTTGGCAGCCATCTTGTACCTCGGTGAAACCGAGGCACAAGCAACCAAAGAAAAAACATCGCAAAACACAAAAAAGGGGCAGGGTAGAAACACTGTGACCCCTAGGCCTGCTCAGGGGGGCTCACAAGGACCCCCAGGGCCCAAAAAAGAATTTGTAAAAAATAAAAAAATCGGCGAGATTTGCGCACCCAGCGCGAATTTTGGCCAAAATAATAAAAAAAAAACCTGGACTCCTGCGCTTTATTGCTATTTAGCCCCCAGGTGGGCCAATTCCAGAGGCAATATTTTAATTGTTATGGGGGCCCCCAGCCCCCGGGACCACCACCCCGGGGCTTATTCAATTTGGGTGGGGAGGCTCTCAGGCCCCCCAGCCCTGGGGACCGCTACTCCCCGGGACTTATTCAATATGGGTGGGGGGCTCTCAGGCCTCCCCAGCCCAGGGACTGCCACCCCAAGGGGCTACAAAAAATTGGGTGTGGGGGCTCTGAGGCCCCCCCAGCACCAGGGACCACCATCCACTGGGGCTTTAATCAAATGTGGGAGGGGGCCACGTGGCCCCCTTCCTGGAGCCCTCCATGGCCCTGGGGACCACCAACCGCCAGGGCCGGCTCCTGCAGAGTCCCGGGGTGCCCAACCCGGGACACTGCTGTTTGCAATGGCAGGGCGGGAGACTCACGGCTCATACTGGAGGTACCTGATGGGCTAGTTGGTCCCAAGGGGACCGAAGGATAGAAGAGGAATTAATTTCCCTACTTAAAACGTGCTACAGGGCATGCTTGCACACATATCACCACAGGCCCCGCCCCCTTCCTTCACCTTTGTACAAGTATTCCTCTAAAATCAGCCAAACTACGAATTCTGATTTACTCACCTGTTATCTAGGGAGAAGCCTGTGCTGCATCTTTTAGCCCAGCACTGACCCTGAAATGTAATTCTAATTATACTTGCCAGTAACTTGAATTTCCTTCCATAGGCGAACATTGACTGGTTTCACTTGGAAATTCTTCTAAGTGTGGAGTTTTGGAACTTTTAAATATTCACCTAAAATCATCCGAACAACGAATTCCGATTTACTCACCTGTTATCAGGAGAGAACTCAGTGCTGCATCTTGTAGCCCTACAAAAGGGGGTGGTGATGGACGGAGCATCTGAATCAATCAAACACTCACACCCAGTCAAAAGATCTGGGTTTAATCCATCACCGTTCTTTAGCCCACTCTGCCACCCCAGTTCAGACATGGCTATATGCAAATCAGTCTGACCCTGTGCCTCATGGGAACAGTCCAGCCCGAACTGCCAAGCCATGTCTTCCCTGGACCGGAAACAAGCTTCCGAGGACCGGTTTCTGGCATTCCAGCCGTCTTCAGCTTGCTTGAATCCAGTGGCAAAGTGAGCAAGGGACTCACGTCTGAGCATACCCTGCCACACTTATGGTGGCCAAAAGCGGTACAAAAGGGGGTGGTGATGGACGGAGCATCTGAATCAATCAAACACTCACACCCAGTCAAAAGATCTTGGTTTAATCCATCACCGTCCTTTAGCCCACTCTGCCACCCTAGTTCAGACATGGCTATATGAAAATCAGTCTGACCCTGTGCCCAGCACTGACAATGAAAAGTAACCATACTTACCAGTAAGTTGTATTTCCTTCAATAGGAATCCATTGTCTGGTTTTTACCCAAAAAGTTTCAAAGTGTCTATTTTCATAAACTACAAATATTCCTTAAAAATCACCTGTATGACTTAAACGCATTCTTTCAACTGTTTACAGGAGATGCACCAGTGCTGGATTCAGGATCCCCCACTGAGTTAGAAAAAGTATCAATAACACTACTTACTTGCTAAGTGGATTTCCTCCCATAGGATAACATTGGTGATTCTATGTGAAAAAGTTTCTAAGTGTCAACTTTTAAAATACAATAATATTCCTTAAAAATCAACACTGTAACCAAAACGATTTTACTCAACTTAATACAGGTGATGTCCCAGGACTGAATCTAGGATCCAGTCCTGTGGTTAGAAAAGTAATCCATAAAGTAACTAGTTGCATTTAATTAGAAATTCCCATTCAGCTCAATGTTGCATTGTATTTGAAATTGTGCTGCCAGTTGTAACTGTTACTACTGTACTTAAAACTCTATTGCCTATTTGCAAAGTATTTAAACTAAAGTAATTAATTCTGAGAAAGTATAATTTATAATGTAATGTATAATGTAATTATAATGTAATTATAAAAACTAAATATTTAAAAATAAATAGTTTAATAAATTGTAGTAAATTTGTATCAAAAAAATAAACAAAAGAATTAATAAATTTAAAAATTGTCATTTACAAACTCTTTAAAAATTCACTGAAAAAACCATAGGTTTCAGACATATTATAGTTAGGAATTAGCATTTAAAAAAATTTACAACATGTAGGTATCAATGCAGAGTCTCTAATTTAATATACACCGTCTCCTTTGTAGATATCTTGCATGTTGTTTCAGAAGTTATTGTGGTATATGGAATTCATAACATAGTCTGTCAGGAAAGCAGAAACAACATGGAAGCAGGAGATGATAAAGAGATGTTAAATACACATTGGAGATAATATAGTGGGAGAAAGGAAGTAACTATGATCAAACTTTCTATGTAACATAATAAAGTTGCACAGTATATTATAAGTCTCACTTTATATTTTAAACATTTTTGATCATAATTTAATAAAACTTCTAATAAAATGTTGTCTGGAATCTCTTCATTTACATTCTGTGTTTCCATTGATTCCACACACTCAAGTAATTCAAGGTCCAGAGACTCATCCATAAAGTTAATGTTATCATTTTCAGCATTTTATCCATTCTGGTTGTTGTTCAAAACAATTTCAAAAGATATATTATTTTCTCCTTCCATTTTGTTGCTGTAAATTGCATAAACAATAATTATATCAGTAGAGATAGGGCACTGTTGGGTTTAAGTTCAGACATGTTGTTTGGATTTTTTAACGGCGAAGTTATCTTTGGGCAGTGCATGGTATCAGGCTGGAATTAGAAATATAACAGAGTATGTGATGAAGCCTAAGTAAATTTATAATAATACAAGGGAAGCCTAACTCAGTCCATAACTATAACAAAGAAACCTATCTCAATCTATAACTATTACAGAGGGATAGTATATAACTAACAGAATATGTTTTCTCAAATTAACTTAAAGTGCACAGCATACTTCACTTTCCAAAATAACAACTTACCTTTGAGAAAGCAGTTGAAGTTGTCAGTGTAATTTCTTTTCAAATGTACTTCAGGAAGTAGTAGTCAAAATGGCTGTGTTTCCCTCTCTTTTTTTATATTTATTCATGTACATAACCAATCAAATATCAGGAAATAATCGTAGAAAATGAAAGAAACTTTTTTATTGGTTGTAAATTCTAACACTTCATATGTGTTTTGGTCATGTAATTTACCTCAGGATATTTAGACAGGCCTGTAGCCTAAATGTCTCAATGGAATTCCACCAAATTTGGGCAAATGGTAGGGACTGCTATGTAGTAGGGCCTATTCTATATTTGATGAAAGTGTCTCCAGTGGTTTTTTTGTAAATTACTTTCCCACCTATTTTTATGGAGCGCTTACCCGTGCGCGCTCCGGTACGGGAGTCCTCCATTTTGTGTTTTGGTACAATCGAGACACAAGATGGAGGGCAAACAATGTCCGGAATGGCTAGAAGGTGGCACGGTAGACACTTCCTGACCCTCTAGGTTTTCTGAGGGGGGCTTAGGAGGCTCATAAAGGCTAAAAAAAAAAAAATCTTGAATTTTCTGTGGGGGAAGCGCCCGGTACGCGCACCGGGAAGCCTACTTTGGTGAAAAATAGTGAAAAAAGTTAGAAAAAGATAAACGTTTTGAATGATCAGAGGTAGGGTAGCTCTGAAAAGAGCTTTTGGGCTCTGTGATTGATTTAGGTACCTACAAGGTTCCAATGCACAGTCTTAAATTCAGGAGGAAAATTCTATTTACCTCATCTGAGAAGTGCACATCGTCTCCTCTGTAGATGTCTTGCATGTTGTTACGCAAGTTATTGTTGTATATTGAACCCATTCCACAGTCTCTCATGTAAGCAGAAACAGATTTATTCACATGTTTCCGTGCTTTTTCAAATTGTGGACAAAATTGGTTGGACCAGTTCCATTTCTGTCTTTGGCATATATTGGAATATACCAAGGCTGTTTGTGGAAAAAGTGTCATCAATTGATCAAAGGTGTCCTTTAAAAGCATTTCCAGACCAACCCCAGTCATAGTGCCCAAATCATTTCCACCACAGTGCACTATTAAGAGGTCAGGGCTTGGCAGATGCAAAAAGGTTTTCACCAATGGTATCAATTGATGACATCTCAATCCTCTTTGGCCAATCCACTTGATTTCCAGATTTGATAAATCAAGGTTGTGATAATTTCTGTTAGCTGCATACCTTTGAGCCCAGTGGATGTAGCTATGTCCAATAATCCATACAGAATACATGATGTAAGAAGGTTCTGGTGCAGTCAGATGAAGTGTGGGAATGAAATGGCAGTTGGAACAGTAGGAGTTTACAAAAAAATAAGTGTGGAGTTTCCCTGCTCTTGAATCACAAGCAATGATTGGTGGATTCAGTTAGTTGAAAACTGAAAGTTAGGGTGCATGGTTGTGTTGTGTGAAAGAAGCAATTTGAATGGTTAAGAAAAAGTCACTAAAAGCAATAATGCCCTGGATATGCTGGTGTATTGAGAGGTCAAACATCCTTGCTGACTTAATTTGCAACATTTTAGAATAAACTTTTGAACCTGAGAGTTCAGTTAGGAGGGAGTTGCTATGGTAACAGATAGAAAGTTCTGAGAGGGGGAAGGGTGTTGGTTTGAAAATAGTGAGGGAAGACTTTTGATTGGTTGAAAAAAGGCATTTGTGTGTAAAGATAGAGATTTTCTATGCCAGTCTTGGTTTCAGTGTATTGAGTGCACACCTTTTGCTCTGCTAAAGAAAAATTGGTGTGTTTGTCTGACACTGTTTTCAATCTCCCAAAGCATTTGTAAAGGTAAGTAATAATTGATTTAAGTTAGATAGAGACTTGTTTGCTGTATGGAGAGTATTTGGAAGCAGATAGTTAAGTTTTAGTAGTGAAATTGAATGCCTGAACATAGGTTCTGCGCAGTGTTTCTTAAATGTTATTCAAAAAACGATTTTGGGGGCAAATCAATGGTATTTTTATATGGCCCTTATTTATGATTGCCTTGTGCAACTGGTGCATCACTTTATACATGGGAAATAAGTGACGCTCTTCTGGCGCAAGGTCTTCATAAATAAGGCCCTGTGTTTCTTTGCTCTTGGTTTGTGTTCTGCTTTTTGATAATGCTTAATATCAACATTTGCAAGGTAGAGGATTTGTATTTTGGGAAACAGTGAGGTTTTAAAAGTGAAATTCAGTGCTTGTACATATGTTCTGCCCTGTGTTTTTTAATTGTTAATCAAAAAACGATTTTTGGTGCCAATCATTTGTATTTATATTTGGGTCTTATTTATGATTGTCTTGTGGCGTAGGTATGTCACTTTTAACATGGATAGAAAGTGACGCACTGGTGGCGCAAGGCTTTCATAAATAAGGCCCTGAGTTTCTTTGCTCTTGGTTTGTGTATTGCTTTTTGATAATGCTTGCTATCAACATTTGCAAGGTAGAGGATTTGTATTTTAGGAAAGAGTGATATTTCAAAAGTGAAATTTAGTGCTTGTACATAGGTTCTGCCCTGAGTTTTTTAAATATTATTCAAAAAACGATTTTTGGTGCCAATCAATGGTATTTATAATTGGGTCTAATTTATGATTGTCTTGTGGCGTAGGTATGTCACTTTTAACATGGGAAGAAAGTGACGCACTGGTGGCGCAAGGCTTTCATAAATAAGGCCCTGAATTTCTTTGCTCTTGGTTTGTGCAGTGTTTTTTAAATGTTATTCAAAAAACGAGTTTGGGGGCAAATCAATGGTATTTTCATTTGGCCCTTATTTATGATTGCCTTGTGCAACCGGTGCATCACTTTATACATGGGAAATAAGTGACGCTCTTCTGGCGCAAGGTCTTCATAAATAAGGCCCTGAGTTTCTTTGCTCTTGGTTTGTGTTCTGCTTTTTGATAATGCTTGCTATCAACATTTGCAAGGTAGAGGATTTGTATTTTGGGAAACAGTGAGGTTTCAAAAGTGAAATTCTGTGCTTGTACATAGAATCTGCCCCGTGTTTTTTAAATATTATTCAAAAAACGATTTTGGGGGCAAATCAATGGAATTTATATTTAGTTGTTATTTATGATTGTCTTGTGGCGTAGGTATGTCACTTTATACATGGGAAATAAGTGACGCTCTTCTGGCGCAAGGCTTTCATAAATAAGGCCTTGAGTTTCTTTGCTCTTGGCTTGTGTTCTGCTTTTTGATAATGCTTGATATATTTGCAAGGTAGAGGATTTGTATTTTTGGAATGCAACATGTGTTGCACTGGTGGTGCAAGGCCTTCATAAATAAAACCCTGAGTTGATGTTGTATAAACTTAAATATGTTGCAATTTATTGTTTATATTCTCAGAACAACAGATTCAAATCAAATTCTGAAAAGCAAGCAAAAATGCCTTCAAGACAAAGAAGTATCAAAAATACCATACGTAAAAGGAGAACATCAGCAACAGAATTTATAGAATCCTCTACAACAACTACTTCAAAAAACACCAGAAAAGCTCCTGGTAAGCCAATTAAGTCTTTTCTTCGCAACATATGTCGTACAAAAAATAATAATTTTGGGAATGTGAATATTCAGAAGGAGAGAGCAAATGTAAAAAGGAATGAGAGGCCCACAAAAAATGTCTCGATTGGAGCAGGAGAGAAGAGAATGGATAGCAATAGAAGGGTAAATCAATTTAAGGACATTCGTAGGCGAATGTTTCGCAATAGGGTAGTTTTAAATTTGCTAAAAAATGATAAGAAAGGTAAACAGAGAACTGCTTTTTACAAGAAAAAGAAAAGTGTAGAGAAGATTGTGGATCAGGCTTTTGAAGTTAAGAAAAAATTATTTATTTTAGTAATTAATAGAATTAGGATACTTAATAAGGCAATTGATGTTTTCAAATCGAACAGTAGATGAAAAAGAATTATTAATCGGACACATTTTTGTGAAGTATTTTCTGGTGAATGGATGCATAGTTCAAGTTCTGAGCCATTTTTTAATGAGGAGAGTTACTTTCAGGAAAATGATTTGGTTCATGCAGTTGACACCAGTGGTCGAGCATATGAGGTGAAAGATGTTTGTGTGATGGAAAAAGAGAAACTAGTGTCTAGAGATGCAGAAGAGGTGTTAGCACATGAAGTTTTAGGGAGATGTACTAAGGGTCCAGTGTACACATGGAAGTGCAGTAGTATTTGTAGTGTGCGACAGTATTCAATCGATTTGCTTCAAAATTTCTTACGTACATATAGTAAGAAAAGTCTCAAACAAAAAATGAAGATCTTACAAGAGTTAGATCCTTGCAGAGTGAAAGAAAGCACAGGTTTGCATGGGCATTCACTAGCTTGTCTTTCTAGAAAAGTATGTCAGAGTGTTTTTCATCATTTTAGGATGTTAGCAGTGCATCATAATAAGGTGAGGAAATTAGTGAGAAAGTTGTATTACGCAAAAAGTCCAGCACTTAAACTTAAACAGTTAAACAGTGCTGTTTTGCATGGATCTGAAGTGGATGTGAAGACTATTTGTGAAGAAATTGAGTTTTGTTATTTTGGGAACAGAGAGGAAAGTGTAGAAATGGATATAGTAATTGATGATAATGTGGAAGATAATGGACAGATTTCAAGTACAGAAAAGTTTGACGAGGAAATTACCAAGTTTAAGGTGAAATCAAGTGAAAGGCCTAATTTAACTTGTGTGTGTTGTCGATGGACTCATTATAGGATTCAGACTAGGTTAGTTGATTTATATGCGAAATGTGAATTTGAAAATAATAGTGAATGGAAGGATTTTGTAAGTTATTTGTTGGTGGAGAATTCTTTTGATTTGAGTTTTGATCAGCGTATTTGTAATTATTGTTTGAAAAAATTAAATGAAAATAGAATGCCTGCTAGTGCAGTTTATAATAATCTTCAGTTGATAGATATTCCTTATGAATTGATGGATTTAAATACTTATGAATCAATTTTGATTCAATGAGTCCATCCTTTTCAAGCTATTGTTCGCATGGAGCCTAAGATAGGTAAATTACCTCCTACAGATTTACAAAGAGGATTAAAGGGAAGAGTTGTTTATTTGCCTCTAGATGTGAAGAAAAATATTGATACAATTGGTGTAGAAAGAGTAGAAGAGGATCCTCTAGTTATTCTAGTTAATGGGGTTCCGACAAAGAGTAAGAAAATCTGGCAAGGTTTAGTGGATGTTAGGAAAGTCAAAAAGGCAACGTTGTATTTGGTCAAAAACAATGAGTACTATAAAGATGTAAGTGTTTGAGCAGAGGAAACAGCTACAGAAGAAGATAGTGATTGTTCAATTAGCCAAATTGAAAAAGTTGATGTGTCTAGAAATGAAGAAATATATGAACATTATACTGTTCATCCTTTGCATTCCAAAGAAGTAATGGGGAATGCAATTGACTTGTTTCAAATGAAAGCAGCAAAAGGAAGTCCTATTAGTGTATGGGAAGAAAGTTTGGAAGCTCGTTGTTTTCCACAGTTATTTCCAACAGGTCGTGGTGGACGATATGACGATCGACCAGTTCAAATTCCTGCAGCTGAATACCGGACTTTAAGATTATATGCTGAAGATCCAAGGTTTCGTTAATGTATTCCGTATTTGTTTCATCTACTGTATGAAAGTGATTTGTCTGGTCTTTCTTATGCAGTTAATCATATACTGAAAAGTGGAGCTCATCTGCAAAATGTTTCTGCAAGGGACTTTATGGAGAAAGTCAATCTGCAAGATAGTATTTTGGAATCTCAGCTAATCAATCTCATGGCATGTCAACGTGGAACCAATGAGTATTGGCTCCGTCGTCATGGAGAATTGAAATGTATGCTAAGAAACTTAGGAACTCCTACATGGTTCCTCACTCTTAGCTGTGCTGAGTATGCATGGGACGACTTACTTCAATTTCTACGAGAGGCAAATGGAAACATACAAAATATAGAATTGAAAACACCTGGAGAACTGTGTTCCTTGGATCCAGTGAATGTTTGCAGATATTTTAATCATAGATTTGAAGCTATGATGTCTTTTATTACCAACAAAAAAAATCCTCCCCTAGGAGAGGTTTTGGATTTCTTTTGGAGGAAGGAATATCAAGCAAGAGGTGCTCCTCATATACATATGTTGTTATGGTTTAAAGATGCACCCAAATTTGGAACTGATTCGGATGAAACAGTGATGAGTTTCATTGAAGAATATTCAACATGTGCTGTTCCGAAATCTACTGAAGAAAACAGTTTAAGGCAACAAGTTTTACGTTTTCAATCTCATCGTTGTGGAAAGTACTGTCATCGAAAATTTTAAAACAAGGAAAAGTACTACACGAAATTTCGTTTTGCGTTTCCACGACCAGTGATTTCTAAGGGAAGAGTAAATAATTTGATGTCATCTCTACGACATACTGTGACGAGGAAATCTCCCAAAAATACATAAAATTTGAAAAGAAATGAAGAATCTAAGTACATCAACGATTACAACCCAGTGATTTTGTCCATGTGGAATGGTAACATGGATATTCAGTTTGTTGCTGACAATTCTATTGCTGTGGCTCGATATGTGACAATTTACATCACTAAAAAAGAAAAGACAGAACTGAAGGAAATGTGGGAGGACATTTCACATGAAAAGAGTCTAAGCAAGAAATTATACAGTTTCAGTCTGAAGATGTTGTCGCATCGAGAAATTGGAGCATATGAATGTTCTGATCGGTTATCATCAGCAAGTCTCTATGCCAAATCAAGAACAATCATTTGGGTGAGTCTAGGTCTTGCTGCAACACGAAACCGAGTTTTGAAATCTGTACAAGAAATTAAATATTTGGTGGAGAAAGAACCAAACAGTACAGATATTTTGAAGACAAATATGTTGGATACATACTATCCAAATAGAAGTACTCCCCTTGAGAACACTTGTTTGTATGAAGTTCTGAAAAACTACAGTTATAAGAGGAACATCACAGAAGATATCAATAATGGAAAATATGCAGTCATTGGCTATGAAGGATGTCTAGTGAAGCAGAAAAAAAGGCCATTTGATTAATTATCAAAAATTGAGTTGTAAAGCTCCAGACTAAAGAGAATTTTACTATTTAGCTCTTTTGCAACTCTTTAAGCCATGGCGTACAGAAGAGGAACTACTTGGAGATTTTCTCTGTTATGAAGACTCTTTTAATGCAACTAAGGATACCATAGAATGTCCTTTTTTTTTTAAATTATCTGCAAATGTTGAATGAAGAAATAGAGCAAGAAACCACAATTGCTGAAGAGATAGCTAGAGACAGTTCTCAAGATAGTCAGAGTTCTACTTCATTGAGTCAGGATACACTAGGAGGACCTATTATCCAAAATGAAGCTGCCACTGCCAGGGATGAGGTGGAAAGAGCTATGGAACAAGCTCAAGAGGATGGAGTTAACTTAGAAGATTTGGTAAAGCAACTAAACGTTGAGCAGAAAAAGATATATGATGAAGTCACAGAGCAGATTGAACATGGATTCAGACATGAGAAAAAAGAGTGCTCATGTACATCATTTGACCCTGTCCGACTGTATGTAAGTGGAGAAGCGGGGACAGGAAAAAGTTTTCTGATTAAAGTCATTGCAAGTTATCTGCAGAAAAGGACTGATTCACCGCTGTCTTGTGTTGTAACTGCTCTAACTGGTCTGGCAGCACATAACATTAAAGGGATTACTATACATCGTTTACTGATGCTGCCAGTTGAGCATGATAATAAATTGCATTACAACAAGTTATCTGGAGATGCGTGTTCTGCAGTTTCAAGAGTCTTGAAGAAAATAAAACTTCTTATTATTGATGAAGTAAGCATGGTCTCAAATCTAATGCTTGCTTTTGTGCATTTGAGAATGCAAGAAATTCTTAGAACAGAGTATGATGTGTTATTTGGAGGAAAACACATTATTGTTTTGGGAGATCTATTGCAGTTGACTCCAGTAATAGGACAACCAGTGTTAAAAATGCTCACACATGAAGATACTAGGAAGTACCTTGGAAACATTGGAAACGTTAATATATGGTTAAATTTTAAATATGCTGAATTGCTTCAAAATATGTGACAGGCAAAAGATGAAGATTATAAAAATATTCTACAAAATGTAAGAATTGGAAAAGTAAGCGAGCTTTGGAAAGAAGCTTTACATGATCGATTAATTTCAAATTTGTATCCAAATGAAAACATTCTTCCAGAGAATATTTTTTAAAAAATTACTGAGAAGAAATCTGGGATATGTTTGATGCCAACTCTGCAAAGAATGTTCCATCTTCAACAACAAAATGTTAGAGTTAGAAAATGAAGAGATTTTGAAACTGGAATCAATAGATAAAATAGAGCATATGGGTGCAACAATTGTGTTGTCTGAAAATGTGAAAACTAAATTGGATTCATTAGAGAAAAGTATTTCTAAAACAGCTGGTTTTGAAAAGACTCTGAATGTGTGTTTAAATTGTCGTATCATTTTGAGAAGGAATTTAAATGTTGAAAGAGGTCTGGTAAATGGAGCAATGGGTTATGTTGTTGATTTTGTGAATTATAGAAATAGAGATGGAATTGAATTTTTAAAATAAAATTTGATGGCATTGAGCAAGTACAACAAATCAGTCGTTGTTCTGCTAGATTTTTACTTGTAAAAGACTTATATGTTTGCCGAAAACAGTTTCCTGTTTTTTTGGCATATGCAGTAACAATTCATAAATCTCAAGGTTTAAGTGTAGATAATGCTTTAGTGAACATTGGAAGATCTGTGTTTGAAGAGGGTATGGCATATGTGGCATTATCCTGAGTCAGAACTTTATCAGGATTGCACTTGATTGAGTGTGATGAGAGAAAAATTTGTGCAGATCTAGATTGTGTTAAAGAATACAATAGGTTAAGAAGAGAGTATGCTCCACATTTGCCTCAATATCATCTGTTTGAAAAACGTGTGGTAGGCCGAAAAAGAAGAAATTAGGATAATTGCAGTGAGGTAGTAGCAAAAAGACAAAAAGTAGACAAAACTGTAATTGAAAACAGGAAGAAAAAGAATTGTGAAGAGAATGTTGTTGGATTTCAGTTTGAAAATAGTTCTGGTGTCAACTGCTATGCTAATGTAGTGGTTATTGTTGTTTTTTTTCTTCAAACTTTACAAGAACAGATTGTTGAAAATCGGGATCAAAGATTGTGTGGTTTATTGAATTCTGTGTTTCAGAAATGTAGCAGTGATAGAGCAAAAATAGAAAGTGTAACAGAAATTCGAAATATTTTAGATATGTGTTCTGGTCAAGATAAATTTTCACAGAACATTCAGCAGGATTGTCAGGAATTTTTAATGTATATGTTTGGTGATTTGGAAGATGAAGGTGTAGATATAAATAATCTTTTCAGCCTTTCTTATCAAAGGCAGCATGACTGCCACAATTGTAGTTCATCAAGTACTACTAGAATAGACACTGAAAGATTTATATATTTGACTTTACCTGACTGTAAATCAGTGTCATTTAAAAATCTAGTTAAAGCAGCACATCATAATATGGTGTGTACTCAATGTAACTATCCAATGCTATCCACATTATTTATACAAAGTTATGGGCAGTATATCATTTTAGTTTTCCAACGATGTAGACCTGATGGAACTAAATTGACAACTTCTATCAAAAATTTTGTGGCTTCTCAGTTATCAATTTCAGGAAGAACCTTTACAACTGAAGCTATTATTTATCATGACGGTTCTTCGACAACCTCAGGACATTATACATGCTACTTAAAATGTGAAAAAGGATGGAGTTACTGCAATGATTCTCATTTAACTTATAAACAACGTTTGGCTTATGACTCTACAAATTCTTATCTAGTGTTTTTAAAACCAAAGTTTTAGTAAAGGAAATTGGCCTTTGAAGACGGGAATAGATAATAAAAGTTAGTTATTTAGTTAGTTAGTTAATCTAATGTTTTAAATTATTTACCTCATATAGATACTTTAAGTGGATCTCAAAGTAAAAAATACTGATATATCTGACAAAAATTGGCCGTGAGGAAAGTGTAAGGCATGATGTTCTTAGATCTTTTTTCATAGGTAGTCGATGAAATGGAAGTTATAGAGCACAGCAGACTTTTTTTCCACCAAAAGGACCTTCACTATCTTTTATTTGGCCTCACGGAAAAGTAAGTGAATGAAAAATTAGTGTACATATATGAGATGTATGTTTGAATGTTTTTTTTTAAACACAATCTTTTAGATTGTGTTTTTTTTCCCGCTGTTATATGATGAAGACTTTGAACTCACTAATTTAAGTGAAATTCAATATATTCTGAGAACAGCAAAAATAAATAATGTAACATATTGTAACATATTGTAGAAGTTATTGTATAGTTTTCATTGTGTAATTTATATTGTATTCACATTGTCTCACACTCATTTTCCTTTTTCACCCTTATTTACCTCTCTTTACTCTTTACACTGCTTTTTTAACTTTGTTTCATCGCTGTTCCTTTACTGCACTTCATTCACAACTTCTCAATCCAATTTGAATTGTCTGCATTTCCTCTCCTACTTCCACCTCTTTTTATATTTTTCACATTCTGTCAGTACCACTGCTTTAGTTTTCTTCCCCTCTCTTTCTTTCTTTTTCTCCATTTTTATTCTTTCACACTCATTGTACTGTAGTTCAGTTAGTCCTTTCCTTTGTTTCTCTGTGTACTTACTCTCTCACTCCTGTTTCATCCATCGTTCTATATTAACCTCATTCCCTTCTTCCCTTCACTCTGTGACTCCCCTTCACTCACTCTCAGTCCTCTTCTATTCCTCTTTTTTATTAATAGTTCCTCATTCAGACTCCTCTCCTTTTTACTCATTTTCCTTTTACTTTCTTATCTTTCCTGATTTCGTTTTGGTATCTCACATTCTTTTAGTATCTTACTTACCTTCAGTAATTTGTTCTCTTTCTATTTCTTATTCCTTCTTTTTTTTCTTTCTACATTACTTTATTTCTGTTTTTGTATCCTTCACTATTGCTTTATTTCTTAGTAAACTTTTTTAGATTTTTTTACCTCTTGAACTGTTTCTTCTATTTTAATATATATTTTTAACTAATTATAACGGGTTTTTTCTTTTGTCTTTCACAGAAACAAGTTTTCATTAATTATATGGTAAGTGTGTTTACAAAATGTACTTTCTTATCACCCTTTGCTTTAACCTCACTACTTTTCTCTCACTCTACCTCACCCCTGTTTCCTTACTTTGCTTCCCACACTTATTCTTATCCTCCATGTTTACTTCCTACCACATTCAACTTCTTTCATTACCCTTGCTTATCCACACTCCTTCACTTACCTTTTTTACTGGTTCACTTAGTCCCTTTGTGACACTCCTTCCTTTACTTCCTCTCTTCTTTCTCTCTGTCACTCCCCATGTCTTACCCTTATTCACTTATATCCACCCTCTTCCATTCCTCTTAACTTACAGTCACTGCTATTTTCTTTCCCTCCGTCACTACTGTATTTTTTCTCTGGTTCCGTCACTATCTGTCATTCCCCATACTTAAGTCTCCTTCCTTTTACTTTCATCACCCATTCACATTTTCCCAGAACCTCTGCTTTAGTCTTCTTCCTCTTTCTTCTCTTCTTTTGCTCTCTTATTCATTTTCTTTTTCTCAGTTATTTCCTCTTACACCTTTTCTCTGTCTTACTATCTATTACACAATCCCTCTGTGTTCCTCCCTCTAGCTCTCTTTCTCTTAACACCACTCTCTCTGTCCCTATTTCTCATGCTCACTCCTTCATTACTTTTTTTTTCTTTTTTTTTTGTTGGTGCGCTGACGGGACGCGCACCAGTACGCGCACCGGGCCGTTCTTCGGTTCGCGCACCGGGAGCGCTCCAGAGTCAAATATAAAAAAAAAAGAAAAAAGTAAAATACTATTTTAAAACAAAAATATTATCTTAATATACAATATAGGGTTCATTTATAGAAAAACATACCTTTCTCAGCTATAGACATTTGCGAAAAAATAAGCTTAGAAATTCACTATAAATTACATAGGTATAAAAACCTATAAAAAGTTAAAAATTAGCAGTTAAAAAACCTATGAAATTCACAGAAAAAACCAAAGGTTTCACACCAGTTATAGTTAGAAATTAGCATGAAAAAAACCTATGAAATTCACTGAAAAAACCAGAGGTTTCACACCAGTTATAGTTAGGAATTAGCATTTAAAAAACCTATTAAATTCACTGAAAAAACCATAGGTTTCCCACCAGTTATAGTTAGCTGGAAATTTTATTGACATAAAACCATTGAAATTCCCACGTTATAGTTAGTCGGACTCACTATAACTTGCACTGCTGATGACATCACATATTACATCACTCATGACATGGTCAGTGACATCACTCATTTTTTCAGTGAATTTCATAGGTTTTTAAAATGCTAATTCCTAACTATAACTGATGTGAAACCTATAGTTTTTTCAGTGAATTTCAAAGGTTTTTTAATAGCAAATTTCTATAGCTATGTCATGTAATATTTTTTAAAATGAATCCTATATTGTATATTTATGTAAAACTATTTCTTTTATGTATATTGTTCATATTTTATTATTATTATTTTTTTTGTCTTGAAGCGCTCCCGGTAAGCGCAGTATTCCGGCGCGCCCCGGTGCGCGTACCGGGGCGCGTCCCGTTAGCGCACCCCCCCAAAAAAATAAAAAAAAAATATTGAAGGAGTGAGCATAAAGAAAGGGGACAGAAAGAGTGGTGTAAAGAGAAAGAGAGCTAGAGGGAGGAACACAGAGAAACTATGTAATATAAAGTAATACAGAAAAAAGGTGTTAGAGGAAGTAACTGAGAAAAGGAAAGACATGGGGAGTGACAGACAGAAAGGACAGAGAGAGAAAAGTAAGGAGTGACAGAAAGGGACTGAGTGAACCAGAAAAGAAAGGAAAGTGAGGGAGTGTGGGTGAGCAGCAAGACTGAAAGAAGTTGAATGTGGTAGGAAAGTAAGGAAAAGAGAAGTAAACATGGAGGATTAGAATAAGTGAGGGAAGCAGAGTAAGGAAACAGGGGTAACGTAGGGTGAGAGAAAAGTAGTAAGGTTAAAGCAAAGGATCATGACAAACTACATTTTGTTAATCACACTTACCATATAATTAATATAAACTTCATTATATTTTTTTTCTACACTTTGTATCTGTGAAAGAGAGAACAAAACATAAGTTAAAATTAGTAGAATATATATTTTAAAATAAAAGAGACAGGTCAAGAGGTTAAAAATCATAAAAGTGTATAAAGAAATAAAACAAGAGTGAAGGATACAGAAAGGGAAATAAAGTAATGTAGAAGGACAAAAAGAGTGAAAAAGAAATAGAAGAAAAGCAAATTACTAAGAGTAAGGCAGATAAATTCTGTGACAAAGAGGAAGGGAAGATGAGTTACTGCAGGTGACATCATTGTAAAAGGTTCAAATATATTTATTTAATGAGGCAAACACTAATAATTCCTTCTTAAAAATATAAAAGGCATTCATTTACACCAAAATCGTTTTTTAAATAACATTTTAGAAACACAGCACAGGTCCTATGTACAAGCATTCCATGTCACTAGAGAAACTTCTCAATTTTACATAATGCAATTCCCCTATGCTGCAAAACCTATTTAACAAGCATTATCCCAAAACATGACACAAACCAACCACAAAGAAGCTCAATCTGCATCCTAAACAGAGGTAATGCAAGTTACATCATTCTAATAGGTTCAAAGATTTTTTTTTTATGAGGCAAACACTAATAATTCCTTCTCAAAAATATAAAAGGCTTTCATTTACTCCAAAATCGTTTTTAAAATAATATTTTAGAAACACAGCACAGGTCCTATGTACAAGCATTCCATGTCACTAGAGAAACTTCTCAATTTTACAAAATGCAATTCCTCTATGCATTAAAAAGCATATTTACCAAGCATTATCAAAAAACATGACACAAAACAACATTTAAACAAAACAATCTGCTTCCAAATCTTCTCCATAGAGCATACAAGTCTCTATCTAAATTAAATGAATCATCTCTTACCTTTACAAATGCTTTGGGATATAGAGAACAATGTCATACACACACAACAATTTTTCTTTAGCAGAGCAAAAGGTATGCATTCCACACACTGCAACCAAGACTGGCACAGAAAACTTCTAATTCTACACAGATATGCCTCATTTCAACCAATCAAAACTCTTCCCTCACTATTTTCAAACCAACACCCTTCCCCCCTCAGCCCTTTCTATCTGTTACCATAGCAACTCCCTTCTTACTTAACTCACAGGTTCAAAAGTTTATTCTACAATGTTGCAAATGAACTAAGCAAGGATGTTTGACCTCTCAATACACCAGCTTATCCAATTAAATGTTTCTTTAATTGACTTTTTCTTAACCATTCAAATTCCTTCTTTCACAAAACACAACCATGCACCCTAACTTTTAGTTTTCAACTATCTGAATCCACCAATCATTGCTTGTGATTCAAGAGCAGTGAAACTCCACAATAATTTTTTTGTAAACTCCTACTGTTCCAACTGCCATTTCATTCCCACACTTCATCTGACTGCACCAGAACCTTCTCTTAGCATGTATTCTGTCTGGATTATTGGACATAGCTACATCCACTGGGCTCAAAGGTATGCAGCTAGCAGAAATTTTCACAACCTTGATTTAACAAATGTGGAAATCAAGTGGATTGGCCAGAGAGGATTGAGATGTCACCAATTGATACCATTGGTGAAAACCTTTTTACATCTGCCAAACCCTGACCTCTTAATAGTGCACTGTGGAGGAAATGACTTGGGCACTTTGACTGGGGTAGGTCTGGAAATGCTTTTAAAGGATACCTTTAATCAATTGATGGCACTTTTTCCACAAACTGCCTTGGTATATTCCAATATATGTCAAAGACAGAAATGGAACTGGTACAACCAATTTTGTCCACAATTTGAGAAAGTACGGAAACGTGAATAAATCTGTTTCTGCTTACATGAGAGACTATGGAATGGGTTCAATATACAACAATAACTTGCGTTACAACATGCAAGATATCTACAGAGGAGATGGTGTGCACTTCTCAGATGAGGGGAATAGAATATTCCTCCTGAATTTAAGACTGTGCATTGGAACCTACTTGTAGGTACCTAAATCAGCCACAAAACCCAAAAGCTCTTTTCAGAGCTACCCTACTTCTGATCACTCAAAATGATTATCTTTCTCTAACTTTTTTCACTATTTTTCACCAAAGTACGCTCCCCGGTATGCTCCCCGGTGCGAGAACCGGGCGCTACTCCCGCAAAATTTTAAAAAAATGGGTTTTTTTTGCATATATGTACCTCCTAAACTCCCCTCAGAAAACCTAGAGGGTCAGGGTGTGTCTGCCGTGCCCCCTTTTACCAATTCACAACGTTGTTTGTCCTCCATCTTGTGTCTCAATTCTACCGAAACACAAAATGGCGGACTCCCGTAGCGCTCCCGGTGCGCGTACCGGGGCGCGCACCGGTAAGTGCTCCCAAAAAATGTGGGAAGTTAATTTACAGCAAAACCACTGGAGACACTTTCACCAAATATAGAATAGGCCCTACTACATACCAGTCCCTACCATTTTCCCAAATTTGGTTGAATTCCATTGAGGCATTTAGGCTGTAGCTCTGTCTAAATATCGTGAGGTAAATTACATGACAAAAACACATATGAAAGTGTTACAATTTTCAACCAATTAAAATGTTACTTACATTTTGTACTTTTATGTGCTGACATTTGATTGGTTATGTACATCAATATATATGAAAAATGAGAGGGAAACACAGCCATTTTGACTAATACTACCGGAGGTACATTTGGAAAGGATTTTCACTCAAATATTCAATTGCTTTCACAAAGGTAAGTTGTTAATTTGTAAGGGGAACTATGTTGTGCACTTTAAATTTATTTTTGAAAAACATTTTATGATAGTTATTTACTGTCCCTCTATTATAGTTATAGATTGAGATAAACTTCTCTGTTATAATTATGGATTGACTAAGGCTTCTCTGGTATAATTATGAATTTACGTAGGCTTCATCACATGCACTTTTAAATAGTTCTACTTCCTGCCTCAAACCATACACTGCCCAAAAATGACTTCACTGTTTAAAACTCAAAAGTACCTGTCTGAACTTAAAGCCAACAGTACCCTTACTCTACTAATATATTTATTTTATATGCAATTTTCAGAAAGAAAATGGAAGGAGAAAAACAATCAAACATTATTTCTTTCGAAGTACAGGTGGAAAGTCTAGAAGAACAAAAAGATGAATTTGATTTCAAGGATGACTCTTTGAATCAACAGTTAATAGAATGTTTGGAACAAATGGAATCAACTACTAATAATTATGAAGAAATACCAGACAATATTATGTTACAAGTTTTATTAGATTTAGAAAAAGAATCTGAAGAATAAATGTATATTTAATAATTTAAAATTGTTTGAGACATTATTCATTTTTGTATGTAATTCATGAAGTAGTTCCTTAAATCTGCCCCTAAGTATCTACATTGATACCTACATGTAGGTTCTTAAATAAAAAAATAAAAAAAAATAAAAATATATATTTTTTTTAAAAACAGCTAAATTTTTTTAAGACTGTCATTCTTTTTTTCCCATAGTATGCTTTCTTGTACGCTCCCCAGTGCGCTCCCCGGTGCGCGTACCGGGCGCTCCCCCCGCAAAAATAAAAAAAAAATATTTTTTTTGCCCCTCGGAGCCCTTTTATGGCCCACACATCAAACCTAGGGGGTCAGGGGGGGTCTACTCTGCCCCCTTATGGTCATTTGCCCCTTTGTTTTTGCCACCTCTTGTGTCTCGATTTTACGGAGACACAAGATGGCGTCCGCTCCGGACTGTTTCGAATGTTTACAGACACCCGAGAGCCTTTCCATGCGCAAGTCGCGTGGCACGCCCGGTGCGCTCCCCGGTGCGCGTACCGGGGCGCTGCCATAGATATATATTTTTTTTTTAACCTAAATTACTCAAAAACCACTGGAGCACATATCTTGAGACATAGCAAAGGCACATCGGGCTACCAGTCCCTACAATTTCGCCAAGTTTGGTGGAAATCCATTCAGCCGTTCAGGCTAAAAGTGAGGTCGACCGCCCTATGGAAATTAACATGGGGAAAACACGTTTTGGGACCCCCCTTTTATCTCGGCCCCCGCTTGACGAATCCCCCCCAACTTTCAGGGAAGAACCGGAGCATAGATGAGCAAATTTGAGGAAATTTTCAGGCAGATTCGTCTACCGGCGCCAAAGTTATTCACAATATAATTTTGAGAATTTACATTGAAAAAAATCCTAACTATAACTACCTACTGGCGACCGCCATTAGGTAATATCTATCTATCTATCTATCTATATATATATATATATATATATATATATATATATATATATATATATATATATATATATATATATATATATATATATATATATATATATATATATATATTACCTACTGGCTATCGCCAGTAGGTATATATAGTTAGGATTTTTTCCCTATGGGATTTCTGAAAATTCTATGCCTAATAACTTTGGCGTTTGTGGACGGAATCGGCTGAAATTTTCAGGAAAATGGCACATTTTGTTTCTGAGCAGCTCCTGGAAATTTGGGGGGGGTTCGTCAAGGGGGGGCTGAGAAAAAAGGGGGGTCCCAAAACGCGTTTTTAACATTGAGTTTTCCATAGGGCGGTTGGACTCACTTTTAGCCCGAACGGCTGAATGGATTTGCACGAAACTTGGCAAAATTGTAGGGACTGTTAACCCGATGTGCCTTTGCTAGGTCTCAATATATGTGCTCCAGTAGTTTTTGAGAAATTAACGTTCAAAACAAGATATATATCTGTAACAGCGCTCCGGGCAGCGATCCGGTCCGCTTACTTTTCGCGAAACGGAACTTTGCGCGCAGAAAGCTGATTGGCTCTCCAGTGTCTGTCAACATTCTAAACAGTCCGAAGCGGCCGCC
This sequence comes from Lissotriton vulgaris, assembly GCF_964263255.1. Classification (NCBI taxonomy): domain Eukaryota; kingdom Metazoa; phylum Chordata; class Amphibia; order Caudata; family Salamandridae; genus Lissotriton; species Lissotriton vulgaris. Next base: position 1,118,670,118 of record NC_141698.1, read on the forward strand.
ATCTTATCTTTCGGTAGGATCGAGAGAGAAGAGGTGAAAAACGAAGAGGGAATTTATTGAAAGGGTGCAAGGTATACCCCTCTTGACCCCCTAGGATTGTTGTTGGGGTTATTAAAGGGTCCCGTGGGGAAAATAAAAAAAAAAATTATTTTTCACGGTAGAAGCGTTTCCCGGGCCGCGAACTGGGCCGCAAACTGGTAGCGAAACGGGAATTCGCCATTTTGTGCTTCGTTTTAATTGTTTAGAGACAAAAATTATCGCTGCACATCGGCCACAATGCATGAATATCGTTGAAAAGTCAGCGATATTCATGCATTATCCAGCAAATGCTCTTAGCCATGTTATCCACCTTTCATTGGATAACAGAAAGCTGATTGGCTCTCCGGTGTCTGTCAACATTCTAAATAGTCCGGAGCGGCCGCCATCTTATCTCTCGGTAGGATTGAGAGAGAAGAAGAGGTGAAAAACGAAGGGGGAATTTATTGAAAGGGGGCAAGGTATACCCCTCTTGACCCCCTAGGAATGTTGTTGGGGTTATTAAAGGGTCCCGTGGGGAAAATAAAAAAAAATTGATTTTTCACGGTAGAAGCGCTTCACGGGCCGCGAACTGGGCCGCAAACTGGTAGCGAAACGGGAATTCGCCATTTTGTGCTTCGTTTTAATTGTTTAGAGACAAAAATTATCGCCGCACATCGGCCACAATGCATGAATATCGCTGAAAAGTCAGCGATATTCATGCATTATCCAGCAAATGCTCTTAGCCATGTTATCCACCTTCCATTGGATAACATGGCTAAAAACCGCTCTGTGCGTGAGCTTTTTTTTTTTTTTTTTTTTGCTGCGTGACGTTTGTTAACGTTCGATTCGATGGAAATCAGGAAGTGTTGAACACCATTTTGTCACTGCGAGTAAATATTTTGTTATAAATGAATCCTTATTGATAAACATTGTCTGCGCCATCTTGCGTTTTTGTCCAATGCCACAATTTTGTCGTGCACGGCAGCCATTTTAGATGCCTTGACCAGGGCCACTCTCTGCACGCCGTCGATTCTCAGCATGGCTCCCCACCCTCGCAAGAATCTCCCCCACGCACTGGTCACCCCGCTCTCTCTCTCATGCATGGGCCATATACTTCCCCCCATCTGCGCTGCTCTTCTCTGAGAATCACACCCTGTGCCCGCTCGACACCTCCCTTTCACCCTATTCACTACCGCACCCTCTGACACTTCTCTTCCTCTGTGTCCGATTGTCCAGGCCGGACCTAGGCTATCACCTAGCCCTGCGGATGTAGTTTATGGCTCCAGCTGTAGAGTATCCAGACATGCCAACCCTCCCGATTCAGGTGTGAGACTACTGATTTCAGTGCTAGTCTTTCGCTTCCCGATTCCTGCAAGGAAAAACCCGGGGGCATATTACCAACAACTAGCGATAATTTTTGTCTCTAACTTGTTTAGAGACAATAATTATCGCCGCACTTCGGCGAATTTTATCGCACATAAACCTTGCTATTAGCAAGGTTTATCGCAAATGCGATAAAAAACGGCCGCAATGCATGAATATCGCTGAAAAGTCAGCGATATTCATGCATTAGTCAGCAAATGCTCTTAGCCATGTTATCCACTTCCCATTGAACAAGCGCATGGTCTTTTAAAGATTTGTGAAGTACTCGGGGCGGCGGTGTGTGTGTGTCCTCTTTCAGGAGCGGGCGGGGGGGCACTGGCAGCAATTTGCAGGCCAGGCAGTGTTCAACACGTGCATCACCTTTTCTCTGCCTGCTATTGCGCTCCATTCTTCGGAAAGGTAAGAAAAAGAACGTGCATTTGAGTTTGAAATGTCCGATCTTGTAGTAGTACACTTGCAAAGCCCACACATGACAATAACCCGATTCAAGGCCCCATTCACCCGATTTTTAAAAAAAATATAGTACTCCAAGACAGTTACATTTTAAAACTTTATTAATATTTAAATATAACGAACGCAACAAAAACTGTAAATATATTTAACCATTTTTTGAAATTAACCAGAACTATAACGATAACAACAACAACAACAATAATATAACTTTTATGCCTAAATTACGCAAACATTTAGCTAATCTGCTAAAGGGGGGAGTCGCCATTTCTTTACAATAATCAATAATGAAAAATCCACATCAATAGGGTTGCCCGTTTTCTCGATGCAGCACTATAGTGCAATATACACAGCACCTGGGGTGTCAAGAGTGAACAGGTCTTTCTTTGTTCCTTAAGATGTTATCTCCGAGAATGCTGATGCATTGGTGTCTGTACACTTCTTTGTCAATTCTGTCAAGATGATAACTGCTTTATAAACAGACGATATCTTTGTTTCGTCATTAGTGTTAAGTGTGTCTGAAACTACAGTGCCCTTCTGTTTTTTTTTCTTCAGGCTCTACAGAGTTTTGTGTGTTGTTCTTTTGAGCGACAATTATTCCAGAGGTTTCAGGTTCACTTGTTTTGTTCTGCAGTGAGTTAACAGCTTTAGAGAGTTCATGTTTATTTGCTATGTCCTGCTGTTCGTGAACTGCTTCAGAGACGTCAGCCTCATTTTTTATGTTTCAGTAGATCCTGGACCTGCCCGGCCGCGCCCAAAATGGCGCCGGTGTAAATGGGACTCGTAACTGCTTGTTCTGTACTGGTTGCCCAACCTTGATATCACGAGATACATATGCAGTTTTGAAGCACATGGTGGAGGCTTGTCTGCTGTAGTGGGGCGTCCCTTTATCGTTTCAGTCGCCATTCCGCCCGCTTTTGCTACACTGTGCCTCATCCGTCATTCAGCTGTTTACCGCCCGCTCTTATGGCTACAGCGTCTCGCTCACCATGTAGTTGAGTTGCTCCCACTCTTGCGGTGCAGCGATAGGCGGCTGCCACAGGACTCTTAAAATGGCGGCCGGCTCTTCGGATTTGGGCCTGGTCCAGTAAAATGGCCCTGGGACACCTTGGAACTCGGACGCTTGTCTTCCAGGGCTTGGGTTCCATTCTCGAAAGCGTCCCCTCAGCCTTGAAGATTGTACAAAAGTCTTGGGGGCCCTCGACTCCCGCAGGCTTCCGGTGGGGAGCGGCTGCCATGATTTCTTGCGGAATGGCCACGACGGAGCTACGAGATGGTGGTGCTCTCATGGTGACGCCAGCTTCAGTCTGAAACATCCAGAAACAAGGTGGGGTTTTCATCGTTTGGGGAAAAAAAATGTTTTAATCCAATGAAAAGTGTTATTTTTAGGTCACATGACCTAGTCTTACATAATTAGGAAAAGAAAAGTAAAATGAACCAATGAAAAGTTTTATTAACAAGTCACATGACCTGTTATGCTTACGTTACGCGCTGCGCGGCGCGCTCTGGATCGTTTCCGGGAAGCTGCGCCTTGCGCACCGGAGCACTTCCGGGTGCGCTAACGCGTCGCGTCATATGACGCATTACGCGACAATGCAGGTGCAGAATATAGTCAAAATGTCTCCACCAACCAGCGGTCGGAATTCCACCGCTTTCAGCAGTCCAAAAAGTTCGGTCAAATCTTAAGAGCGGGAGCAACTCAACTACATGGTGAGCGAGACGTTGTAGTCGCAAGAGCGAGCGGTAAACAGCTGAATGGCGGAAGAGGCACAGAGTACCAAAAGCGGGCGGAATGGCAACTAAAACGGTAAAGGGGCGCCCTACGACAGCGTGTCTTCAGGTGAAACGGATTGTGGGACAAGGTCCAGAATGAAAGATTCTTCAAAAGGGAAAAAATTCCGACGGACCCCGGGAGCCGGACGCCTATGCCGGGGGCGATCTCAGGCCTCACCAGGGCAACACGACTTGGGGAGGGGGCAGGAGCCAAGCGCCCCCTCTCAGTCCGCGCCATCTCACCGCCCCTCGGGGGCCTCCGTCAAGCGGTTTAGGGAGGCACCGTATCACATTGTTTTCCAATGCAGTCAGGTCCACAAATGGACCCCACTTACTTTGAATAGTGTAGCTGCAGCAGGTGCAAATAAGGTTTAAACAGTGTTACAAGAACTGCTTAGAATTCTGAAGTATGGCACTCAATAACCAAGACTTATGCCATTTATGTAAGGCAGTGACATGGAAGCAACTCAGGGACAAAAAGCATGAACGAACATTCACGTATGAAAATCTTATTTGGAGAAGGGGTAGAATCCAAACGCCCCCTGCCAGTTCGCGCCACTACACCGTATGTGGAAAATCTGAAGCCATCATTCTACAAACTCTCAACGCTTGTTATCAGTGCATGAGTTTCATGCTCGATCGATTGAGCTAGCCGGATCGGGCAATAAAAAGTATAAAATAGTTATGTAAATAGTTATTTAATAAAATGTTTTATTCTGTTTCTTTGGTGGTGTGTTGTGTATATTTATAATATTTGCATAGGGTTTGCCGTTATTTTGGGTGGTGTGGGTGGCGGAGTCGAGCTGTTTTGCAGCCCTCATGGTGTGGAGCTCAATTCATTTCACTATTTTCGTATTTCTCATGAAGGGTTATTCCTAATGTTTGTATTTTACCGAGGTTAAAAAGAGATCCAATTAGTGGCCTACTGATTTTGCTCGATTACTTTTATTTTTTTACACGATTTTTCACTATCTGCAAAGACTAAACAGAGTATTGCGACTTTGTGCTTGTTTGTAAATAGAGAATGATCCAAAGAGAACCAATTGTAAAACAGTAAATGCTTGGATAATAATCAATCAAATGGAGAGACAAGCAGGTACGACGGATTACAACAGGGGTAAAGGTCTGCGTTAACTACCGTTCACTATCTGCAAAGAGAGAGTACTACTAAGAGAAAAGAGGGGAGTGGGGAGGGGGGGCAGCGTTCAAAGCACATCAGCGTGCATAAACACGAAAACGTTTTTACCTATCACGTACTTGACATTTGACAGCTTTTGATGTTTGCTATTAAAAAACCATTGAAATTCACAGAAAAAACCATAGGTTATACTCCATATATAGTTAGGAATTTGCATTTACAAAACCTTGAAAATTCAATGAAAAAACCATTGGTTTTAGGCCATATATAGTTAGGGATTTGCATTTAGAAAACCTTATTTTACTCGCATAAAACCATTGAAATTCCATATATAGTTATAAGCGCTAACTATATATCGCGCACCCGCAATCCACTGCTGATGATGTCACATATTACATCATTCATGACATGGTTAGTGACATCACTGATGACATCACTGATGACATCTCAAATGACATCACTGATGACATCACTGATAACATCTCATTTGACATGACTGATCACATCACTGATGATATCATTCATGTGATAATACCATGAATCTCTTCAGACTCTAATATAACCTTAGATACAATCAGTGTAAACAGACAGTCACTCATCCATGGAGTTACTCACACACCTAGTCAGTTATGCCAAAAATCAATCGCACCTCCATTTCCTCAACTATACAGTTATACAAACTTTACTTATTCAAACATATACTAACACATATTTACTCTCTTATACAATCCCTGATACAAGTTCACAATGATCCATACAGCCACTCACACATTCACTGGCTCTTATGCACAGTTATTTATAGATGTCAACTCTCACATGTACTGTGTTTTACATATGTACTTAATTTGACATGTAGCACTGAGATATCCATTCACTCACTAATACACTCATGCACAGTCAACCGCCCATACAGCTGTTTCCACATGCAGTTTTGAATCTATACATATAGTGAATCAACTACTCACACATCTATGTACAGAGTCACACACCTCCCAGCCACCCATACACACACTCTCAGTTTCCCATACAAATACTTGGACAACCAATCAATAACCCATACAGTTACTCATATAGCTACTGATCAACATATGCAGCAGTTTGTAGAACAAAACAGGTGATGGACAGAATGTGGATCAATGTCACACATTCACCCCAGTCCAAAGATCTGGGCCCAAATCCATCGATTTAGGCCCATATCCTTGTACTGGGGTGAATGTATGACATTGTTCTACATTCTGTCCATCAACTGTGTTTTTTGCAGTTTGTAGAACAACAGATATAATGATGTACAAATTAAGACAGTTTAGTCACTAACTCATGCCCTCAGTGAGACACATTTAATCACTCACTCATACAGTCAGTCATGCACCTACTAAATCCTTCATCCAGACACTTATATATCTACTCATTCTTCAATATGTAAAACATATTTTAACTTTACAGAAACATACAGTCACTGGATGTTGTAATCAGTGATGTCATCAGTGATGTCATTTGAGATGTCATCAGTGATGTCATCAGTGATGTCACTAACCATGTCATGAATGATGTAATATGTGACATCATCAGCAGTGGATTGCGGGTGCGCGATATATAGTTAGCGCTTATAACTATATATGGAATTTCAATGGTTTTATGCGAGTAAAATAAGGTTTTCTAAATGCAAATCCCTAACTATATATGGCCTAAAACCAATGGTTTTTTCATTGAATTTTCAAGGTTTTGTAAATGCAAATTCCTAACTATATATGGAGTATAACCTATGGTTTTTTCTGTGAATATATATATATATATATATATATGTATATATATATATATATATAAATATCTATATCTATATATATATATATATATATATATATATATATATATATATAGATATAGATATATATATATATATATATATAGATATATATATATATATATATATATATATATATATATATATATATATATATATATATATATATATATATAACAACCAAGTCCTTGAGAAGCACACCAGTAGGGCAAAAACTCCACCCAGCGCCTCGAAAACAGGAACGGACCACAACAGAAGGTGATATTCTTTAAAGTGCAATTTTAATTTCCTCCAACATGACACGTTTCAACCAGGTTGCCCCGGCCTTGATATATATATATAAAACGTATTTAAATATTGAAGCAAACCACATTCCCTGGATGATGTTATCAGTGATGTCATTTGAGATGTCAGTAGCGAGTGAGTAGTAGAGAGAGTATTAGAGAGTGAGTAGTAGAGAGTAGTAGAGAGTGAGTAGTAGAGAGTAGTAGAGAGTTTGTAGTAGAGAGTGAGTAGTAGAGAGAGAGTAGTAGAGAGTGAGTAGTAGAGTAGTAGAGAGTAGTCAGTCAGTGTCAGTCAGTGTCAGTCTGTCAGTGTTAGTCAGTGTCAGTCAATCAGCATCTGTCAGTGTCAGTCAATCAGTGTCAGTCAGTGTCAGTCAGTCAGTGTCATTCAACCAGTGTCAGTCAGTGTCAGTCAGTCAGTCAGTGTCAATCAGTGTCAGGCAGTGTAGGTCAGTCAGTGTAAGTCAACCAGTGTCAGTCAGTGTCAGTGTCAGTCAGTGTCAGTGTCAGTCAATCAGTGTCAGTCAGTGTCAATCAGTCAGTGCAGCCAGTCAGTGTCAGTCAGTGTCAATCAGTCAGTGTAAGTCTGTCAGTGTCAGTCGGTCAGTGTCAGCTAGAGCAGCTCTGCTGACCTGGTTCTCTGGCTCTAAAGCAGCTCTGCTAACCTGGTTTCTCTGGCTCTACAGCGGGTCTGCTGACTTGGGTCTCTGGCTCTAGAGCAGCTCTGCTGACATGGTTCTCTGGTTCAAAAGCAGCTCTGCTGATCTGGTTCTCTCCCTCTAGAGCAGCTCTGCTGACCTGGTTCTCTCCCTCTAAAGCAGCTCTACTGACCTGGTTTCTCTGGCTCTACAGCAGCTCTGCTGACCTGGTTCTCCGGCTCTAGAGCAGCTCTGCTGACCTGGTTCTGAGGCTCTAGAGCAGCTCTGCTGGCCTGGTTCTCTGTCTTTAAAGCAGCTCTGCTGACCTGGTTCTATGGCTCTAAAGCAGCTCTGCTGACTTCGTTATCTGGCTCTAGAGCAGCTATGCTGACCTGGTTCTCTGGCTATAAAGCAGCTCTGCTGACCTGGTTCTCTGGCTCTAAAGCAGCTCTGCTGGCCATATTCTCTGTCTCTAAAGTAGTACTGCTGATCTGGTAATCTCCCTCTAAATCAGTTCTGCTGACCTGGTTTCTCTGGCTCTACAATAGCTCTGATGACCTGGTTCTCTGTCTCTAAAGCAGCTCTGCTGACACAGGTCTATGGCTCTAAATCAGCTCTGCTGATCTGGTTCTCTGCCTCTAGAGCAGTTCTGCTGACCTGATTATATGGCCCTAAAGCAGCTCTGCCGACCTGGTTCTCTGGCTCTAGAGCAGCTCTGCTGACCTGTTTCTCTGGCTCTAAAGCAGCTCTGCTGACCCGGTACCCTCCCTCTAAAGCAGCTCTGCTGACCTGGTTTCTCTCGCTCTAGAGCAGCTCTGCTGACCTAGTTCTCTGTCTCTAAAGCAGCTGTGCTGACCTGGTTCTCTCCCTCTAAAGCAGCTTTGCTGACCTGGTACTCTGTCTCTAGAGCAGCTCTGCTGAATTGGTTCTCTGTCTCTAAAGCAGCTCCGATGACCTGGTTCTCTCCCTCTAAAGCAGCTCTGCTGACCTGGTACTCTGCCTCTAGAGCAGCACTGCTGACCTGGTTCTCTGGCTCTAAAGCAGCTCTGCTGACCTAGTTCTACGGCTCTAAAGCAGCTCTGCTGACCTGGTTCTCTGGCTCTACAGCAGCTCTGCTGACCTGGTTCTCTGGATCTAAAGCAGCTCCACTGACCTGGTTCTCTCTCTCTAAAGAGCTCTGCTGACCTGGCTCTCTGGCTCTAAAGCAGTTCTGCTGATCTGGTTCTCTCCCTCCAAAGCAGCTCTGCTGACCTTGTTCTATAGCTCTGAAGCAGCTCTGCTGCACTGGTTCTCTACCTCTAAAGCAGCTCTGCTGCCCTGGTTCTTTCCCTCTTGAACAGATCTGCTGACCTAGTTCTTAGGCTCTAGAGCAGCTCTTGTGACCTGGTTCCATGGCTCTAAAGCAGATCTGATGACCTGGTTCTTTGGCTCTAAAGCAGCTCTGCTGTCCTGGTTCATTGGCTCTAAAGTAGTTATGCTGACCTGGTTCTCTCCCTCTAAATCAGTTCTGCAGACCTGGTTCTCTGGTTCTACAGCAGCTATGTTGACCTGCTTCTATGGCTCTGAAGCAGCTCTGCTGACCTGGTTCTCTCCCTCTAAATCAGCTCTGCCGATCTGGTTCTCTGCCTCTAGAGCATCTCTGCTGACCTGGTTCTATGGCTCTAAAGCAGCTCTGCTGACCTGGTTCTCTCCCTCTAAAGCAGCTCTGCTGACCTGGTTCTCTTCCTCTAAAGCAGCTCTGCTGACCTGGTTCCTCTGGCTGTAGAGCAGCTCTGCTGACCTGGTTATCTCCCTCTACAGCAGGTCTGCTGACCTGTTTCTCTCCCTCTACAGCAGCTCTGCTGACCTGGTTTCCAGCCTCCAGAGCAGCCTTGCTCACCTGGTTCTCTGGCTCTAAAGCAACTCTGATTACCTGGCTCTGTGGCTCAAAAGCTGCTCTGCTGACCTGGTTTTGTGGATCCAAAGCAGCTCTGCTAACCTGGTTCTCTCCCTCTAAAGAGCTCTACTGTCTCGGTACTCTGGCTCTAAAGCAGTTCTGCTGACCTGGTTCTCTCCCTTTAAAGCAGCTCTGCTGACCTCGTTTCCCTGGCTCTACAGTAGCTCTGCTGACCGGGTTCTCAGCCTCTAGAGCATCTCTGCTGACCTGGTTCTCTGGCTCTACATCAGCTCTGCTGACCTGGTTCTCTGCCTCTAAAGTAGCTCTGCTGACCTGTTTCCTAGGCTATAGAGCAGCTCTGCTGACCTGGTTCGCAGGCTCTATAGAAGCTCTTCTGACCTGGTCTCTGGTTCTAGAGCAGCTCTGCTGTCCTGGTTCTCTCTCTCTAAAGCAGTACTGCTGACCTGGTTCTCTGGCTCTACAGCAGCTCTGCAGACCTGGTTCTCTGGCTCAAGAGCAGCTCTGCTGACCTGATTCTTAGGCTCTACAGCAGCTCTGCTGACCTGGTTCCTCTGGCTGTAGAGCAGCTCTGCTGACCTGGTTCTCTCCCTCTACAGCAGCTCTGCAGACCTGTTTCTCTCCCTCTACAGCAGCTCTGCTGACCTGGTTCCCAGCCTCCAGAGCAGCTCAGCTGTCCTGGTTCTCTGGCTCTAAAGCAGCTCTGCTGACCTGGCTCTACGGCTCAAAATCAGCTCTGCTGACCTGATTTTGTGGATCTAAAGCAGCTCTGCTGACCTGGTTCTCTCCCTCTAAAGAGTTCTACTGTCTCGGTACTCTGGCTCTAAAGCAGTTCTGCTGACCTGGCTCTCTCCCTTTAAAGCAGCTCTGCTGACCTGGTTTCTCTGGCTCTAGAGCAGCTCTGCTGACCTGGGACTCTGGTTCTAGAGCAGCTCTGCTGACCTGCTTCTTAGGCTCTAGAGCATCTCTGCTGACCTGGTTCTCTGGCTCTAAATCAGCTCTGCTGACCTGGTTCTCTGCCTCTAAAGTAGCTCTGCTGACCTGTTTCCTAGGCTATAGAGCAGCTTTGCTGACCTGGTTCACAGGCTCTAAAGAAGCTCTTCTGAACTGGTCTCTGGTTCTAGAGCAGCTCTGCTGTCCTGGTTCTCTCTCTCTAAACTAGTACTGCTGACCTGGTTCTCTGGCTCTACAGCAGCTCTGCAGACCTGGTTCTCTGGCTCAAGAGCAGCTATGCCGACCTGATTCTTAGGCTCTACAGCAGCTCTGCTGACCTGGTTCTCTGGCTCTAAATCAGCTCTGCTGACCTGGTTCTCTGCCTCTAAAGTAGCTCTGCTGACCTGTTTCCTAGGCTATAGAGCAGCTTTGCTGACCTGGTTCACAGGCTCTAAAGAAGCTCTTCTGAACTGGTCTCTGGTTCTAGAGCAGCTCTGCTGTCCTGGTTTTCTCTCTCTAAACCAGTACTGCTGACCTGGTTCTCTGGCTCTACAGCAGCTCTGCAGACCTGGTTCTCTGGCTCAAGAGCAGCTATGCCGACCTGATTCTTAGGCTCTACAGCAGCTCTGCTGACCTGGTTCTCTGGCTCTAAAGCAGCTATGTTGACCTGGTTCTATGGCTCTGAAACAGCTCTGCTGACCTAGTTCTCTCCCTCTAAATCAGCTCAGCTGGCCATGTTCTCTGGCTCTAAAGTAGTAATGCTGTCCTGGTTTTCTCCCTCTAAAGCAGTTCTGCTGACTTGGTTTCTTTGGCTCTACAACAGCTCTGATGACCTGGTTCTATGGCTCTAAATCAGCTCTGCTGACCAGGGTCTATGGCTCTAAAGCAGTTCTGCTGACCAGGATCTCTGGCTCTAGAGCAGCTCTGCTGACCTGGTTCTCCCCCTCTATAGCAGCTCTGCTGACCTGGAACTCTGCCTCTAGAGCAGCACTGCTCAGCTGGTTCTAAGGCTCTAAAGCAGCTCTGCTGATCTGGTTCTCTGGCTCTAGAGCATCTCTGCTGACCTGGTACTCTGGTTCCCTTGTTCCCCAATCAATGGGAACTCTGCCTATCCCTGTGAAAAAGGCTAAACATTTGGGAGTGATTTTTGATGACGATCTAACATTCCGATACCAAGTTAATAATGTTGCTTCTCAGGTACACTTAACCTTAAAACTGATTCAGAAGGTGAAACCTTATATTCCACCATCCACTGTTAAGACATTGTTAACATCTTTAGCCTTAGCTAGATTGGACTATGGCAATGCCCTGTAAATGGGTCTTCAAAAACAACATCTTGCCAAAAATCCAAAGGGTTCAAAATTCCGCGGACAGGATGTTGTTAATCATCCCTAAGTTTCAGTCAGTATCTCAAGGCCTTAAACATCTTCGCTGGTTTCTGGTGAAAAAAAGAGCTGAATTTAAGGCCCTCTGTCTGACCTTCAAAGCACTGCAGGGGATAGGACCCGAATATTTAAAACAACATCTCCGATGGTATCTCCCAAAATAGAACACTTCAGTCGGCCACGAGCAAACTTCTTCAGGTATCAAAAATCAGAAGGGTGTGCTGGGGAGGAAGTAGTTTCTTTTTCCACGCTGTCAAACTTTGGAATAGACTACCATTATCCATAAAGAGCAGCACAACTCTTCCCTCTTTCAGAAAGGCAATAAAAACTTGCTTTTCTTGTACTGAATCTTTGCTTGGTAGTTCTCACTCCGCAGTAACGCCTAGATGCCCTTGGGCATTCGAGAGCGAAATAAATTATAAATTCATTCATTCATTCATTCTGGATCTAAAGCAGCTCTGCTGTCCTGGTTCATTGGCTCTAATGTAGTTATGCTGACCTGGTTCTCTCTCTCTAAAGCAGTTCTGCTGACCGAGTTCTCTGGCTCTACAGCAGCTCTGCAGACCTGGTTCTTTGTCTCTAGAGCAGCTCTGCTGACCTGATTCTTAGGCTCTAGAGCAGCTCTGCGGACCTGGTTCTCTCCCTCTAAAGCAGCTCTGCTGACCTGGTTTCTCTGGCTGTAGAGCAGCTCTGCTGACCTGGTTCTCTCCCTCTAAAGCAGCTCTGCTGACCTTGTTCTCTCCCTATAAAGCAGCTCTACTGACCTGGTTTCTCTGGCTCTACAGCAGCTCTGCTGAACTGGTTCTATGGCTCCAAATAAGCTCTGCTGATCTGGTTCTCTACCTCTAGAGCAGCTCTGCTGACCTGATTCTATGTCTCTAAAGCAGCTCTGCTGACCTGGTTCTCTGGAACCAGAGCAGCTCTGCTGACCTGTTTCTCTGGCTCTAAAGCATCTCTGCCGACCCGGTTCCCTCCCTCCAAAGCAGCTCTCCTTACCTGGTTCTCTGGCTCTAGAGCAGCTCTGCTGACCTGTTTCTCTGGCTCTAAAGCAGCTCTGCTGACCCAGTTCCCTCCCTCTAAAGCAGCTCTGCTGACCTGGTACTCCGCCTCTGGAGCAGCTCTGCTGACCTGGTTCTAAGCCTCTAAAGCATTTCTGCTGACCTAGTTTTCTCCCTCTAAAGCAGCTCTGCTGACCTGGTTTCTCTGGCTCTAAAGCACTTCTGCTGACCTTGTTCTCTCCCTCTAAAGCAGCTCTGCTCATTGCACCATCAGGATTCAAGCAAGCCGGGCCGAAGACGGCTGTAATGCCAGAAACCGGTCCTAGGAAGCTTGTTTCCTTCCCAGTACAAGAATTGGCTTGGTAGTTTGGTCTGCCATGTTCCCATGATGCATTGGGCCAGGGACAGACTTTTTTGCATGTAGCCAGGCTCTGAGCTGGGATGGTGCAGAGAGCTAAAAAAACGGTGATGGATCAAGCCCTGATCTGTTGACTGGGTATGAGTGTTCTGCTTAATTCAGATACTCTGTCCATCACCACCCCCTTTTCTGAATCGACCCGGTTCTCCAGCCTCTAAATCAGCTCTGCTAATCTGGTTTTCTGCCTCTAGAGCATCTCTGCTGACCCAGTTCTATGGCTCTAAGACAGCTCTGCTGACCTGGTTCTCTCCCTCCAAAGCAGCTCTCCTGACCTGGTTCCTCTGGCTGTAGAGCAGCTCTGCTGACCTGGTTCTCTCCCTCTAGAGCAGCTCTGCTGCCCTGGTTCTCTCCCTCTAAAGCACCTCTGCTGACCTGGTTCCCTGCTTCTAGAGCAGCTCTGCTGACCTGGTTCTATTTCTCTAAAGCAGCTCTGCTGACCTGGCTCTATGGCTCTAAAGCAGCTCTGCTGACCTGGTACTCAGGCTCTAGAGCAGCTCTGCTGACCTGGTTCTGTGGATCTAAAGCAGCTCTGCTGACCTGGTTATATGCCTCTAAAGAGCTCTACAGACCCGGTACACTGGCTCTAAAGCAGCTCTGCTGACCTGGTTTTCTACCTCTAAAGCAGATCTGCTGACCTGATTTCTCTGGCTCTACAGAAGCTATGACGACCTGGTTCTCGGCCTCTAGAGCAGCTCTGCTGACCTAGTTCTCTGGCTCTAAAGCAGCTCTGCTGACCAGGTTCTCTGGCTCTAGAGCAGCTCTGCTTACCTGATCCCTTGGCTCTAAAGCAGCTCTGCTGACCTGGTTCTCTCCCTCTAAAGCAGCTCTTCTGACCTTGTTCTCTCCCTATAAAGCAGCTCTACTGACCTGGTTTCTCTGGCTCTACAATAGCTCTGCTGAACTGGTTCTATGGCTCCAAATAAGCTCTGCTGATCTGGTTCTCTACCTCTAGTGCAGCTCTGCTGACCTGATTCTATGGCTCTAAAGCAGATCTGCTGACCTGGTTCTCTGGCTCTAGAGCAGCTCTGCTGACCTGTTTCTCTGGCTCTAAAGCAGCTCTGCTGACCCAGTTCCCTCCCTCTAAAGCAGCTCTTCAGACCTGGTTTCTCTGGCTCTAGAGCAGCTCTGCTGACCTTGTTTCCTGGCTCTAAAGCAGCTCTGCTGACCCGGTTCTCTCCCTCTAAAGCAGCTCTACTGACTTGGTACTCTGCCTCTAGAGCAGCTCTGCTGACCTGGTTCTACGCCTCTAAAGCAGTTCTGCTGACCTGGTTTTCTCCCTCTAAAGCAGCTCTGCTGACCTGGTTTCTCTGGCTCTGAAGCAGTTCTGCTGACCTAGTTCTCTCCCTCTAAAGCAGCTTTGCTGACCCGGTTCTCCAGCCTCTAAATCAGCTCTGCTGACCTGGTTCTCTCCCTCTAGAGCAGCTCTGCTGACCTGGTTCCCTGCTTCTAGAGCAGCTCTGCTGACCTGGTTCTCTTTCTCTAAAGCAGCTCTGCTGACCTGGCTCTATGGCTCTAAAGCAGCTCTGCTGACCTGGTACTCAGGCTCTAGAGCAGCTCTGCTGACCTGGTTCTGTGGATCTAAAGCAGCTCTGCTGACCTGGTTTTATCCCTCTAAAGAGCTCTACTGACCAGGTACTCTGGCTCTAAAGCAGCTCTGCTGACCTGGTTTTCTATCTCTAAAGCAGCTCTGCTGACCTGATTTCTCTGGCTCTACAGAAGCTATGCTGACCTGGTTCTCGGCCTCTAGAGCAGCTCTGCTGACCTGGTTCTCTGGCTCTAAAGCAGCTCTGCGGACCAGGTTCTCTGGCTCTAGAGCAGCTCTGCTTACCTGGTCCCTTGGCTCTAAAGCAGCTCTGCTGACCTGGTTCTCTCCCTCTAAAGCATCTCTGCTGACCTTGTTCTCTCCCTATAAAGCAGCTCTACTGACCTGGTTTCTCTGGCTCTACAATAGCTCTGCTGAACTGGTTCTATGGCTCCAAATAAGCTCTGCTGATCTGGTTCTCTACCTCTAGAGCAGCTCTGCTGACCTGATTGTATGGCTCTAAAACAGCTCTGCTGACCTGGTTCTCTGGATCCAGAGCAGGTCTGCTGACCTGTTTCTCTGGCTCTAAAGCATCTCTGCAGACCCGGTTCCCTCCCTCCAAAGCAGCTCTGCTGACCTGGTTCTCTGGCTCTAGAGCAGCTCTGCTGTCCTGTTTCTCTGGCTCTAAAGCAGCTCTGCTGACCCAGTTTCCTCCCTCTAAAGCAGCTCTGCAGACCTGGTTTCTCTGGCTCTAGAGCAGCTCTGCTGACCTGGTTCCCTGGCTCTAAAGCAGCTCTGCTGACCCGGTTCTCTCCCTCTAAAGCAGCTCTGCTGACCTGGTACTCTCCCTCTAAAGCAGATTTGCTGACCCGGTTCTCCAGCCTCTAAATCAGCTCTGCTGACCTGGTACTCTGCCTCTAGAGCAGATCTGCTGACCTGGTTCTACTCCTCTATAGCAGTTCTGCTGACCTAGTTTTCTCCCTCTAAAGCAGCTCTGCTGACCTGGTTTCTCTGGCTCTAAAGCAGTTCTGCTGACCTAGTTCTCTCCCTCTAAAGCAGCTCTGCTGACCCGGTTCTCCAGCCTCTAAATCAGCTCTGCTAATCTGGTTCTCTGCCTCTAGAGCATCTCTGCTGACCTGGTTCTATGGCTCTAAAGCAGCTCGGCAGACCTGGTTCTCTTCCTCTAAAGCAGCTCTGCTGACCTGGTTCCTCTGGCTGTAGAGCATCTCTGCTGACCTGGTTCTATCCCTCTAGAGTAGCTCTGCTGACCTGGTTCCTTGCTTCTAGAGCAGCTTTGCTGACCTGATTCTCTGGCTCTAAAGCAGCTCTGCTGACCTGGCTCTATGGCTTTAAAGCAGCTCTGCTGACCTGGTTCTCTGGCTCTAGAGCAGCTCTGCTGACCTGGTTTTCTCCCTCTAAATCAGGTCTGCTGACCTGGTTTCTCTGGCTGTAGAGCAGCTCTTGTGACCTGGTTCCTGGCTCTAAAGCAGCTCTCCGGAACGGGTTCTCTGTCTCTAAAGCAGCTCTGCTGTCCTGGTTCATTGGCTCTAAAGTAGTTATGCTGACCTGGTTCTCTCCCTCTAAAGCAGTTCTGCTGACCTGGTTCTCTGGATCTACAGCAGCTCTGCTGACCTGGTTCTCTGGCTCTAAAGCAGCTATGTTGACCTGGTTCTCTCCCTATAAATAAGCTCTGCTGACCTGGTTCTCTGGCTCTAAAGCAGCTATGTTGACCTGGTTTTCTACCTCTAAAGCAGCTCTGCTGACCTGATTTCTCTGGCTCTACAGAAGCTATGCTGACCTGGTTCTCGGCCTCTAGAGCAGCTCTGCTGACCTGGTTCTCTGGCTCTAAAGCAGCTCTGCGGACCAGGTTCTCTGGCTCTAGAGCAGCTCTGCTTACCTGGTCCCTTGGCTCTAAAGCAGCTCTGCTGACCTGGTTCTCTCCCTCTAAAGCATCTCTGCTGACCTTGTTCTCTCCCTATAAAGCAGCTCTACTGACCTGGTTTCTCTGGCTCTACAATAGCTCTGCTGAACTGGTTCTATGGCTCCAAATAAGCTCTGCTGATCTGGTTCTCTACCTCTAGAGCAGCTCTGCTGACCTGATTCTATGGCTCTAAAACAGCTCTGCTGACCTGGTTCTCTGGATCCAGAGCAGGTCTGCTGACCTGTTTCTCTGGCTCTAAAGCATCTCTGCAGACCCGGTTCCCTCCCTCCAAAGCAGCTCTGCCGACCTGGTTCTCTGGCTCTAGAGCAGCTCTGCTGTCCTGTTTCTCTGGCTCTAAAGCAGCTCTGCTGACCCAGTTCCCTCCCTCTAAAGCAGCTCTGCAGACCTGGTTTCTCTGGCTCTAGAGCAGCTCTGCTGACCTGGTTTCCTGGCTCTAAAGCAGCTCTGCTGACCCGGTTCTCTCCCTCTAAAGCAGCTCTGCTGACCTGGTACTCTCCCTCTAAAGCAGCTTTGCTGACCCGGTTCTCCAGCCTCTAAATCAGCTCTGCTGACCTGGTACTCTGCCTCTAGAGCAGCTCTGCTGACCTGGTTCTACGCCTCTATAGCAGTTCTGCTGACCTAGTTTTCTCCCTCTAAAGCAGCTCTGCTGACCTGGTTTCTCTGGCTCTAAAGCAGTTCTGCTGACCTAGTTCTCTCCCTCTAAAGCAGCTCTGCTGACCCGGTTCTCCAGCCTCTAAATCAGCTCTGCTAATCTGGTTCTCTGCCTCTAGAGCATCTCTGCTGACCTGGTTCTATGGCTCTAAAGCAGCTCGGTAGACCTGGTTCTCTTCCTCTAAAGCAGCTCTGCTGACCTGGTTCCTCTGGCTGTAGAGCAGCTCTGCTGACCTGGTTCTATCCCTCTAGAGTAGCTCTGCTGACCTGGTTCCCTGCTTCTAGAGCAGCTTTGCTGACCTGATTCTCTGGCTCTAAAGCAGCTCTGCTGACCTGGCTCTATGGCTTTAAAGCAGCTCTGCTGACCTGGTTCTCTGGCTCTAGAGCAGCTCTGCTGACCTGGTTTTCTCCCTCTAAATCAGGTCTGCTGACCTGGTTTCTCTGGCTGTAGAGCAGCTCTTGTGACCTGGTTCCTGGCTCTAAAGCAGCTCTCCGGAACGGGTTCTCTGTCTCTAAAGCAGCTCTGCTGTCCTGGTTCATTGGCTCTAAAGTAGTTATGCTGACCTGGTTCTCTCCCTCTAAAGCAGTTCTGCTGACCTGGTTCTCTGGATCTACAGCAGCTCTGCTGACCTGGTTCTCTGGTTCTAGAGCAGCTCTGCTGACCTGGTTCTCTGGCTCTAAAGCAGCTATGTTGACCTGGTTCTATGGCTCTGAAGCAGCTCTGCTGACCTGGTTCTCTCCCTCTAAATAAGCTCTGCTGACCTGGTTCTCTGGCTCTAAAGCAGCTATGTTGACCTGGTTCTATGGCTCTGAAGCAGCTCTGCTGACCTGGTTCTCTCCCTCTAAATAAGCTCTGCTGACCTGGTTCCTCTGGCTGCAGAGCAGCTCTGCTGACATGGTTCTCTCCCTCTAGAGCAGCTCTGCTGACCTGGTTCCCTGGCTCTAAAGCAGCTCTGCTGACCCGGTTCTCTCCCTCTAAAGCAGCTCTGCTGACCTGGTACTCTCCCTCTAAAGCAGCTTTGCTGACTCGGTTCTCCAGCCTCTAAATCAGCTCTGCTGACCTGGTACTCTGCCTCTAGAGCAGCTCTGCTGACCTGGTTCTACGCCTCTATAGCAGTTCTGCTGACCTAGTTTTCTCCCTCTAAAGCAGCTCTGCTGACCTGGTTTCTCTGGCTCTAAAGCAGTTCTGCTGACCTAGTTCTCTCCCTCTGAAGCAGCTCTGCTGACCCGGTTCTCCAGCCTCTAAATCAGCTCTGCTAATCTGGTTCTCTGCCTCTAGAGCATCTCTGCTGACCTGGTTCTATGGCTCTAAAGCAGCTCGGCAGACCTGGTTCTCTTCCTCTAAAGCAGCTCTGCTGACCTGGTTCCTCTGGCTGTATAGCAGCTCTGCTGACCTGGTTCTATCCCTCTAGAGTAGCTCTGCTGACCTGATTTTCTGGCTCTAAAGCAGCTCTGCTGACCTGGCTCTATGGCTTTAAAGCAGCTCTGCTGACCTGGTTCTCTGGCTGTAGAGCAGCTCTACTGACCTGGTTTTCTCCCTCTAAATCAGGTCTGCTGACCTGGTTTCTCTGGCTGTAGAGCAGCTCTTGTGACCTGGTTCCTGGCTCTAAAGCAGCTCTCCGGAACGGGTTCTCTGTCTCTAAAGCAGCTCTGCTGTCCTGGTTCATTGGCTCTAAAGTAGTTATGCTGACCTGGTTCTCTCCCTCTAAAGCAGTTCTGCTGACCTGGTTCCTCTGGCTGTAGAGCAGCTCTGCTGACCTGGTTCTATCCCTCTAGAGTAGCTCTGCTGACCTGGTTCCCTGCCTCTAGAGCAGCTTTGCTGACCTGATTCTCTGGCTCTACAGCAGCTCTGCTGACCTGGTTCTCTGGTTCTAGAGCAGCTCTGCTGACCTGGTTCTCTGGCTCTAAAGCAGCTATGTTGACCTGGTTCTATTGCTCTGAAGCAGCTCTGCTGACCTGGTTCTCTCCCTCTAAATAAGCTCTGCTGACCTGGTTACTCTGGCTGCAGAGCAGCTCTGCTGACATGGTTCTCTCCCTCTAGAGCAGCTCTGCTGACCTGGTTCTCTGGCTCTAGAGCAGCTCTGCTGACCTGGTTCTGTGGATCTAAAGCTGCTCTGCTGACCTGGTTCTCTCCCTCTAAAGCTGCTCTGCTGACCTGGTTCTCTCCCTCTAAAGAGCTCTACTGACCCAGTTCTCTGGTTCTAAAGCAGATCTGCTGACCTGGTTCTTTCCCTCCAAAGCAGCTCTGCTGACCTGGTTTCTCTGGCTCTACAGCTTCTCTGCTGACCTGGGTCTCGGCCTCTATAGCAGCTCTGCTGACCTGAGTCTCTGGCTATAGAGCAGCTCTGCTGACCTGGGACTCTGGTTCTAGAGCAGCTCTGCTGACCTGCTTCTTAGGCTCTAGAGCATCTCTGCTGACCTGGTTCTCTGGCTCTAAATCAGCTCTGCTGACCTGGTTCTCTGCCCCTAGAGCAGCTCTGCTGACCTCGTTCTTAGGCTATAGAGAAGCTCTGCTGACCTGGTTCACAGGCTCTAAAGCAGCTCTTCTGACATGGTTCTCTGGTTCTAGAGCAGCTCTGCTGTCCTGGTTCTCTCCCTCTAAAGCAGCTCTGCTAAATTGGTTCTCAGGCTCTAAAGCAGCTCTGCTGTCCTGGTTCATTGTCTCTAAAGTAGTTATGCTGACCTGGTTCTCTCTCTCTAAAGAAGATCTGCTGACCTGGTTCTCTGGCTCTACAGCAACTCTGCAGACCTGGTTCTCTGGCTCTAGAGCAGCTCTGCTGAACTGATTCTTAGGCTCTAGAGCAGCTCTGCTGGCCTGGTTCTCTGGCTCTAAAGCAGCTATGTTGACCTGGTTCTATGGCTCTGAAGCAGATCTGCTGACCTGGTTCTCTCCCTCTAAATCAGCTCTGCTGATCTGGTTCTCTGCCTTTAGAGCATCTCTCCTCTGCTGATCTGGTTCTCTGCCTCTAGAACATCTCTGCTGACCTGGTTCTCTGGCTCTAAAGCAGCTATGTTGACCTGGTTCTATGGCTCTGAATCAGATCTGCTGACCTAGTTCTCTCCCTATAAATCAGCTCTGCTGATCTGGTTCTCTGCCTTTAGAGCATCTCTCCTCTGCTGACCTGTTTCTCTCCCTCTAAAGCAGCTCCGCTGACCTGGTTTCTCTGGCTGTAGAGCAGCTCTGCAGACCTGGTTCTCTGGCTCTAAAGCAGATATGCTGACCTGGTTCTATGGATCTGAAGCAGCTCTGCTGACCTGGTTCTCTCCCTCTAAATCGGCTCTGCTGATCTGGTTATCTGCCTCTACAGCTGACCTGGTTCTATGGCTCTAAAGCAGCTCTGCTGACCTGGTTCTCTCCCTCTGTAGCAGCTCTGCTATCCTGGTTCATTGGCTCTAAAGTAGTTATGCTGACCTGGTTCTCTCCCTCTAAAGCAGTTCTGCTGACCTGGTTTCTGGCCCTACAGCAGCTATGTTGACCTGGTTCCATGGCTCTGAATCAGATCTGCTAACCTAGTTCTCTCCCTCTAAATCAGCTCTGCTGATCTGGTTCTCTGCCTCTAGAGCATCTCTCCTCTGCTGACCTGGTTCTCTCCCTCTACAGCAGCTCCGCTGACCTGGTTTCCCTGGCTGTAGAGCAGCTCTGCTGACCTGGTTCTCTGGCTCTAAAGCAGATATGTTGACCTGGTTCTATGGCTCTAAAGCAGCTCTGCTGACCTGGTTCTCTCCCTCTGTAGCAGCTCTGCAGACCTGGTTTCTCTGGCTCTAGAGCAGCTCTGCTGACCTGGTTCCCTGGCTCTAAAGCAGCTCTGCTGACCCGGTTCTCTCCCTCTAAAGCAGCTCTGCTGACCTGGTACTCTGCCTCTAGAGCAGCTCTGCTGACCTGGTTCTACGCCTCTAAAGCAGTTCTGCTGACCTGGTTTTCTCCCTCTAAAGCAGCTCTGCTGACCTAGTTCTCTTCCTCTAAAGCAGCTTTGCTGACCCGGTTCTCC
This sequence comes from Lissotriton vulgaris, assembly GCF_964263255.1. Classification (NCBI taxonomy): domain Eukaryota; kingdom Metazoa; phylum Chordata; class Amphibia; order Caudata; family Salamandridae; genus Lissotriton; species Lissotriton vulgaris. The sequence goes on from NC_141698.1 coordinate 1,118,691,335, forward strand.
AGCCTCTAAATCAGCTCTGCTGACCTGGTTCTCTCCCTCTAGAGCAGCTCTGCTGCCCCGGTTCTCTCCCTCTAAAGCAGCTCTGCTGACCTGGTTCCCTGCTTCTAGAGCAGCTCTGCTGACCTGGTTCTATTTCTCTAAAGCAGCTCTGATGACCTGGCTCTATGGCTCTAAAGCAGCTCTGCTGACCTGGTACTCAAGCTCTAGAGCAGCTCTGCTGACCTGGTTCTGTGGATCTAAAGCAGCTCTGCTGACCTGGTTATATCCCTCTAAAGAGCTCTACTGACCCGGTACTCTGGCTCTAAAGCAGCTCTGCTGACCTGGTTTTCTACCTCTAGAGCAGCTCTGCTGACCTGGTTCTCTGGCTCTAAAGCAGCTCTGCTGACCAGGTTCTCTGGCTCTAGAGCAGCTCTGCTTACCTGGTCCCTTGGCTCTAAAGCAGCTCTGCTGACCTGGTTCTCTCCCTCTAAAGCAGCTCTGCTGACCTTGTTCTCTCCCTATAAAGCAGCTCTACTGACCTGGTTTCTCTGGCTCTACAATAGCTCTGCTGAACTGGTTCTGTGGCTCCAAATAAGCTCTGCTGATCTGGTTCTCTACCTCTAGAGCAGCTCTGCTGACCTGATTCTATGGCTCTAAAGCAGCTCTGCTGACCTGGTTCTCTGGATCCAGAGCAGGTCTGCTGACCTGTTTCTCTGGCTCTAAAGCATCTCTGCAGACCCGGTTCCCTCCCTCCAAAGCAGCTCTGATGACCTGGTTCTCTGGCTCTAGAGCAGCTCTGCTGACCTGTTTCTCTGGCTCTAAAGCAGCTCTGCTGACCCAGTTCCCTCCCTCTAAAGCAGCTCTGCAGACTTGGTTTCTCTGGCGCTAGAGCAGCTCTGCTGACCTGGTTCCCTGGCTCTAAAGCAGCTCTGCTGACCCGGTTCTCTCCCTCTAAAGCAGCTCTGCTGACCTGGTTCATTGGTTCTAAAGTAGTTATGCTGACCTGGTTCTCTCCCTCTAAAGCAGTTCTGCTGACCTGGTTTCTGGCCCTACAGCAGCTATGTTGACCTGGTTCCATGGCTCTGAATCAGATCTGCTGACCTAGTTCTCTCCCTCTAAATCAGCTCTGCTGATCTGGTTCTCTGCCTCTAGATCATCTCTCCTCTGCTGACCTGGTTCTCTCCCTCTACAGCAGCTCCGCTGACCTGGTTTCCCTGGCTGTAGAGCAGCTCTGCTGACCTGGTTCTCTGGCTCTAAAGCAGATATGTTGACCTGGTTCTATGGCTCTAAAGCAGCTCTGCTGACCTGGTTCTCTCCCTCTGTAGCAGCTCTGCAGACCTGGTTTCTCTGGCTCTAGAGCAGCTCTGCTGACCTGGTTCCCTGGCTCTAAAGCAGCTCTGCTGACCCGGTTCTCTCCCTCTAAAGCAGCTCTGCTGACCTGGTACTCTGCCTCTAGAGCAGCTCTGCTGACCTGGTTCTACGCCTCTAAAGCAGTTCTGCTGACCTGGTTTTCTCCCTCTAAAGCAGCTCTGCTGACCTAGTTCTCTCCCTCTAAAGCAGCTTTGCTGACCCAGTTCTCCAGCCTCTAAATCAGCTCTGCTGACCTGGTTCTCTCCCTCTAGAGCAGCTCTGCTGCCCTGGTTCTCTCCCTCTAAAGCAGCTCTGCTGACCTGGTTCCCTGCTTCTAGAGCAGCTCTGCTGACCTGGTTCTCTTTCTCTAAAGCAGCTCTGCTGACCTGGCTCTATGGCTCTAAAGCAACTCTGCTGACCTGGTACTCAGGCTCTAGAGCAGCTCTGCTGACCTGGTTCTGTGGATCTGAAGCAGCTCTGCTGACCTGGTTATATCCCTCTAAAGAGCTCTACTGACCCGGTACTCTGGCTCTAAAGCAGCTCTGCTGACCTGGTTTTCTACCTCTAAAGCAGCTCTGCTGACCTGATTTCTCTGGCTCTACAAAAGCTATGCTGACCTGGTTCTCGGCCTCTAGAGCAGCTCTGCTGACCTGGTTCTCTGGCTCTAAAGCAGCTCTGCTGACCAGGTTCTCTGGCTCTAGAGCAGCTCTGCTTACCTGGTCCCTTGGCTCTAAAGCAGCTCTGCTGACCTGGTTCTCTCCCTCTAAAGCAGCTCTGCTGACCTTGTTCTCTCCCTATAAAGCAGCTCTACTGACCTGGTTTCTCTGGCTCTACAATAGTTCTGCTGAACTGGTTCTGTGGCTCCAAATAAGCTCTGCTGATCTGGTTCTCTACCTCTAGAGCAGCTCTGCTGACCTGATTCTATGGCTCTAAAGCAGCTCTGCTGACCTGGTTCTCTGGATCCAGAGCAGGTCTGCTGACCTGTTTCTCTGGCTCTAAAGCATCTCTGCAGACCCGGTTCCCTCCCTCCAAAGCAGCTCTGCTGACCTGGTTCTCTGGCTCTAGAGCAGATCTGCTGACCTGTTTCTCTGGCTCTAACGCAGCTCTGCTGACCCAGTTCCCTCCCTCTAAAGCAGCTCTGCAGACCTGGTTTCTCTGGCTCTAGAGCAGCTCTGCTGACCTGGTTCCCTGGCTCTAAAGCAGCTCTGCTGACCCGTTTCTCTCCCTCTAAAGCAGCTCTGCTGGCCTGGTACTCTGCCTCTAGAGCAGCTCTGCTGACCTGATTCTACGCCTCTAAAGCAGTTCTGCTGACCTGGTTTTCTCCCTCTAAAGCAGCTCTGCTGACCTGGTTTCTCTGGCTCTGAAGCAGTTCTGCTGACCTAGTTCTCTCCCTCTAAAGCAGCTCTGCTGACCCGGTTCTCCAGCCTCTAAATCAGCTCTGCTAATCTGGTTCTCTGCCTCTAGAGCATCTCTGCTGACCTGGTTCTATGGCTCAAAAGCAGCTCGGCTGACCTGGTTCTCTCCCTCTAAAGCAGCTCTGCTGACCTGGTTCCTCTGGCTGTAGAGCAGCTCTGCTGACGTGGTTCTATCCCTCTAGAGTAGCTCTGCTGACCTGGTTCCCTGCCTCTAGAGCAGCTTTGCTGACCTGATTCTCTGTCTCTAAAGCAGCTCTGCTGACCCGGCTCTATGGCTTTAAAGCAGCTCTGCTGACCTGGTTCTCTGGCTCTAGAGCAGCTCTGCTGACCTGGTTCTCTCCCTCTAAATCAGCTCTGCTGACCTCGTTTCTCTGGCTGTAGAGCAGCTCTGCTGACCTGGTTCTCTTCCTCTAAAGCAGCTATGCTGCCCTGGTTCTTTCCCTCTAGAACAGATCTGCTGACCTAGTTCTTAGGCTCTAGAGCAGCTCTTGTGACCTGGCTCCTGGCTCTAAAGCAGCTCTCCGGACCGGGTTCTCTGTCTCTAAAGCAGCTCTGCTGTCCTGGTTCATTGGCTCTAAAGTAGTTATGCTGACCTGGTTCTCTCCCTCTAAAGCAGTTCTGCTGACCTGGTTCTCTGGCTCTACAGCAACTCTGCAGACCTGATTCTTAGGCTCTAGAGCAGCTCTGCTGGCCTGGTCCTCTGGCTCTAAAGCAGCTATGTTGACCTGGTTCCATGGCTCTGAAGCAGATCTGCTGACCTGGTTCTCTCCCTCTAAATCAGCTCTGCTGATCTGGTTCTCTGCCTTTAGAGCATCTCTGCTGACCTGGTTCTCTGGCTCTAAAGCAGCTATGTTGACGTGGTTCTATGGCTCTGAATCAGATCTGCTGACCTAGTTCTCTCCCTCTAAATCAGCTCTGCTGTTCTGGTTCTCTGCCTCTAGAGCATCTCTCCTCTGCTGACCTGGTTCTCTCCCTCTAAAGCAGCTCCGCTGACCTGGTTTCTCTGGCTGTAGAGCAGCTCTGCTGACCTGGTTCTCTCCCTTTAGAGCAGCTCTGCTGACCTGGTTCTCTCCCTCTAAATCAGCTCTGCTGATATGGTTCTCTGGTTGTACTGACCTGGTACTCTGGCTCTAAAGCAGTTCTGCTGACCTGGTTCTCTCCCTCTAGAGCAGCTCTGCTGTTCTGATTTCTTTGGCTTTAAAGCAGCTCTGCTGACCTGGTTCTCTGGGTCTAAAGCAGATCTGCTGTCCTGGTTCATTGGCTCTAAAGTAGTTATGTTGACCTGGTTCTCTCACTCTAAAGCAGTTCTGCTGATCTGGTTCTCTGGCTCTACAGCAGCTCTGCTGACCTGGTTCTCTAGCTCTAAAGCAGCTATGTTGACCTGGTTCTCTAGCTCTGAAGCAGCTCTGCTGCCCTGGTTCTCTACCTTTAAAGCAGCTCTGCTGCCCTGGTTCTTTCCCTCTAGAACAGTTTTGCTGACCTAGTTCTTAGGCTCTAGAGCAGCTCTTGTGACCTGGTTCCCTGGCTCTAAAGCAGCTCTGCTGACCTTGTTCTCTGACTCTAAAGCAGCTCTGTTGTCCTGGTTCATTGGCTCTAAAGTAGTTATACAGATCTGGTGCTCTCCCTCTAAAGCATTTCTGCTGACCTGGTTCTCTGGCTCTACAGAAGCTCTGCTGACCTGGTAATCTGGCTCTAGAGCAGCTCTGCTGACCTGTTTCTCTGGCTCTAAAGCAGCTATGTTGACCTGGTTCTATGGCTTTGAATCAGCTCTGCTGACCTGGTTCTCTCCCTCTAAATCAGCTCTGCTGATATGGTTCTCTGCCTCTTGAGGATCTCTGCTGACCTGGTTCTATGGCTCTAAAGCAGCTCTGCTTACCTGGTTCTCTCCCTCTAGAGAAGCTCTGCTGACCTGGTTCTTTCCCTCTAAAGCAGCTCTGCTGACCTGGTTTCTCTGGCTCTACAGCTTCTCTGCTGACCTGGTTCTCGGCCTCTAGTGCAGCTCTGCTGACCTGAGTCTCTGGCTCTAGAGCAGCTCTGCTGACCTGGGACTCTGGTTCTAAAGCAGCTCTGCTGACCTGCTTCTTAGGCTCTAGGGCATTTCTGCTGACCTGGTTCTCTGGCTCTAAATCAGCTCTGCTGACCCGGTTCTCTGCCCCTAGAGCAGCTCTGCTGACCTGGTTCTTAGGCTATAGAGAAGCTCTGCTGACCTGGTTCACAGGCTCTAAAGCAGCTCTTCTGACCTGGTTCCCTGGTTCTAAAGCAGCTCTGCTGTCCTGGTTCTCTCCCTCTAAAAGCAGCTCTGCTAAATTGGTTCTCAGGCTCTAAAGCAGCTCTGCTGTCCTGGTTCATTGGCTCTAAAGTAGTTATGCTGACCTGGTTCTCTCTCTCTAAAGCAGTTCTGCTGATCTGGTTCTCTGGCTCTACAGCAACTCTGCAGACCTGGTTCTCTGGCTCTAGAGCAGCTCTGCTGAACTGATTCTTAGGCTCTAGAGCAGCTCTGCTGACCTGGTTCTCTGGCTCTAAAGCAGCTATGTTGACCTGGTTCTATAACTCTGAAGCAGATCTGCTGACCTGGTTCTCTCCCTCTAAATCAGCTCTGCTGATCTGGTTCTATGCCTCTAGAGCATCTCTCCTCTGCTGACCTGGTTCTCTCCCTCTAAAGCAGCTCCGCTGACCTTGTTTCTCTGGCTGTAGAGCAGCTCTGCTGACCTGGTTCTCTCACTCTAGAGCAGCTCTGCTGACCCGGTTCTCTCCCTCTAAAGCAGCTCTGCTGACCTGGTTCCCTGCCTCTAGAGCAGTTCTGCTGACCCGGTACTCTGACTCCAAAGCAGATATGTTGACCTGGTTCTATGGATCTGAAGAAGCTCTGCTGACCTGGTTCTCTCCCTCTAAATCAGCTCTGCTGATCTGGTTCTCTGCCTCTAGAGCATCTCTGCTGACCTGGTTCTATTGCTCTAAAGCAGCTCTGCTGACCTGGTTCTCTCCCTCTGAAGCAGTTCTGCTGACCTGGTTTTCTGGCCCTACAGCAGCTCTGCTGACCTGGTTTTCTGGCTCTAAAGCAGCTATGTTGACCTGGTTCTATAGCTCTGAAGCAGCTCTGCTGCCCTGGTTATCTACCTCTAAAGCAGCTCTGCTGCCCTTGTTATTTCCCTCTAAAACATATTTGCTGACCTAGATCTTAGGCTATAGAGCAGCTTTTGTGACCTGGTTCCCTGTCTCTGTAGCAGCTCTTCTGACCTGGTTCTCTGTTTCTAGAGCAGCTCTGCTGCACTTGTTCTCTCCCTCTAAACCAGCTCTGCTGCCATGGTTCTTTCCCTCTAGAACAGAATCGCTGACTTAGTTCCTAGGCTCTAGAGCAGCTCTTGTGACCTGGTTCCCTGGCTCTAAAGCTGCTCTGCTGACCTTGTTCTCTGGCTCTAAAGCAGATCTGCTGTCCTGGTTCATTGGCTTTAAAGCAGCTATGTTGACCTGGTTCTATGGCTCTGAATCAGCTCTGCTGACCTGGTTCTCTCCCTCTAAATCAGCTCTGCTGATATGGTTCTCTGGCTCTACAGCAGCTCTGCTGACCTGGTTCTCTGGCTCTAGAGGAGCTCTGCTGACCTGGTTCTCTGGCTCTAAAGCAGATATGTTGACCTAGTTCTGTGGCTCTGAATCAGCTCTGCTGACCTGGTTCTCTCCCTCTAAATTAGATGTGCTGATATGGTTCTCTGCCTCTAGAGCATCTCTGTTGACCTGGTTCTGTGGCTCTAAGGCAGCTCTGATGACCTGTTTCTCTCCCTCTAAAGCAGCTCTGCTGACCTGGTTCCTCTGGCTGTAGAGCAGCTCTGCTGACCTGGTTCTCTCCCTCTAGAGCAGCTCTGCTGACCTGGTTGTCTCCCTCTAAAGCAGCTCTGCTGACCTGGTTCCCTGCCTCTAGAGCAGCTCTGCTGACCTGGTTCTCTGGGTCTAAAGCAGCTCTACTGACCATGCTCTATGGCTCTAAAGCAGCTCTGCTGACCTGGTTCGCTGGCTCTAGAGAAGCTCTGCTGACCTTGTTCTGTGGATCTAAAGCAACTCTGCTGACCTGGTTCTGTTGCTCTAAAGAGCTGTACTGAACCGGTACTCTGGCTCTAAAGCCGCTCTGCTGACCTGGTTCTCTCCCTCTAAAGCAGCTCTGCTGACCTGATTTCTCTGGCTCTAAAGCAGCTCTGCTGACCTGGTTCTCTGGCTCTAAAGCAGATCTGCTGTCCTGGTTCATTGGCTCTAAAGTAGTTATGCTGACCTGGTTCTCTCCCTCTAAAGCAGTTCTGCTGGCCTGGTTCTCTGGCTCTACAGCAGCTCTGCTGACCTGGTTCTCTGGCTCTAAATCAAATCTGCTGACCTGGTTCTCTGCCTCTAGAGAAGCTCTGCTGACCTGGTTCTTAGGCTATAGAGCAGCTCTGCTGACCTGTTTCACAGGCTCTAAAGCAGCTCTTCTGACCTGAATCTCTGGTTCTAGAGCAGCTCTGCTGTCCTGGTTCTCTCCCTCTAAAGCAGATCTGCTAAATTGGTTCTCTGGCTCTAAAGCAGCTCTGCTGTCCTGGTTCATTGGCTCTAAAATATTTATGCTGACCTTGTTCTCTCTCTCTCTAAAGCAGGTCTGCTGACCTGGTTCTCTGGCTCTACAGCAGCTCTGCAGACCTGGTTCCCTGCCTCTAGAGCAGCTCCGCTGGCCTGGTACTCTGGCTCTAAAGCAGCTCTGCTGGCCTAGATCTATGGCTCTAAAGCAGCTCTGCTGACCTGGTTCTCTGGCTCTAAAGCAGCTATGTTGACCTGGTTCTATGGCTCTGAAGCAGCTCTGCTGTCCTGGTTCATTGGCTCTAAAGTAGTTATGCTGACCTGGTTCTCTCTCTCTCTAAAGCAGTTCTGCTGACCTGGTTCTCTGGCTCTACAGCAGCTCTGCTGACCTGGTTCCCTGCCTCTAGAGCAGCTCTGCTTACCTGATTCTCTGGCTCTAAAGCAGCTCTGCTGACCTGGTTCTCTGCCTCTAGAGCATCTCTGCTGACCTGGTTCTATTGCTCTAAAGCAGCTCTGCTGACCTGGTTCTCTCCCTCTGAAGCAGTTCTGCTGACCTGGTTTTCTGGCCCTACAGCAGCTCTGCTGACCTGGTTTTCTGGCTCTAAAGCAGCTATGTTGACCTGGTTCTATAGCTCTGAAGCAGCTCTGCTGCCCTGGTTATCTACCTCTAAAGCAGCTCTGCTGCCCTTGTTATTTCCCTCTAAAACATATTTGCTGACCTAGATCTTAGGCTATAGAGCAGCTTTTGTGACCTGGTTCCCTGTCTCTGTAGCAGCTCTTCTGACCTGGTTCTCTGTTTCTAGAGCAGCTCTGCTGCCCTTGTTCTCTCCCTCTAAACCAGCTCTGCTGCCATGGTTCTTTCCCTCTAGAACAGAATCGCTGACTTAGTTCCTAGGCTCTAGAGCAGCTCTTGTGACCTGGTTCCCTGGCTCTAAAGCTGCTCTGCTGACCTTGTTCTCTGGCTCTAAAGCAGATCTGCTGTCCTGGTTCATTGGCTTTAAAGCAGCTATGTTGACCTGGTTCTATGGCTCTGAATCAGCTCTGCTGACCTGGTTCTCTCCCTCTAAATCAGCTCTGCTGATATGGTTCTCTGGCTCTACAGCAGCTCTGCTGACCTGGTTCTCTGGCTCTAGAGGAGCTCTGCTGACCTGGTTCTCTGGCTCTAAAGCAGATATGTTGACCTAGTTCTGTGGCTCTGAATCAGCTCTGCTGACCTGGTTCTCTCCCTCTAAATTAGATGTGCTGATATGGTTCTCTGCCTCTAGAGCATCTCTGTTGACCTGGTTCTGTGGCTCTAAGGCAGGTCTGATGACCTGTTTCTCTCCCTCTAAAGCAGCTCTGCTGACCTGGTTCCTCTGGCTGTAGAGCAGCTCTGCTGACCTGGTTCTCTCCCTCTAGAGCAGCTCTGCTGACCTGGTTGTCTCCCTCTAAAGCAGCTCTGCTGACCTGGTTCCCTGCCTCTAGAGCAGCTCTGCTGACCTGGTTCTCTGGGTCTAAAGCAGCTCTACTGACCATGCTCTATGGCTCTAAAGCAGCTCTGCTGACCTGGTTCGCTGGCTCTAGAGAAGCTCTGCTGACCTTGTTCTGTGGATCTAAAGCAACTCTGCTGACCTGGTTCTGTTGCTCTAAAGAGCTGTACTGAACCGGTACTCTGGCTCTAAAGCCGCTCTGCTGACCTGGTTCTCTCCCTCTAAAGCAGCTCTGCTGACCTGATTTCTCTGGCTCTAAAGCAGCTCTGCTGACCTGGTTCTCTGGCTCTAAAGCAGATCTGCTGTCCTGGTTCATTGGCTCTAAAGTAGTTATGCTGACCTGGTTCTCTCCCTCTAAAGCAGTTCTGCTGGCCTGGCTCTCTGGCTCTACAGCAGCTCTGCTGACCTGGTTCTCTGGCTCCAAATCAAATCTGCTGACCTGGTTCTCTGCCTCTAGAGAAGCTCTGCTGACCTGGTTCTTAGGCTATAGAGCAGCTCTGCTGACCTGTTTCACAGGCTCTAAAGCAGCTCTTCTGACCTGAATCTCTGGTTCTAGAGCAGCTCTGCTGTCCTGGTTCTCTCCCTCTAAAGCAGATCTGCTAAATTGGTTCTCTGGCTCTAAAGCAGCTCTGCTGTCCTGGTTCATTGGCTCTAAAATATTTATGCTGACCTTGTTCTCTCTCTCTCTAAAGCAGGTCTGCTGACCTGGTTCTCTGGCTCTACAGCAGCTCTGCAGACCTGGTTCCCTGCCTCTAGAGCAGCTCCGCTGGCCTGGTACTCTGGCTCTAAAGCAGCTCTGCTGGCCTAGATCTATGGCTCTAAAGCAGCTCTGCTGACCTGGTTCTCTGGCTCTAAAGCAGCTATGTTGACCTGGTTCTATGGCTCTGAAGCAGCTCTGCTGTCCTGGTTCATTGGCTCTAAAGTAGTTATGCTGACCTGGTTCTCTCTCTCTCTAAAGCAGTTCTGCTGACCTGGTTCTCTGGCTCTACAGCAGCTCTGCTGACCTGGTTCCCTGCCTCTAGAGCAGCTCTGCTTACCTGATTCTCTGGCTCTAAAGCAGCTCTGCTGACCTGGCTCTATGGCTCTAAAGCAGCTCTGCTGACCTGGTTCTATGGCTCTAGAGCAGATCTGCTGACCTGGTTCTCTCCCTCTAAATCAGCTCTGCTGACCTGGTTTATTTGGCTGTTGCACAGCTCTGCTGACCTGGTTCTCTTCCTCTAAAGCAGCTCTGCTGCCCTGGTTCTTTCCCTCTAGATCGGATCTGCTGACCTAGTTCTTAGGATCTAGAGCAGCTCTTGTGACCTGGTTCCCTGTCTCTAAAGCAGCTCTCCTGACTGGGTTCTCTGGCTCTAAAGCAGCTCTGCTGTCCTGGTTCATTGGGTCTAAAGTAGTTATGCTGACCTGGTTCTCTCCCTCTCAAGCAGTTCTGCTGACCTGGTTCTCTGGCTCTACAGCAGCTCTGCTGACCTGGTTCTCTGGCTCTAGAGCAGCTCTGCTGATCTGGTTCTCTGGCTCTAAAGGAGCTATGTGGACCTGGTTTAATGGCTCCGAAGCAGCTCCGCTGACCTGGTTCTCTCCCTCTAAATAAGCTCTGGCTGTAGAGCAGCTCTGCTGACCTGGTTCACTCCCTCTAGAGCATCTCTGCTGACCTGGTCTCTGGTTCTAGAGCAGATCTGCTGACCTGGTTCTGTGGATCCAAAGCAGCTCTGCTGACCTGGTTCTCTCCCTCTAAAGAGCTCTACTGACCCAGTTCTCTGGCTCTAAAGCAGTTCTGCTGACCTGGTTCTCTCCCTCTAAAGCAGCTCTGCTGGCCTAGATCTATGGCTCTAAAGCAGCTCTGCTGACCTGGTTCTCTGGCTCTAAAGCAGCTATGTTGACCTGGTTCTATGGCTCTGAAGCAGCTCTGCTGTCCTGGTTCATTGGCTCTAAAGTAGTTATGCTGACCTGGTTCTCTCTCTCTCTAAAGCAGTTCTGCTGACCTGGTTCTCTGGCTCTACAGCAGCTCTGCTGACCTGGTTCCCTGCCTCTAGAGCAGCTCTGCTTACCTGATTCTCTGGCTCTAAAGCAGCTCTGCTGACCTGGCTCTATGGCTCTAAAGCAGCTCTGCTGACCTGGTTCTATGGCTCTAGAGCAGATCTGCTGACCTGGTTCTCTCCCTCTAAATCAGCTCTGCTGACCTGGTTTATTTGGCTGTTGCACAGCTCTGCTGACCTGGTTCTCTTCCTCTAAAGCAGCTCTGCTGCCCTGGTTCTTTCCCTCTAGATCGGATCTGCTGACCTAGTTCTTAGGATCTAGAGCAGCTCTTGTGACCTGGTTCCCTGTCTCTAAAGCAGCTCTCCTGACTGGGTTCTCTGGCTCTAAAGCAGCTCTGCTGTCCTGGTTCATTGGGTCTAAAGTAGTTATGCTGACCTGGTTCTCTCCCTCTCAAGCAGTTCTGCTGACCTGGTTCTCTGGCTCTACAGCAGCTCTGCTGACCTGGTTCTCTGGCTCTAGAGCAGCTCTGCTGATCTGGTTCTCTGGCTCTAAAGGAGCTATGTGGACCTGGTTTAATGGCTCCGAAGCAGCTCTGCTGACCTGGTTCTCTCCCTCTAAATAAGCTCTGGCTGTAGAGCAGCTCTGCTGACCTGGTTCACTCCCTCTAGAGCATCTCTGCTGACCTGGTCTCTGGTTCTAGAGCAGATCTGCTGACCTGGTTCTGTGGATCCAAAGCAGCTCTGCTGACCTAGTTCTCTCCCTCTAAAGAGCTCTACTGACCCAGTTCTCTGGCTCTAAAGCAGTTCTGCTGACCTGGTTCTCTCCCTCTAAAGCAGCTCTGCTGACCTAGTTTCTTTGGCTCTACAGCATCTCTGCTGACCTGGTCCTTGGCCTTTAGAACAGCTCTGATGACCTGAGTCTCTGGCTCTAGAGCAGCTCTGCTGACCTGCTTCTTAGGCTCTAGAGCATCTATGCTGACCTGGTTCTTTGGCTCTAAATCAGCTCTGCTGACCTGGTTCTCTGCCCCTAGAGCAGCTCTGCTGACCTGGTACTTAGGCTATATAGAAGCTCTGCTGACCTGGTTCACAGGCTCTAAAGCAGCTCTTCTGACCTGGTTCACTGGTTCTAGAGCAGCTCTGCTGTCCTGGTTCTCCCCCTCTAAAGCAACTCTCCTAAATTGGTTCTCAGGCTCTAAAGCAGTTCTGCTGACCTGTTTCTTTGGCTCTACAGCAGCTCTGCAGACCTGGTTCTCTGGCTCTAGAGCACCTCTGCTGAACTGATTCTTAGTCTCTAGAGCAGCTCTGCTGACCTGGTTCTCTGGCTCTAAAGCAGCTATGTTGACCTGGTTCTATGGCTCTGAAGCAGATCTGCTGACCTGGTTCTCTCCCTCTAAATCAGCTCTGCTGGTCGGGTTCTCTGCCTCTAGAGCATCTCTCCTCTGCTGATCTGGTTCTCTCCCTCTGATGCAGCTCCGCTGACCTGGTTTCTCTGGCTGTAGAGCAGCTCTGCTGACCTGGTTCTCTCCCTCTAGAGCAGCTCTGCTGACCTGGTTCTCTCCCTCTAAAGCAGCTCTGCTGACCTGGTACCCTGCCTCTAGAGCAGCTCTGCTGACCTGGTTCTCTGCCTCTAGACCATCTCTGCTGACCTGGTTCTATGGCTCTAAAGCAGCTCTGCTGACCTGGTTCTCTCCCTCTAAAGCAGCTCGGCTGACCTGGTTTCTCTGGCTGTAGAGCAGCTCTGCTGACCTGGTTCTCTCCCTCTAAAGCAGCTCGGCTGCCCTGGTTCTTTCCCTCTAAAGCAGCTCTGCTGACCTGGTTCCCTGCCTCTCGAGCAGCTCTGCTGACCCGGTACTCTGACTCTAAAGCAGATATGTTGACCTGGTTCTATGGATCTGAAGCAGCTCTGCTGACCTGGTTCTCTCCCTCTAAATCAGATCTGCTGATCTGGTTCTCTGCCTCTAGAGCATCTCTGCTGACCTGGTTCTATTGCTCTAAAGCAGCTCTGCTGACCTGGTTCTCTCCCTCTGAAGCAGCTCTGCTGACCCGGTTCCTCTGGCTGTAGAGCAGCTCTGCTGAACTGGTTCTCTGGCTCTAAAGCAGCTCTGCTGTCCTGGTTCATTGGCTCTAAAGTAGTTATGCTGACCTGGTTCTCTCCCTCTAAAGCAGTTCTGCTGACCTGGTTTTCTGGCCCTACAGCAGCTCTGCTGACCTGGTTCTCTGGCTCTAAAGCAGCTATGTTGACCTGGTTTTATAGCTCTGAAGCAGCTCTGCTGCCCTGGTTCTCTACCTCTAAAGCATTTCTGCTGCCCTGGTTCTTTCCCTCTAAAACATATTTGCTGACCTAGTTCTTAGGCTATAGAGCAGCTCTTGTGACCTGCTTCTTAGGCTCTAGAGCATCTATGCTGACCTGGTTCTCTGGCTCTAAATCAGCTCTGCTGACCTGGTTCTCTGCCCCTAGAGCAGCTCTGCTGACCTGGTTCTTAGGCTATAGAGAAGCTCTGCTGACCTGGTTCACAGGCTCTAAAGCAGCTCTTCTGACCTGGTTCACTGGTTCTAGAGCAGCTCTGCTGTCCTGGTTCTCTCCCTCTAAAGCAACTCTGCTAAATTGGTTCTCAGGCTCTAAAGCAGTTCTGCTGACCTGTTTCTCTGGCTCTACAGCAGCTCTGCAGACCTGGTTCTCTGGCTCTAGAGCAGCTCTACTGAACTGATTCTTAGTCTCTAGAGCAGCTCTGCTGACCTTGTTCTCTGGCTCTAAAGCAGCAATGTTGACCTGGTTCTATGGCTCTGAAGCAGATCTGCTGACCTGGTTCTCTCCCTCTAAATCAGCTCTGCTGATCGGGTTCTCTGCCTCTAGAGCAACTCTGCTGACCTGGTACCCTGCCTCTAGAGAAGCTCTGCTGACCTTGTTCTCTGGCTCTAAAGCAGAAATGTTAACCTGGTTCTATGAGTCTGAAGCAGCTCTGCTGACCTGGTTCTCTCCCTCTAAATCCGCTCTGCAGATCTGGTTATCTGCCTCTAGACCATCTCTGCTGACCTGGTTCTATGGCTCTAAAGCAGCTCTGCTGGCCTGGTTCTCTCCCTCTAAAGCAGCTCGGCTGACCTGGTTCTCTCCCTCTAAAGCAGCTCTGCTGACCTGGTTTCTCCTGCTGTAGAGCAGCTCGGCTGCCCTGGTTATTTCCCTCTAAAGCAGCTCTGCTGACCTGGCTCCCTGCCTCTAGAGCAGCTCTGCTGACCCGGTACTCTGACTCTAAAGCAGATATGTTGACCTGGTTCTATGGATCTGAAGCAGCTCTGCTGACCTGGTTCTCTCCCTCTAAATCAGCTCTGCTGATCTGGTTCTCTGCCTCTAGAGCATCTCTGCTGACCCGGTACTCTGACTCTAAAGCAGATATGTTGACCTGGTTCTATTGCTCTAAAGCAGCTCTGCTGACCTGGTTCTCTCCCTCTGAAGCAGCTCTGCTGACCTGATTCCTCTGGCTGTAGAGCAGCTCTGCTGAACGGGTTCTCTGGCTTTAAAGCAGCTCTGCTGTCCTGGTTCATTGGCTCTAAAGTAGTTATGCTGACCTGGTTCTCTCCCTCTAAAGCAGTTCTGCTGACCTGGTTTTCTGGCCCTACAGCAGCTCTGCTGACCTGGTTCTCTGGCTCTAAAGCAGCTATGTTGACCTGGTTCTATAGCTCTGAAGCAGCTCTGCTGCCCTGGTTCTCTACCTCTAAAGCAGCTCTGCTGCCCTGGTTCTTTCCCTCTAAAACATATTTGCTGACCTAGTTCTTAGGCTATAGAGCAGCTCTTGTGACCTGGTTCCCTGTCTCTGAAGCAGCTCTTCTGACCTGGTTCTCTGTTTCTAGAGCAGCTCTTCTGCCCTTGTTCTCTCCCTCTAAAGCAGCTCTGCTGCCATGGTTCTTTCCCTCTAGAACAGAATCACTGACCTAGTTCCTAGGCTCTAGAGCATCTTTTGTGACCTGGTTCCCTGGCTCTAAAGCTGCTCTGCTGACCTTGTTCTCTGGCTCTAAAGCAGATCTGCTGTCCTGGTTCATTGGCTTTAAAACAGCTATGTTGACCTGGTTCTATGGCTCTGAATCAGCTCTGCTGACCTGGTACTCTCCCTCTAAATCAGCTCTGCTGATATGGTTCTCTGGCTCTACAGCAGCTCTGCTGACCTGGTTCTCTGGCTGTAGAGGAGCTCTGCTGACCTCGTTCTCTGTCTCTAAAGGAGATATGTTGACCTGGTTCTATGGCTCTGAATCAGCTCTGCTGACCTGATTCTCTCCCTCTAAATCAGCTCTGCTGATATGGTTCTCTGCCTCTAGAGCATCTCTGCTGACCTGGTTCCCTGCCTCTAGAGCAGCTCTGCTGACCTGGTTCTCTGGGTCTAAAGCAGCTCTACTGACCCTGCTCTATGGCTCTAAAGCAGCTCTGCTAACCTGGTTCGCTGGCTCTAGAGAAGCTCTGCTGACCTTGTTCTGTGGATCTAAAGCAACTCTGCTGACCTGGTTGTGTTGCTCTAAAGAGCTGTACTGACCCGGTACTCTGGCTCTAAAGCAGCTCTGCTGACCTGGTTCTCTCCCTCTAAAGCAGCTCTGTTGACCTGATTTCTCTGGCTCTAAAGCAGCTCTGCTGACCTGGTTCTCTGGCTCTAAAGCAGATCTGCTGTCCTGGTTCATTAGCTCTAAAGTAGTTATGCTGACCTGGTTCTTTCCCTCTAAGGCAGTTCTGCTGACCTGGTTCTCTGGCTCTACAGCAGCTCTGCTGACCTGGTTCTCTAGCTCTAAAGCAGCTATGTTGACCTGGTTCTCTAGCTCTGAAGCGGCTCTGCTGCCCTGTTTCTTTCCCTCTAGAACAGATCTGCTGACCTAGTTCCTAGGCTCTAGAGCAGCTCTTGTGACCTGGTTCCCTGGCTCTAAAGCAGCTCTGCTGACCTTGTTCTCTGACTCTAAAGCAGCTCTGTTGTCCTGGTTCATTGGCTCTAAAGTAGTTATGCTGATCTGGTTCTCTCCCTCTAAAGAATTTCTGCTGACCTGGCTTTCTGGCTCTACAGAAGCTCTGCTGACCTGGTAATCTGGCTCTAGAGCAGCTCTGCTGACCTGGTTTCTCTGGCTCTAAAGCAGCTATGTTGACCCCGTTCTATGGCTTTAAATCAGCTCTGCTGACCTGGTTCTCTCCCTCTAAATCAGCTCTGCTGGTATGGTTCTCTGCCTCTAGAGCATCTCTGCTGACCTGGTTTTATGGCTCTAAAGCAGCTCTGATGACCTGTTTCTCTCCCTCTAAAGCAGCTCTGCTGACCTGGTTCCTCTGGCTGTAGAGCAGCTCTGCTGACCTGGTACTATCCCTCTAGAGCTGGTCTGCTGACCTGGTACTCTCCCTCTAAAGCAGCTCTGCTGTCCTGATTTCTCTGGCTCTACAGCAGCTCTGCTGACCTGGTTCTCGGCCTCTAGAGAAGCTCTGCTGACCTGGGTATCTGGCTCTAGAGCAGCTCTGCTGACCTTCTTCTTAGGCTCTAGAGCATCCCTGCTGACCTGGTTCTCTGGCTCTAAATCAACTCTGCTGACCTGGTTCTCTGCCTCTAGAGAAGCTCTGCTGACCTGGTCCTTAGGCTATAGAGCAGCTCTGCTGACCTGGTTCACAGGCTCTAAAGCAGCTCTTCTGACCTGAATCTCTGGTTCTAGAGCAGCTCTGCTGTCCTGGTTCTCTCCCTCTAAAGCAAATCTGCTAAATTCGTTCTCAGGCTCTAAAGCAGCTCTGCTGTCCTGGTTCATTGGCTCTAAAATATTTATGCTAACCTTGTTCTCTCTCTCTCTAAAGCAGGTCTGCTGACCTGGTTCTCTGGCTCTACAGCAGCTCTGCAGACCTGGTTCCCTGCCTCTAGAGCATCTCCGCTGGCCTGGTACTCTGGCTCTAAAGCAGCTCTGCTGGCCTAGATCTATGGCTCTAAAGCAGCTCTGCTGACCTGGTTCTCTGGCTCTAAAGCAGCTATGTTGACCTGGTTCTATGGCACTGAAGCAGCTCTGCTGTCCTGGTTCATTGGCTCTAAAGTAGTTATGCTGACCTGGTTCTCTCTCTCTAAAGCAGTTCTGCTGACCTGGTTCTCTGGCTCTACAGCAGCTCTGCTGACCTGGTTCCCTGCCTCTAGAGCAGCTCTGCTGACCTGATTCTCTGGCTTTAAAGCAGCTCTGCTGACCTGGCTCTATGGCTCTAAAGCAGCTCTGCTGACCTGGTTCTATGGCTCTAGAGCAGATCTGCTGACCTGGTTCTCTCCCTCTAAATCAGCTCTGCTGACCTGGTTTATTTGGCTGTTGAGCAGCTCTGCTGACCTGGTTCTCTTCCTCTAAATCAGCTCTGCTGCCCTGGTTCTTTCCCTCTAGATCAGATCTGTTGACCTAGTTCTTAGGATCTAGAGCAGCTCTTGTGACCTGGTTCCCTGGCTCTAAAGCAGCTCTCCTGACCGGGTTCTCTGGCTTTGAAGCAGCTCTGCTGTCCTGGTTCATTGGGTCTAAAGTAGCTATGCTGACCTGGTTCTCTCCCTCTCAAGCAGTTCTGCTGACCTGGTTCTCTGGCTCTACAGCAGCTCTGCTGACCAGGTTCTCTGGCTCTAGAGCAGCTATGCTGATCTGGTTCTCTGGCTCTAAAGGAGCTATGTTGACCTGGTTTGATGGCTCCGAAGCAGCTCTGCTGACCTGGTTCTCTCCCTCTAAATAAGCTCTGGCTGTAGAGCAGCTCTGCTGACCTGGTTCACTCCCTCTAGAGCATCTCTGCTGACCTGGTTCTCTGGTTCTAGAGCAGCTCTGCTGAACTGGTTCTGTGGATCCAAAGCAGCTCTGCTGACCTGGTTCTCTCCCTCTAAAGAGCTCTACTGACCCAGTTCACTGGCTCTAAAGCAGTTCTGCTGACCTGGTTCTCTCCCTCTAAAGCAGCTCTGCTGACCTAGTTTCTCTGGCTCTACAGCATCTCTGCTGACCTGGTTCCCAGCCTTTAGAACAGCTCTGCTGACCTAGTTCTCTGCCCCTAGAGCAGCTCTGCTGACCTGGTTCTTAGGCTATAGAGAAGCTCTGCTGACCTGGTTCACAGGCTCTAAAGCAGCTCTTCTGACCTGGTTCTCTGGTTCTAGAGCAGCTCTGCTGTCCTGGTTCTCTCCCTCTAAAGCAACTCTGCTAAATTGGTTCTCAGGCTCTAAAGCAGCTCTGCTGTCCTGGTTCATTGGCTCTAAAGCAGTTAAGCTGACCTGGTTCTCTCTCTCTGAAGCAGTTCTGCTGACCTGGTTCTCTGGCTCTACAGCAGCTCTGCACACCTGGTTCTCTGGCTCTAGAGCAGCTCTGCTGAGCTGATTCTTAGTCTCTAGAGCAGCTCTGCTGACCTGGTTCTCTGGCTCTAAAGCAGCTATGTTGACCTGGTTCTATGGCTCTGAAGCAGATCTGCTGACCTGGTTCTCTCCCTCTAAATCAGCTCTGATGATCTGGTTCTCTGCCTCTAGAGCATCTCTCCTCTGCTGATCTGGTTCTCGCCCTCTGATGCAGCTCCGCTGACCTGGTTTCTCTGGCTGTAGAGCAGCTCTTCTGACCTGTTTCTCTCCCTCTAGAGCAGCTCTGCTAACCTGGTTCTCTCCCTCTAAAGCAGCTCTGCTGAACTGGTTCCCTGCCTCTAGAGCAGCTCTGCTGACCTGGTTCTCTGGCACTAAAGCAGATATGTTAACCTGGTTCTATTGGTCTGAAGCAGCTCTGCTGACCTGGTTCTCTCCCTCTAAATCAGCTCTGCTGATCTGGTTCTCTGCCTGTAGACCATCTCTGCTGACCTGGTTCTATGACTCTAAAGCAACTCTGCTGACCTGGTTCTCTCCCTCTAAAGCAGCTCGGCTGACCTGGTTCTCTCCCTCTAAAGCAACTCTGCTGACCTGGTTTCTCTGGCTGTAGAGCAGCTCTGCTGACCTGGTTCTCTCCCTCTACAGCATCTCGGCTGCCCTGGTTCTTTCCCTCTAGAACGGATCTGCTGACCTAGTTCTTAGGCTCTGGAGATGCTCTTGTAAACTGGTTCCCTGGCTCTAAAGCAGCTCTGCTGACCTGGTTCTCTGGTTCGAAATCAGCTCTGCTGTCCTGGTTCATTGTCTCTAAAGAAGTTATGCTGACTCGGTTCTCTCCCACTAAAGCAGTTCTGCTGACCTGGTTCTCTGGCTCTACAGCATCTCTTCTCACCTGGTTCTCTGGCTCTACAGCAGCTCTGCTGACCTGGTTCTCTGGGTTTAGAGCAGCTCTGCTGACCTGGCTCTCTGGCTCTAAAGCAGCTATGTTGACCTGGTTCTTTGGCTCTGAAGCAGCTCTGCTGACCTGGTTCTCTCCCTCTAAATAAGCTCTGCTGACCTGGTTTCTCTGGCTGTAGAGCAGCTCCGCTGATTTGGTTCTCTCCCTCTAGAGCAGATCTGCTGACCTGGTTCACAGGCTCTGAAGCAGCTCTTCTGACATGGTTCTCTGGTTCTAGAACAGCTCTGCTGTCCTGGTTCTCCCCCTCTAAAGCAGTTCTGCTAAATTGGTTCTCAGGCTCTAAAGCAGCTCTGCTGTCCTGGTTCATTGGCTCTAAAGTAGTTATGCTGACCTTGTTCTCTCTCTCTAAAGCAGGTCTGCTGACCTGGTTCTCTGGCTCTACAGCAGCTCTGCAGACCTGGTTCTCTGGCTCTAGAGCAGCTCTGTTTACCTAATTCTTAGGCTCGAGAGCAGCTCTGCTAACCTGGTTCTCTGGCTCTAAAGCAGCTATGTTGACCTGGTTCGCTGGCTCTGAAGCAGCTCTGCTGACCTGGTTCCCTCCCTCCAAATCAGCTCTGCTGATCTGGATCTCTGCCTCTACAGCATCTCTGCTGACCTGGTTCTATGGCTCTAAAGCAGCTCTGCTGACCTGGTTCTCTTCCTCTAAAGCAGCTCTGCTGACCTGGTTTCTTTGGCTGTAGAGCGGCTCTACTGACTTGGTTCTCTCCCTCTAGAGCAGCTCTGCTGACCTGGTACTCTCTCTCTAAAGCAGCTCTGCTGACCTGGTTCCCTGCCTCTAGAGCATCACTGCTGACCTGGTTCTATGGCTCTAAAGCAGCTCTGCTGACCTGGTTCTCTCCCTCTAAAGCAGCTCGGCTGACCTGGTTCTCTCCCTCTAAAGTAGCTCTGCTGACCTGGTTCTCTGGCTCTACAGCAGCTCTGCTGACCTGGTAATCTGGCTCTAGAGCAGCTCTGCTGACCTGGTTTCTCTGGCTCTAAAGCAGCTATGTTGGCCTGGTTCTATGGCTGTAAAGCAGCTCTGCTGACCTGGTTCTCTCACTCTAAAGCAGCTCGGCTACCCTGGTTCTTTCCCTCTAGAACAGATCTGCTGACCTAGTTCTTAGGCTCTGGAGCTGCTCTTGTAACCTGGTTCCTTGGCTCTAAAGCAGCTCTGCTGACCTGGTTCTCTGGCTCTAAAGCAGCTCTGCTGTCCTGGTTCATTGTCTCTAAAGTAGTTATGCTGACTCGGTACTCTCCAGCTAAAGCAGTTCTGCTGACCTGGTTCTCTGGCTCTAGAGCAGCTCTGCTGACCTGGTTCCATGGCTCTAAAGCAGCTATGTTGACCTGGTTCTATGGCTCTAAAGCAGCTCTGCTGACCTTGTTCTCTCCCTCAAAATCAGCTTTGCTGACCTTGTTCTCTGACTCTAAAGCAGCTCTGTTGTCCTGGTTCATTGGCTCTAAAGTAGTTATGCTGATCTGGTTCTCTCCCTCTAAATAATTTCTGCTGACCTGGTTTTCTGGCTCTACGGAAGCTCTGCTAAACTGGTAATCTGGCTCTAGAGCAGCTCTGCTGACCTGGTTTCTCTGGCTCTAAAGCAGCTATGTTGACCTAGTTCTATGGCTTTGAATCAGCTCTGCTGACCTGGTTCTCTCCCTCTAAATCAGCTCTGCTGATATGGTTCTCTGCCTCTAGAGACTCTCTGCTGACCTGGTTCTATGGCTCTAAAGCAGCTCTGATGACCTGTTTCTCTCCCTCTAAAGCAGCTCTGCTGACCTGGTTCCTCTGGCTGTAGAGCATCTCTGCTGACCTGGTTCTCTCCCTTTAGAGCAAGTCTGCTGACCCTGTACTCTCCCTCTAAAGCATCTCTGCTGTCCTTATTTCTCTGGCTCTACAGCAGCTATGCTGACCTGGTTCTCGGCCTCTAGAGAAGCTCTGCTGACCTGGGTCTCTGGCTCTAGAGCAGCTCTGCTGACCTGGGACTCTGTTTCTAGAGCAGCTCTGCTGACCTTCTTCTTAGGCACTAGAGCATCCCTGCTGACCTGGTTCTCTGGCTCTAAATCAACTCTGCTGACCTGGTTCTCTGCCTCTAGAGAAGCTCTGCTGACCTGGTTCTTAGGCTATAGAGCAGCTCTGCTGACCTGGTTCACAGGCTCTAAAGTAGATCTGCTAAATTGGTTCTCAGGCTCTAAAGCAGCTCTGCTGTCCTGGTTCATTGGCGGCTCTAAAATATTTATGCTGACCTTGTTCTCTCTCTCTCTAAAGCAGGTCTGCTGACCTGGTTCTCTGGCTCTACGGCAGCTCTGCAGACCTGGTTCCCTGCCTCTAGAGCAGCTCCGCTGGCCTGGTACTCTGGCTCTAAAGCAGCTCTGCTGGCTTAGATCTATGGCTCTAAAGCAGCTCTGCTGACCTGGTTCTCTGGCTCTAAAGCAGCTATGTTGACCTGGTTCTATGGCTCTGAAGCAGCTCTGCTGTCCTGGTTCATTGGCTCTAAAATAGTTATGCTGACCTGGTTCTCTCTCTCTAAAGCAGTTCTGCTGACCTGGTTCTCTGGCTCTACAGCAGCTCTGCCGACCTGGTTCCCTGCCTCTAGAGCAGCTCTGCTGACCTGATTCTCTGGCTATAAAGCAGCTCTGCTGACCTGGCTCTATGGCTCTAAAGCAGCTCTGCTGACCTGGTTCTCTGGCTCTAGAGCAGCTCTGCTGACCTGGTTCTCTCCCTCTAAATCAGCTCTGCTGACCTGGTTTATTTGGCTGTTGAGCAGCTCTGCTGACCTGGTTCTCTTCCCCTAAAGCAGCTCTGCTGCCCTGGTTCTTTCCCTCTAGATCAGATCTGCTGACCTAGTTCTTAGATTCTAGAGCAGCTCTTGTGACCTGGTTCCCTGGCTCTAAAGCAACTCTCCTGACCGGGTTCTCTGGCTCTAAAGCAGCTCTGCTGTCCTGGTTCATTGGCTCTAAAGTAGTTATGCTGACCTGGTTCTCTCCCTCTAAAGCAGTTGTGCTGACCTGTTTCTCTGGCTTTACAGCAGCTCTGCTGACCTGGTTCTCTGGCTCTAGAGCAGCTCTGCTGATCTGGTTCTCTGGCTCTAAAGGAGCTACGTTGACCTGAGTTAATGGCTCCGAAGCAGCTCTGCTGACCTGGTTCTCTCCCTCTAAATAAGCTCTGGCTGTAGAGCTGCTCTGCTGACCTGGTTCTCTCCCTCTAAAGAGCTCTACTAACCCAGTTCTCTGGCTCTAAAGTAGTTCTGCTGACCTGGTTCTCTCCCTCTAAAGCAGCTCTGCTGACCTAGTTTCTCTGGCTCTACAGCATCTCTGCTGACCTGGTTCTCGGCCTTTAGAACAGCTCTGAGTACCTGAGTCTCTGGCTCTAGAGCAGCTCTTCTGACCTGCTTCCTAGGCTCTAGAGCATCTATGCTGACCTGGTTCTCTGGCTCTAAATCAGCTCTGCTGACCTGGTTCTCTGCCCCTAGAGCAGCTCTGCTGACCTGGTTCTTAGGCTATAGAGAAGCTCTGCTGACCTGGTTCACAGGCTCTAAAGCAGCTCTTCTGACCTGGTTCTCTGGTTCTAGAGCAGCTCTGCTGTCCTGGTTCTCTCCCTCTAAAGCAACTCTGCTAAATTGGTTCTCAGGCTCTAAAGCAGCTCTGCTGTCCTGGTTCATTGGCTCTAAAGTAGTTAAGCTAACCTGGTTCTCTCTCTCTAAAGCAGTTCTGCTGACCTGGTTCTCTGGCTCTACAGCAGCTCTGCAGACCTGGTTCTCTGGCTCTAGAACAGCTCTGCTGAACTGATTCTTAGGCTCTAGAGCAGCTCTGCTGACCTGGTTCTCTGGCTCTAAAGCAGCTATGTTGACATGGTTCTATGGCTCTGAAGCAGATCTGCTGGCCTGGTTCTCTCCCTCTAAATCAGCTCTCCTGATCTTGTTCTCTGCATCTAGAGCATCTCTCCTCTGCTGACCTTGTTCTCTCCCTCTAAAGTAGCTCCGCTGACCTGGTTTGTCTAGCTGTAGAGCAGCTCTGCTGACCTGGTTCTCTCCCTCTAGAGCAGCTCTGCTGACCTGGTTCTCTCCCTCTAAAGCAGCTCTGCTGACCTGGTTCCCTGCCTCTAGAGCAGCTCTGCTGACCTGGTTCTCTGGCTCTAAAGCAGATATGTTAACCTGGTTCTATGGGTCTGAAGCAGCTCTGCTGACCTGGTTCTCTCCCTCTAAATCAGCTCTGCTGATCTGGTTCTCTGCCTCTAGACCATCTCTGCTGACCTTGTTCTATGGCTCTAAAGCAGCTCTGCTGACCTGGTTCTCTCCCTCTAAAGCAGCTCGGCTGACCTGGTTCTCTCCCTCTAAAGCAGCTCTGCTGACCTGGTATTTCTGGCTGTAGAGCAGCTCTGCTAACCTGGTTCTCTCCCTCTAAAGCAGCTCGGCTGCCCTGGTTCTTTCCCTCTAGAACGGATCTGCTGACCTAGTTCTTAGGCTCTGGAGATGCTCTTGTAAACTGGTTCCCTGGCTCTAAAGCAGCTAAGCTGACCTGGTTCTCTGGTTCTAAATCAGCTCTGCTGTCCTGGTTCATTGTCTCTAAAGTAGTTATGCTGACTCGGTTCTCTCCCGCTAAAGCAGTTCTGCTGACCTGGTTCTCTGGCTCTACAGCATCTCTTCTCACCTGGTTCTCTGGCTCTACAGCAGCTCTGCTGACCTGGTTCTCTGGGTTTAGAGCAGCTCTGCTGACCTGGCTCTCTGGCTCTAAAGCAGCTATGTTGACCTGGTTCTATGGCTCTGAAGCAGCTCTGCTGACCTGGTTCTCTCCCTCTAAATAAGCTCTTCTAACCTGGTTCCTCTGGCTGTAGAGCAGCTCTGCTGATTTGGTTCTCTCCCTCTAGAGCAGCTCTGCTGACCTGCTTCTCTGGCTCTAGAGCAGCTCTGCTGACCTAGTTCACAGGCTCTGAAGCAGCTCTTCTGACATGGTTCTCTCGTTCTAGAGCAGCTCTGCTGTCCTGGTTCTCTCCCTCTAAAGCAGCTCTGCTAAATTGGTTCTCTAGCTCTAAAGCAGCTCTGCTGTCCTGGTTCATTGGCTCTAAAGTAGTTATGCTGACCTTGTTCTCTCTCTCTAAAGCAGGTCTGCTGACCTGGTTCTCTGGCTCTACAGCAGCTCTGCAGACCTGGTTCTCTGGCTCTAGAGCAGCTCTGTTTACCTAATTCTTAGGCTCGAGAGCAGCTCTGCTAACCTGGTTCTCTGGCTCTAAAGCAGCTATGTTGACCTGGTTCGCTGGCTCTGAAGCAGCTCTGCTGACCTGGTTCCCCCCCTCCAAATCAGCTCTGGTGATCTGGTTCTCTGCCTCTACAGCATCTCTGCTGACCTGGTTCTATGGCTCTAAAGCAGCTCTGCTGAACTGGTTCTCTTCCTCTAAAGCAGCTCTGCTGACCTGATTTCTTTGGCTGTAGAGCGGCTCTACTGACTTGGTTCTCTCTCTCTTGAGCAGCTCTGCTGACCTGGTACTCTCTCTTTAAAGCACCTCTGCTGACCTGGTTCCCTGCCTCTAGAGCATCTCTGCTGACCTGGTTCTATGGCTCTAAAGCAGCTCTGCTGACCTGGTTCTCTCCCTCTAAAGCAGCTCGGCTGACCTGGTTCTCTCCCTCTGAAGTAGCTCTGCTGACCTGGTTTCTCTGGCTGCAGAGCAGCTCTGCTGAACTGGTTCTCTCCCTCTAAAGGAGCTCGGCTTCCCTGGTTCTTTCCCTCTAGAACGGATCTGCTGACCTAGTTCTTAGGCTCTGGAGCTGCTCTTGTAACCTGGTTCCTTGGATCTAAAGCAGCTCTGCTGACCTGGTTCATTGTCTCTAAAGTAGTTATGCTGACTCGGTTCTCTCCCGCTAAAGCAGTTCTGCTGACCTGGTTCTCTGGCTCTAGAGCAGCTCTGCTGACCTGGTTCCATGGCTCTAAAGCAGCTATGTTGACCTGGTTCTATGGCTCTAAAGCAGCTCTGCTAACCTGGTTCTCTCCCTCAAAACCAGATTTGCTGATCTGGTTCTCTGCCTCCAGAGCATCTCTGCAGACCTGGTTCTATGGCTCAAAAGCAGCTCTGCTGACCTGGTTCTCTCCCTCTAAAGCAGCTCTGCTGACCTTGTTCCTCTGGCTTTAAAGCAGCTCTGCTGACCTGGTTCTATCCCTCAAGAGTAGCTCTGCTGACCTGGTTCCCTGCCTCTAGAGCAGCTCTGCTGACCTGATTCTCTGGCTCTAAAGCAGCTCTGCTGACCTGGCTCTATGGCTCAAAAGCAGCTCTGCTGATCTGGATCTCTCCCTCTAAATCAGCTCTTCTGACCTGGTTTATCTGGCTGTAGAGCAGCTCTGCTGACCTGGTTCTCCTCCTCTAAAGCAGCTCTGCTGTCCTGGTTCTTTCCCTCTAGAACAGATCTGCTGACCTAGTTCTTAGGCTCTAGAGCAGCTCTTGTGACCTGGTTCCCTGGCTCTAAAGCAGCTCTCCAGACCGGGTTCTCTGGCTCTAAAGCAGCTCTGCTGTCCTGTGTCATTGGCTCTAAAGTAGTTATGCTGACCTGGTTTTCTCCCTATAAAGCAGTTCTGCTGACCTGGTTCTCTGGCTCTACCGCAGCTCTGCTGACCTGGTTCTCTGGCTCTAGAGCAGCTCTTGGAGTTCTGGACTTTTAATTACGGTCCAGAGGTGTCAGGGACAACACTCGAAGACCCCTGAGTTCTACCTGTCTCGGTGCACAAATTAACAGAAATACGGGCTTCTCGATGGTGGCGTCAAAGACCAAAGGTTTATTACTGCAGGGACACAGAAGTCACAGAAACTACACACGGGAAGATTCTAGGAGCCTGTTCGATTTGCACTAAGTGGGTTGCTCCTTAAATACAGATTATTTAGCTGGGGGCAACATTCTCCACATACTAGTACATTTCTTAACCTTTATGTCCCAAACAATAAATATTTGGCGTTACACAGGAATTGTCAACAATATCTGATGTCAAAACATTACGAATGAGAGGTTCCCACTGTTCCATCATAATCCCATGTCATCTTTACATTCAAGAGCCGGACCGCCTCATCGTAAATTTCGTTACCTCCCCCTAATAAAGGCCCAGAAGGAAAGGAGCAGAGCCAGGTGCAGAAGATAGAAAAACAGGATAAGAGATGTTTGTGGGTCGTAAATGGGCAAGGCTACCAGCTTCGGCCGCCAAATCATGATCAGGCCAACGAACACGAGAACCAGTATAGCAGGACTGGTCTTGCGCAGAGGAGGCAGCTTTTGCTGAGTCATGCGGCCACAGCGTTTTCTGTCCTAAGGTGCACGTGTCACTAGCAAGGTGAATCGCCGGCCAAAGCCTACGTGTCCTTATGTGAAATGAAGTGATCAGAGGTCACTGCGTGTCCATTGACTATGTGAGGGCAAGAAAACAAGATGGATGCCACGATCTAAAATGGATTCCATCGGTGTATCGGAAATGTGGTTATAACAGGAGTGCTCTTGCTCGTAGCATAGCGAAAACACCAGGATATACTAAATGGATCATTTGCGGTTCATCGGTACCAAAATTATGAGTTTACGACAATGTTGAAAACACGGGTTCAAATCGTCACGGAACCTCAGACCCTCCTTTTGCCCTTACATAGGCAATTACTCAGTCTATGTCGGAGTCTATTTCGATGTTCATTAGGTCAGTGATATGTTGTTGCATCATCATCCTTTCTCGCACCTTGTCTCCTAATACAGGCGGTTTTCTAAGACAGGTTGCAGCACAAAGGCTACACAAAGCGGGACCACATTGGATAATAAGGCAGCACGAGAATAGGTATACTAAGATAATACCAACGACCATCAGAACCTTCCATCCCCACTCTGATAGTTGAGTCCAGAGCCATTCCATTAAGGACCAGTTTCCCTTGTCTACGTGGATAGAGTCGGAAATCTTGTGTAGTTTAGAGATCGCTTCATATACTGTCGGAGCATTATTGGGGATAAAAACACAGCAGCTCGATTGGATCATTCTGCATACCCCACCTCGATCTGCAAGTATTACGTCAAGAACCATACGATTCTGTAACGTCATGAGACGATCCGCCTGGAGCTCAGCTGTTAAATTGCTAAGGGCACCCGCAGTTTCTGTAATAGTAGATTCAACTACCCGTGTTAGCTGACGTAGATTTCTACTATTGGCCATAGGCCCCCAGAACGGAAGGAAACCTTTGAAAAAGTCTCCGGCTTCCTGACCAGCGGTATCTTCTTTGCTGAAAACACCTCTTGCTACTCTGGTCTTGTGATAATCTGGGGAAGCAGTGTATGTCGGAGGCAATAGTCGAGCAATATAGCATGAACCTGAAAAGTCAGCAGGCAACCATGTATATGCCCTATCCTGACAAATGAAGTAGGTACCCTTAGCAGTTAGAAAGGCAGGGGAAGAGTTAGACGGATACACATAGGTTTCAACACAGTCACTCTTCCCTAGCCGAGCTCTTGGATTTCTCCCATTACCTTGCAAACAGACTTGACCTCGGTGAGGCACGACCCAAACTGGAGTGGAGCTCTTACGCTTGCTTTCACCCAAACTAATGCGATACTCCGTAGTATTCCAACTCAGATATACTCGTAGCTCATCCCTAGGATAAGATGGGGTGTTATTGACGTCTTTAATCATGTCAATGATTCCCTTGACTAAAGCTTTATTAGCGGAGTTATATTTAGCGGAACGTGGTGGACGCGGGGGATAGGTCTCAAGGGCATAAACAAATATAGTCTGAAAGGCCTGAAATGATCCATTATAGCTAAAAGGCAAGACCAGATAGGGAATGCCTTTATCCATAGTGTGTGGTATCAGACCACATACCCAGCAGTCTGTTGTGTTAACTACCAGTTGGTGTTGATGCAAGAGCTGTACAAAAGTGTTATTTATGAATTCTGAGCGTCGAGCTTGCTCGTGTTCGGGAAACGGATGAAAGGAATGAATAGAAGCAACAGTAGAAGAAACAGGATCAAGGGGAGGTACTGTAGTTGTTATCAGTGCAAAAATCAAATGAATACCAAAGACGATTCCACCCACCAACATTATTAAAACAATTAAAAACGTAATTGCACATTGCATCATAAAACATTTGTTATGAAGAATCTTGTACAGTCTATTTCTGCGAACATAAATTACATTCTCTCGGTGCAGCCCAGGAAGCTCCATCTTCTACAACCGCTCGCGACCACTGATGGTATGTACGTAGTTGAAAATGCCTCTACCAGCCCTGGGAGTTCCCAGAACTAACAGAAAGACCGACCTTGTGTCTGGCCCCCGCAGATTCAACTAGGCACAAAGCCACGACCCTACGGCTACCCAGACGGCAAGGTAATAAGCACAATAGAAATATACAGAGAAATGCAAAATGTTTAGCAAACTTCCTGGCTGGAGGCAATGTTTTTAGAGCAAAATGATTAAAAAATAGGCAGTTTCTTGCTTTATTTGTCCTTAAATTGAGAACGTAGGTTGTATCTCAGTTTTCCTGGCGTAGTTTGATCCGGAAATAGATTGTTTTCAGCAGGAGTGACAGTGTTCGAGTTCGCAGAGGGCAAATCTTCGTTTGATGCAATGTTCTGGTCAGTGATCAAAGGAGCAGCTTCAGAGAAAGAGTCAGAGTTCGGTGAATCAGTTATTAGTTCTGCATCACTGAAAGGCAAATATTTCGGAACCGGTTCTGTTTCTGAGGCACCAATTCCTTTTCTAATCCAATTATCATGAGGGAGTGGTAGGGGTACACGCTTAGTATGCGTCGCATGGACCCAGTTTTTTCTTCCAGCCACTCGTACAGCAGTCCTCGTTGCCAACAGCACCTGGAACGGTCCAACGAACTTGGGTTGAAGATTTCTGGTCCGTCCAAAGTTCCTTATAACAATAAATTTGCCGGGTTTCAGCTGATGACCTGGACTTTCCGGAGGCTTTGGCAATGCATCGAAAACCTGTTGATGAATGAGACTCAATTTAGCAGTCAAGTCAAAAAGGTAATCGATTAACATTGGGTATTCCAGCTGCCTAAACTCCCTAGGTCTTGGTACCCCCCAAATATTAGCAGGGCGACCGAACACAATCTCATAGGGACTGAGCCCTACTCGGGAATGCACAGTCGCTCTTGTGGATAACAGGGCCAAAGGTAAGGCGTCTGGCCAGGACAAGCCCGTGGAGGCTTGTATCTTAGCCAGTTTAAGCTTGAGGGTGCCATTGTACCCTTCAACTAAACCTGCTGACTGGGGGTGATTCGCACTGTGGAACTTTTGCTTTATCCCTAAGCCTGCACACACACTCTGCATAACTTTCCCTACGAATTCACTTCCATTATCTGACCATACAATCCGTGGCATGCCGAACCTGGGGAAGTACTCTTTTAGAAGAATTTTGGCAGTGGACAAGGCAGTATTATCTTTGAGTGGATATGCTTCGATCCACCTAGAAAAAGCACAGACTACCACTAAAACGTATTTGAGGTTGTTACATCGATCCATGTGAATGAAATCTAACTGAATCACTTCAAAGGGGCAAGAAGGAGGAGCGAAGTGACCAGTAGGTGTGGGGGTTCCCTTGCCAGGATAATGCATCAGGCATATCATGCAGTTTCTCACCACTCTTTCTGCACACTTACTAATTCCATCATTCTTCCAGACTGGAGCCAACATTTTACAAATCCCTTTAGAACTGATGTGCGCTGCTCCATGCGCCATCGTTACCACCGCAAGCACATACGCATCAGGCAACATCCAACGCTGTTGCTCCGTCAAATCAATCCAACATCCATTCGAGTCCAATTTACCCGTTTTCTCTTTCCATGCGAGTTTTTCTTCTTCAATCGCTTCTTCCTGAATCGTTCTCACACTTTCCATTGTGTCCTCACACATTCCCGAATCAGTAACCCATCTTGCAGACATTGCAACATACATCCCACTCATCGGATTCCTAGCTGTCTGTTTTGCTGTCTCATCAGCAAAGGCATTTCCTCGACCAACTGAATAAAGAACAAGGCACGTACCCCGCCAATTGATCTAGTGGTCCCAAAGCTGGGATCCCAATATATATGGGGTGATAAATCTAGGAGTTGGCACTGCACAGGACAAAATTTGCACAATCCAAATATATGCAAGAGAAGATTTTTAGCAAAGATATATGTATTTTTATTTTTTTATCTGTACACTTTTAGAATTGATGTAGAATTTTTTTTTTTTAACATACATAAATAACACATAATATTGCACAACATACATAGGAGATTGGGAAAAGATAAAAGTGACAAAGATGCATTTTCACTTTGAGACCTACCCAGCAACAATTCACACTTCAATCATACTTTCATTCTCTCAGATTCTCAACAAATAATCCTACCTAAAGTTCTATCATTCCACTTACATTCTTCCATGCATTCCCATCGTTCTGTTGTATGTCACACATGGATGGTAGATATGTGGCATAGAACAGAATATTATTCCAGACAAATAATCTTAGTACGGCCCCTAATTAATATAACACAGTATGCCGTATTTCTGGAGACATGAGCCGACGCGCGTTTCGGTGACAAGCCCGGAGGGCCACACCTTCGTCAGGGCTGGGAGTTGTTGACTGGGAGGGGAGAGGATAATGATCTGGAAATAAAACACTGTCTTAGTATTTTTCTATATAAAGAATGAATTTGTCAAGACACATATCTTTCTAATACACATTTTTAAACAAACGGAATTTTTAGACCATGATTGTTATCTTTCATTTGATGTCTACGTGGTTGCCATTTTGAAAGTATGCAGTACCAAACTACCTAAGGACACTCCCAGAAGCAGACTCCCGGTAAGGTGATGTCTGTAAGAGGCAATTAGATGGCCAGAGCTAAGTAACCAATCAGGGACACATTTTTCTTCTTACACACTTCACAATAAATAGCATTATAACATACAGTCATTCTGGGACACATGTTGACCAAGAGCAAAAAAAGTTATTGTATGTCAGGTTGGCAGCTAGGGGCTGCAGTGTTATGGAGCCCAACCTTTAGCTGGAGGAGGGGATAAGTTTAACCCAAAACGAAGAAATGGGACTTTTTTAAGAATTTTTTTTTTAAACCTTGAAAGCCAAATAGAGGCAAGCATAAAATAAATAGGAGCAAACAACGGTGGTATTGGATAGTGTCTGGTTAGTCTTAATAGAACATTGTTACAACAGGGACACAGGGTGTACACTCTGGTTTTACCTATTGCAAATTTTCAGTTGGAAATATTCTGGGGGCTCAAACCCAGAGGTCTTGCATCTATGAAAAGATTTTTTTCTCCTTTAATTTTCTTTCAAGACTGATGCTACAGCACTGGACCTAAAAGATAAAGAATTTTCTGTATATATATTATAATATTATTTAATTTATAAGAATAAAGGACGATTAGGCCTAGGTTTATGTCCAGAGACTACCATAATTCGATTTACCTGAAGTGGTATTCACAAGGTTCTCCAACGCAAAGACGCATTAATTGTATTCTCAGGGAACCAGGGATCTCCTAAATAATAATGAGTGAGCTCTAATTATTAACGGTCCACGTTAGTTTATTTTCACCAGACAATGGCTAGTGTTCACAATTTTGTTACCTGAGTCTTTAAATTTGTATACCAAAAGGTAGGCTCCACTACGCAGGGGTTGGCAGCGGGAAGGTGACTGAAGGACCGCTATGTTTTCGAGGTTTTGGTGGTATCAAGCAGACATCCCTGAAGTAAGATTATGTAGTGAGTATACATGATGGCCATTAATTACAAGGTAATACAAGGTATGGTCACTAATGATTTATACACACCGTAAATGATAGAGGACTTAAAAACGGTGAGTCTGGAAAGTATAGGTCCACCAAGGCTACTGGTATATGTAGGACAGCGGATAACACGAGGAGGTACCTAGTAAGCAATTGAAATAATGAGTATGAGCAATAGCGAGTAACCCATAAGTATTATGGCATCAAGACTCCCTTGCATATACACACCGTTAGATGTAGATATAGACGGCCGCTACGTTTCTCCGATTTGGGAACGGCGCGTTGCTGCCGAGGGTGCCGCCTAATGTTTAGATATAAGAAAGAGGGGCAGATTATGAGAAACGGCTTGGCGCATTCTATTTGGAATAACGAGGGTATCGGCAAAGTACACTTACCTGACGTAGTGGACGCGCAGTCCATAGATGGGGTTCCGTCGATCAGCCAAATCGACCGTTCCTCACGGGCGACAGGACTCACAAGCATACTGAGCCTGTAAGTGTTTAAATAGCCGGTTTTTCGCGCCATAATGGGAGCTAGTCAGCTGCTTAGAGGCAAAGAACTCGATGACGGGCTAGCTCATTGTCGATAGTTAGGTGGCGGCCATCTCAAAGCGGGCAATGTAGTTGATGACGGGCTAACTCGTTATCGATAGTTCGGTGGCGGCCATCTTGGAACAGGCGATCGGTGGCTAGATAACTAGTCTATGCCTCCTTTTGGTCGTCATCTTAAAAGAGGATTATGTTTACCTAGTTTAGACGACATATACCTTAAAAATATTGCCATAATGAACTTTAATTTATGATGCAACGAGTTTATTCAGACTGAAGCCTATTTCTCGGGTTATATATAGAATATATCGGCGACGTAAATACGGATGACGTTTTCCGATAGATTTATATATCACTATTCAGATTGTCGTAGCCATCTAAGAAAGGCTATTCAAGTGCTATTGATATAGGTAGTGGGCCTAATGCCCAAGGATACTTGACTATTACTCTTAATAAGGCACTGATCTTGCTGTCCTATTAGCCTTTATTAAACCAAACCCCACAGTATAGAGCCAGACACAGGGTTGTAAGTGTATTGTTATCATAGGTGTAAGTGTATTGTTATTATAGCACGCTCCCTAGAGGGGTTCCAAGTTCCCACATTTTTACGTTAAATATCCAATGCAAAGCAGTTACTTCCTAATTCAATTTGCCATTTCTAGAAAAAATAAGAGTCAGTCAAGATCGTCCCGAAGTTCATGTTTTACAAAAATGCTTGGTGCCAGGGACATTCTTCATTGAGTCCTTTGTTTACAGTATCCAAGAAAAAGATCCAGAAAACCTCCCGTTTTTTTCGTAAACCTACGGGGTCAGTTCCTGGGTTCGCTTTTATTTTTTCTAGGATGAACCAACGAAGGTCGTGTTCCTTGTGATCTTTCTCAAGCCAATGGCTTACTATGGGGGCAGTGGTTTTTTGATTCCTGATGTTGGACTTGTGTTCCCCTATCCGCACTCTGCATTCTCTGCCCGTTTCCCCAACATATGGGAGATTGCATGGGCACAGAATTAGGTATACGATATTGCTAGTCCGACAATTTGTCATAGTTGCGTTCCGTCGTACAGATATTGTGCGGTTGTTAGTACTAACAGTCTCTCCCACGATAGCCTGAGGACAGATGTGGCATTTGTGGTTGCCATATATGGGTTCAAGTCCAATTATGGGGGTTTGGATGTTTTCGGACGTTTCTCGAAATTTGCCTCTTACCAGATGGTTTTTCAGGTTGGGGTTTTTTTTTAAGGCAAATATCGGTCGGGTCAGGTGTGGCTTCTCATTTTCTACATTCAGGATGTGCCAACTTGAGTTGATGGCCTGTCTGATCTTGTGGTTCATTTCAGAGTGGCGAGTAACACAAACAAGCTGGTTAGTTTTCTCAGAATTTCTTGATGTGAACATAGCCTCTCTGTTGGTGTATCTTGCCCGTTTGAATGACTCTTTGATTAATCTAGCTTGGTAGCATCGAAATCGGAGTATCTTTTGCAGGATATCCGCTTGGGTCAGAAAGTCATGCATATCAGAACAATTTCTCCTAATTCAGAGAAATTGACTGTAAGGGATACTATCCCTCTGACTCCGCGGATGGAAGCTGGAGTACTGGAGCAAGGTATTCCGAGCCGTAGGTTTGGTGTATAGTGATACCTTGATGGCATTTTTGTCATGTTCAATCCAAATATCCAAAAATTCGATTTTGGAAGTACTTGTGTGACTGGTGAATCTCAAATTAGCGTCCGCCAAATTGAGCCATTGGATGAATTCAGATAGCTGTTCTTCAGCCCCCTTCCAGATAAAAAAGATGTTGTCAATGAACCGTTTCCAGTTCATGACGTTCTCAAAGAAGGGGGCCATTTCGTTGAAGATGTTAATTTTTTCGAATTCACCCATGTATAGGCACGCTATACTCGGAGCACAGCTTGCCCCCATGCTGACTCCAGTGGCCTGCCTATATATGGTGTTATCAAATTCAAAATAGTTCTCAAAGAGAACTATCTTGAAGCATTGCAAGATGAATTCATAGTTAGTAATCCCGGGTTTTTTAGAGAGTATGTTTTCAATGACTTCGTATGCACCCTTCTGAGGTATGTTAGAATACAATGATTCAACATCGAGGGTAACCATTATTTCAGAGTTCTCATGAAATGGTAGTCCTTCTATTTGTTGAATAAGATGTCCCGTGTCCCTCACGTATGATTCAAGTTCAGTCACCATTGGGTTTAGGAATTTGTCAATATATTTTGACAGTGGCTCGGTGGCAGAGCCAATGGTCGAGACGATCGGTCGCATGGGGGGATCGGTGCTGTTCTTATGGGTCTTAGGAAGCCCATATATAATAGGCATTTTGGTGTTACTCGGGGTCAAAAATTCAGCTTCCGCCTCACATATATGATTTTGATTGACCCCTCTTTGGACAAGGCTTAAAATCCGTTTTTTCAGGGTTCCTGGTGATTCGAATGTAATGACCTGAAGCGGAGAGCAGTTCAGTCATTTTTCTTTTGTAGTCTGTGGTGTCAAGTATAGTAATCCCACCCCCTTTATCACAAGGTTTAATTGTGATTTTTTTTTCAATTCAAGTTCTTTTAGAGCATTGTTCTCTGGTAAGGGAAGATTGGCTTTTGGTATGGGAACATATTTGGTCACTTTATTGATTTTATTCATGACAGTCTTTTCGAAGATGTTTACCTCTTGGCCCACCATTTCCAACGAGGGTGTGAATGAAGACGGAGGTTTACATCCCGATCTGTTATTCTCGCTATTGGTAGGAGGGGCCTCCAAAAATAATTTTTGAAGACGTACTTTCCTAAAGAATAGTTGCAAATCCTTATTTAGTTCGAACTTATTAAAATTGGCTGATGGTACAAAGGATAAGCCCCTCATTAGGAGTTGTATGGCCATAGGATCAATGTTTTCACTCGATAGGTTGAACACAGGGAGCCCCCTTATGTTCGCCAATATTGATGGTGGCGAGTCTGTACGTACATCTGCGGCTGTCCGCGACCCTGACGGTAGTTCCTCGTCTGGGGTGCTCTTGATGGGGGACGGGTGTTGCCCCGGCGGTTTCCTAAAAACGGTTCTGTTGATGGTTATAATTTCCATTCCTATTTCCACGGTTGGAATTATGTCCCTGGTTAGGGTTATGTCCTTCATCGTAACTGGGGTCATAGTCTTCAGGGGTATCTCCTTCAGAATCAGTAGTTTCTGAAAAGGTGGTAACTTTTCTTCCCTGACCCCACCTGGGTGCCTGTCCCCGAGGTGCATTCTCTTCCTGGGCAGTATAAAAATTAGTAGCCAGGTATGGGTATGCCCTTTCTTGGGTAAACATTCGAATATCTTTTCTTAATTTTTCAGTTTTCCTTTTAAGGAGATATTCGGAGAAGGATTCCAGTTCTAATTGGATCTCCTCGAGCTTCCTTTTGCCGTCATCTACCGCATTTCCTTCTTTCAATTTGTCTTCCAATTCACGGATTTCCTTATTAAGTATATCTATCACGGCACGCGCTGTTTCTACAATGAGCATCATCCAGTCCCTGGAGCAACGGTTAGATATTAAGGCCCATCGCTCCAGGAACTGTCTGATTTCAATGAACATCCCAGGGATGTTCCGGACTCTAAGTCCGATTGGGATAGTGCCGGCTCGCAGATAGTCGAGCATAAATTTGGCATGTAGTTCCGTCCTTTTTGATTTTTTACGGAGGTTCAAGAGTTTGTTCCAGTCACCGTTTAGGCCTTTAGGAACGGTGAAATCCTGGTTGCCATCTGCTGGGAGACCCAGCATCTTGGCAAAATCATCGTCGGTAAAACCGAATGTTTTTATGGTGTCCATAGTGGATACAGTTCAATACGGGCTGTATCGTATTGGGATAAGTTCCTCAATAAAGGTTCTAGGGATCCTCAACAGTTATAGGTCAAGCAATGTGTTCCACATTCAAAATACCATTCAAATCATACCAACTATCTATCATGGCCCATCCAAATTGGTTAGCTTAGAAGGAAGACACCCGGAATACCCCCACAGCACAAGGCTGTGAGTGAAAAAGTGAAAGAAGGGGGTTCCCCAATGGGTTTCTTTTGGGATGCAGGCAGGTCGTAGGGGGAAAAGGAAACTGAATAAAGAACAAGGCACGTACCCCGCCAATTGATGTAGTGGTCCCGAAGCTGGGATCCCAATATATATGGGGTGATAAATCTAGGAGTTGGCACTGCACAGGACAAAATTTGCACAATCCAAATATATGCAAGAGAAGATTTTTAGCAAAGATATATGTATTTTTATTTTTTTATCTGTACACTTTTAGAATTGATGTAGAATTTTTTTTTTTAACATACATAAATAACACATAATATTGCACAACATACATAGGAGATTGGGAAAAGATAAAAGTGACAAAGATGCATTTTCACTTTGAGACCTACCCAGCAACAATTCACACTTCAATCATACTTTCATTCTCTCAGATTCTCAACAAATAATCCTACCTAAAGTTCTATCATTCCACTTACATTCTTCCATGCATTCCCATCGTTCTGTTGTATGTCACACATGGATGGTAGATATGTGGCATAGAACAGAATATTATTCCAGACAAATAATCTTAGTACGGCCCCTAATTAATATAACACAGTATGCCGTATTTCTGGAGACATGAGCCGACGCGCGTTTCGGTGACAAGCCCGGAGGGCCACACCTTCGTCAGGGCTGGGAGTTGTTGACTGGGAGGGGAGAGGATAATGATCTGGAAATAAAACACAATGTCTTAGTATTTTTCTATATAAAGAATGAATTTGTCAAGACACATATCTTTCTAATACACATTTTTAAACAAACGGAATTTTTAGACCATGATTGTTATCTTTCATTTGATGTCTACGTGGTTGCCATTTTGAAAGTATGCAGTACCAAACTATCTAAGGACACTCCCAGAAGCAGACTTCCGGTAAGGTGATGTCTGTAAGAGGCAATTAGATGGCCAGAGCTAAGTAACCAATCAGGGACACATTTTTCTTCTTACACACTTCACAATAAATAGCATTATAACATACAGTCATTCTGGGACACATGTTGACCAAGAGCAAAAAAAGTTATTGTATGTCAGGTTGGCAGCTAGGGGCTGCAGTGTTATGGAGCCCAACCTTTAGCTGGAGGAGGGGATAAGTTTAACCCAAAACGAAGAAATGGGACTTTTTTAAGAACATTTTTTTTAAACCTTGAAAGCCAAATAGAGGCAAGCATAAAATAAATAGGAGCAAACAACGGTGGTATTGGATAGTGTCTGGTTAGTCTTAATAGAACATTGTTACAACAGGGACACAAGGTGTACACTCTGGTTTTACCTATTGCAAATTTTCAGTTGGAAATATTCTGGGGGCTCAAACCCAGAGGTCTTGCATCTATGAAAAGATTTTTTTCTCCTTTAATTTTCTTTCAAGACTGATGCTACAGCACTGGACCTAAAAGATAAAGAATTTTCTGTATATATATTATAATATTATTTAATTTATAAGAATAAAGGACGATTAGGCCTAGGTTTATGTCCAGAGACTACCATAATTCGATTTACCTGAAGTGGTATTCACAAGGTTCTCCAACGCAAAGACGCATTAATTGTATTCTCAGGGAACCAGGGATCTCCTAAATAATAATGAGTGAGCTCTAATTATTAACGGTCCACGTTAGTTTATTTTCACCAGACGATGGCTACTGTTCACAATTTTGTTACCTGAGTCTTTAAATTTGTATACCAAAAGGTAGGCTCCACTACGCAGGGGTTGGCAGCGGGAAGGTGACTGAAGGACCGCTATGTTTTCGAGGTTTTGGTGGTATGAAGCAGACATCTCTGAAGTAAGATTATATAGTGAGTATACATGATGGCCATTAATTACAAGGTAATACAAGGTATGGTCACTAATGATTTATACACACCGTAAATGATAGAGGACTTAAAAACGGTGAGTCTGGAAAGTATAGGTCCACCAAGGCTACTGGTATATGTAGGACAGCGGATAACACGAGGAGGTACCTAGTAAGCAATTGAAATAATGAGTATGAGCAATAGCGAGTAACCCATAAGTATTATGGCATCAAGAGTCCCTTGCATATACACACCGTTAGATGTAGATATAGACGGCCGCTACGTTTCTCCGATTTGGGAACGGCGCGTTGCTGCCGAGGGTGCCGCCTAATGTTTAGATATAAGAAAGAGGGGTAGATTATGAGAAACGGCTTGGCGCATTCTATTTGGAATAACGAGGGTATCGGCAAAGTACACTTACCTGACGTAGTGGACGCGCAGTCCATAGATGGGGTTCCGTCGATCAGCCAAATCGACCGTTCCTCACGGGCGACAGGACTCACAAGCATACTGAGCCTGTAAGTGTTTAAATAGCCGGTTTTTTGCGCCATAATGGGAGCTAGTCAGCTGCTTAGAGGCAAAGAACTCGATGACGGGCTAGCTCATTGTCGATAGTTAGGTGGCGGCCATCTCAAAGCGGGCAATGTAGTTGATGACGGGCTAACTCGTTATCGATAGTTCGGTGGCGGCCATCTTGGAACAGGCGATCGGTGGCTAGATAACTAGTCTATGCCTCCTTTTGGTCGTCATCTTAAAAGAGGATTATGTTTACCTAGTTTAGACGACATATACCTTAAAAATATTGCCATAATGAACTTTAATTTATGATGCAACGAGTTTATTCAGACTGAAGCCTATTTCTCGGGTTATATATAGAATATATCGGCGACGTAAATACGGATGACGTTTTCCGATAGATTTATATATCACTATTCAGATTGTCGTAGCCATCTAAGAAAGGCTATTCAAGTGCTATTGATATAGGTAGTGGGCCTAATGCCCAAGGATACTTGACTATTACTCTTAATAAGGCACTGATCTTGCTGTCCTATTAGCCTTTATTAAACCAAACCCCACAGTATAGAGCCAGACACAGGGTTGTAAGTGTATTGTTATTATAGGTGTAAGTGTATTGTTATTATAGCACGCTCCCTAGAGGGGTTCCAAGTTCCCACATTTTTACGTTGAATATCCAATGCAAAGCAGTTACTTCCTAATTCAATTTGCCATTTCTAGAAAAAATAAGAGTCAGTCAAGATCGTCCCGAAGTTCATGTTTTACAAAAATGCTTGGTGCCAGGGACATTCTTCATTGAGTCCTTTGTTTACAGTATCCAAGAAAAAGATCCAGAAAACCTCCCGTTTTTTTCGTAAACCTATGGGGTCAGTTCCTGGGTTCGCTTTTATTTTTTCTAGGATGAACCAACGAAGGTCGTGTTCCTTGTGATCTTTCTCAAGCCAATGGCTTACTATGGGGGCAGTGGTTTTTTGATTCCTGATGTTGGACTTGTGTTCCCCTATCCGCACTCTGCATTCTCTGCCCGTTTCCCCAACATATGGGAGATTGCATGGGCACAGAATTAGGTATACGATATTGCTAGTCCGACAATTTGTCATAGTTGCGTTCCGTCGTACAGATATCGTGCGGTTGTTAGTACTAACAGTCTCTCCCACGATAGCCTGAGGACAGATGTGGCATGTCCCACATTTGTGGTTGCCATATATGGGTTCAAGTCCAATTATGGGGGTTTGGATGTTTTCGGACGTTTCTCGAAATTTGCCTCTTACCAGATGGTTTTTCAGGTTGGGGTTTTTTTTTAAGGCAAATATCGGTCGGGTCAGGTGTGGCTTCTCATTTTCTACATTCAGGATGTGCCAACTTGAGTTGATGGCCTGTCTGATCTTGTGGTTCATTTCAGAGTGGCGAGTAACACAAACAAGCTGGTTAGTTTTCTCAGAATTTCTTGATGTGAACATAGCCTCTCTGTTGGTGTATCTTGCCCGTTTGAATGACTCTTTGATTAATCTAGCTGGGTAGCCTCGAAATCGGAGTTTCTTTTGCAGGATATCCGCTTGGGTCAGAAAGTCATGCATATCAGAACAATTTCTCCTAATTCGGAGAAATTGACTGTAAGGGATACTATCCCTCTGACTCCGCGGATAGAAGCTGGAGTACTGGAGCAAGGTATTCCGAGCCGTAGGTTTGGTGTATAGTGATACCTTGATGGCATTTTTGTCATGTTCAATCCAAATATCCAAAAATTCGATTTTGGAAGTACTTGTGTGACTGGTGAATCTCAAATTAGCGTCCGCCAAATTGAGCCATTGGATGAATTCAGATAGCTGTTCTTCAGCCCCCTTCCAGATAAAAAAGATGTCGTCAATGAACCGTTTCCAGTTCATGACGTTCTCAAAGAAGGGGGCCATTTCGTTGAAGATGTTAATTTTTTCGAATTCACCCATGTATAGGCACGCTATACTCGGGGCACAGCTTGCCCCCATGCTGACTCCAGTGGCCTGCCTATATATGGTGTTATCAAATTCAAAATAGTTCTCAAAGAGAACTATCTTGAGGCATTGCAAGATGAATTCATAGTTAGTAATCCCGGGTTTTTTAGAGAGTATGTTTTCAATGACTTCGTATGCACCCTTCTGAGGTATGTTAGAATACAATGATTCAACATCGAGGGTAACCATTATTTCAGAGTTCTCATGAAATGGTAGTCCTTCTATTTGTTGAATAAGATGTCCCGTGTCCCTCATGTATGATTCAAGTTCAGTCACCATTGGGTTTAGGAATTTGTCAATATATTTTGACAGTGGCCCGGTGGCAGAGCCAATGGTCGAGACGATCGGTCGCATGGGGGGATCGGTGCTTTTCTTATGGGTCTTAGGAAGCCCATATATAATAGGCATTTTGGTGTTACTCGGGGTCAAAAATTCAGCTTCCGCCTCACATATATGATTTTGATTGACCCCTCTTTGGACAAGGCTTAAAATCCGTTTTTTCAGGGCGTTTTCAGGGTTCCTGGTGATTCGAATGTAATGACCTGAAGCGGAGAGCAGTTCAGTCATTCTTCTTTTGTAGTCTGTGGTGTCAAGTATAGTAATCCCACCCCCTTTATCACAAGGTTTAATTGTGATGTTTTTGTTCAATTCAAGTTCTTTTAGAGCATTGTTCTCTGGTAAGGGAAGATTGGCTTTTGGTATGGGAACATATTTGGTCACTTTATTGATTTTATTCATGACAGTCTTTTCGAAGATGTTTACCTCTGGGCCCACCATTTCCAACGAGGGTGTGAATGAAGACGGAGGTTTACATCCCGAACTGTTATTCTCGCTATTGGTAGGAGGGGCCTCCAAAAAGAATTTTTGAAGACGTACTTTCCTAAAGAATAGTTGCAAATCCTTATTTAGTTCGAACTTATTAAAATTGGCTGATGGTACAAAGGATAAGCCCCTCGTTAGGAGTTGTATGGCCATAGGATCAATGTTTTCACTCGGTAGGTTGAACACAGGGAGCCCCCTTATGTTCGCCAATATTGATGGTGGCGAGTCTGTACGTACATCTGCGGCTGTCCGCGCCCCTGACGGTAGTTCCTCGTCTGGGGTGCTCTTGATGGGGGACGGGTGTTGCCCCGGCGGTTTCCTAAAAAACGGTTCTGTTGATGGTTATAATTTCCATTCCTATTTCCACGGTTGGAATTATGTCCCTGGTTAGGGTTATGTCCTTCATCGTAACTGGGGTCATAGTCTTCAGGGGCATCTCCTTCAGAATCAGTAGTTTCTGAAAAGGTGGTAACTTTTCTTCCCTGACCCCACCTGGGTGCCTGTCCCCGAGGTGCATTCTCTTCCTGGGCAGTATAAAAATTAGTAGCCAGGTATGGGTATGCCCTTTCTTGGGTAAACATTCGAATATCTTTTCTTAATTTTTCAGTTTTCCTTTTAAGGAGATATTCGGAGAAGGATTCCAGTTCTAATTGGATCTCCTCGAGCTTCCTTTTGCCGTCATCTACCGCATTTCCTTCTTTCAATTTGTCTTCCAATTCACGGATTTCCTTATTAAGGATATCTATCACGGCACGCGCTGTTTCTACAATGAGCATCATCCAGTCCCTGGAGCAACGGTTAGATATTAAGGCCCATCGCTCCAGGAACTGTCGGACATCCCAGGGATGTTCCGGACTCTAAGTCCGATTGGGATAGTGCCGGCTCGCAGATAGTCGAGCATAAATTTGGCATGTAGTTCCGTCCTTTTTGATTTTTTACGGAGGTTCAAGAGTTTGTTCCAGTCACCGTTTAGGCCTTTAGGAACGGTGAAATCCTGGTTGCCATCTGCTGGGAGACCCAGCATCTTGGCAAAATCATCGTCGGTAAAACCGAATGTTTTTATGGTGTCCATAGTGGATACAGTTCAATACGGGCTGTATCGTATTGGGATAAGTTCCTCAATAAAGGTTCTAGGGATCCTCAACAGTTATAGGTCAACCAATGTGTTCCACATTCAAAACACCATTCAAATCATACCAACTATCTATCATGGCCCATCCAAATTGGTTAGCTTAGAAGGAAGACACCCGGAATACCCCCACAGCACAAGGCTGTGAGTGAAAAAGTGAAAGAAGGGGGTTCCCCAATGGGTTTCTTTTGGGATGCAGGCAGGTCGTAGGGGGAAAAGGAAACTGAATAAAGAACAAGGCACGTACCCCGCCAATTGATCTAGTGGTCCCGAAGCTGGGATCCCAATATATATGGGGTGATAAATCTAGGAGTTGGCACAGCACAGGACAAAATTTGCACAATCCAAATATATGCAAGAGAAGATTTTTAGCAAAGATATATGTATTTTTATTTTTTTATCTGTACACTTTTAGAATTGATGAAGAAATTTTTTTTTTTAACATACATAAATAACACATAATATTGCACAACATACATAGGAGATTGGGAAAAGATAAAAGTGACAAAGATGCATTTTCACTTTGAGACCTACCCAGCAACAATTCACACTTCAATCATACTTTCATTCTCTCAGATTCTCAACAAATAATCCTACCTAAAGTTCTATCATTCCACTTACATTCTTCCATGCATTCCCATCGT
This sequence comes from Lissotriton vulgaris, assembly GCF_964263255.1. Lineage (NCBI taxonomy): Eukaryota > Metazoa > Chordata > Amphibia > Caudata > Salamandridae > Lissotriton > Lissotriton vulgaris. Next base: position 1,118,734,514 of record NC_141698.1, read on the forward strand.
TCTGTTGTATGTCACACATGGATGGTAGATATGTGGCATAGAACAGAATATTATTCCAGACAAATAATCTTAGTACGGCCCCTAATTAATATAACACAGTATGCCGTATTTCTGGAGACATGAGCCGACGCGCGTTTCGGTGACAAGCCCGGAGGGCCACACCTTCGTCAGGGCTGGGAGTTGTTGACTGGGAGGGGAGAGGATAATGATCTGGAAATAAAACACAATGTCTTAGTATTTTTCTATATAAAGAATGAATTTGTCAAGACACATATCTTTCTAATACACATTTTTAAACAAACGGAATTTTTAGACCATGATTGTTATCTTTCATTTGATGTCTACGTGGTTGCCATTTTGAAAGTATGCAGTACCAAACTACCTAAGGACACTCCCAGAAGCAGACTCCCGGTAAGGTGATGTCTGTAAGAGGCAATTAGATGGCCAGAGCTAAGTAACCAATCAGGGACACATTTTTCTTCTTACACACTTCACAATAAATAGCATTATAACATACAGTCATTCTGGGACACATGTTGACCAAGAGCAAAAAAAGTTATTGTATGTCAGGTTGGCAGCTAGGGGCTGCAGTGTTATGGAGCCCAACCTTTAGCTGGAGGAGGGGATAAGTTTAACCCAAAACGAAGAAATGGGACTTTTTTAAGAATTTTTTTTTTAAACCTTGAAAGCCAAATAGAGGCAAGCATAAAATAAATAGGAGCAAACAACGGTGGTATTGGATAGTGTCTGGTTAGTCTTAATAGAACATTGTTACAACAGGGACACAAGGTGTACACTCTGGTTTTACCTATTGCAAATTTTCAGTTGGAAATATTCTGGGGGCTCAAACCCAGAGGTCTTGCATCTATGAAAAGATTTTTTTCTCCTTTAATTTTCTTTCAAGACTGATGCTACAGCACTGGACCTAAAAGATAAAGAATTTTCTGTATATATATTATAATATTATTTAATTTATAAGAATAAAGGACGATTAGGCCTAGGTTTATGTCCAGAGACTACCATAATTCGATTTACCTGAAGTGGTATTCACAAGGTTCTCCAACGCAAAGACGCATTAATTGTATTCTCAGGGAACCCGGGATCTCCTAAATAATAATGAGTGAGCTCTAATTATTAACGGTCCACGTTAGTTTATTTTCACCAGACAATGGCTAGTGTTCACAATTTTGTTACCCGAGTCTTTAAATTTGTATACCAAAAGGTAGGCTCCACTACGCAGGGGTTGGCAGCGGGAAGGTGACTGAACTACCGCTATGTTTACAAGGTTTTGGTGGTATCAAGCAGACATCCCTGAAGTAAGATTATGTAGTGAGTATACATGATGGCCATTAATTACAAGGTAATACAAGGGATGGTCACTAATGATTTATACACACCGTAAATGATAGAGGACTTAAAAACGGTGAGTCTGGAAAGTATAGGTCCACCAAGGCTACTGGTATATGTAGAACAGCGGATAACACGAGGAGGTACCTAGTAAGCAATCGACCAACATCATCCGTGATTGCTCGATGAGCACTGCACTTCACAATCGCAACTTCCATTGGTAAGGTTAGAGATTCCAACAAGTCATTAACTAGCTGACCATGCTGGATCTTAGTCCCATGGGACGTAATAAAACCTCTTTCCTTCCACAATCGGCCAAAACTATGGGCTACGCCGAACGCGTACTGACTATCTGTGAACACATTCACCCTCTTTCCCTTAGCTAAAACACATGCTCTAGTCAATGCAATTAATTCTGCAGCTTGGGCAGAATTCTGACTCACTCTTGCAGTCTCCACAGTCGTACTCAAAGTCGATACTGCGTAGGCAGCTGTCACATCACCATTCTCCAATTTAAAACAAGACCCGTCAACATACAACGTGCCATCTGGATCTGGTAACGGAGTGTCTTTTAGATCAATTTGTCCTTTTGCCTCCTCCTCAGTTCTGAAACAACAGTCATGTGGCTCAGAATCACTTGACTCCTGGCTAGTCGGCAACAATGTTGCTGGATTCAATACATTGCATCTTTTGATCTGAATATGACTTGCTAACAGTGTCAGCTCATAACCTGATAATCTAGCACTGGTAAGGTGCTGCGTCTTTGTTCGGTTCATGAGTGTATCCACGGCATGTGGAACCATGACCACTAGCATGTTGTTCATGACCAAACCAGCAGATTGTCGAATGGACGCTGCAGCTGCCGCTGTAGCTCTCAAGCAACTAGGCAACGCTCTGGCTACCGGATCTAATGTTGATGAAAAATACGCGCAAGGGCGTTGTTTATCACCAAATCGTTGCGTCAGAACACTCAACGCGCAACCTTCTCTCTCGTGAACATAAAGTGTAAATGGCTTACTGTAGTCAGGTGTACCCAACACAGGAGCTGAACATAGTGCATTTCGTAACTCAGAAAAACTCTGCTGACATTCGTCAGACCATGATTTACAAAAAGGGGGTGGTGATGAACAGAGTGTCTGAGTTAAACAGACCACTCTTACCCAGTCCAAAGATCAGGGCTTGATCCATCACCGTTATTTATCTCACTGCCCCATCCCAGCTCAGAACCTGGCTATATGCAAATCAGTCTGTCCCTGGCCCAGTGCATCATGGGAACAGGGCAGACTAAACTACCAAGCCAATTCTTCACCAGAAAGGAGACAAGCTACCGGGGACCGGTTTCTGGCATTTCAGCCTTCTTCGGCCCGGCTTGCTTGAATCCTGATGGAGCAGTGAGAAAGGGACTCATGTCTGAGTATACCCTGCCACACCTATAGTGGCCAAAAACGATTTACAAAAAGGGGGTGGTGATGAACAGAGTGTCTGAGTTAAACAGACCACTCTTACCCAGTCCAAAGATCAGGGCTTGATCCATCACCGTTATTTATCTCACTGCCCCATCCCAGCTCAGAACCTGGCTATATGCAAATCAGTCTGTCCCTGGCCCAGTGCATCATGGGAACAGGGCAGACTAAACTACCAAGCCAATTCTTCACCAGAAAGGAGACAAGCTACCGGGGACCGGTTTCTGGCATTTCAGCCTTCTTCGGCCCGGCTTGCTTGAATCCTGATGGAGCAGTGAGAAAGGGACTCATGTCTGAGTATACCCTGCCACACCTATAGTGGCCAAAAACGATTTACAAAAAGGGGGTGGTGATGAACAGAGTGTCTGAGTTAAACAGACCACTCTTACCCAGTCCAAAGATCAGGGCTTGATCCATCACCGTTATTTATCTCACTGCCCCATCCCAGCTCAGAACCTGGCTATATGCAAATCAGTCTGTCCCTGGCCCAGTGCATCATGGGAACAGGGCAGACTAAACTACCAAGCCAATTCTTCACCAGAAAGGAGACAAGCTACCGGGGACCGGTTTCTGGCATTTCAGCCTTCTTCGGCCCGGCTTGCTTGAATCCTGATGGAGCAGTGAGAAAGGGACTCATGTCTGAGTATACCCTGCCACACCTATAGTGGCCAAAAACGATTTACAAAAAGGGGGTGGTGATGAACAGAGTGTCTGAGTTAAACAGACCACTCTTACCCAGTCCAAAGATCAGGGCTTGATCCATCACCGTTATTTATCTCACTGCCCCATCCCAGCTCAGAACCTGGCTATATGCAAATCAGTCTGTCCCTGGCCCAGTGCATCATGGGAACAGGGCAGACTAAACTACCAAGCCAATTCTTCACCAGAAAGGAGACAAGCTACCGGGGACCGGTTTCTGGCATTTCAGCCTTCTTCGGCCCGGCTTGCTTGAATCCTGATGGAGCAGTGAGAAAGGGACTCATGTCTGAGTATACCCTGCCACACCTATAGTGGCCAAAAACGATTTACAAAAAGGGGGTGGTGATGAACAGAGTGTCTGAGTTAAACAGACCACTCTTACCCAGTCCAAAGATCAGGGCTTGATCCATCACCGTTATTTATCTCACTGCCCCATCCCAGCTCAGAACCTGGCTATATGCAAATCAGTCTGTCCCTGGCCCAGTGCATCATGGGAACAGGGCAGACTAAACTACCAAGCCAATTCTTCACCAGAAAGGAGACAAGCTACCGGGGACCGGTTTCTGGCATTTCAGCCTTCTTCGGCCCGGCTTGCTTGAATCCTGATGGAGCAGTGAGAAAGGGACTCATGTCTGAGTATACCCTGCCACACCTATAGTGGCCAAAAACGATTTACAAAAAGGGGGTGGTGATGAACAGAGTGTCTGAGTTAAACAGACCACTCTTACCCAGTCCAAAGATCAGGGCTTGATCCATCACCGTTATATATCTCACTGCCCCATCCCAGCTCAGAACCTGGCTATATGCAAATCAGTCTGTCCCTGGCCCAGTGCATCATGGGAACAGGGCAGACTAAACTACCAAGCCAATTCTTCACCAGAAAGGAGACAAGCTACCCGGGACCGGTTTCTGGCATTTCAGCCTTCTTCGGCCCGGCTTGCTTGAATCCTGATGGAGCAGTGAGAAAGGGACTCATGTCTGAGTATACCCTGCCACACCTATAGTGGCCAAAAACGATTTACAAACAGGGGGTGGTGATGAACAGAGTGTCTGAGTTAAACAGACCACTCTTACCCAGTCCAAAGATCAGGGCTTGATCCATCACCGTTATTTATCTCACTGCCCCATCCCAGCTCAGAACCTGGCTATATGCAAATCAGTCTGTCCCTGGCCCAGTGCATCATGGGAACAGGGCAGACTAAACTACCAAGCCAATTCTTCACCAGAAAGGAGACAAGCTACCGGGGACCGGTTTCTGGCATTTCAGCCTTCTTCGGCCCGGCTTGCTTGAATCCTGATGGAGCAGTGAGAAAGGGACTCATGTCTGAGTATACCCTGCCACACCTATAGTGGCCAAAAACGATTTACAAAAAGGGGGTGGTGATGAACAGAGTGTCTGAGTTAAACAGACCACTCTTACCCAGTCCAAAGATCAGGGCTTGATCCATCACCGTTATTTATCTCACTGCCCCATCCCAGCTCAGAACCTGGCTATATGCAAATCAGTCTGTCCCTGGCCCAGTGCATCATGGGAACAGGGCAGACTAAACTACCAAGCCAATTCTTCACCAGAAAGGAGACAAGCTACCGGGGACCGGTTTCTGGCATTTCAGCCTTCTTCGGCCCGGCTTGCTTGAATCCTGATGGAGCAGTGAGAAAGGGACTCATGTCTGAGTATACCCTGCCACACCTATAGTGGCCAAAAACGATTTACAAAAAGGGGGTGGTGATGAACAGAGTGTCTGAGTTAAACAGACCACTCTTACCCAGTCCAAAGATCAGGGCTTGATCCATCACCGTTATTTATCTCACTGCCCCATCCCAGCTCAGAACCTGGCTATATGCAAATCAGTCTGTCCCTGGCCCAGTGCATCATGGGAACAGGGCAGACTAAACTACCAAGCCAATTCTTCACCAGAAAGGAGACAAGCTACCGGGGACCGGTTTCTGGCATTTCAGCCTTCTTCGGCCCGGCTTGCTTGAATCCTGATGGAGCAGTGAGAAAGGGACTCATGTCTGAGTATACCCTGCCACACCTATAGTGGCCAAAAACGATTTACAAAAAGGGGGTGGTGATGAACAGAGTGTCTGAGTTAAACAGACCACTCTTACCCAGTCCAAAGATCAGGGCTTGATCCATCACCGTTATTTATCTCACTGCCCCATCCCAGCTCAGAACCTGGCTATATGCAAATCAGTCTGTCCCTGGCCCAGTGCATCATGGGAACAGGGCAGACTAAACTACCAAGCCAATTCTTCACCAGAAAGGAGACAAGCTACCGGGGACCGGTTTCTGGCATTTCAGCCTTCTTCGGCCCGGCTTGCTTGAATCCTGATGGAGCAGTGAGAAAGGGACTCATGTCTGAGTATACCCTGCCACACCTATAGTGGCCAAAAACGATTTACAAAAAGGGGGTGGTGATGAACAGAGTGTCTGAGTTAAACAGACCACTCTTACCCAGTCCAAAGATCAGGGCTTGATCCATCACCGTTATTTATCTCACTGCCCCATCCCAGCTCAGAACCTGGCTATATGCAAATCAGTCTGTCCCTGGCCCAGTGCATCATGGGAACAGGGCAGACTAAACTACCAAGCCAATTCTTCACCAGAAAGGAGACAAGCTACCGGGGACCGGTTTCTGGCATTTCAGCCTTCTTCGGCCCGGCTTGCTTGAATCCTGATGGAGCAGTGAGAAAGGGACTCATGTCTGAGTATACCCTGCCACACCTATAGTGGCCAAAAACGATTTACAAAAAGGGGGTGGTGATGAACAGAGTGTCTGAGTTAAACAGACCACTCTTACCCAGTCCAAAGATCAGGGCTTGATCCATCACCGTTATATATCTCACTGCCCCATCCCAGCTCAGAACCTGGCTATATGCAAATCAGTCTGTCCCTGGCCCAGTGCATCATGGGAACAGGGCAGACTAAACTACCAAGCCAATTCTTCACCAGAAAGGAGACAAGCTACCCGGGACCGGTTTCTGGCATTTCAGCCTTCTTCGGCCCGGCTTGCTTGAATCCTGATGGAGCAGTGAGAAAGGGACTCATGTCTGAGTATACCCTGCCACACCTATAGTGGCCAAAAACGATTTACAAACAGGGGGTGGTGATGAACAGAGTGTCTGAGTTAAACAGACCACTCTTACCCAGTCCAAAGATCAGGGCTTGATCCATCACCGTTATTTATCTCACTGCCCCATCCCAGCTCAGAACCTCGCTATATGCAAATCAGTCTGTCCCTGGCCCAGTGCATCATGGGAACAGGGCAGACTAAACTACCAAGCCAATTCTTCACCAGAAAGGAGACAAGCTACCGGGGACCGGTTTCTGGCATTTCAGCCTTCTTCGGCCCGGCTTGCTTGAATCCTGATGGAGCAGTGAGAAAGGGACTCATGTCTGAGTATACCCTGCCACACCTATAGTGGCCAAAAACGATTTACAAAAAGGGGGTGGTGATGAACAGAGTGTCTGAGTTAAACAGACCACTCTTACCCAGTCCAAAGATCAGGGCTTGATCCATCACCGTTATTTATCTCACTGCCCCATCCCAGCTCAGAACCTGGCTATATGCAAATCAGTCTGTCCCTGGCCCAGTGCATCATGGGAACAGGGCAGACTAAACTACCAAGCCAATTCTTCACCAGAAAGGAGACAAGCTACCGGGGACCGGTTTCTGGCATTTCAGCCTTCTTCGGCCCGGCTTGCTTGAATCCTGATGGAGCAATGAGAAAGGGACTCATGTCTGAGTATACCCTGCCACACCTATAGTGGCCAAAAACGATTTACAAAAAGGGGGTGGTGATGAACAGAGTGTCTGAGTTAAACAGACCACTCTTACCCAGTCCAAAGATCAGGGCTTGATCCATCACCGTTATTTATCTCACTGCCCCATCCCAGCTCAGAACCTGGCTATATGCAAATCAGTCTGTCCCTGGCCCAGTGCATCATGGGAACAGGGCAGACTAAACTACCAAGCCAATTCTTCACCAGAAAGGAGACAAGCTACCGGGGACCGGTTTCTGGCATTTCAGCCTTCTTCGGCCCGGCTTGCTTGAATCCTGATGGAGCAGTGAGAAAGGGACTCATGTCTGAGTATACCCTGCCACACCTATAGTGGCCAAAAACGATTTACAAAAAGGGGGTGGTGATAAACAGAGTGTCTGAGTTAAACAGACCACTCTTACCCAGTCCAAAGATCAGGGCTTGATCCATCACCGTTATTTATCTCACTGCCCCATCCCAGCTCAGAACCTGGCTATATGCAAATCAGTCTGTCCCTGGCCCAGTGCATCATGGGAACAGGGCAGACTAAACTACCAAGCCAATTCTTCACCAGAAAGGAGACAAGCTACCGGGGACCGGTTTCTGGCATTTCAGCCTTCTTCGGCCCGGCTTGCTTGAATCCTGATGGAGCAGTGAGAAAGGGACTCATGTCTGAGTATACCCTGCCACACCTATAGTGGCCAAAAACGATTTACAAAAAGTCTTCTGCTTAATTCAGAGACTCTGTCCCTCACCACCCCTTGTTGTAAATATTTTTGTCCACCCTAAGCGTGGAAGGGTATTCTCAGATGTGAGACCCTTGCTCATTGCACCATCAGGATTCAAGCAAACCGGGCCGAAGACGGCTGTAATGCCAGAAACCGGTCCCCGGGAGCTTGTTTCCTTCCCAGTGTAAGAATTGGCTTTTGTAGTTTGGTTTGCCCTGTTCCCATCATGCACTGGGACAGGAACAGACTAATTTGCATACAGCCAGGTTCTGAAACTGGGATGGTGCAGTGAGCTAAAAAACGGTGTTGGATCTAGCCCTGATCTTTTGACTGGGTGAGAGTCTTCTGCTTAATTCAGAGACTCTGTCCCTCACCACCCCTTGTTGTAAATATTTTTGTCCACCCTAAGCGTGGAAGGGTATTCTCAGATGTGAGACCCTTGCTCATTGCACCATCAGGATTCAAGCAAACCGGGCCGAAGACGGCTGTAATGCCAGAAACCGGTCCCCGGGAGCTTGTTTCCTTCCCAGTGTAAGAATTGGCTTTTGTAGTTTGGTTTGCCCTGTTCCCATCATGCACTGGGACAGGAACAGACTAATTTGCATACAGCCAGGTTCTGAAACTGGGATGGTGCAGTGAGCTAAAAAACGGTGTTGGATCTAGCCCTGGTCTCTTGACTGGGTGAGAGTCTTCTGCTTAATTCAGAGACTCTGTCCCTCACCACCCCTTGTTGTAAATATTTTTGTCCACCCTAAGCGTGGAAGGGTATTCTCAGATGTGAGACCCTTGCTCATTGCACCATCAGGATTCAAGCAAACCGGGCCGAAGACGGCTGTAATGCCAGAAACCGGTCCCCGGGAGCTTGTTTCCTTCCCAGTGTAAGAATTGGCTTTTGTAGTTTGGTTTGCCCTGTTCCCATCATGCACTGGGACAGGAACAGACTAATTTGCATACAGCCAGGTTCTGAAACTGGGATGGTGCAGTGAGCTAAAAAACGGTGTTGGATCTAGCCCTGATCTTTTGACTGGGTGAGAGTCTTCTGCTTAATTCAGAGACTCTGTCCCTCACCACCCCTTGTTGTAAATATTTTTGTCCACCCTAAGCGTGGAAGGGTATTCTCAGATGTGAGACCCTTGCTCATTGCACCATCAGGATTCAAGCAAACCGGGCCGAAGACGGCTGTAATGCCAGAAACCGGTCCCCGGGAGCTTGTTTCCTTCCCAGTGTAAGAATTGGCTTTTGTAGTTTGGTTTGCCCTGTTCCCATCATGCACTGGGACAGGAACAGACTAATTTGCATACAGCCAGGTTCTGAAACTGGGATGGTGCAGTGAGCTAAAAAACGGTGTTGGATCTAGCCCTGATCTTTTGACTGGGTGAGAGTCTTCTGCTTAATTCAGAGACTCTGTCCCTCACCACCCCTTGTTGTAAATATTCGTCAGACCATGGCACCGGATTCGGAACACCTTTCCCAGTCAAAGCCACCAACGGTTTTGCCAAAAGTGAAAAATTTGGGATCCATTGCCTGCAGTATGAGGTAATACCCAAAAACGCACGCACTTCTCTCTGTGTGATAGGAACATTCATCTGCGTAATTGCTTTTATTCTCTCTGGGGTCAACCTTCTTCCCTCCTTTGACAAAAGATGACCTAGGTAGGTCACTTCTTGGCAGCAGTATTGCATTTTAGAAGGTGACACCTTGTGATTTAAATCAGACAAATGATGCAATAAGGAAATTGTAGCTGCTTTGCAAGTTTCCTTGTCATCTGCAGCCACTAGAAGATCATCGACATATTGCACTAAGGCAGAGGAAGTACAAAAGAATCTAACTGACTTTTTAATGCCTGACTGTAAATGGATGGGCTTTCACAATAGCCTTGTGGAGCACGTTTAAACCTGAAGCTGCGTCCTCCTAGAGAGAAGCCGAAAATATCTCTGCTTTCTTTGGCTATCGGAATGCTGAAAAAGGCATTCTTCAAATCGATCACTGAGAACCACGTGGCTGTAGCAGGAATCAACGTTAACAATGCAGTAATGTCTGGAACCACAGGAAACTGTGGAATCACAATTTTGTTAACCTCTCTAAGGTCAATTACAAATCTATAGACTGGAGGTTTTGTGGGATCAGTGCGTTTTAGAATAGGCAGTACAGGGCTATTACAGACATTTCCTCTAGTTTCCTCTATTACGTCTTTCTTGATCAAATCTTGCACTATCAATAGGAGCGCACGCTCACCTTCACTAGAGATTTTGTATTGTGGTATTCGTGGAAATTTGACGTTTGCTTTCAACGTCACTACATATGGTGGAATTTCCAAAAGACCTACATCGTTAGGACCAGTCGCCCAAAGAGTATCAGGGAGAGAACGCAGCTCCAGTGGGAGCGCATCCATAGACAAATACATCGGGGAGATGATTCTTCTACCTAATGTAATCTGTACTCCTGAAGGAGAACAGTACAATGTCGCATATAGGCGTTTTAACAACTCTAAACCAAGCAGATTTTCATTACAACCAGTCGTCAAAATCAAGGGTGCTTTCAATTGACGAGGCCCAACAGAAATAGACAAAGGACCAAAAACAGGGTTGTGATCAGGGGCGCCTGAAAAACCTACAGAAACATTTGTTAAGCCGGACAAAGGTGCGCCAGGGAGTTTTGCATGTATGATATAACTTTTTGCTGCACCAGTATCCAACAGAAACGGTTCGACTACACCTGATGTGGCTACTGCGACATAAGGCCCACTCTGGTCTACTGGAACTGATACTACTCCCTCTCTTTGTCCAAGGCTGTCCTAGTACTCGTTTTGCTGAAATTCCTCACCAACTTCACAGTAATCTTCAACATGATACTGTTGAGATCTAGCTGGCTGTGTAGACTGACCATTTCGTTGATCAAAATAATTAGAAGGGTGATCATTCGTTCGTGGAGGCATAGCACCTCGTCCTCGACCTCTAGAATTGTGCATAGAACCACCACGACCTCTCTGAGCTGCAGCAGCATTATTTAGTGCCAGTATCGGACACTCATTCTTATAATGACCTTCCTTTTTGCAATAAGCGCACTGATTCCATTGGTACTGCGGCCTCTGAGAACCATAGTCGGTCCTCTGATATGGCCCTTGCTGTGTGTTCGTCTGATTCGTGCGAGGCGGATATGCTTGTTGCAAAAGGACTTTAGTTTTTAAATCTTTCGTTTTCAGATCTGATTTTTCCTTCTCTTCTTTATCCCTATTTTCATAGTACTGGGCAGTTGCAAGTATCTGTGCCATCGTAGAGACAGCCCACGCACTTTTTGAATTCTTTAATTTATTACTGAGCTCTGGTAACAGATTGTGCACAAATTTATCAACAAATAATCTCTGGCCTCCTTCCATGCTCATATCTTGACCGCTGTGATCTACGAAAGTTTCTTCGAATCTGGTGAAGAAATCGGAGACACTTTCGTCTTTCTTCTGCCTGCATGCGGACAACTTGTCCCAATTAACGCGCAATGCTGGCATCAGAGTTTTCATTAAATTGATTATTCTACCGGGCAAATTAGCAATTAAAGGTTCAGGTTTAGAACCCCCAATTTTTTGACCATCTGCTGCAATTATAGCTGCCCAATCACCACCTAGAGCAACTGGATGATTTGCTCTACGAATTTTAGCCCAGATTGGTTGCGGTACTACATTACCAAATAGCATATCAATGTCCGCTAGATTCATTACGCAAGCTTCAACCGTCTGAGCCAACTCTTTGTAATATCCAGCGGGATTTTTACGCGGATCTGGCAAGGCCTGTTTTACTGCTAACACTTCAGCTCGCTTCCACGGAATGTGTATCCACACTCTCTGGAATTGCGCTGGAGCGGCTGCAATACCATTCACTGCGTCAGCTTGAACGGCTTCGCGCCATATTGGTGGAACCTCCCTCATAGGATATTGTCGACCTTTATTTGCGCTACCTTTCTCTAAACCTCTTGGTGAACGGAGGGAAGGATCAACTCTAAAATCTAAAATTAGTTCCATTGCTTCTTCTATCTCCTGACCAACTATCATACCTGCAGCAAATTTTTGTTGAATATGAATTAATTCGTCTGGAACCTGTTCAGAATCATTCTCATCCCATTCCTCTCGTAAAAGGGAACACATAACATCAAACACATAGCGTTGTGTCGGTTCATTCCATTGCATAAATGTATCTAATACATCTCGTACATTATACCTTCCAATTTTCGAAATCCACCTAAGAGCAGTGGAATCTAATATTCCTCGTTCTTCAACACTAGGAAGCTGACTACGTCTCTGAACTGATTCAGAGGCAGGACTTTTAATCAGAGTTTTGTAGAAGGGAGAGGGAATATTAGAGACAGATTCAGTGATTCTCCGACGAACAGAAAGCGGAGTCATATAGCTAGAGGAAGTTTGAAGTAGAGTGGTAGTTGGGACAGAAGAAACAGTACCAGTAGGAGTAGGAGGCAAAATAGTTTGCGAAACAACAGGTATTAGCGGTACAGGCATAGGCAGAGGAGCTGGCAACCCTGGAAGAGGGGGTGCCGGAGGAACATTGATAACCACAGGGAGTGCAGGAGCTTGATTCAGGGGATCAGGAGCAGGTATACCAGGCTGTCCAGCAACCGGTAACACAACATTCGGCAGAGGTGGAGCTGTAGCACCCTGTGCATACGGTGGAGGTGACCTCAACAAATAAGACAACAGAGGATCATTTTCAGAGTCCTCCACTATCTTAGCTGTACTCAATGGCAAAGCAGGGTAGCACTTATCTATCGCTAAATTACGCTCTCTATCGGCTACCTCTATCGCTTTCTCAGATTCATTGAGTTGCAGCTGCTTAGCAGACTGTTCTAAAGTCAACTCTTGTTCTTTCTGCTCTTTCTTCAACTTTTTAGTCTCTCTCTGTTTGGATTCTTCTCGGCAATAACGGAAAGAATCAAACATTGCCGGCCGGGCTTTCTTTTTAAACAATTTTCTTTCTAAATTATCGAGAATTTCAGTTCGAAACTACCATGTAGTGGCCAACTAAGGACACCATCTTTCTCCGTGTAGCGGATCCATACCTCGTTATAAGAGATAGGGCCCACACCGAACTTGCAATAAAGATCATAAAGACGAGTTCCAATCGGAGGAGCCGAACACGAGTCCTCCAACCGGGAATCCCTGTTGCAACCAAAACATGAAAACATACAACTTTTCCGACTTACCATTTTATAAACCGGAACACAGAACAAACACAAACAACAGTGCGCACTCGAACTTAGGCCTACCAAAATGAACAAATGTATTGATACCCAAACTAAACCAAAAGATTATCGTAACTAGAGCAACCAGTGATAATCTTACAAAACCAAACCAAACCAAGGAACTAAAAGGATTATCCAAACCCTTACGAAGTAACCAAACAACTAGCAACCACTTAATACTTAACTGAGGCACTGAAGACGTCACCAAGGAGAAACCCGTCACGTCTCGCTGTACTAAGGTCTGCACCTCGGGTCCAAGACAGGGCGACGGTCAAGGCAACGGACCACTGCAGCCGTCTGAACGGGAACCCTCGTGGAAGAGAACGTCAGGCCACTTTTGCGATATGCCGGGATCGATGAAGTGGGGCGCCTCCCTCCGGAATCTTCATACAAAGCTTCTCGAACTCTTCAGGCTTTTTGGACCGGTACCGAATGACGTCGCCCCACGTTGGGCGCCAATTGGAGTTCTGGACTTTTAATTACGGTCCAGAGGTGTCAGGGACAACACCCGAAGACCCCTGAGTTCTACCTGTCTCGGTGCACAAATGAACAGAAACACGGGCTTCTCGATGGTGGCGTCAAAGACCAAAGGTTTATTACTGCAGGGACACGGAAGTCACAGAAACTACACACGGGCAGATTCTAGGAGCCTGTTCGATTTGCACTAAGTGGGTTGCTCCTTAAATACAGATTATTTAGCTGGGGGCAACATTCTCCACATACTAGTACATTTCTTAACCTTTATGTCCTAAACAATAAATATTTGGCGTTACACAGGAATCGTCAACAATATCTGATGTCAAAACATTACGAATGAGAGGTTCCCACTGTTCCAACATAATCCCATGTCATCTTTACATTCAAGAGCCGGACCGCCTCATCGTAAATTTCGTTACCTCCCCCTAATAAAGGCCCAGAAGGAAAGGAGCAGAGCCAGGTGCAGAAGATAGAAAAACAGGATAAGAGATGTTTGTGGGTCGTAAATGGGCAAGGCTACCAGCTTCGGCCGCCAAATCATGATCAGGCCAACGAACACGAGAACCAGTATAGCAGGACTGGCCTCGGGCAGAGGAGGCAGCTTTTGCCGAGTCATGCGGCCACAGCGTTTTCTGTCCTAAGGTGCACGTGTCACTAGCAAGGTGAATCGCCGGCCAAAGCCTACGTGTCCTTATGTGAAATGAAGTGATCAGAGGTCACTGCGTGTCCATTGACTATGTGAGGGCAAGAAAACAAGATGGATGCCACGATCTAAAATGGATGCCATCGGTGTATCGGAAATGTGGTTATTACAGGAGTGCTCTTGCTCGTAGCATAGCGAAAACACCAGGATATACTAAATGGATCATTTGCGGTTCATCGGTACCAAAATTATGAGTTTACGACAATGTTGAAAACACGGGTTCAAATCGTCACGGAACCTCACTCTGTTGACCTGAATCTATGGCTCTGAAGCAGCTCTGCTGACCTGGTTCTCTCCCTCTAAATAAGCTCTGCTGACCTGGTTCCTCTGGCTGTAGAGCATCTCTGCTGTTCTGGTTCTCTCCCTCTAAAGCAGCTCTGCTAAATTGGTTATCAGGCTCTAAAGCTGCTCTGCTGTCCTGGTTCATTGGCTATAAAATAGTTATGCTGACCTTGGTCTCTCTCTCTAAAGCAGGTCTGCTGACCTGGTTCTCCGGCTCTACAGCAGCTCTGCAGACCTGGTTCTCTGGCTCTAGAGCAGCTCATGTTATCTGATTCTTAGGCTTGAGAGCAGCTCTGCTAACCTGGTTCTCTGGCTCTAAAGCAGCTATGTTGACCTTGTTCTCTGGCCCTGAAGCAGCTCTGCTGACCTGGTTCCCTCCCTCCAAATCAGCTCTGCTGATCTGGTTCTCTGCCTCTACAGCATCACTGCTGACCTGGTTCTATGGCTCTAAATCAGCTCTGCTGACCTGCTTCTCTTTCTCTAAAGCAGTTCTGCTGACCTGGTTTCTCTGGCTGTAGAGCAGCTCTGCTGACTTGGTTCTCTCTCTCTAGAGCAGCTCTGCTGACCTGGTTCTCTCTCTCTAAAGCACCTCTGCTGACCTGGTTCCCTGCCTCTAGAGCATCTCTGCTGACCTGGTTCTGTGGCTCTAAAGCAGCTCTGCTGACCTGGTTCTCTCCCTCTAAAGCAGCTCGGCTGACCTGGTTCTCTCCCTCTAAAGCAGCTCTGCTGACCTGGTTTCTCTGGCTGTAGAGCAGCTCTGCTGACCTTGTTCTCTCCCTCTAAAGCAGCTCGGCTGCCATGGTTCTTTCCCTCTAGAACGGATCTGCTGACCTAGTTCTTAGGCTCTGGAGCTGCTCTTGTAACCTGGTTCCCTGGCTCTGATGCAGCTCTGCTGACCTGGTTCTCTTGCTCTAAAGCAGCTCTGCTGTCCTGGTTCATTGTCGCTAAAGTAGGTATGCTGACTCGGTTCTCTCCCGCTAAAGCAGTTCTGCTGACCTGGTTCTCTGGCTCTAGAGCAGCTCTGCTGACCTGGTTCCCTGGCTCTAAAGCAACTATGTTGACCTGGTTCTATGGCTCTGAAGCAGCTCTGCTGACCTGGTTCTCTCCCTCAAAATCAGCTTTGCTGATCTGGTTCTCTGCCTCCAGAGCATCTCTGCTGACCTGGTCCTATGGCTCTAAAGCAGCTCTGCTGACCTCGTTCTCTCCCTCCAAAGCAGCTCTGCTGAACCGGTTCCTCTGGCTTTAGAGCAGTTCTGCTGACCTGGTTCTATCCCTCTAGAGTAGCTCTGCTGACCTGATTCCCTGCCTCTAGAGCAGCTCTTCTGACATGATTCTCTGGCTCTAAAGCAGCTCTGCTGACCTGGCTCTATGGCTTTAAAGCAGCTCTGCTGACCTGGTTCTCTGGCTCTAGACCAGCTCTGCTGACCTGGTTCTCTCCCTCTAAATCAGCTCTGCTGACCTGGTTTCTCTGGCTGTAGAGCAGCTCTTCTGACCTGGTTCTCTTCCTCTGAAGCAGCTCTGCTGCCCTGGTTCTTTAACTCTAGAACAGATCTGCTGACCTAGTTCTTTGGCTCTAGAGCAGCTCTTGTGACCTGGTTCCCTGGCTCTAAAGCAGCTTTCCGGACCAGGTTCTCTGGCTGTAAAGCAGCTCTGCTGTCCTGGTTCATTGGTTCTAAAGCAGTTCTGCTGACCTGGTTCTCTGGCTCTACAGCAGCTCTGCTGACCTGGTTCTCTGGCTCTAGAGCAGCTCTGCTGACCTGGTTCTCTGGCTCTAAAGCAGCTATGTTGACCTGGTTCTATGGCTCTGAAGCAGCTCTTCTGACCTGGTTCTCTCCCTCTAAATAAGCTCTGCTGACCTTGTTCCTCTGGCTGTAGAGCAGCTCTGCTGACCTGGTTCTCTCCCTCTAGAGCAGCTCTGCTGACCTGGTTCTATGGCTCTAGAGCAGCTTTGCTGACCTGGTTCTGTGAATCTAAAGCAGATCTGCTGACCTGGTTCTTTCCCTCTAAAGCAGCTCTGCTTATCTGATTCTTAGGCTTGAGAGCAGCTCTGCTAACCTGGTTCTCTGGCTCTAAAGCAGCTATGTTGACCTGGTTCTCTGGCCCTGAAGCAGCTCTGCTGACCTGGTTCCCTCCCTCCAAATCAGCTCTGCTGATCTGGTTCTCTGCCTCTACAGCATCACTGCTGACCTGGTTCTATGGCTCTAAAGCAGCTCTGCTGACCTGCTTCTCTTTCTCTAAAGCAGCTCTGCTGACCTGGTTTCTCTGGCTGTAGAGCAGCTCTGCTGACTTGATTCTCTCTCTCTAGAGCAGCTCTGCTGACCTGGTTCTCTCCCTCTAAAGCAGCTCGGCTGACCTGGTTCTCTCCCTCTAAAGCAGCTCTGCTGACCTGGTTTCTCTGGCTGTAGAGCAGCTCTGCTGACCTGGTTCTCTCCCTCTAAAGCAGCTCAGCTGCCATGGTTCTTTCCCTCTAGAACGGATCTGCTGACCTAGTTCTTAGGCTCTGGAGCTGCTCTTGTAACCTGGTTCCCTGGCTCTGAAGCAGCTCTGCTGACCTGGTTCTCTTGCTCTAAAGCAGCTCTGCTGTCCTGGTTCATTGTCTCTAAAGTAGTTATGCTGACTCGGTTCTCTCCCGCTAAAGCAGTTCTGCTGACCTGGTTCTCTGGCTCTAGCGCAGCTCTGCTGACCTGGTTCCCTGGCTCTAAAGCAGCAATGTTGACCTGGTTCTATGGCTCTGAAGCAGCTCTGCTGACCTGGTTCTCTCCCTCAAAATCAGATTTTCTGATCTGGTTCTCTGCCTCCAGAGCATCTCTGCTGACCTGGTTCTATGGCTCTAAAGAAGCTCTGCTGACCTTGTTCTCTCCATTCAAAGCAGCTCTGCTGACCTGGTTCCTCTGGCTGTAGAGCAGCTCTGCTGACCTGGTTCTATCCCTCTAGAGTAGCTCTGCTGACCTGATTCCCTGCCTCTAGAGCAGCTCTTCTGACATGATTCTCTGGCTCTAAAGCAGCTCTGCTGACCTGGCTCTATGGCTTTAAAGCAGCTCTGCTGACCTGATTCTCTGGCTCTAGAGCAGCTCTGCTGACCTGGTTCTCTCCCTCTAAATCAGCTCTGCTGACCTGGTTTCTCTGGCTGTAGAGCAGCTCTTCTGACCTGGTTCTCTTCCTCTAAAGCTGCTCTGCTGCCCTGGTTCTTTAACTCTAAACAGATCTGCTGACCTAGTTCTTAGGCTCTAGAGCAGCTCTTGTGACCTGGTTCCCTGGCTCTAAAGCAGCTTTCCGGAACTGGTTCTCTGACTGTAAAGCAGCTCTGCTGTCCTGGTTCATTGGCTCTAAAGTAGTTATGCTGACCTGGTTCTCTCCCTCTAAAGCAGTTCTGCTGACCTGGTTCTCTGGCTCTAGAGCAGCTCTGCTGACCTGGTTCTCTGGCTCTAAAGCAGCTATGTTGACCCGGTTCTATGGCTCTGAAGCAGCTCTGCTGACCTGGTTCTCTCCCTCTAAATAAGCTCTGCTGACCTGGTTCCTTTGGCTGTAGAGCAGCTCTGCTGAGCTGGTTCTCTCCCTCTAGAGCAGCTCTGCTGACCTGGTTCTCTGGCTCTAGAGCAGCTCTGCTGACCTGGTTCTGTGAATCTAAAGCTGCTCTGCTAACCTGGTTCTCTCCCTCTAAAGAGCTCTACTGACCCAGTTCTCTGGTTCTAAAGCAGATATGCTGACCTGGTTCTCCCTCTAAAGCAGCTCTGCTGACCTGGTTTCTCTGGCTCTACAGCTTCTCTGCTGACCTGGTTCTCGGTCTCTAGAGCAGCTCTGCTGACCTGAGTCTCTAGCTCTAGAGGAGCTCTGCTGACCTGGGACTCTGGTTCTAGAGCAGCTCTGCTGACCTGATTCTTAGGCTCTAGAGCATCTCTGCTGACCTGGTTCTCTGGCTCTAAATAAGCTCTCCGGTTTGGTTCTCTGCCCCTAGAGCAGCTCTGCTGACCTGGTTCTTAGGCTATAGAGAAGCTCTGCTGACCTGGTTCACAGGCTCTAAAGTAAATGTAAATGTAAATGTAAATGTATAGGCATTTATATAGCGCGCTACTTACCCGGAGGGTCCCAAGGCGCTTCGACCGCTGCGAAACCCTTCCTGGCTTCCCTGAGAGATGGTCCCTTAATGGGTATCTCCAGGGTGAGACCAGGCATCCCTGGCCATCTGGTGGGGCCGTTAGTGAAGATGAGGCAAGCTAATGCCCAGAGTTGCCGAGTGTGATCGCTGATCAGAGTGGGCACCGAGGCGAGAGAATTATCGAGTCCGCTGACCCTGGTCCAGAAACCTGCCGCGCCGGGAATCGAACCCTGGTCCCAGGCCGTCCTCTGCTCTCGGGTCTGCCGCCTCTAACCAGTGAGCCACACTACTTCAGAACTTCAGAAGCAGCTCTTCTGACCTGGTTCTCTGGTTCTAGAGCAGCTCTGCTGTCCTGGTTCTCTCCCTCTAAAGCAGCTCTGCTAAACTGGTTCTCAGGCTCTAAAGCAGCCCTGCTGTCCTGGTTCATTGGCTCTAAAGTAGTTATACTGACCTGGTTCTCTCTCTCTAAAGCAGTTCTGCTGACCTGGTTCTCTGACTCTACAGCAACTCTGCAGACCGGGTTCTCTGGCTCTAGAGCAGCTCTGCTGAACTGATTCTTAGGCTCTAGAGCAGCTCTGCTGACCTGGTTCTCTGGCTCTAAAGCAGCTATGTTGACCTGGTTCTATGGCTCTGAAGAAGATCTGCTGACCTGGTTCTCTCCCTCTAAATCAGCTCTGCTGATATGGTTCTCTGCCTCTAGAGCATCTCTCCTCTGCTGACCTGGTTCTCTCCCTCTAAAGCAGCTCCGCTGACCTGGTTTCTCTGGCTGTAGAGCAGCTCTGCTGACCTGGTTCTCTCACTCTAGAGCAGCTCTGCTGACCTGGTTCTCTCCCTCTAAAGCAGCTCTGCTGACCTGGTTCCCTGCCTCTAGAGCAGCTCTGCTGACCTGGTTCTCAGGCTCTAAAGCAGATATGTTGACCTGGTACTCTCCCTCTGAAGCAGCTCTGCTGACCTGGTTCCTCTGGCTGAAGAGCAGCTCTGCTGACCTGGTTCTCCCCCTCTGGAGCAGCTCTGCTGTCCAGGTTCTCTCCCTCTAAAGCAGCTCTGCTAAATTGGTTTTCAGGCTCTAAAGCAGCTCTGCTGTCCTGATTCATTGGCTCTAAAGTAGTTATGCTGACCTTGTTCTCTCTCTCTAAAGCAGTTCTGCTGACCTGGTTCTCTGGCTCTACAGCAGCTCTGCAGACCTGGTTCTCTGGCTCTAGAGCAGCTCTGCTGACCAGGTTATCTGGCTCTAAAGCAGCTATGTTGACCTGGTTCTATGGCTCTGAAGCAGCTCTCTCTGCTGACCTGGTTCTCTCTCTCTAAATCAGCTCTGCTGATCTGGTTCTCTGCCTCTAGAGCATCTCTGCTGACCCAGTTCTATGGCTCTAAAGAAGCTCTGCTGACCTGGTTCTCTCCCTCTAAAGCAGCTCTGCTGACCTGGTTATCTCCCTCTAAAGCAGCTCTGCTGACCTGCTTTCTCTGGCTGTAGAGCAGCTCTGCTGACTTGGATCTCTCCCTCTAGAGCAGCTCTGCTGACCTGGTTCTCTCCCTCTAAAGCAGCTCTGCTGACCTGGTTCCCTGCCTCTAGAGCAGCTCCACTGACATGGTACTCTGGCTCCAAAGCATCTCTGCTGACCTGGCACTATGGCTCTAAAGCAGCTCTGCTGACCTGGTTCTCTGGCTCTAAAGCAGCTATGTTGACCTGGTTCTATGGCTCTGAAGCAGCTCTTCTGACCTTGTTCTCTCCCTCTATATCAGCTCTGCTGATATGGTTCTCTGCCAATAGAGCATCTCTGCTGACCTGGTTCCCTGCCTCTAGAGCAGCTCTGCCGACCTGCTTCTCTGGCTCTAAAGCAGATATGTTGACCTGGTTCTCTCCCTCTGAAGCAGCTCTGCTGACCTGGTTCCTCTGGCTGTAGAGCAGCTCTGATGACCTGGTTCTCCCCCTCTAGAGCAGCTCTGCTGTCCAGGTTCTCTCCCTCTAAAGCAGCTCTGCTAAATTGGTTTTCAGGCTCCAAAGCAGCTCTGCTGTCCTGATTCATTGGCTCTAAAGTAGTTATCCTGACCTTGTTCTCTCTCTCTAAAGCAGTTCTGCTGACCTGGTTCTCTGGCTCTACAGCAGCTCTGCAGACCCGGTTCTCTGGCTCTAGAGCAGCTTGTCATATAGTTACTGCTTTTCTATATATTGTGTTAAGTTAGCATGAGTTTATTAAATGTTTAAACAACATATTTTTCTTCGGCTTCGGTTTGCACACGACACATAATTGTTATTGTAGCTTTCAACCTAGACGAAAGATGTAATTTATTTGAGAATAATAAGTTATTGCTCTGATATCAGTCGTGCTTGGTACACTTGGTACACTGTCTGCACACTGAGAGCTAAAGCCTCTAAGAATAACCTAACACAAGGTTGCTGGGAGGCCTGATCCTCACACCACATTAGACATAACACAAATAAAGTTGCTGCCAACATTGGGCTCTTCGCGGGTTTAAGATAGAGTTACTGAGAATGCACAAACACACTTGATGGTGCTTCGCATGCAGAGAGCTGGTGGCTGATGATGTGATCTTCTCCTACTGATATTTAGAGGTAAGGGCCCGCCCTGCTAAGACCCAAATGAGACCTTCTTAGATATAATATAGTATGCTAAATAGGGTGCGCGAAATATAGGTGATACAGATTTCTATAGATTTTTGCATTATAATATGCTATCACCGTTCGCTTACTATGGATTAGTGACTATGCTGATAACTCTGATTTTTATAATATGTATGCTGGTATTATATAAGATACTGCGTTTGAGAACCTTGCATTGAAAAATAAATATTTCAAACTTGCACGTGCGTTCTTTTACTCCCCGTTGTGGTTTGAAATGATGATAGAGTGAAAGAGTGTTCATGTGTTCCACGATACCTGAGGTAACCCAAGTTCATGTTCTGGTTTGTCTAAGACATTGGGAGTTTGTTATGACCAATGAGCCACTGTAGCTAGTTCGGTAAGGGGATTTTGGATACTAAGGTGGGTTTTGGGTCACCCTAATTCACCGAGGTTCCTGATCTCTGTGCACAGTTCTGTGGGAGAACGGAAACCCTGCTACATGGCGCCCATACGTTGTTGGCCTTATATCATGACACTCTAGTAGTATATCATTCAAACCTTAACCCCTTCATTCCCATTTCCGGAAAACGGCGGTGTCGGAAAAACCTACCTATTTTTGAAATAGGTCTTTTCAAGCTTGAATCTATCTAAAACGGTTTCCTTGAATTGCTACCCAGTTGTGCTACAAAGTAATCTTTGTTTTTTCACGTTCATGTGCAGACATGGCACAAGCCGTGGACATCCCGCTGCATAGTCGCATTGCGGTGCGTGATCCTTTGCGGACTTATGATGTCCCTGCTGAAGGCTTGGCTGTGGTTCTGGTGGTGAGTGCGGAACATGCGTACCCATACAAACTGTTTTATTCGTGGGTGACATTTCCGGCAGTGGACGCTAATTCTGGTGTGTTCCACTCGTACACTACGTCACCTGTACCTGCTGAATATTCTCCGTACAGAGCACAGGAAGTACCTATTGATGTTTGGCAGCATGGAGTTTGGTTTGGTGGCGCCCTACCACACGCTTTAACCGCTCCGAGGTTGGGTCCTTTGTCCATTCCGGGCACAAATTGGCCCGCTTTGACTGGATTTACTCCTCACCCTAATCACGCCACTTGTAATGTGGCTGACCTTAGGCGACTTCATGTAGTCGCCATTGCCGTGATTAGAGCCCTTGTACATTACACAAGTCGTAATATTCAGGGGGCAGCCCCTCGAGGTGCAGCCCTTCCGGCAGGGCAGGCTGGTTTGAAAATCAGTCCTGTCATGGTGAATTCCGTTATGGCCAAGAAGCCCTTGGATAAGGATGAATTTCCTTTCTGGCTTGCCGAGAAATTTGACCAGCTGGAGGCGGTGTTTCCTAATACGACTCCTGGTGAGAAACACCAGATTCTTATGCTTAGTTTGCCGAAAGATTTGGCCCCTGGGCTTGTTGACTGTGAGACCTGGGGTAAGACTTTTTGCGGCTGTATATTTGGGGTGCTTCAGCTCCCCGTCTGTGTCCAATCTGTCTACGGTCCTTAAACGTGTTCAAGATGATCACGGGCCGGAATCGGCTGTTGAGTTGGGTTTACGCCTATGTGGCTCCTTTGAAGTGGTTCGCGATCTGATCCTTGCGAATGTCAAGGGGGATGCAGTGAACTTTCAGGTGGCTAACGCTTTGGCGCTGGTACCCAATGCCGAGAAACCCCGACAGTTAGCAAGGATAATTGTGGGGGCTTATAAAACCGTGGGCTGCAATAGTAAGGGTAATAAGCCTTTTCCTACTAAGGAGAAGAAGCAGCCCCAGGGACAGGCTTCGGAAACTGACGTTCAACCCAAGTCCAAGAAACAAAATTGGCCTAAAAAACAGAATCAGGGTAACCAACAGCAACAACAACAAGCACAGGTTTCGCGCCCTGCGTCTCCGTTGCCTGCGCAGTCAGAACG
Organism: Lissotriton vulgaris; assembly: GCF_964263255.1. Taxonomy (NCBI): domain Eukaryota; kingdom Metazoa; phylum Chordata; class Amphibia; order Caudata; family Salamandridae; genus Lissotriton; species Lissotriton vulgaris. The sequence goes on from NC_141698.1 coordinate 1,118,757,825, forward strand.
GGTTTATGATTTGCGCGACTGCGCGATGATTAAGTCACCTGAACGATTTCAGGCTTCTGACCAACGCTCTCCTCGTTCCTTTCAGGACTCATCGGCTCCGTCAACCGGTGGTGGAGGGGGCGGCAGGGGCCGGGGTGGCCAGCAAGGACGTGGTCAGCCCCGCCCGCGCAACGGTGCAGACAAGCAGGAGGGCTCTACGCCTCAGAGACCGCAGTTTGCCAAGAAGAAAGTCGCAGCCTTAACGGCGCATCGATATGCCCCAGATTGTGAGAACACGGCTTCGGAATCTGACTTGGGCTCTGACCTTGCTGGACAGCGCGGCAGAGATTACCATAGTGAGAGAGGCCCTCCGTCCACTACTGAAGGTGACAGCGACTGACACTTATGTTGTGATTGAAACAGCTGATACAAGAGTTGCTCCCCCTGATAGACTTTTTGAAATTGTCCTGTTAATTAAAGGTGACATACAGCGTACCATAAAAGGGGTATTTTGGGAAAATCTTTCGTCTACGTATGACATTTTGCTTTCGGAGGCTGACTGGCCCCCACCTTTTGTGCTTGCAGCTCCGAGAGGGGAGGAGGTAATCCTCTCCAGTTTCGCCAACACTGTTTCGAGAGTGGAAGCGCTGCACTTTGCAGAAGAGTGGGCTCTAGCGCTTGCACCGGCTGTGTACCTCAATCAATGTGGCTGGGATAAATTGTCCCCAAACCACGAGATTCCTTTACGGTCTCAGCCGCAGCCTCAACCTAAATATCCCATACGACGTGAAGCCAAAGCTTCAGTCGCAGCGATCCTTGAACAATTGGAATATCAAGGTGTAATTGAAACATGTGTGTCACCGATGAATAATCACCTTTTTACTGTAAACAAGCCGGACGGCTCTTACCAATTGGTTTTGGATTACCGGCATTTAAACTCGCATTGCCGTAACTGTGCAGTACAGAATACTCACGGCTCGGCCCTTGTAAATAGTCTTGTACGTAAGCGGTTCAAAACCACGCTTGACATTTCCAATGGTTTTTATGCCCATTCATTGGACAGTCTAAGTTCCCAATGGACTTCTTTCACATGCGGGGGGTCCAAAAAATGTTTCGACGTCTCCCAATGGGCTATAAGAATAGTCCTGGAGTATTTTCCGCCCGCATTGTTTCTCTGTTGGAGAGGGTCGACCCAGATGCTTGTTCCTATGTGGATGATATCTATCTCACAGACGATGAACTTTGGGAGCATCTGTGTCGAGTGAACAGTATTATTTGTAACTTAGCAGACATGGGTTACAAGTTTAATTTTGCAAAATCGCACATTGGAGAGTACACAGTGTTGTTTCTAGGCTATGAACTAACTAATGAAGGAAAAGGCTTGGCTCCTCACTTCCTGGAGAAATGCGCACAATTACGCTCTCCGACAACACTGAAAAAATTACAGTCTTTACTGGGCTTTTTGAATTTCGGGAGAACGTACATTCCGGAGAATGCCCAGCGTATCAAGCCTTTGTATGCTTTGATACAACCATCTTTTTCCAAATCATGCTGGCTGCCTGAGCATTCAGCTGTACTGCAGTCTTTGCAAGCTGATTTGCTCGCTTCTGAATACTTACAGACTCGTGATAACCAGACCAACCTGGTGATAAGAATTGTCCCGGGGATGGTAGGTTTCATGTACCTAACTTTTAATGAAGGAGATACAGTACCTATGGCTTACAAGTCACACTTGTACACTTCGGCTGAATTGCGCTTTTCCACTGTGGAGAAAGTTTTGACGGCTGTGCAGATGGCAATTCTCAAGGAACGTGCCCTGTCACTGGGAAAACGCATGTTGGTTGTTACCCCGTGTCCTGCCTTGGAGGCAGTTATGAAAGCAAGTGTACCAAATTCTAAAGCTTTGCACCCTCGGTGGATTCAATGGGCTGCATCCTTGTCATCCCAGGATGTCACGTTTATTTTTGACGCCACTTTACGGTCGCAGGAGTACTTACAGTATGAATTTGTTCATCCTGCTCCTTTAGCAATTCGGCCGTTGGAGGATTTCCATTGCATCATTTACACTGATGGTTCAGCGCAGGTTGCGCATGGCTCTAAACATGCCTACGTTTCTGCTTGCGCCATTGTGGTCGGTGCCATGGTGAACGATGAGTTCAAGTCCAGTGTCGTGCACACGAAGACGCTTGGAGACTGCACCGCACAATTGGCAGAGCTTCGTGCTCTGATGCTTGCGTTGGAGTACGCAGATCCTAGTGTGACGACTTTGATCGTAAGTGACTCTTACTACTGTGTCCAGTCTTACAATGAGAACTTGTTCTTTTGGATTCAGAATGATTTTCGTGATTCCAAAGGTAGCACAATAAAACATAAAATGATCTGGGTCCGAGTGGCGGAACTCAAAGAAAAGTTGCCACTCGTGTTTGTGATTCATACTCTTAGCCATCAGCGCGTGGGGGTACACGCTGCCGGTAATTCGCTTGCTGATGAAGCAGCGAAGTCAGCAGTATCTAAATACGTAGTTGCAGCAGTCACGAGGTCCAAAAGTAAGATAGATGATGACATCTTGGCGGCTGTTGCTGCCACTGAGAAGGGAGATAAATATCCTGCGGGGTTCCCTTCGAAGTACACATATCACTTAAGTCCCGATAAGGTTCCTTATGTTAAAATTCCTGAAGTTGGTGAACGTTTAATTCCCAACTCGGATCGCAGAGCTTGTTTGATTACAGCGGCTCATGAAGGTGTGGCATCTGCGCATGCGGGCGTCTCGGCCACTGTAACTCAGCTACAACAGAGGTTCTGGTGGCGGGGACTGTACAAAGAGACGCGTGATTATGTCCTTCAATGTGACATTTGCCAGCAGATTAAACCTTCGACTGCTGCGCGTCCACCTCAGACACAGTTGTACATTTCTAATAAACCACTAGGTTGTGTTTATTTAGATCACTGCGGTCCTTTTTCTTCTGATACTGCATATAAGTACATCTTAGTAGCAGTAGATTCATGCACACGCTTTGTGTGGGTCTGGCCCCATCGGAGCGCTGATTCACGGACTGTCATTAAAGATTTGCGAGTCTTTGTAGGGATTTTTGCCTGTGGTACCTTCCATTCGGATCAGGGTCCGGCTTTCGCCTCTAAGGCGTATGAGGATGCTATGGTTACGTTGGGGGTCCAAGTCAAGTTTTCGTCTCCGTACAGACCCGAGGGAAATAGTGTAGTAGAACAAATGAACCGTGACTTAAAGCAATCTTTGACAGCTCGAGTTATAGGCACTGGCAGAAACTGGTTAGCCCACCTCAATGGCGTGCAGCGTGCGCTTAATAATCTCCCTAGAAGGTCTCTGGGTGAGCGGACCCCATACGAAATGCTCTTTGGTATCAAGATGTACGTCCCTGACCTCGACGGTCTAGACTGCAAGGCCCAGGCCGCGGCCTTTGACGTAGATGAACATTTCAATGTTTTACAGGATCTACAAAAGACCAGAGACAGTCTAGCAAAGGAACATTTGCCCTCCACATCGGATGATGCGTTGCATATCCCGGTAGTTGGCTGGCTACCCCAAGTTGGAGAACTGGTTCGAGAGAAGATCAAAAACAAGAAAGAGTTTGGTCCCTCAAATCGTGCACCGGTTCGAGTTCTTGGAGTGAAGGGCGCGAGAACAGTCATATTACCACCACTTCCAGGTCGTAAGGAAAACAGATTTATCTCTATTGACAATGTCAAGACACACAGGGTGGCCGATTCTTCATAGCATGACACCGGCTGTATCCTGTCCTTCCATGGTGAGGCATTCTGTGCTGGCTATTACTTCTGGTGCAGAACCGGAGGTGTCCCTCGAGATGCCTGCTATATCCAGTCCTTTATTAAATACTATTCCTGTTACTAACATTGAGGAGCTGAACCATACCTATCCTGCTGATTTATCAATGCCAGATTTGCAGACTCGTTTGGCCGACCAGTCCAGATTCTCTTTTGACTCTGTTTCGGAACTTTCAAAGAATCCCTCAACTATTGCAAAATATGCCACTCTCTTTAAAAAACATTTTTTAATTCCCCCTTGGACATACATTTGGTTGATTCTATTTTCATTTTACCTTTTTATGTCAATTGGTTTTGTGTTTTATTTTTTCCGCCTGATCGATGGCCACTATGTTAAAGAAAGAACAGGAATTCGGTACCTTAATGGAACATTGGCCCCTCTTTCTTTTTCACATTCAGCACACAGACTGAAACGAGACTTGAATACAGTCAACATTACTGCTTGGCCCGTCCTTGATGGGATTGTGTGGGATGCGGTTATATTTCAGATACATGGGCCCACTGAAGTGATTAATGTTCTGAATGTGCTTAGAGTAAACATGGGGGATGTAATTAAGTAAAATATACGTTCTGATGATTGGGATATTCAGGCCGTAGAAGCATTGTTCTCTGATTTGAAATATTATGCAGCTTTTGATGCTGAGGATTTATATTTAGATTCTGTTAATTATGGTGATTTGTTTTGTTTCCAACATTATGGAAATCATTTTCTGCATAAGACGAATTCCAGGAGGGTTGCTGTGAATTACACACAGTGGGAACACTGCCCAGCTCCATTAATAGGCAGCTCCAGTACATTTCAGAAAAAATACACTTATTTTACAGACTTTAATCAATCAAATCCCGAGTCATTTTATTTCAAAATGACACAAAAGCCCATGTCCAAAGTTAGACTTACCGATACCAAATTGCTGTATTCGAAGTCCTTTCCAGACAAATTAGCTGTAGATGGCTACGAATTCTGGAAAGGAATAATTGACCTTAAATCGGTTTGGGGTACCAAAGATTGGCAGGTACAAGGCACTGAGGCTTGGCACCGTGCATGTCTCATCCCGAATTACATGTTGTTTCTAAATTCTACTATTTCCCAAACAACATGCTTTGGATTGGCTACTTCTAAAAAATTAAATACACCAATTATCCCCGAATTGGAGGAATATTCAGGTTGGGGTAATTTTTCTGAATTGTCTATTCATGAGTTACAAACTCTGTTACACAATTCATCCTTTAATGTATCCAGTTTGGATCCAAAGGGTTGGCTGATGTGACAAAGTAGTGCTGATTGTTGCCAACGTCGTTTTCTGGGTTTGGCTGAAGGGTTCACACAAGTCAGACCTGATCCCCGTTTTGAAGCTGATTATACTGTCACCACTTACTCTGTGGGGAAACTGTGTCAGAATTGGTTACAACATTCCACTTTAGCTGCAGTTAAACTACATCTGTCTCAGTTGACTGATAATGTGGATTTAAATGATTTTATAAAAGGCCCGGCTAAGGGTAGGTATAAACGGTGGATTTATGCAGTTCACAATGAAATATGGAAATTTTCGCAAATTGAGGCTGCTAAGCGACTAATTGACCAAGCAAATTTGGAAAAAGTGCTTGCAGTTGTCGATAACAGTATTAACATGCTTTCTTCCCGAATTTACACGTTGAACAATATTGTCTCTTCTGTAGTTGACATTGTGAATGATGAAGTGTCTGTATTGTACCATGGACAAAATCAATTGCGTTCTGTGATGCAGTTTGCATGGACACTACAGACTCTGAAAGCGGGTTGCGTACCCTGGAGCTACATGAACGTGTCATCCCTATTTGCCCCATTTAATTTGACTGACAAGCAGCGCATGCTTTCCATGCGAGATGCATCATTTTCTATGTTACACATTGAAAAGTTAGAATCTTTGCCCTTTTCTGTAGCTGAAGCAGCTGCTGCTACATGGCTTATCCATGGTGTTATTACGTTACCATTTGCTTTGTACAAATTTACTAATTGTATGCGATATATTGCAATAGGGCGATATGAACCACTAGGCAGTGCTTTCCTACATGAGGCATAGTCTTTACCTTACACGTACAGATGCCTAAAGGATGGAAAGGAAGTGAATCTGAATGGTGAAGAATGCAAACAGTCGCCTGACCGTTCACTGATATGCAGACACATCCAGTTACATGGTTCTTGTAATCAGGACCAGCCTAATTTAGCCTGTGTTTTAAAAGGCACACCAGTTCCTGCAATAGTTCCCACATTCACTTTATTGACAAACGGTAGTTATTTGCTTTTGAATAACGAGGAGTGTTGTGGGTTAATGGTCGGTATCGCCTATGTGGTTACTATATCAGAACATGTGGTGTGTTGCAAGAACGTGTTATATCCACCCACGCATGGGAATTCAGATGTTTCCATCTGGCCGCGCATCCCAACCTTGAAAGCGGAGTTCAATGGTATGAGCAGAATAAGGGCTCTTTTGTCTCAAGAGGAAGTGGCCCTGAGCTCGGCCCGTGAAACTTATGTCCATCACATAGCTAACACATGCACAGAGGTGCAGGCACTTTTAAATACTGACTTGCCGTTTCATTTCTGCTAATTAGTTCATCAAATCTTTAATGCCTCCTCCACATCTGGCTTAGCTCATTTTTTTAAATTGGTTAGCAGTGGTCTCGTGACTACATTTGAAAAGATTTTTGGTGTCATCCCCGCTTTTTTCCATTCAATATTTTTGAGTTTGTTTGGCGGATTCCCTGTTTTGCTGGCTTTAGCTGCAGGCGTTTTGATTTTATTCTGCTTCCTAAAACATGGATGTCCATCCTGCGCGAGAAGCCGCTCAGCCCCTTCTGACACTGTTTCGCAACCGGATGCTTGATTACTATGGCACCCTGCCGCTTGCGACCTTAAGCACGGCATTTGGATTATCGTTTCGATTTTCCTATTTCACATGTGTCCAGCCTGTGTTTCATTGCCTGAGCTGCGATTTTGACTGGGCCATTGATTTGTGTCTCTGCTTGCCGTTATCTCCTGAAGTTGATTTTAATCACCTGATGGGCCCCGTAGTTGCTCACGAGTTGGTTTGTTCTGGTGAAAGGATTATGGCCTTGGCAGCGATGCATGGACTAATGGGTCAGTGGGACATCCCCGCAGCGGCGCATGAGTTTCTGGCACTTAGCGTTCTTGAGAACCCACCGAGTTGTCCTCTGATGTTGCTAGAGGGTCCGGTGCTGGAGGAGCACGTATGTTCTTTCCCATTGCTTAATTGGATGGCTGAACTGTTTTCGGATGATGACAGTGATTTCATGTAGGAAGCTGTGGCTACCTATTTTGCATATTCTATCCACCCATGAGTGGCTTTGGAGACTTTCACTGTACTGGCACGTGACTTTTTAGTAATTCTGAATGGTGCCTTTTTTCTTACGGACATTCGACTTTATATGTTCTAGGCCTATGATTTTGGCCTCAAGTTCGAGACTTTTATTACATTTTGTTTGGCCACTAAAGGCGTTCATACATATTTTTGTATTGTTAATTTTTATATACATCTACATACATTTAGCTTGGCTCAATATTGTTAAACTCTGCTTTCATGTTATGCCTTTATTATATTATTGGCTTGTTTTTGACCGTCCTCGGATTATTGGGAGGGTGTCATATAGTTACTGCTTTTCTATATATTGTGTTAAGTTAGCATGAGTTTATTAAATGTTTAAACAACATATTTTCCTTCGGCTTCGGTTTGCACACGACACATAATTGTTATTGTAGCTTTCAACCTAGACGAAAGATGTGATTTATTTGAGAATAATATGTTATTGCTCTGATATCAGTCGTGCTTGGTACACTTGGTACACTGTCTGCACACTGAGAGCAAAAGCCTCTAAGAATAACCTAACACAAGGTTGCTGGGAGGCCTGATCCTCGCACCACATTAGACATAACACAAATAAAGTTGCTGCCAATATTGGGCTCTACGCGGGTTTAAGATAGAGTTACTGAGAATGCACAAACACACTTGATGGTGCTTCGCATGCAGAGAGCTGGTGGCTGATGATGTGATCTTCTCCTACTGATATTTAGAGGTTTGGGCCCGCCCTGCTAAGACCCAAATGAGACCTTCTTAGATATAATATAGTATGCTAAATAGGGTGCGCGAAATATAGGTGATACAGATTTCTATAGATTTTTGCATTATAATATGCTATCACCGTTCGCTTACTATGGATTAGTGACTATGCTGATAACTCTGATTTTTATAATATGTATGCTGGTATTATATAAGATACTGCGTTTGAGAACCTTGCATTGAAAAATAAATATTTCAAACTTGCACGTGTGTTCTTTTACTCCCCGTTGTGGTTTGAAATGATTATAGAGCGAAAGAGTGTTCATGTGTTCCACGATACCTGAGGTAACCCAAGTTCATGTTCTGGTTTGTCTAAGACATTGGGAGTTTGTTATTACCAATGAGACACTGTAGCTAGTTCGGTAAGGGGATTTTGGATACTAAGGTGGGTTTTGGGTCACCCTAATTCACCGAGGTTCCTGGTCTCTGTGCACAGTTCTGTGGGAGAACGGAAACCCTGCTACAAGCTCTACTGACCAGGGTATCTGGCTCTAAAGCAGCTATGTTGACCTGGTTCTATGGCTCTGAAGCAGCTCTCTCTGCTGACCTGGTTCTCTCCCTCTAAATCAGCTCTGCTGATCAGGTTCTCTGCCTCTAGAGCATCTCTGCTGACCTGGTTCCATGGCTCTAAAGCAGCTCCGCTGACCTGGTTCTCTCCCTCTAAAGCAGCTCTTCTGACCTGGTTTCTCTGGCTGTAGAGCAGCTCTGCTTACTGAGTTCTCTTCCTCTAGAGCAGCTCTGCTGACCTGGTTCTCTCCCTCTAAAGCAGCTCTGCTGACCTGGTTCCCTGCCTCTAGAGCAGCTCCACTGACCTGGTACTCTGGCTCTAAAGCAGCTCTGCTGACCTGGCTCTTTGGCTCTAAAGCAGCTCTGCTGACCTGGTTCTCTGGCTCTAAAGCAGCTATGTTGACCTGGTTCTATGGCTCTGAAGCAGCTCTGCTGACCTAGTTCCCTGCCTCTAGAGCAGCTCTGCTGACCTGATTCTCTGGCTCTAAAGCAGCTCTGCCGAACTGGTTCTATGGCTGTAGAGCAGCTCTGCTGCCCTGGTTCTCAACCTCTAAAGCAGCTCTTCTGCCCTGGTTCTTTCCCTCTAAAACAAATCTGCTGACCTAGTTCTTAGGCTCTAGAGCAGCTCTTGTGACCTGGTTCCCTGGCTTTAAAGCAGCTCTGCTGACTGGGTTCTCAGTAACCCTGGGCGGAGTTCGCGGAGTGGGGCTTCGCGGAGCTACGCGAAGTGGGCGAGAAACTACGCCCACCTCCGCACTCCGCGTAGCCCCACTCCGCAAACACCACTGGCCGCCAGCCCCGCCACCCGCCTCCCTCCCGCCCTCCCTAAATACTTTGAAATAAAAGAATCAAATAATTTAAAAAGCACTTACCTTGTCGCCGCTGCCCGCCGCGTCCCCGGGGCTCACTATCTTCCGTCTTCCGTCATCTATACTAATGCGCATGCACGGGCGGCCGCGCATGCGCATTTTCTCGTGAAAATGCGCATGCGCGGCCGCCCGCGCATGCGCATTAGTATAGATGACGGAAGACGGAAGATAGTGAGCCCCGGGGACGCGGCGGGCAGCGGCGGCAAGGTAAGTGCTTTTTAAATTATTTGATTCTTTTATTTCAAAGTATTTAGGGAGGGCGGGAGGGAGGCGGGTGGCGGCCAGCTATGCTCCGTCTGCGGAGCGTGCGTAGTGCCGCCTGGCTCCGCCAGCTCCGCAAAATGCGGAGTAGGCGGCACTACGCACACTCCGCAGACGGAGCGTAGCTGGCCGCCCACCGTTAGTTCTCAGGCTCTAAAGTAGTTCTGCTGTTCTGGTTCATTGGCTCTAAAGTAGTTATGCTGACCTTGTTCTCTCTCTCTAAAGCAGTTCTGCTGACCTGGTTCTCTGGCTCTAAAGCAGCTCTGCTGACCTGGTTCTCTGGCTCTAAAGCAGCTATGTTGACCTGGTTCTATGGCTCTGAAGCAGCTCTGCTGACCTAGTTCCCTGCCTCTAGAGCAGCTCTGCTGACCTGATTCTCTGGCTCTAAAGCAGCTCTGCCGAACTGGTTCTATGGCTGTAGAGCAGCTCTGCTGCCCTGGTTCTCAACCTCTAAAGCAGCTCTTCTGCCCTGGTTCTTTCCCTCTAAAACAAATCTGCTGACCTAGTTCTTAGGCTCTAGAGCAGCTCTTGTGACCTGGTTCCCTGGCTTTAAAGCAGCTCTGCTGACTGGGTTCTCAGTAACCCTGGGCGGAGTTCGCGGAGTGGGGCTTCGCGGAGCTACGCGAAGTGGGCGAGAAACTACGCCCACCTCCGCACTCCGCGTAGCCCCACTCCGCAAACACCACTGGCCGCCAGCCCCGCCACCCGCCTCCCTCCCGCCCTCCCTAAATACTTTGAAATAAAAGAATCAAATAATTTAAAAAGCACTTACCTTGTCGCCGCTGCCCGCCGCGTCCCCGGGGCTCACTATCTTCCGTCTTCCGTCATCTATACTAATGCGCATGCACGGGCGGCCGCGCATGCGCATTTTCTTGTGAAAATGCGCATGCGCGGCCGCCCGCGCATGCGCATTAGTATAGATGACGGAAGACGGAAGATAGTGAGCCCCGGGGACGCGGCGGGCAGCGGCGGCAAGGTAAGTGCTTTTTAAATTATTTGATTCTTTTATTTCAAAGTATTTAGGGAGGGCGGGAGGGAGGCGGGTGGCGGCCAGCTACGCTCCGTCTGCGGAGCGTGCGTAGTGCCGCCTGGCTCCGCCAGCTCCGCAAAATGCGGAGTAGGCGGCACTACACACACTCCGCAGACGGAGCGTAGCTGGCCGCCCACCGTTAGTTCTCAGGCTCTAAAGTAGTTCTGCTGTTCTGGTTCATTGGCTCTAAAGTAGTTATGCTGACCTTGTTCTCTCTCTCTAAAGCAGTTCTGCTGACCTGGTTCTCTGGCTCTACAGCAGCTCTGCACACCTGGTTCTCTAGCTCTAGAGCATCTCTGCTAACCTCTTTCTCTGGCTCTAAAGCAGCTATGTTGACCTGGTTCTATGTCTCTGAAGCAGCTCTGCTGACCTGGTTCTCTCCCTCTAAATCAGCTCTGCTGATCTGGGTCTCTGCCTCTAGAGCATCTCTGCTAACCTGGTTCTATGGCTCTAAATCATCTCTCCTGACCTGGTTCTCTGGTTCTAAAGCAGCTATGTTGACCTGTTCTATGGCTCTGAAGCAGCTCTGCTTTCCTGGTTCATTGGATCTAAAGTAGTTATGCTGACCTGGTTCTCTCTCTCTAAAGCAGTTCTGCTGACCTGGTTCTCTGGCTCTAGAGCAGCTCTGCTGACCTGGTTCTCTGGCTCTAACGCATCTATGTTGACCTGGTTATATGGCTCTGAAGCAGCTCTGTTGACCTGGTTCTCTTCCTCAAAATCAGCTCTACTGATCTGGTTGTCTGCCTCCAGAGCATCTCTGCTGACCTGGTTCTATGGCTCTAAAGCAGCTCTGCTGACCTGGTTCTCTCCCTCTAAAGCAGCTCTGCTGACCTGGTTCCTCTGGCTGTAGACAAGCTCTGCTGACCTGTATCTCTCCCTCTAGAGCAGTTCTGCTGCCCTGGTTCACTCCCTCTAAAGCAGAACTGCTGACCTGGTTCTCTGGCTCTACAGTATCTCTTCTGACCTGGTTCTCTGGCTCTGAAGCAGCTATGTTGACCTGGTTCTATGACTCTGAAGCAGCTCTGCTGCCCTGGTTCTCAACCTCTAAAGCAGCTCTTCTGCCCTGGTTCTTTCCCTCTAGAACATATCTGCTGACCTGGTTCCCTGGCTCTACAGCAGCTCTGCTGACCTTGTTCTCTGACTCTAAAGCAGCTCTGTTGTCCTGTTCTCTCCCTCTAAAGCATTTCTGCTGACCTGGTTCTATCCCTCTAAAGCAGTACTGCTGACCTGGTTCTCTGGCTCTACAGCAGTTCTGCTGACCTGGTTCTCTGGCTCTAGAGCAGCTCTGCTGACCTGGTTCTCTGGCTCTAGAGTAGCTCTGCTGACCTGGTTCTCTGGCTCCAAAGCAGCTATGTTGACTTAGTTCTATGGCTCTGAAGCAACTCTGCTGACCTGGTTCTCTCCCTCTAGAGCATCTCTGCTGTTCTGGTTCTCTCCCTTTAAAGCATCTCTGCTAAATGGGTTCTCAGGCTCTAAAGCAGCTCTGCTGTTCTGGTTCATTGGCTCTAAAGTAGTTATGCTGACCTTGTTCTCTCTCTCTAAAGCAGTTCTGCTGACCTGGTTCTCTGGCTCTACAGCAGCTCTGCACACCTGCTTCTGTGGCTCTAGAGCAGCTCTGCTGGCCTGATTCTTAGGCTCTAGGGCAGCTCTGCTAACCTGTTTCTCTGGCTCTAAAGCAGATATGTTGACCTGGTTCTATGGCTCTGAAGCAGCTCTGCTGACCTGGTTCTCTCCCTCTAAATCAGCTCTGCTGATCTGGTTCTATGCCTCTAGAGCATCTCTGCTAACCTGATTCTATGGCTCTAAAGCAGTTCTGCTGACCTGGTTCTCTCCCTCTAAAGCAGCTCTGCTGACCTGGTTCTCTCCATCTAAAGCAGCTCTGCTGACCTGGTTTCTCTGGCTGTAGAGCAGCTCTGCTGACTTGGTTCTCTCCCTCTAGGGCAGTTCTGCTGACCTCGTTCTCTCCCTCTAAAGCAGCTCTGCTGACCGGGTTCCCTGCCTCTAGAGCAGCTCCGCTGACTTGGTACTCTGGCTCTAAAGCAGCTCTTGCTGACCTGGCTCTATGGCTCTAAAGCAGCTCTGTTGACCTGGTTCTCTGGCTCTAAAGCAGCTATGTTGATCTGGTTTCTCTGGCTGTAGAGCAGCTCTAATGACCTGGCTCTATGGCTCTAAAGCAGCTCTGTTGACCTGGCTCTCTGGCTCTAAAGCAGCTATGTTGACCTGGTTCTATGGCTCTGAAGCAGCTCTGCTTTCCTGTTTCATTGGCTCTAAAGTAGGTATGCTGACCTGGTTCTCTCTCTCTAAAGCAGTTCCGCTGACCTGGTTCTCTGGCTCTACAGCATCTCTGCTGACCTGGTTCTCTGGCTCTAGAGCATCTCTACTGACCTGGTTCTCTGGCTCTTTAGCAGCTATGTTGACCTGGTTCTATGGCTCTGAAGCAGCTCTGCTGACCTGGTTCTCTCTCTCTAAAGCAGCTCTGCTGACCTGGTTTCTCTGGCTGTAGAGCAGCTCTAATGACCTGGCTCTATGGCTATAAAGCAGTTCTGTTGACCTGGCTCTCTGGCTCTAAAGCAGCTATGTTGACCTGGTTCTATGGCTCTGAAGCAGCTCTGCTTTCCTGGTTCATTGGCTCTAAAGTAGGTATGCTGACCTGGTTCTCTCTCTCTAAAGCAGTTCTGCTGACCTGGTTCTCTGGCTCTAAGCATCTCTGCTGACCTGGTTCTCTGGCTCTAGAGCAGCTCCGCTGACCTGGTTCTCTTCCTCTAAAGCAGCTATATTGACCTGGTTTTATGGCTCTGAAGCAGCTCTGTTGACCTGGTTCTCTCCCTCAAAATCAGCTCTGCTGATCTGGTTCTCTGCTTCCGGAACATCTCTGCTGACCTGGTTCTATGGCTCTAAAGCAGCTCTGCTGACCTGGTTCTCTCCCTCTAAAGCAGCTCTGCTGACCTGGTTCCTCTGGCTGTAGACAAAATCTGCTGACCTTGTTCTCTCCCTCTAGAGCAGCTCTGCTGACCTGGTTCCCTGCCTCTAGAGAGTGCTCTGCTGACCCGATTCTCTGGCTCTAAAGCAGCTCTGCTGACCTGGCTCTATGGCTCCAAAACAGCTCTGCTGACCTGGTTCTCTGGCTCTAGAGCAGCTCTGCTGACCTGGTTCTCGCCCTCTAAATCAGCTCTGCTGACCTGGTTTCTTTGGCTGTAGAGCAGCTCTGATAACCTGGTTCTCTCCCTCTAGAACAGATCTGTTGACCTAGTTCTTAGGCTCTAGAGCAGATCTTGTGACCTGGTTCCCTAGTTGTAAAGCAGCTCTGCTGACCGGGTTCTCTGGCTCTAAAGCAGCTGTGCTGTCCTGGTTCATTGGCTCTAAAGTAGTTATGCTGACCTGGTTCTCTCCCTCTAAAGCAGTTCTGCTGACCTGGTTGTCTGGCTCTAAAGCAGCTCTGCTGACCTGGTTCTCCGGCTCTAGAGCAGCTCTGCTGACCTGGTTCTCTGGCTCTAAAGCAGCTATGTTGACCTGGTTCTATGGCTCTGAAGCAGCTCTGCTGACTTGGTTCTCTCTCTCTAAATCAGCTCTGCTGACCTGTTTTCTCTGGCTGTAGAGTAGCTCTGCTGACTTGGTTCTCTCCCTCTAGAGGAGCTCTGCTGACCTGGTTCTCTCCCTCTAAAGCAGCTCTGCTGACCTGGTTCCCTGCCTCTAGAGCAGCTCCGCTGACCTGGTACTCTGGCTCTAAAGCAGCTCTGCTGACCTGGCTCTATGGCTCTAAAGCAGCTCTGCTGACCTGGTTCTCTGGCTCTAAAGCAGCAATGTTGACCTGGTTCTATGGCTCTGAAGCAGGTCTGCTTTCTGGTTCATTCGCTCTAAAGTAGATATGCTGACCTGGTTCTCTCTCTCTAAAGCAGTTCTGCTGACCTGGTTCTCTGGCTCTACGGCATCTCTGCTGACGTGGTTCTCTGGCTCTAGAGCAGCTCTGCTGACCTGGTTCTCTGGCTCTAAAGCTCTATGTTGACCTGGTTCTATGGCTCTGAAGCAGCTCTGTTGACCTGGTTCTCTCCTTCAAAATCAGCTCTGCTGATCTGGTTCTCTGCTCCAGAGCATCTCTGCTGACCTGGTTCTATGGCTCTAAAGCCGCTCTGCTGACCTGGTTCTCTCCTTCTAATGCAGCTCTGCTGACCTGGTTCCTCTGTTTGTAGACAAGCTCTGCTGACCTGGTTCTCTCCCTCTAGAGCAACTCTGCTGCCCTGGTTCTCTCTCTCTAAAGCAGTTCAGCTGACCTGGTTCTCTGGCTCTACGGCATCTCTGCTGACGTGGTTCTCTGGCTCTAGAGCAGCTCTGCTGACCTGGTTCTCTGGCTATAAAGCATCTATGTTGACCTGGTTCTATGGCTCTGAAGCAGCTCTGTTGACCTGGTTCTCACCCTCAAAATCAGCTCTGCTGATCTGGTTCTCTGCCTCCAGAGCATCTCTGCTGACCTGGTTCAATGGCTCTAAAGCAGCTCTGCTGACCTGGTTTTCTCCCTCTAAAGCAGCTCTGCTGACCTGGTTCCTCTGGCTGTAGACAAGCTCTGCTGACCTGGTCCTCTCCCTCTAGAGCAGCTCTGCTGCCCTGGTTCTCTCTCCTTCTAAAGCAGCTCTTCTGACCTGGTTCCCTGCCTCTAGAGCATCTCTGCTGACCTGATTCCCTGGCTCTAAAGAGGCTCTGCTGACCTGGCTCTATGGCGCTAAAACAGCTCTGCTGACCTGGTTCTCTGGCTCTAGAGCAGCTCTGCTGACCTGGTTCTCTCCCTATAAATCAGCTCTGCTGACCTGGTTTCTTTGGCTGTAGAGCAGCTCTGCTAACCTGGTTCTCTACCTCTAAAGCAGCTCTGCTGCCCTGGTTCTTTCCATCTAGTACAGATCTGTTGACCTAGTTCTTAGGCTCTAGAGCAGCTCTTGTGACTTAGTTCCCTGGTTGTAAAGCAGCTCTGCTGACCAGGTTCTCTGGCTCTAAAGCAGCTGTGTTGTCCTGGTTCATTGGCTCTAAAGTAGTAATGCTGACCTGGTTCTCTCCCTCTAAAGCAGTTCTGCTGACCTGGTTCTCTGGCTCTACAGCAGCACTGCTGACCTGGTTCTCTGGCTCTAGAGCAGCTTTGCTGACCTGGTTCTCTGGCTCTAAAGCAGCTATGTTGAGCTGGTTCTATGGCTCTGAAGCAGCTCTGCTGACCTGGTTCTCTCCCTCTAAATCAGCTCTGCAGACCTGGTTATTCTAGCTGTAGAGCAGCTCTGCTGACCTGGTTCTCTCCCTCTAAAGCCTCTGCTGACCTGGTTCTCTGGCTCTAAAGCAGCTCTGCCGAACTGATTCTTAGGCTCTAGAGCAGCTCTGCTGACCTGGTGTTCTGGCTATAAAGCAGCTATGTTGACCTGGTTCTATGGCTCTACAGCAGCTCTGCAGACCTGGTTCTCTGGCTCTAGAGCAGCTCTGCTGGCCTGGTTCTTTCCCTCTTAAGCAGCTCTGCTGACCTGGTTCTCTCCCTCTAAAGCAGCTCTGCTGACCTGGTTTCTCTGGCTGTAGAGCAGCTCTGGTGACTTGGTTCCCTCCCTCTAGAGCAGCTCTGCTGACCTGGTTCTTTCCCTCTAAAGCAGCTCTGCTGACCTGGTTCCCTGCCTCAAGAGCAGCTCCGCTGACCTGGTACTCTGGCTCTAAAGCAGCTCTGCTGACCTGGTTCTATGGCTCTAAAGCAGCTCTGCTGACCTAGTTCTCTGGCTCTAAAGCAGCTATGTTGACCTGGTTCTATGGCTCTGAAGCAGCTCTGCTGTCCTGATTCATTGGCTTTAAACTAGTTATGCTGACCTGGTCCTCTCTCTCTTAAGCAATTCTGCTGACCTGGTTCTTTGGCTCTACAGCAGCTCTGCTGACCTGGTTCTCTGGTTCCAGAGCAGATCTGCTGACCTGGTTGTCTGGATCGAAAGCAGCTATGTTGACCTGGTTCTATGTCTCTGAAGCAGCTCTGTTGACCTGGTTATCTCCCTCAAAATCAGCTCTGCTGATCTGGTTCTCTGCCCCCAGAGCATCTCTGCTGCCCTGGTTCTATGGCTCTAAAGCAGCTCTGCTGACCTGGTTGTCTCCCTCTGAGCAACTCTGCTGACCTGGTTCCTCTGGCTGTAGACAAGCTCTGCTGACCTGGTTCTCTCCCTCTAGAGCAGCTCTGCTGCCCTGGTTCCCTCCCTCTAAAGCAGCTCTGCTGACCTGGTTCCCTGCCTCTGGAGCAGCTCTACTGACCTGATTCTCTGGCTCTAAAGCAGCTCTGCTGACCTGGCTCTATGGCTCTAAAGCAGCTCTGCTGACCAGGCTCTATGGCTCTAAAGCAGCTCTACTGACCTGGTTCTCTGGCTCTAAAGCAGCTATGTTGACCTGGTTCTCTCTCTCTAAAGCAGTTCTGCTGAGCTGGTTCTTTGGCTCTACAGCAGCTCTGCTTACCTGGTTCTCTTGTGAAGGACTGGGTTATTTAAGACCCAGCGGTGCCAGGGGACAACACCTGAAACCTTCGTGGGTTACCTGTTCCGGCGTACAAATGACAGAGACACGGGACACTTCCTTCGGCGTCAAAGATTCGAGGTTTATTTACTGCAGGGAACACAGAAGTCACAGGAAGTACAACGAGTGTAAGTTCGAGGAGACTGCTTCAAATTGCTACTGTGGATCGCTCCTTTTATACACGTTTCTCTCATAAGCTAACATGGTACACAAAGGTTTACAACTTGGTTCCCATAATTATCCCCGAGAGGGGTCGCTTTGATACATTCAAGGTCCGGAATATAAGCACAGAAACATTTGGCGGCTCCCAACTGTAAAAACCCATCTTCCCACCATTAGTACATTCCAATCGGCAGTAAACAGATCGAAGAAGGAACAAGAACAGGTGCAGAGGAAGGCAGATACAGTGGGGGAGATCGGAAAGGGTGTAAAAGGGGAGGTGTCAGGAAACACGAGCTACAGGCATCAAAGGGACGTGCCTAATGAGATGCACGGCTGAGACAATAGTCCGGCACGGCAAGATGAGCCTCGAGCGGGGCCATCTGCCTTACAGTATCATCCCCCTCGTCATAAAGACAATTTCAAAAGGACATGTGTCTTCCGCGGATGTCTTGGGAATCCCAGGGTCGCGAAACGGACAACGTCCGTTCGCTGGCTACTTGAGGGCAAGAAACAAAATGGATGCTATATCTAAGATGGAACCCGTGGGTACAGATGAAAATCCCACGTAACAAACGAACGGTTTAGGTTAGCACAGCGAAACTGCGCACACCCACTAAACTCGTCATTTGCGGTTCGTAGATACCAGACTCGACCATATTCGTGCGAGTCAAAAACATCACTTACAATCGTCACGGAACCTCAGACGCTTCTTTTGCCCTCATGTAGGCAAGCACTAGTCGGAATCATACTCGATATTCATCAGACCATCTAGATGTTGCTATAACATAGCTCTGTCCAACCGAGTCCCCTTGGTAACAGGTGGCTGTCTTATACACGTTGTAGCACAGAGGCCACATAAGGCAGGACCACACTGCACACAAAGGCAACACGTGAACAGGAATGCCACAACAACTCCGATAATCATCAGAATCTTCCAACCCCAAGTCGACATCAGGCCCCAAAACCACCCAAGCAGCGTCCAATCCCCTACGTCCACGTGTATGGACTCAGAGATCTTATGCAGCTTTGAGATGGCTTGATAGACAGTCGGAGCGTTATCTGGAATGAAAATACAGCAGCTCGAATGGATCACCTTACATACCCCACCTCGATCTGCTAAGATCACGTCTAAAACCATACGATTTTGTAACGTCATAAGCCTATCCGCCTGAAGTTCTGTGGTGATATTACCAAGGGCACTGGCAGTAATATTAGCTGTCGATTCCACCACTCGAGTCAACTGTCTAAGGTTCCTACTATTTACCATAGGCCCCCAAAACGGGAGGAAACCCTTGAAAAAGTCTCCTGCCTCTTGACCGGCAGTGTCCTCTTCGCTAATTACGCCTCTCACAACTCTAGTTTTGTGATAGTCTGCGTCTACAGTGAACGTCGGAGGCAACAGATTTGCGATAAAACATGAGCCCACAAAGTCGGAGGGCAACCATGCATACTCACGATCATGGCAGACAAAGTATGTACCCTTGGCAGCCAGGAACACAGGGGACGAGACCATCGGCAGAATGTAATTCTCGGTGCAAGCACTCTCTCCAAGTCGAGCTTTCGATCTTCGGCCACAACCCATTAGACAAAAATTACCAATGTGGGGTATGACCCATATCGGAGGCGAGCTTTTAAGCTGTTTTTCACTCGTGAGCGCACTATACTCGACCTTACTCAGGACCCTATAGGCTTGTACCTCTTCCTCTGGGATGAGCGACGGCTCATAGATATCTCTATCTAGATCTTCTATCGCTATAGACAAAGGCTTATGATACGAGCCAGGGCCAAAGTAGGGCGAACGTGGCTCTCGACTGGGGTAAGAATCTAGTGCACTTCGAAACATTGTTTGAAATGCTCGAGCTGAACCCTGGGAACAATACGGTAAGACCAGATATGGAATTCCCTTATCCGTGGTATGTGGCATCAGCCCACATACCCAACAATTAGTAGTATTAACCACTAACTGGTGCTGATGAAGGAGCTGAATAAAGGAATTATTTCGGAATTCTGCACGTCTAGCCTGCTCGTGTTCGGGTAGGATATGGAAAGAATGAGGGGATGCAGTGGAGGTAAGTTTAGGGTCAGAAGTAGGAGTAGGTATGGCAGAAGGTAAGAAGTACGACATCATATAATACACCCCACCCGCCAATAGTGCAGAAGCAGTCAAAAGCAATATGAACATTTGAAACATAAAACATTTGGTACGAATAAGTTGTTGCAGTTTGAATCTTTGCGCCTGAGCTTCTTCCAAGTCCATCAGCTTTGAAAACGCCATCCCCTATGACCGTCCGCAACGTTTCTTGACGCACTTCGTTCTGTGTAGCAGTAGTCAATCCCTAGGAGTTCCCAGGAACCGACGGTCTTTAACCTAGCGTCAAGACCTACTAACCAGAAGGAAGTACACGCGCCGCCCTATGGCCTTTATTCACAATGTATATGCAAAAATGTCTCTCAGCTGTGGAAGCAAAAACACATATGGAACAAAACTCAATATATACAAAAATAATTACAATGATTCGGGTGTTCAGACTGATCGTGGAAAACGGGAAATGCAATTGTCAAGGGGCAGAACGAAATCTTTTTATTTGTCCTTAGTGCTGGAACGCAAAAAGTATCGAGTTTTCCCAGGACGTGTATGTTCATCAAACAAAGGATCCGATGAGGGAACAGAGTCCTGCTGATCAGTCGAATGTTCCGGTCTTGAGTCTTTTGGTGGCAAATGTTCAACAATGTCTTTCTGCTGCACTGAGGATTCTCCGACAAGTTGTGCGTCGCTAAAAGGTACAAAAGCCGGCAATCCTTCGGATTCAGCTGAAGCAATGCCCCTCCTCACCCACGAGTCTGCCGGTAAGGGTATAGGAACTTTCTTCGTATGGGTGGCATGCACCCAATGTTTTCGGCCTTCTAAACGAACGGCAGTCCTCGTGGCAAGGAGGACCTGGTAGGGTCCAGTGAAGCGGGGTTCCAAGTTCTTCTTACGGGCAAAGTTGCGGGTTACCACCCAGTCTCCGGGCTGGAGCTGGTGGCCTGGACCCTCCGTCTGCGTCGGCAATGCTTCATAAACCTGTTGGTGAATTAACCTCAGTTTAGCAGTCAGATCATGAAGATAGTCAATCAACATTGGATACTCAAGACTAGAGAACACACCTGGTCTAGGGACCCCCCAGACATTCGCAGGACGACCGAACACTATTTCATAGGGACTGAGCCCTACTCGGGAGTGTACGGTTGCCCTAGTTGACAGTAAAGCTAAGGGTAAAGCGTCAGGCCACGAAAGACCAGTCGTAGCCTGAATCTTCGCTAGCTTTAGTTTAAGGGTACCATTATACCCTTCGACCAAACCAGCTGACTGGGGATGATTGGCGCTATGGAATTTTTGATTAATTCCAAGGCCCTTACACACACTCTTCATCACACTCCCCACAAACTCACTTCCGTTATCAGACCATACAATCCGAGGCATTCCATACCGAGGAAAGTATTCCTTCAGTAGGATTTTCGCAGTCGACAGGGCAGTATTTTCTTTGAGAGGGTAGGCTTCAATCCATCGGGAGAACGCGCAAACCACAACTAAAACATATTTCAGGTTATTGCATCTCTCCATATGGATGAAGTCTAATTGAATTACTTCAAAGGGATATGAAGGGGGAGCAAAATGTCCAGGAGGTGTTGGGGTTCCCTTACCAGGATTGTACAACATACATACCATACAATTCTTAACCAATCGTTCAGCACATTTCGTAATGCCATCATTCTTCCACACATGGGATAACAACTTACAAATACCTTTCACACTAATATGTGCTAACCCATGCGCCATTGTCACAACAGCTAGCACATACGCATCCGGCAACATCCATCTCTTATGTTCCGACAAATCAACCCAACAACCATTCGCATCCAACTTTCCCGTACTTTCTTTCCACTTCGTCTTTTCAGTCTCGGTGGCCTCATCTTGAATCGCTTTCACACTCTCAATAGTGTCCTCACACATACTAGTCTCTGTAGGCCACCTAACCGAACTCGTCACATACATTCTAGTGCTAAGGTTCCGGGCAGTCTACTTAGCAGTCTCATCCGCGAACGCATTACCACGACCAACATCATCCGTCACCTTACGATGTGCACTACATTTAACAATCGCTACCTGCTTAGGCAACGTAAGTGCATCCAAAAGATCATTCACAAGTTGTCCATGCTGAATCTTCGTACCATGCGACGTCATGAAACCTCTCTCTCTCCACAATCGTCCAAAGCTATGGGCGACGCCAAACGCATATTGGCTGTCGGTAAACACATTCACCCGTTTCCCTTTTGCCAACACGCACGCTCTAGTTAGAGCGATCAGCTCTGCAGCCTGGGCAGAGTTCTGATTCAATCTTGCAGCCTCCACGACAGTATTCAAAGTTACAACAGCATACGCAGTAGTCACATCACCATTCGGCAATTTAAAACATGAACCATCCACATACAAAGTCCCATCGGGATCTTCCAAAGGAGTGTTTTTAAGGTCCACTCGACCTTTTGTTTCCTCTTCTGTTCTCAAATAGCAGTCATGGGCTGCTATTTCATCTGACCCTGTGCTAATTGGTAACAATGTCGCCGGGTTCAGAACATTGCAACGTTTTATCTGAATATGACTTGCCAACAGTGTCAACTCGTACTCGTACTCGTACGATTCAAAAGAGTGTCAACTGCATGCGGAACCATCACCGTAAGCATATTATCCATGACCAATCTTGCTGATTGTCGGATCGAGACCGCGGCTGCCGCCGTTGCTCTTAAACAACTCGGCAATGCTCTAGCTACCGGGTCCAAGGTCGAGGAAAAATATGCGCATGGACGCTGCTTATCACCGAAAGGTTGCGTTAAAACACTCAACGCACAACCTTCCCTCTCGTGAACGTATAGTGTAAACGGCTTGCTATAGTCAGGAGTACCTAACACAGGAGCCGAACACAATGCGTCACGCAATTCAGAAAAACTTTTCTGACATTCGTCCGTCCATGGTAAAGGAGTTGAAACATCCTTGCACGTAAGAGCCACCAATGGTTTCGCTAACAATGAAAAATTCGGAATCCACTGTCTGCAGTATGACGTTATACCTAAAAAGGCACGCACATCTCTTTGGGTTTTTGGCACGGATATGCGCGCAATTGCTGCAATTCTTTCTGGGGTCAACCTTCTCCCCTCCTTTGACAATAAGTGACCTAGATAGGTTACTTCTTGACAACAATATTGAAGTTTAGAAGGAGACACCTTGTGATGCAAGTCACAGAGATGCTGCAACAACGATATAGTGGCGATTTTGCAAATGTCCTGAGTATCGGCAGCCACCAATAGGTCATCGACGTATTGGATTAAGGCCGCACCAGCCGGCAACACAAACGCATCCAGTTGACCCTTCAAGGCTTGACTGTAAATAGATGGACTTTCACAGTAGCCCTGAGGAGCGCGTTTAAACCGGAAGCTGCGACCACCAAGAGAGAAACCGAAGAGGTCTCTGCTCTCTTCGGCAATCGGAATGCTAAAGAAAGCATTCTTCAGATCAATCACCGAGAACCATGATGCAGAAGCTGGAATCAGAGTCAGTAGCGCCGTGATGTCAGGCACAACAGGGAATTGAGGAATCACAATTTTATTGACCTCCCGTAAATCGATAACAAAACGATAAACAGGTGGTTTAGAAGGATCAGTACGTTTTAGAATGGGCAGTACAGGGCTGTTGCACACGTTTCCCCGAGTTTCTTCAATAACATCTTTCTCGATCAGATCATAGATGATCGCTAACAGCGCTCGCTCACCATCAAGAGAGATACGATACTGGGGAATACGTGGCAATCGCACATTAGATTTCACATGAACAACATAAGGGGAGATGTCGAGCAGGCCCACGTCATTGGGACCTGTTGCCCACAAAGATGCAGGAAGAGAACTCAATTCCGGTGGAAGCTTATCGAGAGACAAATACATTGGAGAGACAACTCTCTCACCCAAAGTAAGCTTTACACCCGCAGGAGAACAATGCAAAGTCGCATACAAACGTTTTAGCAAATCCAGGCCCAAGAGATTTTCACCACATCCAGTAGTCAAAATCAGCGGAGCTTCAAGCTTACGTGGCCCAATTGTGAGTGGCAATGGGCACGAAACCGGATTGCTAACAGGGGCGCCAGAGAATCCAACGGAAACATTTGTTAAGCCAGACAAAGGTGCGCCAGGGAGTTTCGAATGCATGATGGAACTTTTCGCTGCACCAGTGTCCAACAGAAAAGGCTCAACCACGCCCGATGTAGCAACTGCGACGTAAGGCCCTCTCTGATCAACCGGAACTGATACCACTCCCTCTCCTTGTCTATGGCTGTCCTAGTAATTACTGTCGTCAGTTCCCTGATCGACGTAATAATCATCTACATTGTACTGCGCAGATCGTCCTTGCGAAGATCCACGTTGATCAAAACAATTGTTAGAATTTGATGAATTGTCTGAACGATCATTGGGAGCACCTCGACCTCTACCACGTGATGTCTGCTGAGAACCACCACGACCTCCTCTAGATGTGTTACCACTATTACGCTCATTTAAAGCCGGACAATGGAATTTTAGGTGACCCTCTTGTCTACAATAGGCACACTGATTGTACCCTAACGATGATCTCTGCGAAGAGGAGTCATTTTGCGATTGCGACCTATTAGATTGCGGCTGCGATCGATTACGTTGTTGCGAATCATTCTGATTCGAACGCGGAGGATACGCTTGCTGCAACAACACTTTAGTTTTAAGTTCTTTCGTCTTTTTATCAGCACGGTCGTTCTCTTCTTTCTCCCTATTCTCATAATATTGAGCCGTAGCCAATATTTGAGCAGATGTAGAGACAGCCCACGCACTCTCAGAATTTTTTAATTTATTGCTCAAGTCGGGCAATAAGTTTGAAACAAATTTATCCACAAACAACCGCTGACCACCCTCAGTACTCATATCCTGACCACTGTGGTCAATGAATGCCTCCTCAAATCTAGTAAAGAAATCGGAGACACTCTCGTCTTTCTTCTGTCTACAAGCTGACAACTTGTCCCAGTTTACCCTCATAGCTGGCATAAGCGTTGTCATCAAGGTAATGATTCTCTGAGGGAGAGCCGTAATGAGCTGTTCAGGTTTAGTCCCACCAGTTTGTCGTGCATCTGCCGCAATAAGAGCAGCCCAATCTCCACCTAATTCGTTTGCATGGTTTTCCTGACGAATCTTAGCCCATACCGGTTGTGGTACAACATTGCCAAACAGCATATCGATATCGGCGAGATTCATTATCGTAGCGTCTACGAGCTGCGATAATTCTTTATAGTACCCTGCAGGATTTTTGCGAGGGTCAGGCAAAGATTGCTTCACCTGTAACACTTCCGATCGTTTCCATGGGAGATGTATCCATACTCTCTGGAAATGCGGCAGGACAACAGGAACGGCAGTAGCATCACCTGGCATCCACACTGGTGGAACTTCACGCATAGGAAACTGACCAGACGGATCTAACTGTCTCTCAACATCCTCAACAAACAATGCTTGAGGTATCGGAGAGGGACGAAGAGATAACAATTGCTCAACAGCGCGTCGAACATTAGTATCCACTATCATTCCGCTCGAGAACTGAAGCTGTAGATTAGTCAAAGCGGTTAATACATCTTCCGATGCATCAGCCGATATTTGGTCACGCAGAACTTTACACATTTCTTCGAAGACAAATCTTTGTGTCGGTATATTGAATTGACAAAACGTATCAAGCACAGTACGTGGAGGATTTCTAAACGGGTGCGTCATCCACCCCATCGCCATATTATACAACGCAGCACGTTCCCTATTACCGGGAAGTTGGCTACGCCTTTGAGGACCGTCCGAACCAGCGGACTCGAGAATAGGTCCAAGAGAATTAAAGAAGCTAGCAGCAACAGAAGGAGTACGACGTCTAGTAGTTGGAGAAGTATACGATAGAGTAGAAACAAGAGAAGGAGTAGAAACAGAAGAAGCAGTAGGCGTAAGTAGAACAGGAGCAGTAGCGGGAGCAGGAGTATGTGGAAGCATAAGCGGAGGAGCAGTAGGAACAGCAATAGGCAAGGGAGCAGGAACAGTCGGAAGAACAGGTAGAGGAGCAGGTACAGGAGCAGGGACAGGAGGAACCACAGGAGCTGTGGTACCCTGTACGTACGGAGGTGGTGATTTCATAAGATAAGACATTAAGGGATCCTCAACTAATTCTTCCTTTTTATCCGACTCCGTTGGTAAAGCGGGATAACATTTATCTATAGACATACGCTGAAGCCTATCAAAAACTTCCTTTTCCTTTTCCTCCTTATCACGCTGAAACTGCTCTGCTTTCTTTACAATGGTAGCAACACCATCTCTCTGATTGCGTTTAGTCTGTCTGATCTCTTTCTGTCGGGCTTCTTTACGCCACAACCGAAAGGCATCAAACATGGCCGGCCTTGACTTTTTCTTAAACAATTTAGCCTCGAGGTTATCTAAAATGGGGGTCTCAAAACTACCATGAGGAGGCCAACTAAGGACACCGTCTTTTTTAGTATAACGAATCCAATATTCATTAAAGGTGATCGGACCTAACCCGTGCTTACTGTAAAGCTCATAAGTTGGAGTTCCAACCGGAGGTATCGGACACGAGTCCTCCAGTCGGGAATCCGCACCACAACGTCTGAAACAACTGAACAAAGTACTACGACCAGGCATCTTGCACAGTAGCCGAGTTTCACAAACGTCAAGGGTTACAGGATTTACCAAGTCCCAGCAAAGAGCGAAAACCCTCGGTTTTTGGCAACTGCAGATGTCAAATAACACAACAAAGAACCAAGTACTAAGAACCACAAATGCAATGGAACCATGCAACAACTAAGAACCACAACTAAGGACTCTGGGAGCGACCCACAAATACTTAACTCAAAGATCGATGGCGTCACCAGGAAGGCCCGTCAATCATCTCGCTGTACCAAGGTCTACGCCAGGCGCCAAAACAGGTCTACAGTCAGGGCAGCAGTCCGTCGCAGCCGTCAGGAGGCGGGAATCTTCGCGGGAAAAGTCTTCGGGCCACTTATTTCGACAACAGGATCGATGAAGCGGAGTGCACCTTCCCTCGGAGATTTCACACGAAGTTCCTCACGATCGTCGGGCTTGGACCGGTACCACTGATGCAGCCCCACGTGGGGCGCCAACTGAAGGACTGGGTTATTTAAGACCCAGCGGTGCCAGGGGACAACACCTGAAACCTTCGTGGGTTACCTGTTCCGGCGTACAAATGACAGAGACACGGGACACTTCCTTTGGCGTCAAAGATTCGAGGTTTATTTACTGCAGTGAACACAGAAGACACAGGAAGTACAACGAGTGTAAGTTCGAGGAGACTGCTTCAAATTGCTACTGTGGATCGCTCCTTTTATACACGTTTCTCTCATAAGCTAACATGGTACACAAAGGTTTACAACTTGGTTCCCATAATTATCCCCGAGAGGGGTCGCTTTGATACATTCAAGGTCCGGAATATAAGCAGAGAAACATTTGGCGGTTCCCAACTGTAAAAACCCATCTTCCCACCATTAGTACATTCCAATCGGCAGTAAACAGATCGAAGAAGGAACAAGAACAGGTGCAGAGGAAGGCAGATACAGTGGGGCAGATCGGAAAGGGTGTAAAAGGGGAGGTGTCAGGAAACACGAGCTACAGGGATCAAAGGGACGTGCCTAATGAGATGCACGGTTGAGACAATAGTCCGGCACGGCAAGATGAGCCTCGAGCGGGGCCATCTGCCTTACAGTATCATCCCCCTCGTCATAAAGACAATTTCAAAAGGACATGTGTCTTCCGCGGATGTCTTGGGAATCCCAGGGTCGCGAAACGGACAACGTCCGTTCGCTGGCTACTTGAGGGCAAGAAACAAAATGGATGCTATATCTAAGATGGAACCCGTGGGTACAGATGAAAAACCCACGTAACAAACGAACGGTTTAGGTTAGCACAGCGAAACTGCGCACACCCACTAAACTCGTCATTTGCGGTTCGTAGATACCAGACTCGACCATATTCGTGCGAGTCAAAAACATCACTTACAATCGTCACGGAACCTCACTTGTCTGGCTCTAATGGCTCTGAAGCAGCTCTGTTGACCTGGTTCTCTCCCTCAAAATCAGCTCTGCTGATCTGGTTCTCTGCCTCCAGAGCATCTCTGCTGACCTGGTTCTATGGCTCTAAAGCAGCTCCGCTGACCTGGTACTCTCCCTCTAAAGCAGCTCTGCTGACCTGGTTCCTCTGGCTGTAGACAAGCTCTGCTGACCTGGTTCTCTCCCTCTAGAGCAGCTCTGCTGCCCTGGTTCCCTCCCTCTATAGCAGCTCTGCTGACCTGGTTCCCTGCCTCTAGAGCAGCTCTGCTGACCAGATTCTCTGGCTCTAAAGCAGCTCTGCTGACCTGGCTCTATGGCTCTAGAGCAGCTCTGCTGACCTGGTTCTCTCCCTCTAAATCAGCTCTGCTGACCTGGTTTCAATGGCTGTACAGTAGCTCTGCTGACCTGGATCTCTACCTCAAGTCAAGTCAAAGATCACTTTATTCGAGTAGATAAAAATCATAAAAGTATGCTATACAAATACATAAAAACATCATACAAAACTTTAAAAACTTTAAAAATACTGTACATTTTAAATTTCATTAACAGTACATATAAAATGACCTAGCGCACAGGAATTACATTGTTATCTTGAAATAATTCATGGACCCATTTTTGAAAATATATGAAAAACGGAGCAAAGCTTAGAAATTAATTCATACTATCAGGTATAGGACAAACATTTACATTAACTCCATCTAGACTCGTATGAGATCTCTTCCGTCTAGCACGAATAGAAGCAATCAAAAAATTGGCTACACAAAACATCACTCGATGATTTTCCATTAATTGTAAGAACAACAATGCAGGTTTCACCTGTAAAAACCCCATTTCCCTTAGAAGAGGCTTGATATACTTTACCCTACCTTCCGAGAAGAAGGGGCAAAAAAAGATAAAATGTGACAAATCCTGGTCGGAAAAATTATCGCATTCACATGGAACATTTTCCATTGGCGTGCACCAATTTTCATATTTACCCAACAGAAAGTGTGCCTGGTTGAATCTAAATTTGGTTAGCAACCAACGGTGATAAGGACGGTCAGATATGGTTGCATTGACATTGAACTGATCAACAAAAAATGTGATCTTACTGTCGATTTAGAAATTTCAATCGACTCTCGATCCATTTCACGGCACCTAATGAAATTCTGTTTTACCCAGTTTATGTCATCTTTAGTCAAATTTTCCGGATGTAAGTATAATTCCGGGCGACCCAGGAGTGCAGTAGATGTTTTGATGTATGCCAGCCATTTGATATCAGCCACTCTATCCAGCCCCAAACAGTCTTTAATAATTTTATGGTTCAGTGTTAGTTTGGGGTTAAGCCAAGTTCTGATCCATAGTAAAAGCGGTGCCATGTTTAGCATGTCCGCAATATAGCCCATACCCAGCTCTACATGGACCGCAAATGAGGAAGTGGATTGGGGAAGGCCTAGGAGAGCTCGCAAAAATTTGTTTTCCTCTCTCTGAATCAAAGTTAAGTCTTTATAACCCCAGATTGCTGCCCCATACCTGGCTATGGCCATAGTTTTGGCTCTGTAAATCGCCAAGATGGCCTCAGGGGGTTTCCCACCCAATCTTTTTGCGAAGCCAAGTATTGCAGCCGATGACTTTTTCACTGCTGCTCTTTTATTTGCCACTTGGGGGGCCCAGCTGCCCAGGTCATCAAACACTACACCCAGATATGTTAAAATTTTTACTTTTGATATTACTGAGCCATTGCACAAGAGCGTCTTGGTATTATTCCTCCCTTTCCCCACAAACATCACATGCGATTTCTCCACATTAATTACAAGTTCCAGGTTTTGCATAAAATTCCCAAAGGAGTTTAAGAGGCGTTGCAAACCTACGGGAGTCCTTGACAGCAAAACTGTATCATCAGCATATAGTAATACTGGTAATTTAGTACCCCCCATACATGGGACGTCTGCAGATGCCGCCGCCAAATTTACACTTAATGCATTAATGTATAAAGAAAATAATATTGGGGCCAAAATACACCCCTGTCGTACTCCCCTCACGGATTTAAAGTCAGCCGTGCACTTCCCATCTTGTGACATGCGTATAGCCGCTTTCAGGTCCCTATGCAGATCGGCCATGAAGTACACCAATGCCTGGTCTAGGCCCATATCCAGGAGCATAGTCCACAGCTTTGACCTATTCACTAGGTCAAAAGCTGTGGACAAGTCCATAAACGCTAGATAGATTGACCCCTCTGCAGCCACAGTGTATTTACTGACTATTAGTTGTAAATTGAGGCACTGGTCCTCAGTACCTCTGCCAGATCTGAAACCATACTGTGCATCGCACAAGATGTCATTTCATTTCATAAAGCTTTATTCGGAACATTTAAAAAAAAAAACATGTCCATAAAAGCACAAATAATACAGACAATTCATACATTTCTTAGAGGCAAACATGATATACATATAAATCAACTAACAAAATACACATATTACAAAATATCCAGAGGGGGATGGAATAAATAATTAAAAATGATCAGAAGTTTTAATTTAAAAACACATACTTTTCCTGGCGCTAATTGCTTTATATAAAAAGGTTGCAGTAAAAAAACAAATGTCCGCATGATTCAGATTAAAAATCAGTTTCATAGCCTCTGTTGTGTCTCTCACTCCAAATCTAATGAATAATGGCTTCAGATATAATTTCCTTAACTCAGTGTACAAATCACAAGTTAACAAAAAGTGCTTAGTGCATTGTTTGGACTTATTGTCACATTTACAGGGACCAACAGGGCGCGATTTGATGTTAGGCCACGCGACCAGATGATGTGCTATACCCATCCTCATTCTGGTCAATACAAACTGCTGTGAGGATCTAGTCACCTGTGATAAATATGGTCTGAAACCGGTAAATTCATTCAAGTTATTGTATAGTACACAAGTTGTTAATTTAGAGTCCTCCAAATGATGCCTTTCGTTACAGTCATTTAAAAATATTGTTTTCACGTCAGATTTGGAGATTTCCGAAAGCCTGTAGGGGTCCATTAAAACATTGATACCAAATAAATTTTGTATACGGTCAATAATGTAACCGATCCAGGGGATCTTCAAGTGTTGGTCCAATAGAAGGCAGTCCTTAATAATTGCTCTGTTCAAAGTGGTACCTTCGCTGAGCCAGATCGAGCGCCACAATAGAATGGGCCTTAACATGATCAAATCATGTAGGGCTTGGGTCCCTGTTTCATTGTATACCAAGGAGTTGGAAGTAGACCTGGGTAAGCATAGGAGCTTTTTCAGGAAGAGGTTCTCCTCTACCTGCAAGCTCTTAGCAGTTATCACCCCCCAGACACCTGCCCCGTACAGGGCAGCCGAACGGCATTTAGATTTATAGATGTTTAACATATCTTTAATGCGTCTATTCCCCAGTTTCTTGGCAAACAGAAAGACCCCGTTGGCACTCCTAGTCATCTTAGTTCGGACCACCTTATGTTCAGTGGCCCAGCTCCCGTTATGCGAAAAGGTAATTCCCAGATAGCAAAAATTTTCAACTTTTTTCACTGGTTCACCATCAATAACATAGTGGGTTTTCCCGTTTCTTTTAACTTTTCCAGAGCTACATTCCATTACATAAGTCTTAGCCTTATTAATCACCAGTTTCCTATTCTTAATAAAGGATACAAAGCAATCCATTAAGCGTTGGAGACCCAATGGTGTCCTTGACAGTAACACTGCGTCGTCCGCATAGAGTAATACTGGTATGTTAAAATTATTAACTCTAGGGGCATCTGCAGCGACTGCCTGCAGGGCAGATTCAACCTCATTAATAAAAAGGGTAAAAAGAAGGGGCGCAAGAACGCCCCCCTGTCTGATGCCCCTTCCTATCCCAAACTTAGTGGTACACTCTCCATTGGGTCCATAGCGAACATTGGTGCGAAGTTTTTCATACAAACGGGCTAAGAAGTAAATAATCCCCTCTGGAGCACCCATCTCCAGTAGTTTGGCCCATAGTATTGCATGATCTACCAGATCAAAGGCACTACTAAGGTCGGCGAAACAGAGATAGAGCGACCCGTTTTTTGCCTTGGTATATTTACCCACCAATAGCTCTAGATTCAAACACTGTTCTATAGTACCACGGCCTTTTCTAAAACCGAACTGACAATTACTTAAAATCTCATTAGATTCAGCCCACTCTTCTAATCTTACAAGAAGGACCCTACTCATGATTTTAACAGATGAATCCAACAACGATATAGGTCTATAATTTTTTGCATCCCCACGATCTCCTTTTTTTAAAATAGGGATGATTATTGACTCTTCCCATGTAGACGGTATATTACCGCTAACAGCTGTGTTAAAGATTTTGGTGAGCAAGGGCCCCCATATATCTGGGGCGGTCTTATACACGTCAATGGGAACGCCAACTGGCCCCTGGGCCTTGCCTCCTTTGCTAGATCTAATACTAGCCATGGTTTCACTGATAGTTATATCTAAGGCAAGGATGGGCCACCTATCCCCATTAATATCTTTTAAATTACAAGAATAAAAGATTTTAGAAAAATGTTGGATCCATGAGTCCATGCTCACGTTAGAAGTGAGTTCAGGAACCCTATCATCTTTTAAAAATGGGCTATTTACCGTGGACCAAAACAGGGTAAAATTGTTCGTGTCTGCTGCTAGGGTGAGGTTATCCCAAGCCTCTTGCTGTAATTCAGCTTTCCTACGTTTCAGGGTAGAATTAAAACCCTGTCTAAGTTGGGCCACCAAAGCTTTGTCCCTCGGTTTGGCTGCAAGGGCCTCTTTGAGTTCTTTACGGGCATTGGTACAGGCATGATCAAACCAGCCTCTTGGACACCTTGCTTTGGACCCCGCCTTTTTAGTGAATTTTTTGTTAATAATGGAGTTAATATTGTTGAAGTGATCAATACTGTCGGACGAGGTGTCTACACATTCTAAGATTGCCGCTATATCTATCACACAGCTAGATATAATTAAATCTGAAGTTATGGCAGCTTTATCTCCTTTCCACCTCAATCTGTATCCATTCTGTCTATGGGGTTCAATGTTGTTGATAATACCATTTTCACAGACATGATTTTTTACCCAAAAGGTTAGTTCAGTGGTCAAACAGTTATGGTCACTCAGCATATTATCAATCACATTAGGCATCGGACATAACCGGGCAATAGTTGCTGACATACACATAAAATCAATAACGGTGTTAGCGCCCCTTCCTTTAAAAGTTGGGATATTACCACCCGAGTCATTTTTAGCTTTATCCAAAATTTCCAAATCGTGATGAATCATAAAGTTATTCAAAGTTTCCCCGTAAGTGTGGTGTGGAAAGTGGGCTTCAGCTTCCCCCTGTCGGTTATACACACCACAAACTTTCTGGGTGGATAATGGGCATACAGATACATTAAAATCCCCCACAAAAATAAATTCAAATACATTATTAAAATTCCGCACGAAATTGTTCACCGCCGTATCTAGTTCATTAATCACCAAATGTCTAGTGTTGTCAAATACATTATTGTAGAAATTTATCAATAGGATATTTCTGCCTGGTTCTTGTGTAAGCCATAGGATTTGAGAATGCGCACCCACGTTAACAAATCTTTTAACAAGAATAGGTAGTTTGACAGAAATTAACACCAACAAACCCCCTTTAGCTCTGCCATGGGGTGAGGGTAGTGCTGGAAGCTCGTAAGATACATACCCATCAATACCATTACATTTTTTACTCCATGTTTCCTGGAAACATAGGATGTCAAACAAATGCACAAAATCTATCCAGCCTAAGGCATCCTCCTTGGCCACAATTCCCGCAATGTTCCAACTAGCAATATGACAGGTTATATTCTCTCTTTCATTGCTAGCGTTTGACAATTCAACACTAGGGATGGACATGTTATTATCAATATTAAAAAGCTCTATGCTAGGTATAGAGTTTATGGTGTCTCCCCCATTCAACGTACAGTTCAAACTTACATTACTTATTTCATTACTTAACAATACGGCCGCTTCATTAGAATTCCTAGACTCTAAGTCTCTATGGGGTTCAATCTCATGTCAATCATTCTGATCTAGGTGACTCAAGGACTGAAACCTATTTTGAGTTGGGACCTGGTACACCATTCCATTATCAAACAAAGGGGAGTTACCAAATGGAACAAAAGGGTTAGGGGTATGCATTAAAGGGACATTCCCCCCAAACATAGGGTTCCCCATGTATGGCGGCGGAATGAATGGACCATGTTGTGGACCAAAGAAGAAGTTAGGCAACGATGGCCTATTTACCATATGGGGGTAGGTGGGATTGCTCAGAGCCTTTTCCTTACAATTAGATGGCGGTTGCCTGCCGAGGTGGTTATAAAAATACCCCAACGGCCTAGCAATTACTTCGGTCTCGGACTGCGTAATTGAAGCTGCTCTAAGCAGGACCGTTGCCACGTGTTGAGGGTGCTTAAAGTTTATAATCACGCAGTCCCCTTCACCTATTTTTTTGGTGTTACCTATCCAATTTACTCTCCTGATGGAGATAATTTGGTCAGCGTAGCCGACTGGATAGCCACAATGACGATTTAGCCAGGAAATGGTTTTATTTCTCAAAGAATCTGGTGTCTCATATTCACTTGGGGACTGAGTGAGAATAGGGACATTAGTTAAAACCACCACGTAAGGTACACAGTCGGGTGGTAGATCAACAGGGCGTCTACAAATCCTAGTAGGCTCCCCGTTTAGTCCTCTCATCGTATCAGTTGGAATTGGCACCGTAGGTGCTGATGTTTGCGTAGGGGCTTGCATGGGTGTTGATGATTTAACACCCATTGGATTACCTGTAACCCCTTGGTTAGATGGATTTGAGGAACTCCCTCCCTCCTGTGACAAAGTAGGTGGTGGCCTCTGTGATTTCGTCGAATCTTTATTAGAGTGTTTCCTGGCCAAAGTGGAGCTGACACTGGTAGAGGCTTGTGACTGCTCCTTATCCCTGGTGGGAGCAGTAACAGGACCAATTGACTGTTTAATGCCAGCTAAGGACTTTTCCAAATTGTCTGCGCGGTTACCCACCATACCCCTTAACCTGGTTACTTCCTCCTGAAGATCTCCTATTTTAGTTATCAGTGGCTCTATAACCATACTAAGTTTACTAAGAATTACATTTGTTAATGAGTCAATTTGATCAGGCTTCAGAGAAACATAATTATCAAGATTCACAGATACTAAATCATTGGTATGTTCCACTTGGGTCGTGTCCTTTTTCCTTCTAGAGATATGACTACTTCTCTTAGGGATGGGTTTTCTGCAGGCACGCATAAATTTAGATGCCCTCCCAAGTTGCTGAGGTGTCCCCTCGAGATTGTTACCTTGATCTTCCTCCCCCATTATAGACTGGTCTAATATATTGGTTACTTCAACATTAACACAAGTGGTGCTATTGTTAAGTTCCACAGGTGCGACCATCTCGTGAACAGTATTGTTAAGATTTACAGAGTTTACATGATTGTTTACATCAGCGGAAAGAGGATCAGCAATAATACTTTTTCTCAATGACTTCCTCCTGTCACTGTTGATTTTAGACACCACTTTAAGTAAGTAGTTATCCGGTAATGTACTTTGGACTGACATTGCAGAGGGTTTCAGTGACAATAATCCGTAGAACTCTAGTTAAAATACGTGGGGTAACAGTGACTTGTACAGGGTTTGTCCATCAATAGTACTCACAGTTCGTGCCAAGGGGGCTGGCCCTGCCCAGCCTCTTCTGGCCCCTGACGGCCACAGACGGCCCCGCCCTTGTCCCGGGCTTCTCCCGGTCGCTCCCGCGCGCGACTCGCGGGGCGAGAGGGGGTGTCAGCCTTTATTCGGCGCCTCCGGCGCTCACTGCGCGTCACGGGCGCGCTGTTTGCTGAGGGAATGCTGGGGAGTGTGGTCCGGTTACACGGGACGCCTCCCTCGCCTCCCGGCGTGTGTCTCCTGTTGCTGCTTTTTCCGCCGTTCCCCTCACGGCAATGCCCGATGGCCAAAGCGTCAGGTAAGCCTGTTGTTCTCCCACTGGGCTCCCGGGGGGTCAGCCTTTATTCGGCGCCTCCGGCGCTCACTGCGCGTCACGGGCGCGCTGTTTGCTGAGGGAATGCTGGGGAGTGTGGTCCGGTTACACGGGACGCCTCCCTCGCCTCCCGGCGTGTGTCTCCTGTTGCTGCTTTTTCCGCCGTTCCCCTCACGGCAATGCCCGATGGCCAAAGCGTCAGGTAAGCCTGTTGTTCCCCCACTGGGCTCCCGGGGGGTCAGCCTTTATTCGGCGCCTCCGGCGCTCACTGCGCGTCACGGGCGCGCTGTTTGCTGAGGGAATGCTGGGGAGTGTGGTCCGGTTACACGGGACGCCTCCCTCGCCTCCCGGCGTGTGTCTCCTGTTGCTGCTTTTTCCGCCGTTCCCCTCACGGCAATGCCCGATGGCCAAAGCGTCAGGTAAGCCTGTTGTTCCCCCCAAGATGTCATTATTTGTTTCCCACGATACAATCTTATTTAGGATCACCTTCCCTAATATTTTAAAGGACGAATCCAACAATGATATCGGCCTATAACATCTTGCATCCCCCCTCTGGCCCTTCTTGAAAATGGGGACTATTATAGACCGTGACCAAGTCGTAGGCAATCTACTTTTATCAATGCTGGCTTTATTAAAAATATTTGTAAGGGCGATTGACCATATTGAAGGGTTGGATTTATACATGTCTGCAGGGACCCCATCTGGGCCCGGGGCCTTATGAGCAGTTGTATCTTCAATAGCCTTTAGGACTTCCTTAATGGTGAACCGCAAGGGTGACCCTGGTTGTTCACTTACTGGTGGTACAAATGGGCCTATCTGGAGATTACTCCCATATATTTTTTCGAAGTGAAGCAGCCAGTCTTTTTCAGATATATTTAATTCCAGCGGAGAGTTGTCATTCTCGCTAAACAAGGGAGTATTTATGATTCCCCAAAATTTGGAACTATCCTTCAGGGTGGCCCTGTCATAGAGTGAGTCCCAAGCATTATTCTTAATCTCTTTCTTACGTATCTCTACAACAGATTTATAATTTTTCCTTAGTCTAGCCACTAATTCGGTGGATCTCTACCTCTAAAGCAGCTCTGCTGCCCTGGTTCTTTCCCTCTAGAACAGATCTGTTGACCTAGTTCTTAGGCTCTAGAGCAGCTCTTGTGACCTGGTTCCCTGGTTGTAAAGCAGCTCTTCTGACCAGGTTCTCCGGCTCTAAAGCAGCTCTGCTGTCCTGGTTCATTGGCTCTAAAGTAGTTATGCTGACCTGGTTCTCTCCCTCTAAAGCAGTTCTGCTGACCTGCTTCTCTGGCTCTACAGCAGCTCGGCTGACCTGGTTCTGTGGCTCTAGAGCAGCTCTGCTGACCTGGTTCTCTGGCTCTAAAGCAGCTATGTTGACCTGGTTCTATGGCTCTGAAGCAGCTCTGCTGACCTGGTTCTCTCCCTCTAAATCAGCTCTGCTGACCTGGTTCCTCTGGCTGTAGAGCAGCTCTGCTGACCTGGTTCTCTCCCTCTAGAGCAGCTCTGCTGACCTGGTTCTCTGGCTCTAGAGCAGCTCTGCTGAACTGATTCTTAGGCTCTGGAGCAGCTCTGCTGACCTGGTTCTCTGGCTCTAAAGCAGCTATGTTGACCTGGTTCTATGGCTCTGCATTAGATCTGCTGACCTGGTTCTCTCCCTCTAAATCAGCTCTGCTGATCTGGTTCTCTGCCTCTAGAGCATCTCTCCTCTGCTGACCTGGTTCTCTCCCTCTAAAGCAGCTCTGCTGTCCTGGTTTCTCTGGCTGTAGAGCAGCTCTTCTGACCTGGTTCTCTCTCTCTAGAGTAGCTCTGCTGACCTGGTTCTCTCCCTCTAAAGCAGCTCTGCTGACCTGGTTCTCTCCCTCTAAAGCAGCTCTGCTGACTTGGTTCCCTGCCTCTGGAGCAGCTCTGCTGACCTGGTTCTCTGGTTCTAAAGCAGCTATGTTGACCTGGTTCTATGGCTCTGAAGCAGCTCTGCTGACCTGGTTCTCTCCCTCTAAATCAGCTCTGCGGATCTGGTTCTCTGCATCTAGTGCATCTCTGCTGACCTGGTACTATGGCTTTAAAGCAGCTCGGCTGACCTGGTTCTCTAACTCTAAAGCAGCTCGTCTGCTGACCTGGTTTCTCTGGCTTGAGAGCAGCTCTGCTGACCTGGTTTTCTCCCTCTAAAGCAGCTCGGCTGTCCTGGTTCTTTCCCTGTAAAACGGATCTACTGACCTAGTTCTTAGGCTCTAGAGCAGCTCTTGTGACCTGTTTCCTTGGCTCTAAAGCAGCTCTGCTGTCCTGGTTCTCTGGCTCTAAAGCAGCTCTGCTGGCCATGTTCTCTGTGTGAGAAGTTGGCCTGGTATATAATGCTCACTAATTCTAGTGATCACTTTGTACCATGCCAAGCAACCCTTATGATGATGGTTGTAATTCAACCTTGTAGACCAGTTATCCTAGTGGTAACGTGGACAAAGCAGTCTTAGGCTAAACTCTGAAAGGCATGTGAAGCCAGCTGTTATACCATACACAACCCCCTTGAATACCAAATGAAAGGGACACCACACAGATATATATTGAAAATATATATTGATTTATTAACTATTAAAATCCCCTGGACTCTTTATGAGCACAGAAGCACAAGCGTAAAATCACAAGACAGTTTAAAATACACAAAAGTTGCACAATATGGATGAGCCCTAGGGGCCACCTAAACCATATACTAAATAAGTGGTATAAGAGATACCTAAAGGAAAGTGAAGAGGCCTAGGGCCTTGGGAATCGCTGGAGCTATTCGAGACTGGAGTTAACTAAGTCGGGAAAGGCCCACGGGACTCGGGTGCAGTGTTCAAAGTGCACGCACTTCTCAATACAAAGTCTATGGTGCGTAAAAAGCACAAAGTTAGAAAGTTAGGAACCTTCCGAGTGACCTACGGAGCTGAAACTTAAAACACAGGCCCTTGGGATGTGTACCAGTGCAGGAGCACCGGCGGAGCTGAGTTACCTCACCCACAGGAAGCGGGTGCACAGGGTCGAAGATGTGTCGGGTTTCGTCACGCTGGTCGATGGTGCTTGGAGCTAAAGATGCTGCAGGCGGCTCGATGAGAAGAGTTCCGGTGGATCCAAGGGTGGATCTGAAGAGTTGAAGACCTGAAAGCAGAGGGGACAGTGTTCAAAGTCACTAGCCAGTGACTACCGTGGAACCAGAGTGGAACCAGGCGATGTCGGGTGCAAACAGGCGTTGTCGGGTAGCTTCTTTCTGCAGCCACGTGGATACCCGGGGTCGAGGACGTCCAGGAGTCGGTCACGAGCTGTCCCACGTAGGCTTCTCGCTGTTGGCGGTGTCGGCGACCTGATCGGAGCAAACAGGCCTTGGCAAATGCAAGCCACGCAGGAGTTGAAAGATGCTGTTCACTCGGACCAGCAAGGTCAGAGCGAGTGCTCCTTTTCACAGGAGCTTGGGTAGGTCTGGAGCAACCAGACCTGCTGTTTAAATCTTCGGGTTCGTCGCCAAGATGGCCGCTGGCCGCGTGGCTAGTGGCCGGGATGGCGCGTCGAGTGGCACAATGCAAAAGGGCCCCACGCAGATCGTGGAGATGCTGGAGGGCTGATCTTCGGTGCAAGGGCTGCTCGGTGGTGGGGGTTCTCAATCCCCAAAGCACAACGTCGAGGATGCCTCAGAAGCTGCGCAGTCAGCTTGTCGGGTGTCTTTCAAGAGGTCCGGTCCCACGTCGCTCGGTGCCTCCACGGGTCCCTTCTTCGCAGGGACTGTGGATCGGGCTCTGAGAGGTCTGGGAGTCTGGTTCTTGTCGG
The DNA here is from genome assembly GCF_964263255.1 of Lissotriton vulgaris. Taxonomy (NCBI): domain Eukaryota; kingdom Metazoa; phylum Chordata; class Amphibia; order Caudata; family Salamandridae; genus Lissotriton; species Lissotriton vulgaris. Next base: position 1,118,797,036 of record NC_141698.1, read on the forward strand.
GCTCTGGGCTCGGTCTCCGGCGGGAGGCGGCGGCAAAGCAGACGTCGAGTCGCTGGTTGGTACCTGTGTTCACAGGGTGGTCACTCCTTGGCCACAAGGGAGATTCTTCTTCAGTCTTCTGTGCAGCAGAATGTCGAAGTCCAGTCTTCTTCTTAGTTTTAAGTTGATTTCGGGATGATCTGCCGTGCAATGGCACTGCTCCCCCTCTTATTCCCAAACTGGGGGTGGATCACCTACTAGGTCCCTCCTCTGGGAGGAACCAGGAAGGGGGGCGGTTACACCCCCTTTCCTTTGTCCAGCTCCGCGCCAGGACTGGGGCTGGAAGGCCCCAGAACCGGTTTGGACTGGCCTATGCACGGGGACACCTTGTGTGCCCCGGGCATGTCTGATTCTTTTCAGCCCTGTCCTACCTAATACACAAAATCCTGTCTGGGGTGGTGCTCGCACCTCCCAAGGCAGGAAACCCTTTGTCCAGGCCACCATCTGCCGAGTTTCGGTCAGCAGCAGGAGGCCAGACTTGTGTCTGTGGTGGCAGCGTCCATTTTGTGAAGCTGAGGCTCTGTTTAACTTTAACCGGGGTTAAGGCTACGCACATGTCGTGTCCCTCTAGAAGGGTGGAATGCTATCCCCGTCGCCAGAATTGGCGAGGGGATAGTATTCCAATTCGTATGACACCTTACTCGACATGTTTTGATAAAGCCAAACCAAAGTTAGCATTTAACCGCGAGGATTATAATGCACTTAAGAGTATATGGTATGGCAATATCCCGGAACAGCTTAGGGAGTTGTTCCCGACAGCTGCAGACAGGCTCAGCTCATGCCAGAGCACCATCTCACATATTTCCAAGCACTCTGCCTCCAGGATTGATGAGGCCTTCCATAGGAGTGGCTGATAGGAACATATGTGTCCAGTTTAGGGTTAGGCACAGACATACTGTACCTAAGTAAGAGGTGGTTACACCGACTTACCCCAGCTGAGTGATCAGCCAGTTGTGTCAAAGATGGAGGCCAGGCCAGGGGTGGCACAATACGTGCTGCAGCCCCTGGTAGGCCTTGGATACACCTATGCCCTGGGCACCTAGGGTGCACTATTACAGGGGCTCATAAGGTGAACCAGTTCCAATTCGTAATACACCTAAAGTGCATTGGCATCAATTTAGAGAGAGAACAGCAGGCTGTGGGTCTGATTAGCAGGCCCACAGCCACATTAAGTCAGAAACCAGTGAAGCAAAAAGCAAAAATTTGGGGTGACCATAGGATAGCAGACCCTACTCTCCTACATAACCCCCCCCCAAACGCAGGGACATTAGACTAACCTTGACCAGTTGTGTCTTCATGTTCTAAGTGGAAGTACCTGGAGAGACCATCTGCGTTGCCATGGTCAGTCCCTGGGCGGTGCTCCACTGTAAAGTCCATCCCCTGTAGGGAAATGGACCACCTGAGTAGTTTGGGGTTTTCACCCTTCATCTGATTAAGCCATAGGAGGGGCTTATGGTCGGTCTGAATCTTGAAGTGAGTGCCAAATAAGTATGGTCTCAACTTCTTCAGGGCCCACACCACAGCAAAGGCCTCCCTCTCTATAGCTGACCAACGTTTCTCTCTGGGGGTCAGCCTTCTGCTAATGAAAGCAATGGGCTGGTCCTGGCCATCTACATTAAGCTGTGAAAGCACTGCTCCCACTCCCAACTCAGAAGCATCTGTTTGGACAATGAACTCTCTTGAGTAGTCAGGACTCTTCAGGATAGGTGCAGAGCACATGGCCTTCTTCAGGTCATCAAATGCCTTTTGACAGATTTCTGTCCACTGAACCTTTTTGGGCATCTTCTTGGATGTCAGATCATTAAGAGGAGTCACAATGGACCCATAGTTCTTAACAAACTTCCTGTAGTACCCAGTCAGGCCCAAGAAAGCTCTGACCTGAGTCTGGGTAGTTGGAGGGGACCAGTCCTTGATGGTCTGGATCTTACTCTCCAGTGGTTGAACTTGGCCTCCACCTACAAGGTGGCCCAGGTATACAACCTTGCTCTGCCCTATCTGGCACTTTGTTGCCTTGATAGTGAGGCCTGCCTTCTGCAGAGCCTCAAGCACTTCCTTCAGGTGGATCAGGTGATCCTCCCAGGTGGAGCTAAAGACAGCAATATCGTCCAGATAAGCTGCACAAAAGTCATCCAACCCAGTGAGGACTTGGTTCACCAACCTTTGGAAGGTGGCAGGTGCATTTTTCAAACCAAAGGGCATCACCACAAACTGATAATGCCCACTAGGGGTAGAAAATGCTGTCTTGGCTTTAGACTCCTCAGCTAACCTGATTTGCCAGTAGCCAGCTGTCAAGTCAAATGTGCTCAAATATTTGGCAGAAGCCAACTTGTCAATGAGCTCATCTGCCCTTGGAATAGGGTGTGCATCTGTCCTGGTGACAGCATTGAGTCCTCTGTAATCCACACAGAACCTCATCTCTCTCTTGCCATCTTTGGTGTGAGGTTTGGGGACCAGAACCACTGGGCTAGCCCAGGGGCTCTCTGAAGGCTCAATGACACCTAATTCCAGCATCTTTTGCACCTCAGTCTTTATACAGTCCCTGACGTGGTCAGGTTGCCTGTAAATTTTGCTCTTTACAGGAAGACTGTCACCAGTGTCCACCACATGTGTACACCAGTTAGTCTGACTGGGTGTCAATGAGAACATATGCCTGTATGCCTGTAGAACTTGTCTGCAGTCATGTTGCTGATGTTCAGTGAGGCTGCCACCTAAGGCCACACCATCAACTGAGCCATCCTCAGGGTTCTGAGTGAGCAGGTCTGGGAGAGGGTCACTCTCTTCCTCCTGTCCCTCATCTGTAGCCATGAGCAAGCCCATGTCTGCCCTGCTGACATATGCCTTCAATCTGTTCACATGGAGCACCCTGTGGGGGCTCCTGGGAGTTCCTAGGTCCACCAAGTAGGTAACCTCTCCCTTCTTTTCCAGAATTGTATGGGGTCCAGACCATTTGTCTTGGAGTGCTGCTGGGGCCACTGGCTCCAACACCCATACCTTCTGTCCAGGCTGAAACTCAACAAGGACAGCCTTTTGGTCATGCCAAGCTTTTTGTAATTCTTGGCTAGCCTCAAGGTTTTTGGATGCCTTTTCCATGTACTCTGCCATCCTGGAGCGGAGACCAAGTACATAGTCCACTATGTCCTGTTTAGGCTTTTTGAGAGGTAACTCCCATCCTTCCTTCACAAGACACAGGGGTCCTCTTACAGGGTGCCCAAACAACAATTCAAAGGGGCTGAAGCCAACCCCCTTTTGAGGGACCTCTCTGTAAGCGAACAAAAGGCAGGGCAGAAGGATGTCCCATCTTCGCCTGAGCTTTTCAGGTAATCCTTTAATCATGCCCTTTAGGGTCTTGTTAAATCTCTCAACAAGCCCATTGCATTGTGGGTGATAAGGAGTGGTGAACTTGTAGTTTACACCACATTCCTTCCACATAGCTGTCAAATATCCAGACATGAAGTTAGTACCTCTATCGGATATTACCTCCTTAGGAAACCCCACTCTGGAGAAAACTCCAAGTAAGGCCCTGGCCACAACAGGAGCTGTTGTGGTCCTAAGGGGAATTGCCTCTGGGTACCTGGTGGCATGATCCACTACCACCAGTATGAATCTGTGCCCAGATGCTGTAGGGGGATCCATTGGACCAACAATATCAATCCCCACTCTCTCAAAGGGAACCCCCACCACAGGTAGTGGGATCAGGGGGGCCTTGGTTGTTCCACCTGCTTTACCACTGGCTTGGCAGGTTTCACAGGAGCGACAAAACTCCTTGGTGTCTTCAGACATGTGAGGCCAGTGAAAGTGAGGGACAAGCCTGTCCCAAGTCTTGTTCTGGCCTAGGTGTCCTGCTAAAGGAATATCATGGGCCAAGGTGAGTAGGAAGCCCCTAAATTGCAGAGGTATAACCAACCTCCTGGTAGCACCAGGCTTGGGGTCTCTAGCCTCTGAATAAAGGAGTCCATCGTCCCAATATACTTTATGGGCACCTTGAGCATTCCCAGCAGCCTCAGCAGCAGCCTGCTGTCTGAGGGGTTCAAGAGAAGGACAGGTTAACTGAGCCTGCCCCAAGTCTGCCCTAGAAGGTCCCCCTGTCCCCAGAAACTCAACCTGATCAGGTTCAAGTTCTTCAGGGACAGTTCCTTCAGAGGTCTCAAGATCAGTTTCCTGTGAAGCCTGATCCTCACTTGTAGGCAGTTGGGAAGGCGCAGCCTTAACCCTCCTGTTCTTCTTCTTGGGAGGTACTTGGTCCATTGTTCCAGGATCCAAGACCTGAGGTTCAGAGAGGCACTTTTTGGCCTGTGACCTGGTCACAGCAAGGACATGTGATGATATCCCTAACATCTCTGCATGAGTCCTGTACTCAACTTCTGACCATAGAGAGTTCTCCAGGTCATTGCCCAACAAACATTCTACTGGGAGATCAGCACTGACCACAACTTTCTTTAGGCCAGTTACCCCTCCCCAGGAAAAGTTAACAAGTGCCACACTATGTGTAGTAGTGACATTGCTGGCATTGGTCACCAGGTAATCATCGCCTGGCATGTATTGTCCAGGGTCCACAAAGTTAGGTGTCACCATAGTGACACTGGCACATGTGTCCCTGTAAGCTTGAGCCACTTTGTTGTTAATCAAAGGTGTCTGTCTGTATTTGCCCAGGTTACTGGGACTTATGTCAGGGGTCAAATCTATGTCCCCTTCACAAACCAGAACAGCCTGTGTAAGGGTTCTGACTAGGTCAGAATCTCCTTCAGTTCCCAAAGTGATTCCCACTAAACCCTTGGCTTGAGGACCAACACTGCTAACTGTACTAGTGGGTGCAGGTGCCTTAGGGGCTGCAGTGCTGGGGGCTCCACCCTTTTTACACTCACTTGTCCAGTGAGAGGTGTTCTTACAAGTTTTACACCAGGGTTTCTTCTGACCTTCTTTCTTCTTCTTCTTGGAAGTTTGGGACCCACCCTCTGTCTCAGTTTGGGGCCCTGTTGAAGACTTCTGGTCTTTAGCTTTCTGCTCCCCACCCTTCTGGTCTGTTTTCTTCTGGTCACCACCCTGGTTCTGGTTCTGGTTCTTTTGCTTAACTCTGGTTCTTACCCATTTATCTGCCCTCTTTCCCAATTCTTGGGGAGAGGTCAAATCTGAGTCAACCAAATGTTGATGCAACTGCTGGTTCTGACAATTATTTAAAATTTGTTCTCTCATCAGCAAATTGTACAATCCTTCATAGTCTGTAACCTTACTTCCCAGCAACCATCCCTCCAGAGCCTTAGTGGCACACTCAACAAATTCAGACCAGTCCTGAGTCTGTGTCTTCTGGGTATCTCTGAACATTAACCTGTACTGTTCAGTGGTTAAGCCTAACCCATCAATCAGAGCACTCTTCAGGACCAGGTAGTTTCTAGAATCCCCATCACTAACTGTGAGGAGTCTGTCTCGGCCTCTACCTTCAAAGGAGAGCCACAAGATTGCTGCCCACTGCTCCTGAGGGATCTGCTGTACTCTGCAGGCTCTCTCCATTGCAGTAATCCATTTATGGATGTCATCCCCAGCTTTGTAGGGGGGCACAATCTTACTCAGGTTTCTATTATCAAAAGACCTGTCTTTATCCTTGTGGATATTGCTGCCACCAGTGGGTTCTATTACCCCACTCTCTCTAGGCTGTCTTGCTCTAGCAAGTTTCTCCTTAGCCAGGGCAACCTCTAACTCTTGCCTCTGGATCCTAAGCTCAGCCTCTCTCATCTTGGCCTCATGTTCCCTTCTCTGAGGGCTAGTCATCTCCTTTCTGGAGTGACCATGAGAGCCTCTAGAGACATGGGAGGTATTGGATTCACCTGAGTGATGCCTTCTCCTCCTATGGCCCTGGTTAAGTCCACCTGGGGGTCTGAATGGGTTGTTACCTGATTCATTCCCAAGTTGACTTAAGTTAGCCTGGTTCAGTCTACTGACCAGCACCTGACTATCTCTGTCATCATCTGACTCACTGCTTTCCACCTCCTCCTCCTCTTCTTCTTCTTCCTCTTCATCTACCTGAGGAGCTCCAGTGGTGGAGGCTTCCTCATCTACTAGGATGATAGGGGTAGGGGTGTCTACAGTGTCATCCTCTGAAGGATGGCCTCCTTCAGCATCCCCTGTGGGGTTTGCTTTAGAGGTCTTTAGAGCCTCAGACTGATCCAAGAGCTCTCTTAGGTGGTCTGTAGTAGGGGAAGGCCCTGTCTTCAGACCCCTTAAGACACAAAGCTGTCTTAATTCCTTAAAGGGAAAAATAGCAAACTGGGATGGTGCCCTTGGAGGGTCACTCTCAACAGGAGTAAGTCCACTGGACCCCTCTGTTCCAGACATTGCTCTAGTGTGGGTGGATGTGTTGCAATCTACCTACACTGGTGTTTACCTACTAAACCTATCTAGTAGTTGTAGCTAGGGTGTGCTACTCCCTTTGCTCTACAACAACTAAGTTCAGTAGAACTTAAGTATACTAGTCTTGTTTTATATGTACCTAGCAGGTACCTGTATGATCTTTCAAATGATAATCTCAAAGATTGTAATGGTAAAACAACAGCAAGCTCAGATCCCAATCCGCTGCTCACCAATGTGAGAAGTTGGCCTGGTATATAATGCTCACTAATTCTAGTGATCACTTTGTACCATGCCAAGCAACCCTTATGATGATGGTTGTAATTCAACCTTGTAGACCAGTTATCCTAGTGGTAACGTGGACAAAGCAGTCTTAGGCTAAACTCTGAAAGGCATGTGAAGCCAGCTGTTATACCATACACAACCCCCTTGAATACCAAATGAAAGGGACACCACACAGATATATATTGAAAATATATATTGATTTATTAACTATTAAAATCCCCTGGACTCTTTATGAGCACAGAAGCACAAGCGTAAAATCACAAGACAGTTTAAAATACACAAAAGTTGCACAATATGGATGAGCCCTAGGGGCCACCTAAACCATATACTAAATAAGTGGTATAAGAGATACCTAAAGGAAAGTGAAGAGGCCTAGGGCCTTGGGAATCGCTGGAGCTATTCGAGACTGGAGTTAACTAAGTCGGGAAAGGCCCACGGGACTCGGGTGCAGTGTTCAAAGTGCACGCACTTCTCAATACAAAGTCTATGGTGCGTAAAAAGCACAAAGTTAGAAAGTTAGGAACCTTCCGAGTGACCTACGGAGCTGAAACTTAAAACACAGGCCCTTGGGATGTGTACCAGTGCAGGAGCACCGGCGGAGCTGAGTTACCTCACCCACAGGAAGCGGGTGCACAGGGTCGAAGATGTGTCGGGTTTCGTCACGCTGGTCGATGGTGCTTGGAGCTAAAGATGCTGCAGGCGGCTCGATGAGAAGAGTTCCGGTGGATCCAAGGGTGGATCTGAAGAGTTGAAGACCTGAAAGCAGAGGGGACAGTGTTCAAAGTCACTAGCCAGTGACTACCGTGGAACCAGAGTGGAACCAGGCGATGTCGGGTGCAAACAGGCGTTGTCGGGTAGCTTCTTTCTGCAGCCACGTGGATACCCGGGGTCGAGGACGTCCAGGAGTCGGTCACGAGCTGTCCCACGTAGGCTTCTCGCTGTTGGCGGTGTCGGCGACCTGATCGGAGCAAACAGGCCTTGGCAAATGCAAGCCACGCAGGAGTTGAAAGATGCTGTTCACTCGGACCAGCAAGGTCAGAGCGAGTGCTCCTTTTCACAGGAGCTTGGGTAGGTCTGGAGCAACCAGACCTGCTGTTTAAATCTTCGGGTTCGTCGCCAAGATGGCCGCTGGCCGCGTGGCTAGTGGCCGGGATGGCGCGTCGAGTGGCACAATGCAAAAGGGCCCCACGCAGATCGTGGAGATGCTGGAGGGCTGATCTTCGGTGCAAGGGCTGCTCGGTGGTGGGGGTTCTCAATCCCCAAAGCACAACGTCGAGGATGCCTCAGAAGCTGCGCAGTCAGCTTGTCGGGTGTCTTTCAAGAGGTCCGGTCCCACGTCGCTCGGTGCCTCCACGGGTCCCTTCTTCGCAGGGACTGTGGATCGGGCTCTGAGAGGTCTGGGAGTCTGGTTCTTGTCGGGCTCTGGGCTCGGTCTCCGGCGGGAGGCGGCGGCAAAGCAGACGTCGAGTCGCTGGTTGGTACCTGTGTTCACAGGGTGGTCACTCCTTGGCCACAAGGGAGATTCTTCTTCAGTCTTCTGTGCAGCAGAATGTCGAAGTCCAGTCTTCTTCTTAGTTTTAAGTTGATTTCGGGATGATCTGCCGTGCAATGGCACTGCTCCCCCTCTTATTCCCAAACTGGGGGTGGATCACCTACTAGGTCCCTCCTCTGGGAGGAACCAGGAAGGGGGGCGGTTACACCCCCTTTCCTTTGTCCAGCTCCGCGCCAGGACTGGGGCTGGAAGGCCCCAGAACCGGTTTGGACTGGCCTATGCACGGGGACACCTTGTGTGCCCCGGGCATGTCTGATTCTTTTCAGCCCTGTCCTACCTAATACACAAAATCCTGTCTGGGGTGGTGCTCGCACCTCCCAAGGCAGGAAACCCTTTGTCCAGGCCACCATCTGCCGAGTTTCGGTCAGCAGCAGGAGGCCAGACTTGTGTCTGTGGTGGCAGCGTCCATTTTGTGAAGCTGAGGCTCTGTTTAACTTTAACCGGGGTTAAGGCTACGCACATGTCGTGTCCCTCTAGAAGGGTGGAATGCTATCCCCGTCGCCAGAATTGGCGAGGGGATAGTATTCCAATTCGTATGACACCTTACTCGACATGTTTTGATAAAGCCAAACCAAAGTTAGCATTTAACCGCGAGGATTATAATGCACTTAAGAGTATATGGTATGGCAATATCCCGGAACAGCTTAGGGAGTTGTTCCCGACAGCTGCAGACAGGCTCAGCTCATGCCAGAGCACCATCTCACATATTTCCAAGCACTCTGCCTCCAGGATTGATGAGGCCTTCCATAGGAGTGGCTGATAGGAACATATGTGTCCAGTTTAGGGTTAGGCACAGACATACTGTACCTAAGTAAGAGGTGGTTACACCGACTTACCCCAGCTGAGTGATCAGCCAGTTGTGTCAAAGATGGAGGCCAGGCCAGGGGTGGCACAATACGTGCTGCAGCCCCTGGTAGGCCTTGGATACACCTATGCCCTGGGCACCTAGGGTGCACTATTACAGGGGCTCATAAGGTGAACCAGTTCCAATTCGTAATACACCTAAAGTGCATTGGCATCAATTTAGAGAGAGAACAGCAGGCTGTGGGTCTGATTAGCAGGCCCACAGCCACATTAAGTCAGAAACCAGTGAAGCAAAAAGCAAAAATTTGGGGTGACCATAGGATAGCAGACCCTACTCTCCTACACTCTGGCTCTAAAGTAGTACTGCTGACCTGGTTCTCTCCCTCTAAAGCAGCTCTGCTGACCTGGTTCTCTCCCTCTGTGTGCAGTGTAGATTGATGGCATCTGTTGACACAAAGATCGATGAATGCTATTTAGTCACAGATAACAGAATCTGAGGACACAGTATAATTGCCTCTGCCTTAAGGAAATCAAGGCTGAATACAATGCTGTCCTTAATGTAGAAGGAAAGCTGAATTGAAGTTCTGAATGCAGCTGTCCCCAGTGTAGATTGAAGGTAGTAGTTGACAGAAAGATCAGTCAATGCAAGTAGTGAACCCAGCTGTCCGCAGTGTAGAGTGAAGGTAGTTGTTGACAGAAAGATCGGTCAATGCAAGTTGTGAACCCAGCTGTCTGCAGTGTAGATTGAAGGTAGTTGTTGACAGAAAGATAGATGAATACTATTTTGTCGCAGTTAACAGAATGTGAGGATACAGTACAATTGTGTCTGCCTTAAGGAAAGCAAGGCTGAATACAATGCTGTCCTTAATGTAGAAGGAAAGTTGAATTCAAGTTGTAAACTCGGCTGTCCACAGTGTAGATCGAAGGTAGGTGTTGACAGAAAGATCGATGAATGCTATTTTTTCACAATTAACAGAATGTGAGGATACAGTACAATTGTACCTGCCTTAAGTAAAGCAAGGTTGGATTCAATGCTTTCATTAATGTAGAAGGAAAGCTGAATTGAAGTTGTGAACCCTGATGTCTGTAATGTATATTGAAGGTGCTACTCGACACAAACATTGATGAATGTTATTTTGTACAGTTAACAGAATCTGAGGACATAGTACAATTGTCTGTGCCTTAAATAAATTGAGACTAATATGTCATACTCTGTTTTAAGAGTTTACAGCATTCTTAAATGCACAAAGGCAAACATTAAGTTTGATACCATGCTTATGTCATCAATAATGAGAAGTTTCATTTTCTTCAAGAGTCTTCACAACAAGCTTCTCCAGATATCTTGTGGTATTGTAATTTGTTGTTATGCTCCACATGTAGTATAAGTAAATGATGTAATGTAGCATTGGTAATGTTAACATATGGTCAGAATCTTAATATAAGGAAGTTATTACAAATATGCAATAAGGAAATGATGCTGAATATGGAACTATTCTACAAGAAATGAGAATTGGAGAAATGACTGAACATGTCAAAGAAGTTTTACAGAGACGATTAGTTTGAAATTTGTTTCCAAAAGAAAATATTGTTGCTAAGCTTGTAGGTACTTTTAAAATAATTGACAACCCCAGTGAAGAAAATCAGCAAGTGTGAAAATATCCTACTTTGTTCGGCCGGGGTATTAGCTACAATAAAAAGGTTCGATAAAGGTCCTTGACTTTGAATCAGAAAATGAAATTGAACAATAATTGATAACCCCTAGCCAAGAAAGGCAGTTAGTGTGTAAATTTTCACTGCCTTCGGCCGGAGTCGTAGGTACAACAAAAAGCCTCAATAAAGGGCCACAAGTTTGTATCAGAATATGAAATTCACGAACAATTGATAACCCCTAGCCAAGAAAGGCAGTTAGTGTATAAATTTTCACTACCTTTGGCCGGAGTCGTAGGTACATCAAAAAGCCTCAACAAAGGGCCACGAGTTTGTATCAGAATATGAAATTCACGAACAATTGATAACCCCAGCCAAGAAAGGTAGCAAGTGTGCAAATTTCCCTCAGCCTTTAGCCGGGGTAGTAGCTACAACAAAAAGGCTCGATAAAGGGTCTTGACTTTGAATCAGAATATGAAATTGAACAGTAATTGATAACTGTTTGACCTCTCAGCCCTAGGGTGGTCTACCTACCAAGGGCGCAGGAACCACCAAGCGCCAAGAACAAATCCAACTGCCAGGACTACTGGGGATCAAACAGGTACTGGACTGTGTCCCTTCTGCGCCCTTCATCTGGGCCTGCGTAGACCTGCCTAACCCCCTTTGCTGTCCTACACCATCTCCCATGTGGTGCTGCTTGCCCTGCCTACCCAGCGCCCCTCTACTGTGCCCCTTTGAAAGCGCTGTGATCTGCCTCCAAGCGCTAGACTGTTCAAGAATGGCTGTGCCAGAAAAGCGCTGGGCTGCATGGGAATTACCTGCTTCCCCCCGAGCACTGTGATACCTGAAGCGCTACTGTCCCTCAAACTCTGTGCTGCCCTGTGCCCCGGTGCCGTGCATCCTCAGCGCTGTGACTCTGTCGCGCTGCATCCCCTGACTAACCGCTGCAGCACAGGCTCCCCTGAGGGTCCTTTGAAGAGCCGCCTTCTCTTTTTCCCCGAGCGCTGTGGCTGGAGCGCTGGCTGCCGATCACCGCGGCCCAGCCCGATTGTGAAGGGATCCCGCTGCGGCCTCCGGAGCTTGAGGAAGGCCGCCGCGTATTTCAGTCAGGCCTCGCTAGGCTCAAAGCTTCTGCCAACCTGCCTCATGTGACGGGGGCATCGGAAGAGATTCCTCCCCCGCCGCGCTCCTATTGGACGCTGACGACACGCCCCCGCAGGCCGTACTGCTATTGGCGGCTGCAGGCGCACCTCCTCCTGGCCGCCGCCTGATTAGTCCTGGGCCCGACGAAGCCTCTGGAGGCCCGGGACCGGGAGAGGAGCCGGCATGAACGCTCCGGAGGAGCCCGAGAGCCCCCACCTGCCAGCTCAGGCCCCCGGAGGGCCTGGAAACCACCGAAAGGCCCACCGGAGGGCTGGGGGCCCTCCCTTCCTGCCAGAATCAACGCAAGGGCTCCTGTGGGAGCCGAAGAGACCAGGTAACCCCTGGGGAGACGGGCGTAAGGCTAAAGGAGGCCCGAGTTCGCCCCTCCCCTGGGGCACATTGTTGTTGGGCCCCGTTGGCCCTTGTTAGCTTAAAGAGAGCCCCCCTGAACTGGGCCAAGACTCTGGTAGGCCCCTGGATCTGGGGCTAGTTAAGTTAACCCCTGCCTGGGTTAAAGTTGAACACCGGACCCTGTGGCTTTATGAGTGGTCCACTCTGGAGATCTGATCTGCTCCTTTTAGGCCGGATAGGTGGTTTACTCATGCCTGATGCGCTGTTTATTCCTGCCTAATGCATGGTCTGCTCACCTACCGAAATGGTTATTCTGGCCTACTACAATGTTTCATGAATGGCCACAGTTATCTACTAGGTTATTCCTGTGATGAAATGATTATTGCTCAGTAAAGAAATGTTCTTCGAATGTCTCTATAAGGAATTCCTTGCACTTCATGACTGGGAGCAAGGCTGATGCCAGGCCTACAGTTTTTTACTATTTAATATTTATCTATTTATGTATTCATGGCTGAGCAATGCAGAATATGCACTTTTAGGAAAAGGTAATGAGTTATCACTACTGTGGTTTTTGATTGCCCTGATCTTGCTCTTAGATAAAACTTATTTATTTGAATCAAACATACTGGTGTGGTCTCAGTCTTTGCGTGCATTTGTCTCAGTGGATGCGTGTGCTGGGCAGTCACTTAACACCTAAGCTTCGGGTGCCTACCAGCTCGGGCCAAGCTACCCCTCGGGGAGCTGGTGAACCCAGTTCCTACATTTGGTGGCGAGCGGTGGGATCAGGACCTGTGACTGTACAGCACCCTCCAGTGCGCTCCAATTAGACTAGACACCTATTGTGCATGCAAGCATAATTAATTGACCCCCCCACTGTCTAGCCTGTGCGTATAGAGACCTGTTTTGACCTAATCCTGCTACCTACGTCCTAATATCGTTCCTTTATTTATCTGGGTCCCCACCTGTCAGAATGGAGTTCCAGCTGGCCAACCTTGAGGAGTATACAGTGGTGCAGTTAAGGGAATTTTGTCAGAGGATGGGGTGCCTGTTGGGCGGAGATCCGCAAAGGAAGAACTCCGTACCGCCTTGAGGGCATGGTCAAGGGCCCACCCAGAGGGAAGAGGGTATGGGGGACAGGAGGGACAGGGTGCACCAGGGGAGGCGGGCACTTCAGAAGACCCAGGCCTACTCAAGATTGATGCGTCTGACAATGTGTTGCCAGGAATACGTTCCAGGGCAGGGAGTAGTGTATCTAGGGGGAGTGCGTCATCGCAGGAGTATGAGGACAGGAGGGAGGAGAGGCAATTGAGATGGGAGCTTGCCAAGTAAGAGCACGAGAGGGAGAGAGAAAGATTAGCTTTGGAAGAGAGGAAGTTGGCGCACGAGCTTCAGCTTAAGGAGTTGGAGCTGAGAGCCTTGCAATTGAGTGCGCCAGCAAGTCCCAATGGTGGTAGCATACCAGGGGCTCAACACAAGCCTAGATTTTGGTTACCCAAGGAGGTGATAGCGAGCTATACTCAGGGGGATGATATCACCAAGTGGTTGAAGGCGTATGAAGTGGCCTTGACAGCCCATGGGGTGCCCAAGAAACACTGGGGAGGTGGCCTGTATCGTTACATACCTCCCAATGTCAGGGACACCCTCCTGTACTTGGATAAGGCGAATCAGTTCAGGTATTACCCATGAAGGAGGTGCTGCTTAAAAAGTTTGGCCTCAACCCCGAAAGGTATCGCCAAAAGTTCCGTGGCAGCCATAAGCTGCCCACGCAGAATTGGGTGGATTTTTTTGATTATGCCCGTAAGGCTCTGGATGGTGCGTGGCAGCGAGGTGCATGATTATGAAGGCCTGTACAATCTTTTTTTAAGAGAGCACCTCTTGGATAAGTGTTTTCCAGGGCTGCGCCAACATCTGGTGGACCGCAAGCTAACTGATCCCCGTGAGCTTGAGGAGGAGGCGGATACTTGGGTTAGCACCCGGGTGTCACACAAGGGCCCCTGGGGAGATGGCCCAAAAGGCGGACAGGGCGTCCCCCAGAACAAAGAGGGGGGAGATAAAAAGAAGGAGTTCTCACGAGGCCCACAAACTAGACAGTTTGGGAGAAGAGTAGATACCCCGCCTCATTCTAGTTCTCCAAAGCCCACTTACCCTGACAAGAGTCAGCGGCCAAAGATTATCCGGTGCTACGAATGCGGGGAAGTTGGACACTACAACGGGGTTCCCCAGTGTCGCAAGAGACCCCTAGCCACCACAGGTGGCAATAGTCCTGGGGTGGCGAGTGTAGTGCTTGGGATGGACCTGCCCCTAGATAGGGAAGGGAAGTGGACAGGCCTGACCCTGATTTCACACGGGGACAGTTAGTTGGTCCCAGTGACGTCCTTACCATCGAACACTGCTAAGTACCAGCAGAGGGTGAAGGTTAACGGGGAGGAGGTGGAGGCTCTGAGGGACACAGGTGCCAGCATGACCACCGTAGTGAGGCGGCTGGTGTCCCCTGAGCAAGTAGTACCTGATGTTTTCCATCCGGCCGTGTTGGCTGACGGCACTCTGAGCTACTATCCTGTGGCTCAGGTTCCCTTTGAGTGGGGAGGAGTGAAAGGCCCGTTGAGAGTTGCGATAAGCCCTGCCTTGCCTGTGGACTGTCTGCTAGGAAACAACCTGGAACATACCGCCTGGAAGGAAGTGGAGTTTAAGGCCCACACTGAGATGCTGGGGTTACCAGGGTGGACTTGCGTGGTCACGAGGTCCATGGCTGCCCGGCCAGAGACTCAACCTGAGTTGGAGCCTGAAAATACGGCCCAACCCAATGCTGGTCCTGAAGAGGAGAATGTTGTGAAGGACGCACCCCGTGTGATGGATGGGGAGCCTGTGAAGGTGAATGTTGTACACGTGGGGGACTTGCCGACCCTTGCCGAGTGGCATGTGGATGGAGGGCCTACCCGGGAGGAATTCTGTCGGGCACAGAAGGAGTGCCCCACGCTTGAAGGCATGCGGCGAGAGGCCAAAGCCCAAGCGGTCAACCAAGAGACCGGCAGTTACCATGTGTATTGGAAGGATGGTCTCCTCTGCAGTGAGCCTAAGGTTCCGGTGCATGGATCCTCGCGGGCCTTAGTGGTTCCCCAATGTTACTGGGCCTTTTTATTGGAACTGGCACATGAAATACCTTTGGCTGGACACCTGGGCCAGGACAAGACCTTTGCGAGGCTGGTCCCACATTTTTATTGGCCCAGGATGAGAGTTCCCTCTGACACCTACTGCAAGACCTACAAGACTTGCCAGGCAAGTGGCAAGACTGGGACTAAAGTGAAGGTCCCTTTGGAACCACTTCCGGTGGTCGGGACCGCTTTTGAGCGTGTCGGAATTGACATTGTTGGGCCGTTGGACCCTCCAACCTCTTGGGGACACCAGTTCATCTTGGTGTTAGTGGACCACGCCACTCGGTACCCGGAGGCTATTCCTCTGAGGACCGTCACTGCACCGGTGGTGGCGCGGTCCCTGATGGGGATATTTACCAGAGTGGGATTCCCCAAGGTCGTGGTGTCAGATAGGGGCACAAACTTCAAGTCGGCCTACATGCAGGCCATGTGGAAGGAGTGCGGAGTGACCTATTGGGTCTACACTCCTTACCACCCCCAGACTAACGGGCTCGTAGAGCGCTTTAATAAGACTCTGAAAGGATGATCCGGAGCCTGCCAGAGGACTTGAGGCAGAAGTGGGACATCCTCCTCCCTTGCCTGTTGTTTTCATACCGTGAGGTACCACAGAAGGGAGTCGGGTTCAGCCCCTTTGAGCTGCTCTATGGCCATCCCGTTAGTGGGCCCCTCAGCCTTGTCAAGGAGGGGTGGGAGAAGACTTCGAAGAAGCTTCCCAGTAATGTCGTCAGCTTCACGCTGGCGTTCTGCAGCCAGATGGCCAAGCTGTGGGAGGAAGCATCAGACAACTTGGAGGCTAGCCAGGCCGTCATGAAGGAGTGGTATGACCACAACGCTCGGACAATGGAGTTGGACGCTGGACAGAAGGTGTGGGTCATCGAGCCTGGGGAGCTTAGTGCCCTCCAGGACCGGTGGACTGGTCCGTACGAGATTGTGGAGCATCGAGGCCAGACCACCTATGTTGTTGATTTGAAGACCCCCGACAGCCCCATCGGGTGCTCCACATCAACTGCCTGAAGCCCCACCATGAGCGATCTGAGCTTGCTCTCCTCATGGTGACGGATGGGAGCGAGGAGGAAGAGAGTGAGCCTCTTCCTGACCTTCTGGCGGCCCAGGAGAAGGATGGTTCAGTGGAGGGAGTTGTCCTCTCCCCATCCTTGACCCCAGAACAACAGAGGGACTGCCGCCAGGTGTTGGAGTAGTACGCCTCGTTGTTCTCCCTCACGCCTGGAATTACACATCTGTGTCCCCATGATGTGGACACAGGGGACAGTCCGCCTGTAAAAACAAAGTCTTACCGGCTGTCCGATAAAGTTAAGAACAGCATCCAGGGTGAGGTGGCCAAAATGCTGGAGCTGGGGGTGATCAAATCTTCCAGCAGCCCTTGGGCTAGTCTAGTTGTGTTGGTGCTGAAAGCGGCCCCACCGGGCACCACACCAGAACTTCAGTTCTGTGTGGACTATCGGGGATTGAACACCATGACAGATGCTCACCCGATCCCTCTGGCAGATGAGCTGATTGACCGGCTGGGAGCAGCCCGTTACCTCAGCACCATTGATCTAACATCAGGGTACTGGCAGATTGCCATGGCCGATGGAGCAAAGGAGAAAAAAGCATTCTCCACCCCTGGGGGCCACTTCCAATTTAGAGTGATGACCTTCGTGCTCAAGAATGCTCTGGCCACCTTCCAGCGGTTGGTGAACCAGGTGCTGTCTGGTCTGGAGTCCTTCTCAGCTGCGTACCTGGATGACATAGCTGTCTTCAGTAGCACCTGGGAGGACCATCTGCAGCATCTCCAAGAGGTGCTGCAGGCTTTGCAACATGCTGGCCTGACCATCAAGGCTCGCAAGTGCCAGATTGGACAGGGATCTGTCGTCTTCCTGGGACACCTGGTGGGCGGGGGTAAGGTGCAACCCCTCCAGGCCAAAATTGAGACCATCATGGCCTGGGAGCCCCCCAAAACCAGGACTGAGGTCCGAGCTTTCCTCGGCCTCACTGGCTATTACCGCCCATTCGTCAAGGGATATGGTACCATCGTAGCCCCCTTGACTGAGTTGACGTCCAAGAAGCAACCACGAAAAGTGATCTGGACGGCTGCTTGGCAAGAGGCATTTGAAACACTGAAGTACGCGATGTGCACTGCTCTGGTGCTTGCAACACCTGACTTCTCAAAAGAATTTATCGTGCAGACAGACGCCTCTGAGCATGGCATAGGCACTGTGCTTTCGCAACTCAACAACGATGGCCAAGACCAACCTCTGGCCTTTATCTCCAGAAGACTCCTCCCTCGGGAACAGCGATGGAGTACCATCGAGCGAGAAGCCTTCGCTGTGGTCTGAGCCTTGTAGAAGTTGAGGCCATACCTTTTTGGCTCTCACTTCCTGATTCAAACCGACCACCGACCCCTTCGCTGGCTCATGCAGATGAGAGGCGAAAACCCCAAGTTGCTAAGGTGGTCCATTTCCCTACAGGCAATGGACTTTAGGGTGGAACATTGGCCCAGAGTTGACCATGCCCATGCTGACGGTCTCTCCCGTTTTTTCCGCCTTAGTAACGAGAACTCCCTAGAGGTTGGGTAGCTCTCCCCACTTTCAGCTGGGGGAACACATGTTAGACCTGTCAGCCCTAGGGTGGTCTTTCCCTGTTTTTTTCCGCCCTTGCCTCATTTTTTCCCATCTTCTTTTTGTTGGCCTTAGGTCTCTGGGCACCTTCCCATTGCTAATCAATGCTTAGGTGCAGGTGCTCTCTTACCCCAACATGGCTGCCACTGACCCCTGCTACTGCAGCGTGGTCTTTTCAGGCGCACTCTAGTTACCAGGAGCTGGCTGGAACCCCTAAACATTGTAGCAATACCAGCCTACCTTGCCTGTCCATAGATAGACTAGGGAAGCTCCTGGAACCTTCCGGAATAGGGGAGTGATCACCAACTGCCAACTGCCACTATAAAAGAAAAGGGAGGGAAACTTTCTAGTCAGTTAGGGCATCACTGACCTGGGGGACCCTATGCAGGAGACTTAGGCGGTAGGGCCTAATCAGGAACCTATACCACTGGGGGTGACAGAGTTTAGGCGCTGCCCACCAAGCTGAGTAAGGAACACCGAACTAGCCTACTGATCTGGCCCGGCGGGAGGGGAACCCAGGGACCACCTGAAGTGACCTGCTGAGGAAAGCCTTCAACTCAGCCCCTCCTCAAGAAACCAAGGGACTGTAACCTACCAAGGGCGCAGCAACCACCAAGCGCCAAGAACAAATCCAACTGCCAGGACTACTGGGGATCAAACAGGTACAGGACTGTGTCCCTACTGCGCCCCTCATCTGGGCCTGCGCTGACCTGCCTAACCCCCTTTGCTGTCTTACACCATCTCGCATGTGGTGCTGCTTGCCCTGCCTACCCAGCGCCCCTCTACTGTGCCCCTTTGAAAGCGCTGTGATCTGCCTCCAAGCGCTAGACTGTTCAAGAACGGCTGTGCCAGAAAAGTGCTGGTCTGGGTGGAACTTGCCTGCTTCCCCCGAGCGCTGTGATCCCTGAAGCGCTACTGTCCCTCAAGCGCTGTGCTGCCCTGTGCCCTGTGCTGTGCCTCCTCAGCGTTGTGACTCCGTCGCGCAGTGTCCCCTGACTAACGGCTGCAGCCCGGGCTCCCCTGAGGGTCCTTTGAAGAGCCGCCTTCTCTTTTTCCTCAAGCGCTGTTGCTGGAGTGCTGGCTGCCGATCACCGCGGCCCAGCCCGATTGTGAAGGGATCCCGCGGCGGCCTCCGGAGCTTGAGGAAGGCCGCCGCGTATTTCAGTCAGGCCTCGCTAGGCCTGAAGCTTCTGCCTACTGAGCCCAATTTAACAAGCTAGTAGTGGAAATCCAACTGGCCGGAGAATAAAAGAGCGGCCGTATTTTATCGAGGATTACGCAATGAACTAAAAGATGTGTTAGCCCAGATTCCTAACTGGCCTACAGAAGTTTCAGAGTTGATTGACTGGTGTTAGAAATTGACTTTCGCCAAGGTGAACGAAAAGGCCAATTATTCCAAAATTTGATAGAGTCAAGTCTGAGAATAATCGAAGTGAAGAAGGGCTAGCAAACGTTGAACCTATGCAAATAGGAACCATTAGAGGTCCTTTGACTAAGGAAGAGAAGGAAAAGAGGAGAGCTGGAAATTTGTGTATGTATTGTGGCTCAAACGGTCATTTTGTAAGGAATTGCCTAAGGAAACCGAAGACCACGTTTAAGCCGAAGGAAAGCTAGCAGCATCATCTGTAGTAGGAGTTGAACAGGTGGATGCAACGTTAAAAGCAACTCTGCAAGAACACCAGTTGGCACATACGTTACAATCTTCTTCACCCCATTTGATTTTATCTGTGGAGTAAGGTTCAGAACAATTGTACTAACTGAAGCCTCTGTAATGGTAGACTCTGGAGCAACAGGAAATTTCTGTGATTTGAAATTTGCAGCTAAAATTGGGTTCAAGGCGATTCCAAAGACTAAGAGTGAACCTGTGAGAGCAGTCGATGGAACTAACCTTTCGTCTGGACCCATTGTCAGTCACACCGAACTGATGCGAATGATATCCATTGATGGCCATGAAGAGATAATCCAGTTTAATTTGATTGATGCCCCACAGTTTCAACTAATTCTGGTGTTACCCTGGTTAACTGAGCATAACCCCACAATAAATTGGAGTACTCGAACCATAACTATGGATTCAGCTTACTGTAAGGAAAATTGTTTTGATGGTTGTGAAAAGAATTTTGAAGTAAATCCAGCCCTGTCTCTTTGCATGGTTGATGCGTCTGTATGCATTATCAATTCCCATAATACCTCTCAAATATCAGGAATTTTGCAGATGGGTTTGATGAAAAAGAAGCAGGGCAATTACCCCCTCATCGGGTCTATGATTGTAAGATCGACCTTGAGCCTGGAGCTAATTTACCATGTAGTAGGGTCTATGCCTTAACAGAAAAAATCTTTAGGACGTGGGGAAACCCAATAGACCCTTGTAGGCTTGGGCAATGGTTAGTTTATGTAAAGGGTGGCTACAAGGGATTTTGTTTTTTAGTTTATTCAGAACAACTTCAATGCGTTTGAATCGTAGGCTCATTGAATAATTAAGCCAAATGTATCCACAGGATTACTTAGACATTAGTTGCACAGTTTCTTTAGAAAGAGTATATTCAATCTCGTAACAGGTAAAGCAAAAAAAGAGAGAAGAAGCACACAGCCAAAAGAAGTTATGTTTAAAATGAATTGTATTTAAATAAATCACAAAGAACAAATCATTGGACAATCAATAGAACAAAACTTTAAATAAAGGTCATGAAAAGCAGTGTATTCATATTCACTAATCAATTCATAACATTTCATCAGCTCCTAAAAGAATTTAAATGAAGAAGACCAAAAACAACAGATGTATAAAGGTGTCATTCAGTGCGTAAAAGCTGAGGAGTTGATGACTTTGGTCGATGTTTCGGTCTTTTCTCTTGAATTTTATAAGACTATCATGAGGACTTAGTATTTCATCAAGTAAAAACCCCCTGCCGAAGCTTTTATCAACAGTTGGAGTTATTGAAGCGATGTCATAATCCTGGTGTCTTTATTTCCAGGTAAAAAATCATATTTATTTATGTGAATCAGAAGAGAGCCTCGAATCGGTATTCTCGCACTTCCTCGTAGTCTCCAGTTGATAAGACAACGAAAAAACAGACACCAGGATTATGACATCGCTATATGAATACACTGCTTTTCATGACCTTGATTTAAAGTTTTGTTCTATTGTTTGTCCCCATGATTTATTCTTTGTGATTTATTCAAATACAATTCATTTTAAACATAACTTCTTTTGGCTGTGTGCTTCTTCTCTCTTTTTTTGCTTTACCTGTTACGAGATTTAATATACTCTTTCTAAAGAAACTGTGCAACTAATTTCTAAGTAATCCTGTGGATACATTTGGCTTAATTATTCAATGAGCCTACGATTCAAATGCATTGAAGTTGTTCTTAACAGAAAAAGAGCATCTACACCTGAAAGAGTATCTGGATAAGTATCTGGCAAATGAATTCATACGTCCATCTCAATCTCCAGTGTCGTCACCCTTATTCTTCATACCGAAGAAGGAAGGAGATTTGAGGACTTGTATTGATTACCACGCTATAAATAAAATTACCAAGAAGAATCGATACACTCTCCCTCTCATATCTGTATTACTGGACCAAGTAAAGGGAGCACAATTCTACACTAAGTTAGATCTGCGGGGTGCATACCACTTGGTGAGAACGAAGGAAGGCGGCGGATGGAAGACCGCCTTCAGAACCAAGTTCGGATTATTTGAATATCGAGTCATGCCTTATGGCTTGTGCAATTCCCCGGCGGCATTTCAGCACTTTATTAATAATGTCCTCAGCGAATTCATTGACCAATGTGCAATTGTGTACATTGATGACATTTTAATCTATTCTAACGACAAGAGTAAGCATCCGGAACAAGTGAGAGGAGTTTTACAGAAACTCAGAGAGAATAGATTATTTGTGAAACATGAAAACTTTGCTTTTAATGTATCTGAAGTAGAATTTCTGAGATTCATTCTCTCGCCTACTGGAATGAAGATGGATGAGCATAAAATCAAGGCAGTGGTGGATTGGAAATCTCCTACTAGTGTAAAGGAGGTGCAAAGCTTTATAGGATTTGCAAACATCTACAGAAGATGAATTAAAGAATTCTCGCAGAATATACTACAGCTGACTAAGCTGCTAAAGAAAGGGGTTTGTTTTGAATGGTCGAAGGAAGCGGAAGAAGCGTTCACAATGTTGAAGAAAGGATTCACCTCTGCTCCAGTACTGCTGCATGCAGACCTGAGAGAACCATTTTATGTGGAAACAGACACCTCAGATCAGGCAGTGGGTGGTGTTCTGTCCCAGAGACATAAGGTAACCGGTCAGTTGCATCCAGTTGCTTTTAGATCCCGGAAGCACACGCCAGCAGAAATGAATTATACCATCACAGAAAAAAAATAGCTGACAATAAAAGATGCATTCAAATATGTGGCAACATTATCTTATGGGCGCTCAACACCAAGTAACAGTTTTTACTGACCATCAAATTTGAAATTTTTAAAGTCAGCCAAAACCTTGACGCCCAAACAGCTTAGGTGGTCGCTATATTTTGCTGAATACGATTTCGTCATCACCTATAGACCTGGGGCCCAGAATTGGAAAGCAGATGCTTTATCTAGAATTGGAACGGATATACATAAGCATGCAGAACCAGATCAGACGATCATACCAGAATCAAAAATAATTGGCGCTACAGTGCCCCTTGCTTTAAATGAACGGATAATTCAGGCTTTGAGTCCCGAAGAAATGCAAGAATGGGTAGAGGAAGAGCCTGACAGAGAAATTCAACAACATCTGCCATATTATAAGGGCGCACTGTACCTACCTACAAAGGAATTACAGCATCAAATAATGTCCGAGTGTCATGATAACCCTCTGGCTGGACATAAAGGAGAAACTAATACCGAAGAATTAGTCAAAAGACATTATTGGTGGCCACGAATGGCAACTGACATAGAGAATTATATGAAAACCTGTGAAATCTGTGCTCAGGGGAAATCGGAGAGACAAGCCCCAAAGGGAATGCTACAACCACTACCTACCCCTCCTGGCCCATGGCATACAGTCACCTTAGATTTAGTAGTGGATTTACCTTCTAGCTAAGGAAATACTGCAAATTTGGTGGTAGTTGACTCCTTTTCAAAAATGACTCTTTTTGTGGCTTTGAAGGGGGTCCCAACTGCTAAACAACTTGCTAATATTTTCAGTGCCCATATAGTTCAAATACATGGGGTGCCAAAAGTAATCATCTCAGATAGAGGTTCTCAGTTCATACCCTAATTCTGGAGGGCCTTTTAAATGGGATTAGGTATTGAGGCTCGATACTCCACAAGTTACCACCCGGAAATGGATGGTCAAACTGAGAGAGTGAACCAAGAATTAGAGCAGTATTTGAGACTATTCCTGTTAAAACAAGAAAGAGAGTGGTCAGAAATTGTGTGGGCAGCAGAGTTTGCGCACAATAATGCTCTGAATGTGTCTACGGGTTACTCCCTATTCTACCTTACTTATGGTAGACACCCTAATGCCACTGTAGCTAATACTGAAATTACAGTCCCAGCAGCTAAGGATTTATTTACTCATTTCAAGGAGATTCATCAAACAGCTGCACAAAATTTAGAGTAGGCTAAAAAGAAATACAAGAGTTATGCAGAAAAGAAAAGAAGGGAAGGCCCTACTTTACAACAGGGAGATGAGGTATGGTTAAGCACAAAAAAATTTGAGGTTAAAAGGAAAGAGAGCAGTCTCTTCTACCATTTTCTTATTTTATCCACTCCCCCTTCCCCATTGAGAGTTTTTTCTTAGCTTTTCTGTACTAACCTATGTAACAAGAATATGAAATTCAAGAGTAGTTGATAACCCCAGCTAAGAAAGGCAGCAAGTGTGCAATTTTTTACTGCCTTCGTCTGGTGTACTTGTTACAACAAAAAGGCTCGATAAAGGGCCTGTAATTTGAATAAGAATATGAAGTAGAATAGTTGATAACCATAGCCAAGAAAGGCAGCAAGTAGGTGTGTGTACGTGTAAATAATGTGTTGATTGAGTGGAACATCAATAATGTGTTGATTGAGTTGTAGATGATTAATGTAAAAAATAAGAAAGGCTGATAGTGTCCAAATACCCCCTGCCATTCACGGGTAGTAGTTAGCAAGAAGGCTCAATAAAGGGCCTGTACTTTGAATTACAATACCAAACAGAAGATTTGATAACTATAGACTAGACTGTCTCTTTTTTAATATTGTTAGACTTTTAAGCTTTTGTTTATACATGAACGGCAGGAAGTGCGCAAATTACCCACTACCATTCACGGGTAGTAGTTACCAAGAAGGCTCAATAAAGGGCCTGTACTTTGAATTACAATAACAAACAGAATATTGATAACCATAGACTATACTGGGTCTTTTTAATATTGTTAGACTTTTAAGCTTTTGTTTATACATGAATGGCAGGAAGTGCGCAAATTACCCATAGCCATTTACGGGTAGTAGTTACCAAGAAGGCTCAATAAAGGGCCTGTACTTCTAATTACAATAACAAATCGATGATTTGATAACCATAGACTATACTGGCTCTTTTTTAATATTGTTAGACTTTTAAGCTTTTGTTTATACATGAACGGCAGAAAGTGCGCAAATTACCCACTGCCATTCACGAGTAATAGTTACCAAGAAGGCTCAATAAAGGGCCTGCACTTTGAATTTGTATTACAAGAAGGACAATTGACAACCCCAGCCAAGAAAGGCAGCAAGTGTGCAAATTTCCCACTGCTTTCGGCCGGGGTAGTAGGTACAACAAAAAGGCTTGATTAAGGGCCACAAGTTTGAATCGGAATATCAAATTCAAGAATAATTGATAACCCCAGCCAAGAAAGGCAGTAAGTGTCGAAATTTACCACTGCCTTCGGCCGGGGTAGTAGGTACTACAAAAAGGCTGAATAAAGGGTCACGAGTTTCAATCAGAATATGAAATTCAAGAACAATTGATAACCCCAGGAATGAAAGTCAGCAAGTGTGCACATTTTCAACTGCCTTCGGACAGGGTTGTTTTTACAAAAAAAAGCTTGATAAATGTCTAATAACTAATGTTGAGGACAGAGATGCTCCTGTTTCTTGTTTTTGATGAGGTTGTTATACTGTTTGCATAACACAAAAGTTCATCACAATAAATGCATATAAATTTAAGTTTACGAAACTCAAGATCAATATGCGAGTATGGACTGTTTGCTGAAGGTGGTGTTGCAGCTGTTGATGTGCTTGGTGTAGCAGCAAGTGGTTGTCCTGCAATCTCTGTGTTGCAGCTCAAGCAAAGTTGTTGGGGTGCAAGTGGTTTATGTGTTTATGTGTTTTGTACTATATTTGATGTGGCAAAGAGGTATTTTTTGGATTGATCACACCTTGAAAGAGCAGGTTACTAATGATTGGTGTGTTTCAGTTAGTATGTGTTTGGACTTCGCTTGAATCTTTAAGGGACGCTTTAGGGCTTCCATAATACAGAAATACTTTGTACATAGTGATATCCAATTCTATTTTATGAAGAATGGTTGAATTCTACATCCACATCTAGGACTATTGGGAGGGTAGTATTTCAAAGTGTTTGACAGGTTATACTACATGTTTCTATGTAGCTATAGAAAAGTTAGCTTGGTTATGTATGGGCATCCTCTCACACAAAACTCAGCACTCAGCATTCAGGATTGTAAAGGCTTACCATAGGAGTGACTGATGAGTTTACATATTTCAGTGACAAAAGAGAAAACAAGTACGATTGTTTTACATTAGAGATATACAAACCCGAAAGACTATGGATGTAAATCCATGAAATATTTATTGAAGTAATGGAAGAAAGTAGTGAAAGGGTGTTTAGAAGCAATACTGTCCATCATAAAAGGTGCATAAGTATGTTTTTAAGTAACATATGATCACATGCAAGATATCTAATTAAATATTTGGACACTCCTGCAGTCTAGTATTGTGTCCAAATTATCTTAAAAAGTAATGTTGAGACATTCCTACTTAATTTTCTTTTTGAAATTGAGTAATTATTTTGTTTACCTATTGAAATCTAAATTTAAATCTTCCTCTTTGAAGGTGAAGAAGCAACACTGCTCCTCTACACATAATTGTTGAATGGTGGTAATTCCACTATCACCAAGGTAGATATCTGACAATAGAATGAATTATATTTTTATACCACTATTCCATAGTCCTAATCCAAAAGGTGTGTTTAGACTCAACAAAATTAAAACATTTTTTACATATACAGGCAGTAAAAGGTAAGTATGATTTACATTTGCTTTTATGGATTGAAGGTGGAGTCATCTGCTGCATTCGAAACATTGGGCCTGTTGAGAAGAAAGTGAAAAGTATGTTGTAATTAATATTGCATTGTTTAAAGGTGAATAGCTTTTTGAAATAAAAACTTTATATGTATTTACATGGTAAACATAGTTCCATGGTCAGAATGGCGTTTTGAGTCTGTGCAAACCCACTAACTTCCATGTTTTAAGAGTTTTTAACAACTCTTCTCTAATCTTTTGTCATAGTGAAGAATGTTGGAAATTTCTTCCTGACAATGGCAGACATCAACCTTCTTACTGAGTTGGGAAAAAAGGGGTTGGAGGAAAAGTGAACTTGAAAACATTCAGATTTTCGCATGAGCAAATCTACACATGCAAATTTGCTCATGTTAAAATGTAGTTCACAAATATTTTATAGGAGTACTATTTCTTGTCCTACTTGTATACTTTTTGGGGAATTCACAAAAGCTGTAAAGCTGCACTTAATGCAATAACATATACAATGGGTGCACTTTTGAGCTTTCTTGAATAATTGGGCTCCTAATTTGGTCTGGCATTAACCGTGACCTTTTGCATTTATTACATCTCTCTCTCTCTCTCTCTCTCTCTCTCTCTCTCTCTCTCTCTCCCGCCTCTACTCTCATCCACTCTGCTCTCTCTCCTATGTCTCTCTCTCTCTCTCTGTCTTTGTATTGGATGGCTTCACTGTGAGTGACAGCATTATGCTGTTTCACAAGGAGCATATCGGCACACAAAGCAGTTTTGTTCAGTGCTAGTAACTATTGTGGAGGTTTGTGCTTATTAAAACCAAAAATATTTTTTGCTTTTGCCAAAGTTTGTTATAATAGTGTGGGTCCAGCAGCTTACACGCCAATAACCTTTTACAAACACGATGCCAAAACGAGTCACATAATGACAAATCTAAAAAGGTGACCATCAATTTCAGACCTACTGGGTTTGCCAATGCTTGTTGAATTTTGTTTCCCATAATCCTATTCAAACTAGTTACAGAGATTTTCCATAATGAATATTTTTGGGAAATACTAGCATGGATTCACACGTTATTAAATGATGCTGCAAAAAATGGTAACTGAAATTTTATAGTAGTTTAGCAAAATGGTTTTTTTCTTGCTTTCTCTTTTTTATGAACACTTTATTTTGAAAGCAAAGTATTACCAAACTTGCTTTTAAGCTTCTTCAAATATTTGCATCAAATTGCAGAGCATTCTGGGAGCAGTATACATAAGCTCATAGTGCTAAACTTTGAAAATGTGTATACACTTTTTTTACTACAAAAACTGTCAGTAGTGCAGACTGAGCTTACAACATTTATTTGGAAAAGTCACTCTAACTAATAATAATGACTTTGCATCAATGTTGTACAAGTTTGACGGTAATTAACATATGGACACAAATATTACCTCAGCAGCACACTTCCCATTCCTGCTCCATAATGTTTTACTGTAAATTGGAAGCTGAAGGATTTGTGTTGCAGGGCCTAGGACTACTTGTTCCAAGGACAAAATATATGTGCAATCTTGATGGGACTGGCACCAATAAATATATGATGCTGAACATTGAGAGGTGCAAGAGTTTCTGTTAAGCATACGTGGGTCAGGCGTGTTTCAGAGCTGCACGCTTTTGTATACTGGAGCCGCTGACAGTTGTGCACTCAGAGGTTACAACATTTACTTAGAGTGCGTGCCCGAGTAATAAAGGCATTCAATTAATGAACCATGAATACAGGTTTGAACAACATTAACATATGGGCAAACATATTATGTTAACTGCAGACAATGCACTTTTCTGACCCATCACGTGGTACTGCTAACTGGCAGTCATAGGGTTTGTGCTGGTGGGAGTTGGGCCTACTTGTGCCAAGGACACAATACACATGAAAACTTGTTGCCCTTGACCCCAAACAATATGTCCTGTGCGTCGGGCTATATGAGTTCCACATCCCTGACGGTGCATAGTCAGCTTTCCAACATAGTGGAGGCAACTCAGAAAAGATACTTACCATAAAGTTTTCTGAATAAGTTGCTGAAGCTTTTTGGTTGCAGACACCACAATACTTTTCAATAGACTGTAAATGTAAAAAAGATGTATATTAGCCCATCATAATAGCAATGCTAACCATTGAAAAGTTAGTTTGCAAATTATTGTACATGTTGCAAGTGTTTTAAAATGACAGCAATGGGGCTGTCACAACTATTCAAAAGAATAGTAATTGTTTGTATTAGGATTGTGGTTGAAAAGCAATCATAGGTTTCAGAGCAACCGTGTTAGGACCATAGTAGTGGTGAGACAAAATGTTATGCAAATAGCAATATCCTTCCGACGGGCACTATAGTTTCGTTTGGTAGATGTTCATAAATGTTATCCTTGAAAACCCTCTTTGGTGTTTACAAGTTGTTAGACCTGGCACTTTGGCGTGAGTCTCCCTTCCACTTTTTGCTGATGTGCCTCAGATGATTTGCTGGTATTCGCTGCTCAGTGCACTGCACCGCGGCCAATCCGTGCCGCAGTGCAAGTGCTCCGAATGTAAAGTGTATACGTGTAATTGTTTTCCATGATTGGCTTATTGGATTTACTGTCTGTCCCCAGTAAAGTGCACCAGGAGTGCCAGGCCTTTTAAATACAGATACAGCTCGTGGGCCTGCTGTACGGGTTGTGCCACCCACAGAAGCCACCTTGTAAAATATGTCTAAGGTCTGCCATTGCAGAACCTGCGTACAGTCTGGTACTGTCATGCTGGCTGGGTAAGTGCACCCACTTACCAGCCTCTAATCCTTCCCTTTACTTCATATCAGTCACCCCTTTGGTAGGCC
Source organism: Lissotriton vulgaris (assembly GCF_964263255.1). NCBI lineage: Eukaryota > Metazoa > Chordata > Amphibia > Caudata > Salamandridae > Lissotriton > Lissotriton vulgaris. The sequence continues at coordinate 1,118,826,069 of NC_141698.1, forward strand.
CATGGGCAGGGTACGTTGTATGCATAAGGTAGGACAAGCCCTGATGTGCGTGGCATGTCCTAATAGTGAATTACAGCCATTCTCATTTTTCACTATTGCAAAGCTAATTGTTCTTTTAGGCCAGAATGGGCTGCTGGATTATTACACTCTATAATCCCAGTAGACTCAGGGAACATGGTAGGAAGTCAAGTTTAGTATGCCTGAACTCAGAATAATAAAATACTTCTTTTAGTAAAGTTTATTTTAATATCCTGTGTTTGCAAATGCTACTTTTAGAAAGTTAGCATTTGCTTGCCTAACCATCTCGGCCCACCTCTGCTCTTATGTGTATTTGCTGTCTGATTTGTGTGAGTGACAGGGCTGGGGGAAGACAGGTGGTGAATAGAAAGATTACACCAGGATGGGTGGGGGAGTGCCCCTTGACTCTGAATAGGCCTGTGCTCTGCCACCTCAATGCCGGCTCCACCCCCTGGGGAGCGGCTGACGACTCTGCCCTACACCTTGTAAAGAGAGAGGGGAAGACCGTCAACAGAGTACTCCTGGACTGTACTTGTCTTCACATTGCTGGCTCTACCTCCTGCGCAGCGTCTGCTGGGTCTCCCATGCTCACTGAAAGGAAAACCCAGACTTCGCAAAACAAAGTACTCAAGAGCTGAGATGGACTATGCAAAGGCCCCCCTGGCCGGGAAAGACAAAAGAAACGGTGTATAAAAAGAGGAGCTCCGCTCCTACCAAATCAGATCCTGTTTTGACCACGACGAACCTCTGCCTGACTAGAAGGACCAAGAGAAGATGAAGGAAGGAAACCTGTCCCTGACCTTGGGACTGCCCTGCAGTGGTGCCTTGCTGAGAACGGAGAGGAAAAGACCAGAGAGGACTTTGAAGACTTGTGCCTGAAACGATCTCCAAGGGCTTGATCTCGAGCTTGCCCCCTGAACTGAACCCCAGGACCATTGGGTTCAATTCTGCCTGTGCCCGTCTGCTGCTAGGCCCTTAAGTTCTTTTCCCTCGCCGGAGTTGTGACTCGGGTGCCTACGCCCTCCTAAGGTCGTGACAGCTTGGTGCCTGGTCGCCCCGCTGCAGAGAGCCCCGCTCAAGCTTGAGTCGCTCTCCACATCAGTGTCGGGCCGCCCGCTCTCCTGACACCTCGCCTGCTACGGAGCATGTTGTGCACCTCTCATCTTCTCCTGACGGAATCTGCGTGGAGCGCATCTGATAGCCTCGGACGGTCCGTACGTCGATACGTAACTGACTGTCTCGCTTTGCCCTCCTGCATACCAAGGCCCGTGCCGCACCTCAAGAAGGCCTTCTGTACATTGGTACCGGAGGCCCAGTGCTACACCCGTCTGCCCAAGAACACGACGACCCACACAGATCCACAGGTACGACCCGGCGTACTAAGAAGAAGTACGTCCTGCAGGCCTGAATTGCACCTCGCCCCGTGAGTTGCTCCAGACCCCGGATCGCCTCAACCCTCCACTGTCCCGCTCACCCATCTCGCACCTCGAGGGGGCTTCGAGACGGATAAATCCCCGGAGAACTGCCGGCCTCGTCCCGGGTCTGCCCTCACCTGAGGCCGCGCATGAAATGCCTCAGACACCCGTAACAAGGTACACTTGAGCTCGATCCTGAGTTCACATTGGATCCAGGGTCCGCAACATTTGTTTTCCCTGTCGTCCATCATTCAGCAACGGGTCGCTTCACCCGCGCGAAGCCCGCCTCGACCCTCAGCGTACCTTGCTGAAAAGAACACTAAGAACTATTGCCTATTTAAATCCGGTGGCCTCAATCGCTAAACGTTATATATGGTCTTGTGCTAATTCTGCAACTAACTATTTTTATATAAAGTCTATGTATTTTTGATACAAACTTACGTCTGGTGTCCGTTTTTGGTGGGTCATTATATTTACTGTGTGTGATCATAAATGCTTAACTAACTAGCGCCCTGAAGATTAGCCTTGTCTGCTCGCGCCACACTACCTATATGGTGAGCAAGGGTTATTTCTAAGGAGTAGGTCTCTTACCCTGACTAGAGGAGAGGGTCCCTGTTTGTCACAAGTGCATACCTGTGCCAACCTGAGACCCCCGAGTCTAACATTGGAGGCAGCAGTGAGGATTGCGAATTTGCATTTATGATTTGTGTACAGTGAATTATTGATCACCACGTAGTGAGAGCAGACCTATAACTGACTCTGCTGTTCTCCTGAGGCGGAAGCAGGGAGATGTGTTGCATGTTTGATTTTTAAAATTTCTGTTTTATTTTGCCAAATCGCCGTATTTTAAAAAATACTAGCCCGCATTTATTCTACACTCAGCCGAGTTAGGCGCTGAGCTCTCACTGATACTGAGGCGGCTGAACTACTGAGCGGCCATCTTAGGGGGAGGTAATTGGTCGCGGTCTAGACGACAGTATAAAAGCAGGGATTGTGGTGCCATCGCGAGACTCTGCTGTTCTCATGAGGCGGAAGCCGAGAGATGTGTTGTATGTTTGATTTTTAAACTTTCTGTTTCATTTTGCCAAATTGCCGCATTTTAAAAAATACTCACCCCGCATTTATTCTACACTCAGCCGAGTTAGGCGCTGAGCTCTCACGGATACTGAGGCGGCTGAACTACTGAGCGGCCATCTTAGGGGGAGGAAATTGGTCGTGGTCTAGGCGACAGTATAAAAGCAGGGAGTGTGGTGCCATCGCGAGACTCTGCTGTTCTCCTGAGGCGGAAGCCGGGAGATGTGTTGTATGTTTGATTTTTAAACTTTCTGTTTCATTTTGCCAAATCGCCGTATTTAAAAAAATACTCACCCCGCATTTATTCTACACTCAGCCGAGTTAGGCGCTGAGCTCTCACGGATACTGAGGCGGCTGAACTACTGAGCGGCCATCTTAGGGGGAGGAAATTGGTCGTGGTCTAGGCGATAGTATAAAAGCAGGGAGTGTGGTGCCATCGCGAGACTCTGCTGTTCTCCTTAGGCGGAAGCCGGGAGATGTGTTGTATGTTTGATTTTTAAACTTTCGGTTTCATTTTGCCAAATCGCCGTATTTTAAAAAATACTCACCCCGCATTTATTCTAAACTCAGCCGAGTTAGGCGCTGAGCTCTCACGGATAGTGAGGCGGCTGAACTACTGAACTGCCATCTTAGGGGGAGGTAATTGGTCGCGGTCTAGGCGACAGTATAAAAGCAGACAGGCATGCCTCCGTGCAGCGGACGCGATCAGCGGTCGCCCCTCCATCGCGCCAAAGTCGCGCCTAAGTCCAGCCCGTCTGCACCCGTCCGCGAGGGCCGGAGACGCTGCTCAGCCAATCTTGAAACCACAACTGACCAGAGACTTTATATTGTCGCTTAATAAACAGCCCAATCTATGCCATCAGGCCCTCAATGTGGATACTTGGGTAGGTCCAATCAGTTTTTATCGGTGTAAAGAGGTATTAGAGCCACATCAAAGAATAAAGGGAAAAGGTATACCTAAGAGCATAAAGGGGGACTCATAAACTCCAGATCTATGTGTAAAAATGCACTGCACATTTACGATCTAATAACAGAGGGGGAACTTGACTGTCTTTTTATCACTGAGACGTGGCTAAAAGATTGGTGTAACCCTGACATTGGGCACGCAATCCCCCCAGGCTATTTAATCCAAAGGATGGATAGACCGGAACAACGCGGTGGAGGCCTTGCGATTATTTATCGGGATACTTTGGCATGCACTATTACGGCTCTAGTGGATATCAAAGGAGCAGAAAGCATTGGTTTCTGATTTCAGGTTCATGATTCTTTTACTTTTGCGGGAGCACTAGTCTACCGTCCACCAGGTCAGCAAAATCAGTTTCTGGAAAGCATTGGGGAAGTGCTTAGTAATTTGACGCTCAGGTTTTCAAACTTTACGCTATTAGGGGATCTGAATCTTCACCTGGATGACATTACTGATCCAGGTGTAATTTGTTTCAGAGACACTTTGAATGTCCTCGGGTTAACCCTTCTCACTCTAGACCCCACTCACAAAGCTGGCCATGTATTGGATGTATTGGTTCCAATTTAGATACAATTAAAATAAAGCCCCCTCTGACGCAAACCTGGTCAGACCATAAATTCATTGCTTTCAACTTTTTAGTCGAAAACTGTGTCGTAGGAAAATGTACTTTGCATACCAGTCGGTTGAATAAACCCTGCTGGAAAAAGATTATAGAGCACCCTGATCTTTTAAGATGGGCTACGGAGAGTAAACCCACTTTGACACAAAAATAGATAATCAACGATTTGGGGAATGGATCCGTGCAATTAGTAAACGGATGGATCCCCTAGGCCCAGACATCAGACCCCGTTGTAATAAGCAATCTGCACCTTGGTGTACTAGAGCCTTAAAAGAAAAACAAGGTGAAGTTAGAATATTTGAACAAAGATGGCGTCGTAAATATGATAGTAGGGAACTCAGTCTATATAAAACGGCTATAAGACAATACCATGCCCTAATTAAATGCGCAAAGGCTGACTTTTACACAGCTGCCATTGAAGCCACTAAAAACAAGCAGATGGAGATTTTTAGAATTGTAAACATCTTAAGGAATCCCAAAATATTGACACAGGAAATTCCACCATCTCAGATGTTGTGTAATTCTATAGCTGACTACTTTGAACACAAGTTACAGGATCTTATCAAAAATTTTCCATCCTTTGAGCCATCTGTTTCTGACGAGGCCACCACGGTAGACACAAATATGGATAGTATGAGGACTTTTCTTCTGATCAGTCTGGAGGAATCCTACCAGGCTATATCATCTATCAAATCAGGATCTCCTTTTGATCCTTGCCCTCCGGTGCTGCTGCAAGCCATGGTAGATACGGTAAATCCCATCATAAATAGTATCATCAACTCTTCACTCCGCTCTGCGCAGATTCCATCAGAGTGGAAACTCGCAGCGGTAAAACCTCTTCAGAAGAAGCAATTATTAGATCCTACTACCTTGTCTTATCTAGGGCCCATATCACTCCTCCCAGTACTCTGTAAACTAGCAGAAACATTTGTGAATAGGCAGCTTACTGCGTTTCTGGAAGATAATAATATATTACATACTAATCAGGCGGGCTTCAGAGCCCAGCATTCTACAGAATCGGCCCTTTTGTTCACGGTCGAAACTCTACGGGCTGCTATGGCTCAGGGCAAGAAGGCTGTCCTGATCCTTTTAGATTTATCTGCGGCCTTTGATAAGGTCTCTCATGCTATCCTTTTAGATTGTTTGACAACATCTGGCATTGCAGGAACCGTATTGAAGTGGCTTAAAAATTTTCTGTCTCATAGACGTCAAGTAACCACTCTAGGACAATTTTGCTCAGGGGAAAAAGTGTTGACGACAGGGGTACCACAGGGCTCCAGCCTGAGCCCAACACTTTTTAATCTTTACATGGTTCCCCTTATTAAATTAATCTTGTCCTTTAAGATCAGCACTATGCGTATGTGGATGATACACAGCTGATCCTAGTCCTTGATAAGGACATGTTAAATGCAGAACAAATCCTCAAAAATTGTCTATCAGCTATCTTCGCGTGGCTGAGAAATAATCACCTAAAATGCAATTCAGGTAAAACTGAGATTTTGCCATTTGGACTCCATAATCTATTCTCTCCCAAACAATGGTAGCCTGAGGATGTGAAAGCCCCCCTAACACAATTAGTGCGGCTCGTAATTTAGGGATCAAGTTTGATGATACCCTATCATTCAAGTAACAGGCATTGGAGGTGGCAGGCACCTGCTTTAACATCATAAAGGGCCTGAGAAAATGTTTCGATCTTCTTCCACTAGCAGCAAGACGTACGGTGGTGGTGGCTTTAATAACATCAAGACTGGACTATTGTAATAGCTTGTATGCAGGATCGAATAAAGCGGTTCTTCACAGGCTACAGATGGTCCAGCATGCTGCCGCCCGCTTGGTGCTTAGATGGCCTAGGAAGTCCTCTGCCTCGGCTGCGATTGGATGCCCTGCACTGGCTTCCCATCCATAAACGCATTTTGTTCAAAGTTTTAATTATCACTTTCAGGGCCTTTCATTCTCAGGGCCTGAAATATCTTTGGAAAGGCTTTACCCGTTACTGTCCATCACGAAACCTTAGATCCTCCACGGCTAACCTACTGACTATCCCTTGATTTAGGCTTGCTACCAAGGGAGGGAAATCCCTGGCAGTGATTGGCTCTAGGGCTTGGAATAAACTCCCCTCTCATCTTCGTCAGATCTCTTCTGAAATGTGCTTCAGGAAATCTCTTAAGACCTGGATTTATAGTCTTACGGATACAGTATGCAAAGCGCTGGTATGAGTGTTGGCGCCCATAGACAGTACAGTTGGGGGTCATTTTTTACATCAGTTTGATCCAAAGAGCCAAGATGCTCCCTGGAGTGAATGATTGATTGATTGATTAGCTTTATTCGATTTCAATATAGAATCATAAAAGCAACAGCAACACATATATATACATCAACACATCAGGAGCATTTCATTTCACAAGAAATTAAGAAATTAACGAACATTTAAAAAATGATTAAATCAATAAAAGAAGTCAGCTAATCACCGGACAGCAAAAGAAATGAACAAATCAATTAAAAATAGGGAGATAGGGGGCCATTCAGTACAGGACCACTTCTAGCCGTCCGAAAGTTACTCTGAGTTACTTAGCGGTGCGACGGGACATATAAAGATCTAGGATAAAAGTCGCTTAGACTCCAAGTCGATATTGGACCATCGCCTATTTGCGGCTGCCAAGATTTGAGGTATGGGACGACATATTTGTTGCTGAATTTTACGAGGACCAAGTCGCCCACGGTATTTTTTACAAGAGGTCCTAGCCAGCCCACCCTTCTGACGCTTAGTATAGTGCCGTCTATATTGGGGGGCAATGGTCTATTTTTAGTTAGCCAGGACACTACCTTGTTCCTTAGATCCTGCTGTTGTTCATGTTTCCCCTTTGGGAGTTCTGGTATACCTGCGAGGACGCACACAATGGGAGCTGCTTCTGGAGGCAGATGAAGGTGATTAGTTTTACGTGGGATGGTGTAGTGACTAGCCGCTATTCTATTTTGGGATGGCATTTCTTTATTTTGCCCAACCCTGGGGTAAGAACGCTATGATATCGTGGCTGCTTTTGAATTGTTTAAAGTGTTCATAGGTGGGGCAGCTATTGGTTTACAGATGGTTGTGTTGTGTAAAATAGAATCAGGTGGATCTATGGGTAGTGGGCACTGTAGTTGTACTGGTCCTCCCAAGGTTTTTGTAGGTAGCGAATTAGCCTTTATTGCTTCTTCAAGTCCCGTAAGTCTATCCCCTAGGCTAGTTATTTTATCAAGCAATGGAGATATAATAGATTTCATAATATTTTCAAGCACGGACACTAGGGATTCCTGTACAGGTACTTTCGGAATATCAGTGCTAGGGGTATTGTGTACTGGTCGGTGTAGGTTTAATTTTTGTTTCTTGACCTGACTGGCCGTTTGATTAACTTTATCTCTCTTCCTTTTGGCCGAGGGCACCTGGGTAGAGACGATGGTTAGGGAATTTGATGTTGGGTCAATTGTATCCTGTAAGATCTGGGTTGGTTGGGAAGATCGACAGGGACCAGGACTAGACATAACTATGGGGGAGATTGGAACAGAAGTTAGCACATTTTCTATATTCACAGGGGCATACGAGGCTTTACACATTAGATTGTGTTCTTCCAATAATGATATCGCTGGGGCTATATCAGCAGTCTGTGAGGGAGAACCCTTAATAAGTGAGTTGTCCATGGCTGGAGATCGTTCTAGTTTCTCCAATTCGCTAGCAATGGGCAATATAGCACTCTTAAGATAATAGTCCATTCTTCCCCTGAGTAAGTCACCCTCCAAGGAGTGTTTTCTAGAGACCCCCTTACAAGACATAGTGTGACAGCTTGTAACAATCAGAGCACAAACAATATCAGGAGTCAAGCAACAGTGACCCTTGGCGGGACCCCGTAGAATAACCCAAATATAGTCAGTTGGTAAAGTACCTTGAGTCAGTGTTCCTCATAGCACGTATTCAAATCAATTGCAAGGGGGGTTGACCCGACCCGGCCACCTCTGGCCTATGATGGCCTTAGATGGTCCCGCCCTTGTCCCGGGCTTCTCCCGGCGCTACCCGCGACGCGAAGGGCAGTCCTTCCTTTAAAGCGCCTTCGGGCGCACCCTGTTGGTGGAGGCGGCATCCAGCCGCTGAGGTTCCTGGGCGATGTAGTTCCCGGTCCCGGCTGCCACGCTGCGGTGTCCTGGCAGCGACGGCGATGGCGGGGATAGAGAAGCGCTAGGGTCTGGAGGGCAAGTCAGAAGGTGAGGGACAGCACTTTGGCCCCACAGAGCAGATACCGGAGCCTCCCGCTCCCCCAAGGGCAGTCCTTCCTTTAAAGCGCCTTCGGGCGCACCCTGGTTGGTGGAGGCGGCGTCCAGCCGCTGAGGTTCCTGGGGGATGTAGTTCCCTGTCCCGGCTGCCGCGCTGCGGTGTCCTGGCAGCGACGGCGCTGGCGGGGATAGAGAAGCGCTAGGGTCTGGGGCGCAAGTCAGAAGGTGAGGGAGAGCACTTTGGCCCCACAGAGCAGATACCGGAGCCTCCCCTGGAGTGATAGTGCGCTATAGAAGTGTTGTGTTACATTACATTACATAACGAAGCCACAGATTTATTATCTTTTAATTCTTGTCGAGAGATCTCGTATCGTCGAATCATGCCTGGTTCACTCCCTGTGAGAGCAGCCTCTGTCATCTCTGGACTAGATGATGTCCATTGGGAAGGGCTTGAAAACTACAAAGTGGAGCAGCTAAAAGGTTTCTGCCTGAAGTTCTGAGTCGCCCAAACAGGGTGCAAAAGTAAATCCCAACTCATCAAGGCACTGAGTGCCTGGAAGGAATTGAGAGAACCAGAGTATCAGCTGGTGGTAGATCCACCAGAAAGCCTTGTCGAGGTGCACGGAGTCCTGTCGTCAGAGGAGCTGGCAGACAGGACCACAACCAGAGCGCATGAAGTAGAGATGGCAAGATTGAATGGCCAGATGGAAATGAAAAAGCAAAGATTGGCAATGGAGGAAAAGAAACTCCAGTTGGATCACGATATGAGAATCAAAGAGTTGGAGCTGAAAGCAAAAAGTTTGGACATAACTCCTGGTGGCAGCGCAATGCCAGTGCAGGTAGAGTCAAGGGTGTACATGCCGAAAGATGTAGTGAAGGAGTACCTCAAGGGGGATGACATAGGACAGTGGTTCCGGGCATCGGAGGTTGCCATGTTCTCCCACCGGGTCCCTGAAAGAGATTGGGGAGCGGGGTTGTGGGGGAAGTTCCTTAGCGAGGGACAGGATTCCGTGTTAGATTTGCCCTCTGAAGTATACAATTCCTACACCCACATGAAAGAGGCCTTAATGACCAGGTTTGGGTTAACTCCGGAGGTGTACCGACAGAGGTTCGGGGGTTGTACTAAGATTCCTGGGGGTACATATGTGGAGTATGTGACCTTTTTCTGCAGCGCACTGGATGGTTGGGTAAAGGGTAGCAAGGTGAATGATTTATAAGGGCTTCTTGATTTAATGGCATGGGAGCACTTGTACAGTAATTGTTTTCCTGAGCTACGCCAGCACCTGATTGATAGCAAGCTGTCCAACCTGAGAAAGCTTCCTGAGGAGGCGGTCCGCTGGCTCAGCACCAGGGTCCACAAGGCTCCAGTGGGAGACTCACCCAAAGGTGAGCAGGGTCCCCAGCAGAAGATTGTGGGGACAAGGGAAAACAGAGAGGGTTCCAAAGAGGCCCCCAAAGTAATCCCCAAGGGAATCAGCAGAAGGGTTCTCAGCCTCCCCTACCCCCGAAGCAGAACGTGGCCCGACAGGTAAACCTATGCAAAGAGGGCCCATCACCTGTTACAGGTGTGGTGACCAGGGTCACATTGCCACTGATCCTAAGTGTCACCTATTTGGAAAACCCGCACCCACTGGTGCTCTACCCCGGCAACTGGCTAGTGTTAATTTTGGGGAGGAGGTAGCAGTCCAAGGGGGTGGGAATCCCGTTCAGATGACCCTAGTCTCACTCGGAGACAGCGAGATAGTCCCTGAGAACTACTTACCCTCTAACACTAAAAAAAATATGGGCAAGTAGTGACCATCAATGAAAAGAAGGTTGAGGCTCTTAGAGATACAGGAGCCAGTGTGACTGCAGTCCGGCAGCACCTGGTGTCTCAAGAGCAGGTTGTACCCCATGCCTACTGTAGGGTTGTCAATGCTGACAACTCTGAGAGTCGTTGTCCAATGGCTCAGGTTCCTTTTGAGTGGGGGGGGGGTCTCCGGTACTCTGCAGGTCGCTGTGAGAAATGCCATGCCTGTAGACTGTTTGCTAGGGAACGATTTGGAGAACTCCCCTTGGGAAAAACAACCCATCTGCGGATGGTGGGTTTACCCGATTGGGAGTGCGTGACCACCCGGTCAATGGCAGCTAGTAGGGGTGTTGAAGAGGTCCTGGAGCCTGAGGGAGAAGCCCAGGAACCGGCCTTAGAGAGAAGGCACAGGGGGCACGGACAGCCGGCCCCCGAAGTTCCCACGGCCCAGGAGAAGGTAGACTCCGAGGGGGATGCCCTGGAGCCTACCGGGGAACAGATCGCCGAACTGGGAGACGTGCCTGAGCTGACCCATTGGCAGTAAGAAGGAGGCCCCTCCAGGGAGGAGTTCTGCAAGGAGCAGAAAGAATGCCCTTCTCTCGTGGGTATGCGGCAGCAGGCTGCAGACCAGGCCAATTGTAGTCAGTCCGAAAACACTTTGTTTACTGAGAGAACGACCTCCTGTATTCAGAGCCTAAGGTTGCTGAACCTGGGCCAGCCCGTGTGCTGGTGGTACCCCAGAAGTTCAGAGCCTTCCTACTGGGACTGGCTCACAATGTACCGTTAGCAGGACATTTGGGGATGGAAAAGGCCTATGACAGGCTTGTCACTCACTTTTATTGGCCCCAAATGCACAGGAGCTCAGACGCTCACTGTAGAACGTGACAGACTTGCCAAGCAAGTGGTAAGAGTGGAGGGAAGAACAAGGTTCCCCTCCAGCCATTCCCCGTTGTCAGTACCCCATTCCAGCGAGTGGGAATTGACATTGTTGGGCCTCTGGACCCCAAGACAGCCATGGGCAACAGGTTCATCCTGGCCTTGGTGGACCAGGCCACCCGGTACCCTGAAGCCATCCCTCTGAGGACAGTGATGGCCCCCGTGGTGGGACGAGCACTGATAGGACTTTTCTCCCGAGTAGGATTCCCTCTAGAGGTGGTGTCTGACAGGGGCACCAATTTGATATCGAAATATATGAAATCCCTTTGGCAAGCTTGTGGTGTAACCTACAAGTTCACCACCCCTTACCATCCCCAAGGAAATGGGTTGGTTGAGAGATTCAACCGAACCCTGAAAGGCATGATTATGGGTCTGGAAGAACCTATGAGGCGTAAGTGGGACGTCCTCTTGCCCGCCTTCTCTTCGCATATCGCGAGGTACCATAGAAGTCTCTAGGTTTCAGCCCCTTTGAGCATCTGTACGGTCACCCCGTGAGAGGAGCTCTGAGGAAGGGAGGCTGGGAGCTATCTCCCAGGAAACCTCCCCACAATATATACAGTTACATGCTGGCCTTCAGAAACCAGACCAGGCGATTCAGGCAACTTGCTGAGGCAAATTTGAAGCCAGCCAGGAAGAGATGAAGCGGTGGTACGACCGGAATGCCACTCTGGTAGAGCTTCAGCCTGGAAAAAAGGTGTGGGTCATGGCCCCAGTGGAGCCTTGCGCACTTCAGGATAAGTGGACAGGTCCATTTGAGGTTGTGGAGCGCAAGAGTCCTGTCACCTACTTGGTGGACTTGCAGTCTCCCAGGAACCCTTTGAGGGTCCTACATGTTAACTGCCTTAAGCCCCACTTGGAGAGGTCTGAAGTGGGCATACTCTTGGCAACTGATGATGGGATGGAGTATTTTATTTATTTATTTATTTTAGAGTTTTGTATAGCGCGAACAAGACCCGTGGGTATCAGAGCGCTTAACATGAGAGAGGAAAAAGTGTTAACATATATATAAACAGTTAGCGAGCAACCGCTGTGAGGTAGATGATATATATAAAATCGTAACACCTTTGAACGTTAGCGTGCATAAATAAGCTATGACAAAATTACTAACAAAAGCATGTATATATAACAGATATGACAAATTACTAACAAAAGCATGTATATATAACAGATATGAGGTAGCTCGGTATATGTTCATGAAAGATGCTGTTCTCCTGTTCAATCAGAGTAACCATTACTAATGGCCTTTCGGTTGTTCTCATATCATAGGATATGTATTCCAATAAAGAATTGCCTATGTCTCCCTTCCTAATGGCGTACATGATCAGTACTAAGCAGTAGTAAATCCAAACCCAGAACAATGTTCTAGGTAATGTATCTATTCATCAGCAGGCTCTTCACTTCCCGCTTGAATGTTACCAGATTCTGGATCTTCCTGATGTTTGGAGGGAGTGAGTTCCAAATTCTGGGGGCGGCTCCTGAGAACGCTCTGTCATAGGTTTTTTTTCTTTCGGAAGAAGGCTGGCCGTAGATGCAACTCCTTAGCACTCCTAGCTGGTCTGTTGCCACCGGACAGCTGAATTTTCTTGGCTAGATAACTTGGGGTGTTCTCATGTAGTGCTTTGTGTGTGATGCATGCTATCTTCATTTGGATTCTTGCTTCATACGGTAGCCAGTTTAATACTTTCAGGTGCGGGGATATATGATCATATTTCCTGGTTCCGGTGATAAGTCTTGCCGCAGCGTTAAGGCAGGCTTTCAGTGGTGCTGTGGACGTTTTTGGTAATCCAGCCAAGGTAGTGCAACCATATTCAATCCTCGAGATAACTAAGGATTGGATTGCCACTTTGAGGTCAGACTCTGTGATGTATGGTTTCAATTTTCTTAAGTAGTTCAAGTGAAAGCGGGCACTTTTCGCAATTGAATTAATGTGGGCTTTCATGTCTAGATTCTCGTCTAGGGTGATTCCTAGAGATTTAGCTGAGTTGACAAGGGTTGGGGTGCAGTTTAGCGCAGTCACGACTTTCGTCCAATCCTTTATTTCTGTATGGCTCCTTGGTGGAGAAATTAGTAAGAACTCTGTTTTATGTGCATTCAGCTTCAGGTGGTTTGTGGTTAACCATTGAAGTGCCATTTTTAGTGTCTCATTCATTAATTCCAAATCTTTTAGGGATGCGATCTTTAAGTGTATTTGCGTGTCGTCAGCATACATGTGATAGGATATTTGAGATTTTTGGAGAATTTCTGTGAGTGGTTCGACGTATAGGTTAAACAGATCAGGGGATAATGTCGAACCTTGAGGGACTCCAATTGAGATAGGGCACGGAAGTGAAGTAGATTGGTTAACCAGGAAGCGCTGCGTTCTGTTCTGTAAAAAGGACTCGAACCAATTCAGCACAATTCCCGATAGTCCCATCCTGTCCCGTAGCCTGGCCAGTAATGCCTCATGATTTACCGTATCAAATGCCGATGACAGGTCTAGGAGAATCAGTAAGCATGCTTGATTTTGGTCAAGGGCCTGCAGCGCGTCATCAATAATATGGAGAATCGCTGTTTCCGTGCTGTGCCCTGCTCTGAATCCCGATTGACATTCGTCTAGCAAGGAGAATTTGGTGATGTGTTGGCTTAGTTGGTTCTGCACACATTTCTCAGTCAGCTTGGCCAGTAAAGGGATGTTGGTCACTGGGCGAAAATTATTTGGATCTGATGCATCCGCTGTGGGTTTTTTGATTATGGGAACGACTTGACCTGTTTTTAGGCAGTCGGGAAGGATCCCTTGTGAGAGTGACGCATTTATTATTTCGGTCCATATTGGAATCAGGATGTGATTGATTTCTTTTACGCATTTTGCAGGCAGAGGGTCTTGGTAGTGGTTGTTAGGTTTGATTCCTGCGAGCGTCTTAGCAATCGTGTGTTGGTCATATAGTTCGAATGATTCCCAGCTCGCCTTGTTTTTTGCGATGGTGCAATCCGTTGCGCAATCCGTTGTAGAGTCAGCATCGTTAGTAAGCGGAGGTTCGTTGGGAAGGTTCGACGCCGAGTTTCTAAGCTCTACTTCGAGTGTTTTGGCCTTTTCCGTGAAAAATGTGGAAAATTCATCACAGTTTAGAGGTGTTTTTGAATTTTCTAGCACTGATTTGGCTAGTTTGTTTGATTGCTCCTTTAGGATTTCAAATAGTTTTCGTGGTCTGTTTTTGGCATTATCCAGTTCTGCTCTTATAAATTCCTTTTTTGAGTTGATGATCTTTTTATTATATTGGTTCCTTATTTTTCTGAGGGCTTCCAGTTCAGGAGATGATGGGTGTTGCCTCCATTTTCTTTCGGCCATTCTCAATTTGCGTCTATCTTCGTTTAGTGCTTCGTTAAACCATGGGTTTTTTGTCTTCTCTGAGATTCTTTTCAATTTTAATGGCATGGTGTTATTAACGATATTTTCAACAGCTGCTATGTAGTGATCCGTCAGCTCGTTAACTTTTTCCAGGTTGTAGGGTGGCTTTAAGTCTCTTTCGCAGCTTTCGACCAGTAGTTCCATATTTGCTTCTTTTGTGTCCCGGGTCCACTTTTTGGCTTTGAAAGGTTGCCTGGTCCTACCTTTTCTCAATGTGGGTATCATGAAAGTTATGGCATGATGATCAGACCAGTCACACGGTGTTATGGAGTGAATTGTTGCAGCATTGTTTCTTGAGATAATCCAGTCTAACGTCGCTCCTTTAGAGTGTGTGGGTAGTGTGCACGCTTGAGTGAGGTTTAGTTCAGTGAGGAAGCCTTTCAGCATGTTGACCAGTTTGGCATTGCAGTTCTCCCAGTGAAGGTTGAAGTCGCCTAGAAATATGTTATTGGCAGCGTTGTTAGAGTTGGCTGTTATGATCTCCATTAACTCTACTATAAACTTTTCATTATCTCCTGGTGGGTGGTAGAATGTATGCAAGTTGCATTGTTGAATGTTGGTTGATCTTATGTTAAGACCAAGATACTCACAGGATTCTAGCGGGTCGGCCTGAATTTGTTTAAACTCTATGTCAGATCGATGAATACAGGCTATCCCTCCCCCTAGCTTTATGGGTCTATCAAGTCTCAAAATGTTGAATTGCGGTGGTACCAGCAGATCCACGGTTGGGGATGAAGATTCCGTAAGCCATGTTTCTGTAAGGATTGCCAGGTCAATGTCCTTGTTGAGGATGAGGTCCGCTATGTCCGATGCATGTTTGGTTGCTGATCGACAGTTGAGTAGTAGACAGGTCAGATGTTTTCCTTTTGTACTAGTGTTCGCATTTACGGCTTCATTTGGAGTAAGCTGTATATGTTGTAAGTTGTGGGGGTTGGATGTTCTATTGTTTTTTCTCGAAGTTCTGTTAGCATCAGGTGGTAATGTTTTGATTCTCTCCCCTTCAATGTGGTCCGATCGATCATATGTTCGGATTAAGGCCAGCGTTTCCTCTTTCGATAGTGGTTTAGTCCTGTCTGGTCTGTTGTCTCTCTGTTTTAAACGCATGTCCGCCTCGGTACGCTCTCTATGTGAAGAATGAGCAAGGTTTTGGATATCCGTGACTTTAGAATGAATGTTCACCGTCATCTCTCCAATTTTTTCAATCGTCTGTACGGTATTAATAGTGGCTTTTGCTAGCTTGCTCACTAGTTTCTGAAGCTTATTAAAGTCCTTCTTGTTCTGATGAGACTTCTTAAGGGCGGCCGATCTGTACCTCCCTTCTACTCTTCTCCTTTTTGGCTCGGTTCTTGGTTGCGCTGCCATTTCCTTTATCTTCTCTTTTTGATTGTCGGTTCCAATTCTATTAGGTGTGTCGTTGGTGCTGGATATGTTCAGAGTTACTAGGAGCATGTTTGTGGGTGAAGGTCTGCATGTCGCTGGTGTTGTAATAGCGAGCGGTATCGGGAGGTTGATGGAGTTAGATAAATCCTGAGTAGTTGGTAGTTCGTTTGAAGGTGGAAGTGTGAACGACGTTGGAATTGTGCTGGAGAGGGTGTAGGATGTAGGAAGGCTGGTGACTTCTGTCTCACCCAGTGTATGCTCTACGTGAGGGGCCTCGTGGTTCAGGAGTAGGGGCGACTCTTCTCTTTGGCACTGGTAGTGTTCTTTGTTTGTCTGATAGGTAGACTTCTCAGTTCTTACAGTCGTGTTCTCCGTTACTGGCATTACTAGACCAGTAGTCTCTACCTGGTTAGGGTTTTGAGCATGATCGTTCCTGGTTCTATTTGCGCCTCTGATGGTGACATCGTGAATATCTAGAGTGTCTACTGGTGAGGTTAGGAGACGTAGATTACTCAGGTCATCCATTGTGTCTTTTACCGATTGGAAAGTCTTGGCAAATCTCTCTAGATCTTGATTTGCTGCTTGTATCAGCACCATTCCCGATTTATATATCGTGATGCTAAGTTCGGCTCTACATCTTTCTGACGGTGAGGTTGACATTTTTAAGCCATGAGGGATGTTTTTCGTGGTTTTTATGGTAAGCATCCTGGTGAAGGCATTGCGCCATTTAGCTGTTCTGTATGTGTAGAATAAGAGGTCATTCATTTTCGTACCATTAGTTATATTGAAGTATAGGTCTGCAAATAGAATGTCCGGGTTTTTTCTCAGGGAGTCATGTTTAAACTTCTTAGCTGCATTTTTAGATAAATTATGGGGGTATTTTATACTCCGGACACTTAGGCCAACAGACTCAAGGTATCTTTCAGTCATTTTTGCTCCGATCTGCACGTATTAAGGTGATTCTTGCTCCGTTTTATTCCAGGTGGCTCCACTGCTGGTGTTATTTGTTGCTGGATTTATTCCCCGAATCTGGAAGTGTGTGGCTATAGCTTTGCTGGGTAGTACTGGATATAGCTTTTCTTATTCCCTGATTATTCCACAATTAGCTCTGGTAGTTGAAGTTTCAGAGTGCTTAATAATTAATTAATTATTAGCCGGCTGACCTTTGCTCTGCTCAGTTTTGGGTGTAAAAGCTAATCCATGTAAGAACCTTAAAAGATGGCTGCCATTATATTTGTTTTTATGCAGGCAGTGAGACCTTTCTCTCTTTCCCCTTCTTGCTCCAGTCCAGCTTCCCTCGTCGATTGGTCCAGCTTCCCTGGCTCTCCTTTAGTTAATCCTAATGCTGTGACCTTGTTTGTTGCAGAGATTCCGCTTTTCATACACGTGTGTTTGTTGCAGAGATTCCGCTTTTCACACACGTGTGTATAATTATGCCCGATCATCAAGATTATTTGTTTCATGTTAAATGTCCGCTTTGGCCGCCATTTTAAGGTCAGGCGGGGCGGACTGCAGACCTATTGTACAGTTTCCTGTTCTCTCCTCAGCGTGGCGGTGGCGGCGGCGGCGGGGGGCGGGGGGGGGGGCGAGGATGGGCGTTGGGGAGCTGCGCTGCAGCAGCGCAGGTGCCTGTACCTCAGATCGCCCCGCACCTCCTCTCTGCTGTGCTCTGTCCCTGGTCCCGGTCCTTGGTCCCGGTGACGCCGTCCCAGCCCACCATCGGCACGGACCTCGCTCGCCTCGTCCTGAGAGCCCTCCGCTCTCTGCCCGCTCCGCCAACAGCCTCCAACGTGACAGGCGATGTCGTCTCTGCCCCGCGTCCTCCCAGTCCAGCACCCCTCTCAGCTCGGGAGTCGGAAGACTGCGAGGTTGTCACGTCTCCTTATGAGGTATTGTGATATCGTGTATTTTCCTTTCGGTTCCCGTGTCCTGGGTCGACGGTCCTGACGGTCCTGGGCTGGGCTCCTGAGTAGGAGACCGAGCCTCTTCCTGACCTCTTGGTAACCTCAGAGCGAGATGGGTCAGTGGATGGAGGTAACCTCTCACCCACACTGATGCCGGAACAACAGGATGACTGCCGCCAATTGCTGAGGCAGTTTCCAGATCTGTTCTCCCTGGTTCCTGGTATCACAGATTGGTGCCTCCATGATGTGGATACAGGAGACAGCTTACTGATCAAGCATAAGGCTTACAGAGTAACTGACAGGGTCAGGGCCTGCATCAAAGAGGAGGTCTCGAAGATGCTTGCTCTTGGGGTGGTTGAGTCCTCCAGCAGTCCTTGGGCCAACCCAGTGGTCTTGGTCCCAAAGGCTGCAGCGCTGGTAGCCACATCCAAACTCTGGTTCTGTGTGGACTGCTGAGGACTCAATTCAGTAAACAAGACTGACGCGCACCCCATCCCCAGAGCTGATGAGCTCATCGATCGGTTAGAGGCTGCTCAGTTCCTCAGCACGTTTGATTTGACGTCTGGGTACTGGCAGATCGCCTTGACTAATGGGGCCAAAGAGAGGTCAGCATTCTTCACACCAGATGGGCATTTCCAGTTCCAGGTTATGCCATTTTGGATGAAGAATGCCCCTGCCACCTTCCAGAGATTGGTCAACCAGGTGTTGGCTGGGCTGGCCGAGTTCAGCGCCGCCTACCTGGATGACATTGCCGTGTTCAGTAGTACCTGGAAAGAACACTTGCGACACCTCTGGGAAGTGTTGACGGCACTGCGCAAGGCAGGCCTCACGATCAAGGCAAGCAAGTGTCAGATCAGGCAGGGTTCAGTGGTGTACTTAGGACACCAAGTAGGGAGCGGCAAGGTGGCGCCCCTGCAACCCAAGATCGAAACCATCCTGGCTTGGGAACCTCCCAAGACCCAAACCGTGGTGAGGGCCTTCCTAGGACTCACCGGGGACTACAGGAGGTTTGTCAAGGGGTATGGCAGCATCATTGCCCCCTTGACAGAGCTGACTTTGAAGAAGCAGCCCCAGAAAGTGATCTGGACTGACACCTGTCAGGAAGCATTTGACACCCTGAAGACTGCCATGTGCACGCACCCGTGCTCCTGGCTCCTGCCTTCTCCAAAGAGTTCTTAGTGCAAACAGACGCTTCAAAGCATGGTATAGGGGCTGTTCTCTCACAGATGACTGAGGTGGGCTGGGACCAACCCGTAGCCTTCATCAGTGGGAGGTTACTTCCACAGGAACAAAAGTGGAGTGCAATCGAGCGAGAAGCATTTGCTGTGGTCTGGTCCTTGAAGGAGCTAAGACCCTACTTGTTTGGGTCTCATTTCCACGTTCAGACCGACCACAGGCCCCTCAGATGGTTGATGCAAATGAGGGGTGAGAATCTAAAGCTGTTGAGGTGGTCCATTTCCCTACAGGTTATGGGCTTCACGGTGGAACATCACCCTGGCACAGATCATACCAGAGCTGACGGTCTGTCCAGGTTTTTCTGCCTTAGTGAGGAGGAACTCCCTGGGGTAGGGTAGTTCTCCCCACATTTCAGCTGGAGGGGACTTGTAATAGACCTGGCACCTTGGCGTGAGTCTCCCTTCCACTTTTTGCTGATGTGCCTTGGATGTTTTGCCGGTATTCGCTGCTCAGGGCACAGCGCCGCGGCCAATCCGTGCCGCAGTGCAAGTGCTCCCAATGTAAAGTGTATACGTGTAATTGAATTCCATGATTGACTTAATGGATTTACTGTCAGTCCCCAGTGAAGTGCACCAGGAGTGCCAGGGCTTTTAAATACTGATACGGCTCGTGGGCCTGCAGCACGGGTTGTGCCACCCAGAGAAGCCGCCTTGTAAAATATGTCTAAGGTCTGCCATTGCAGAACCTGCATACAGTCTGGTACTGTCATGCTGGCTGGGTAGGTGCACCCACTTACCAGCCTCTAACCCTTCCCTTTACTTCATATCAGTCACCCCTTTGGTAGGCCCACGGGCAGGGTGCAATGTAAGCATAAGGTAGGACAAGCCCTGATGTGCGTGGCATATCCTAATAGTGAATTACAGCCATTCTCATTTTTCACTATTGCAAGGCTTCCTGTTCTTTTAGGCCAGAATGGGCTGCTGGATTATTGCACTCTATAATCCCAGTACACTCAGGGAACATAGTAGGAAGTCAAGTTTAGTATGCCTGAACTCAGAATAATAAAATACTTCTTTAAGTAAAGTTTATTTTAATATCCTATGTTTGCAAATGCTACTTTTAGAAAGTTAGCATTTGCTTGCCTAACCATCTCGGCCCGCTTCTGCTCTTATGTGTATTTGCTGTCTGGTTTGTGTGAGTGACAGGGCTGGGGGAAGACAGGTGGTGAATAGAAAGATTACACCAGGATGGGTGGGGGGAGTGCCCCTTGACTCTGAATAGGCTTGTTCTCTGCCACCTCAATGCTGGCTCCGCCCCCTCGGGAGCCGCTGACAACTCTGCCCTACACCTTGTAAAGAGAGAGGGGACGACCTTCAACAGAGTACTCCTGGACTGTACTTGTATTCACAATGCTGGCTCCACCTCCTGCGGAGCGTCTGCAGGGCCTGCCCTGCTCACTGAAAGGAAAACCCAGACTTCGCAAAACAAAGTACTCAAGAGCTGAGATGGACTATGCAAAGGCCCCCCTGGCTGGGAAAGACAAAAGAAACGGTGTATAGAAAGAGGAGCTCCACTCCTATCAAATCAAATCCTGTTTTGACCACGATGAACCTCTGCCTGACTAGAAGGACCAAGAGAAGCTGAAGGAAGGAAACCTGTCCCTGACCTTGGGGACTGGCCTGCAGTGGTGCCTTGCTGAGAAAAGAGAGGAAAAGACCAGAGAGGACTTTGAAGACTTGTGCCTGAAACGATCTCCGAGGGCTTGATCTCTATCTTGCCCCCTGAACTGAACCCCAGGACCATTGGGTTCAATTCTGCCTGTGCCTGTCTGCTGCTAGGCCCTTAAGTTATTTTCCCTCGCCAGAGTTGTGACTCGGGTGCCTTCGCCCTCCCAAGGTCGTGACAGCTCGGAGCCTGGTCCGCCCGCCGCAGAGAGCCCTGCTCAAGCTTGAGTCGTTCTCCGCATCAGTGCCGGGCCGCCCACTCTCCTGACACCTCGCCTGCTACGGAGCGCGTTGTGCGCCTCTCACCTTTTCCCGCCGGAATCTGCGTGGAGTGCATCCGATAGCCTCGGACGGTCCGTACGACGATATGTACCGACTGTCTCACTTTGCCCTCCTGCATACCAAGGCCCGTGCCGCACCTCAAGAAGGCCTTCTGTAAGTTGGTACTGCAGGCCCTGGGCTACACCCGTCTGCCCGAGAACGCGACGACCCACACAGATCCACAGGTACGACCCGGTGTACTAAGAAGAAGTACGCCCCGCAGGCCTGAACGGCGCCTCGCCCATTGAGTTGCTCCATACCCCGGATCGCCGCAACCCTCCATCGTCCCGCTCACCCGCCTCGCACCTCGAGAGGGCTTCGAGCCGGTTAAATCCCTGGAGAACCGCCAGCCTTGTCTCGGGTCCACCCTCACCTGAGGCCGCGCCTGAAACGCCTCGGATACCTGCAACAAGGTACACTTGAGCTCGATCCCAAGTTCACATCGGATCCAGGGTCTGCAACGTTTGTTTTTCCTGTCGGTCATCATTCACCAACGGGTCGCTTCACCCGCGCGAAGCGCGCCTCGACCCACAGCATACCTTGCTGGAAAGAACACTAAGAACTATTGCCTATTTAAATCTGGTGGCCTCAATCGCTAAACCTTATATATGGTCTTGTGATAATTCTGCAACCTAGTATTTTTATATAAAATCTACGTATTTTTGATACAAACTTATGACTGGTGTCCGTTTGTGATGGGTCATTATATTTACTGTGTGTGATCATAAATGCTTAACTAACTATCGCCCTGAAGATTAGCCTTGTCTGCTCGCGCCACACTACCTAGAGGGTGAGCAAGGGTTATTTCTAAGGAGTAGTTCTCTTACCCTGACTAGAGGAGAGGGTCCCTGTTTATCACAAGTGCATACCTGTGCCAACCAGAGACCCCCGAGTCTAACATGAGTATTTTAAAGAAGTTGCATCAAGCAAAAAAACGGTCGCAAGCGGGCAGATTCTCAGAATCTGCCCCTTTGTCACCGGTATTTTTGCATTTGGGATGCATCATCCCAAATGGAAAAATCGCAATTAAGGAATCTCTAAATCGAGATTCCTTAAACTGAGATTGCATTTAAGGAATCCCACATTGAGATTCCTTAAATGCAATGCATCAAACCAAAAAAAAAAGCGATTTCGCTAATAGGTGTAGCAAATTACCATGAAGTTGAACTTCATGGTAATTTGCAAAAACATTGAAAAATGCACTAAAGTGCATTTTTCAAAGTTCCACTTTTAGACACACACATGCCCTTAGGGCATGTGTGTGTGCAAGATGTACCCATATGCAGATTTCAGGGGTGCAACAGGGTGTCACCCCTGCACCCTTGAAATTGCATTGTCAATTTCCGATTCGCTAATTGCTAATCGCAAATTAAGAATGTCTTCCCATTCATTCCTAAGTGCCTCTAGGCCCAAAGGAATTAATGGGGAGGTATTCCTTAATTGGGATTCGCAATGTGCGAGTCGCAATTAAGGAATTTTAAGAAATCGCTATTTTTTAAGCAAGTTCTTCATGCATGACATTTTCCTATTCCTTATTAGCGAATCCTTATTTTTTGCTAATAAGGAATTGCAAAATGGATGCTTGATGCATCTGGGGGTAAGGCATTAAGATGACTAACTCCCGTTGGTCATAGTCGGACGGTTCAATTGCTGTAGGAAAACCTTTTAGAGAGATACGAATGGTTATGTTATATATTTTACTTTTTTTAATTTCATAAAGAGAAATTATATTGGCAATTTTATATTTGTGCAATATAATACATAATAAAGAGATAGGGAACATTTTTTGTAGGGAGAAGTTATCTTCAATATAATAAAAACTCTTGATAGGTCTGAATTTTGTTACTCCGGGAACGATTGTCTTTGGTAAAAGGTTTGGAAATCTATAGAAAATATTATAGAAATATGATTTTTAGTATGGAGAGTTTACATTTTATGGTACAAATGTCTACTTTAGATACATTACTAAATTATTAAAAAAGATTAGCCTTTAAATTATTTGATAAAAAAATTCAGACAGTTTAAACTATTACAAGCAGTTATATTTTTGAACAATAACTTTGAAAACGGGCTAATAAATGTTGAAAAACTTGCACTTACCAGAAGTATCCAATGATAGCCAGTATTTGTCGGACTAAGAAGAATGTCCATTTTCATAAAAGGTACCTGTAGAGTTAAAATGCAATCATGAATAGGTTTACATTACAACCCAATTACATTCGTTTAGACTGGAAGGAGTTAAAAGAATACAGGCTTGGGAGTGTCACGTGATGCAGTAATAAATATTCAAACTAATGGGTGAATTAGGAGGGAGCAAATACGATGAACCAGAAAGCATAGATTCCAGGAAAATTAAGCAAAACCGAGCTGGGTGGGCCATGTGACGGATTAAAAAAAATAATAGTATTATGAACGCACAATGTATAAGAATACAGGCTAAAGCACGTGACAGTTCAAATATACAAATCCGAAATTTATGGACGCAGAATTTATAAAAATACGGGTCTGGAGGACCTTGTGACACAGAAAGAAACATTTATACTATGTACATACAATTTAAAACCATTGAGGGGTAGGAGGGGCACGTGATGCAGAAAGGAATGCCATCATGAACATACAACAAAAAGAACACATTGTAAAGCATGTGACACACTTCAAAAATACGATACAGAAATTCATGGAAGCTCAATTTATAAAAAAAGGCATGGGAGTGCTCCGTAAGACAAAAGGAAATATTAGGATCAACAAAGGAAGATCAATAATAATGGAGGCCTGGGAGTCGGGAGTCAGACGGCCTTGTGACGCAGAAAAAAAAATATCTTCATGGACGCACAATTAATAACAATACAGGCCTAAGCACGCAGAGCCGGACTGGGAACCAAAACCGGCCCTGGCAAAGTGGTCGGCCGCCCCTCCTCCCTCTCCCGGGAGGGAGGGGGTTGGGGGTGCGACCGAGCTCTTTGGCGGGGTCGGTTTTTGGACTATTTTGTTTAAGGGCCGAATTTGCAGTAATAATGCAAAAACGGCCCTGTAACAAAATCGCCCCCCAGCAGCTTAAAACCGGCCTCACCCTTGCGGCGCACTGGGGGATTGCCCGGTGCCCGCAACGGTCAGTCCGGGGCTGCCTGGGCTGGGACGTCCTCGTGATGCAGAAAAAAAAATATCATCATGGACGCACAATTAATAACAATTCAGGCTTAAGCACATGGCGTACTACAGAAATACGACACCGAAATTTATGCATGCATAATTTATAAAATTAGAGGTGTATAGGACCTTGAGACGCAGAAAGAAACTTTTATACTATGTGCATACAATTTAAAACCATTGAGGGGTAGGAGAGCCATATGATGGAGAAAAAAATAGCGTCATGCATAAACAATTTACAGCGGAGTCTGATGTTGTGACGGCTTCTCTTACCTCTGCTTCTGTCGCCTTTTGTCGTGTCTTCAAAGGCTGTGGTTTCGCTGGGTCTGGGGTGTTTTGGGTGCGGGCACCGCCGTTTCCGCGCCTATGGTATTTTGGCTGGACGCCAGCAGTAGTAACACCACGTCGAGTATCAGGAGTCCTCCTCCGCTTGAGCAATGAGTTTGTAGTAAAATCGATGACGACATTCTGTCTGTCACCGCAGCACAGGCAGGCAAAAGAGAGCGTGCTCACATCAATGCCCGCATTATATGGGAACTGCGGGGCTGAGCAATCCAAGCCCAGGGCCATCATTGGTAGCATTTTCGCGGTCTATAAGAATGATGGCCTTGGGGGACATCCCATTGGCTAATATATTGGTTTCCAGGCTTAGTGTAGCAAGAATGCTAGGTGGTGGCATGTGGAGAGTGTGGGCTGACATGCACCATGCATGTGCAAGTGTGAGTGTGTGCACCAACAAATAACGACAGAGAGACATGGGGCGGTGTTATCATGTGCGCAGAGGCAGGCCCAGGATCGGATCTCCAATTAGTGACCACTTCTAATCATTCTCCTTAGTGCGCCCTGAGCTCTATATCACTGAGACAATGATCACAATATACTTTTTACTGGTAATCATACTCAGCGTGTACCCCTGCATACAGTACGAATATTGTTTGGCATTATGCGTTGCAATGAAAGCTTCCGTGTGACGTCATGTCATGTCATGTCATGTACGGCGTTCTGTACATGAAAGGTGCCAAAGTTTCTACATGGTTAAAACATATATTTATGTATTTAATGTACATACTAAGGGAAAATATTATTTGGGATAACTATGAATTATTTTTTTACATTTTTAACAATCACATATTACTTTTAAAAATAATTACACAAATCGCGGTAGAACATCGTGCGTACTGGCATCGAAAGAGCTGCGTAAGCGCATCATAAGCATACGCAAAGCCATGTGACTTTAAAAGTAGAGATTTGATTGGTTCATAACTTTTCCTATTGCAACTGTTGAAAGTTCCGTCCCATTATAATCATTTGACTTTGATTTTCTAAGAAAGAAGTATTTCTTCTGAGAATCTTCTCAAATAGAAGGAAGATCATCATACTAAGAGCAATGGACTCATCTTCCAGCAGTTCTTCAGAGGGAGGTTTCATTCCTGAAGAACTTCCAAAGAAGAGGAAAGAAACTCTAATTTGGAAATGTTTTACTTTTCCAGAAGGGCAAAAAAAGGTTAATGCTGCAAAAGTAACCTGTAAAATTTGCCAAACAACTCTTTCAAGGGGTGATCCATGTAAAAAATACTCCTTTGGCACAGCAAATATGGTGCGACATGTGACGAGCTTGCACCCCAACAACTTTGCTCGAGCTGCCAGGCGGAGGTTGCACGATAACCCACCTGGTGCTACACCAAGCACATCAAGTGGTGCAGCAGCATTTTCAGCACGGAGTCCATAGCCAAAAATTGATCCTGACTTTGTTAAAGTTAAAATTGCATGCATTTATTGCGATAACCTTTTGTGTTATGGGGAAACATCGATGGACCTGATAAAACGCAGGATTAGTTGTTTTTTTTCATTCTTTTGTTCCACTTGGACTACAAGTGGCGCAGGTGAGCCCTTCACTATTCAGTAAGGAGGAGCCTATTTTAGAAACCTTGCAGTTGGCTCAGCAATGAACTTTGGCATTTGAAGAAGGCGCACAGCTGAAATCGGTCATGCCGTCCAGTTCTCCTGAATAAACGACCATGTAAACCCCGCTTGTGTCCTCTGTCTGCTCTTTGGAGGAGATGTTCTGTGATATATATGGCGTGCTGCCTGTTGCACTCTACAGAGGATCCTTCCGCTTTGAGATCGCAAACTACATGGGTGAAACTCTTCTTTTTCTTGCTGAGGGATCGGATGTTTTGCGACCCGCCACCCATGACCCTGCTGAACAGAGATGCGGCTGCAAAATTGCGGTCCGAGATTGCTTGGGTAGGCGCAGGAATTTGCCTCACGTCTTCAGCCTTGGTTCAGGTGTCTGGCTGGCTGGAAGTAGGGGACCTGAGGTCGTTTCTTGCCAGTAAACTCGCTGTGTTCAACTCCTGCTACACGGGTACTTACCATCAAACTGCATTGTGGGACTTCAAGTCTGACCATTTGGCTGCTTTTGTGCTCTGTGGACTACAAGTGGCGCAGGTGAGCCCTTCACTATTCAGTAAGGAGGAGCCTGTTTTAGAATCCTTGCAGTTGGCTCAGCAATGAACTTTGGCATTTGAAGAAGGCGCACAGCCGAAACCGGTCATGCCATCCAGTTCTCCTGAATAAACAACCATGTAAACCTCTCTTGTGTCCTCTGTCTGCTCTTTGGAGGAGATCTTCTGTGATATATGGTGTGCTGCCCGTGGCACACAACAGAGGACCCTTCGGCTTTGAGGTCGCAAACTACATGGGTGAAACTCTTATATAGATATATATATATATATATATATATATATATATTACCTACTGGCGATAGCCAGTAGGTATATATAGTTAGGATTTTTTCCCTATGGCATTTTTGAAAATTCTATGTCTAATAACTTTGGCGTTTGTGGATGGAATCGGCTGAAATTTTCAGGAAAATGGCACATTTTGTTTCTGAGCAGCCCCTAAAAATTTGGGGGGGTTTCGTCAAGGGGGGGCCGAGAAAAAAGGGGGGTCCCAAAACGCGTTTTTCCCATGTTAATTTCCATAGGGCGGTTGGACTCACTTTTAGCTCGAACGGCTGAATGGATTTGCACGAAACTTGGCAAAATTGTAGGGACTGTTAGCCCGATGTGCCTTTGCTAGGTCTCAATATATGTGCTTCAGTGGATTTTGAGAAATTAACGTTCAAATCAAGATATATATCTGTAACAGCGCTCTGGGCAGCGATCCGGTCCGCTTACTTTTCGCGAAACGGAACTTTGCGTGCAGAAAGCTGATTGGCTCTCCGGTGTCTGTCAACATTCTAAACAGTCCGGAGCGGCCGCCATCTTGTCTCTCGGTAGGATCGAGAGAGAAGAAGAGGTGAAAAACGAAAGGGGAATTTAATGAAAGGGGGCAAGGTATCCCCCTCTTGACCCCCTAGGAATGTTGTTGGGGTTATTAAAGGGTCCCGTGGGGAAAAAAAAAAAAAAATGATTTTTCACGGTAGAAGCGCTTCACGGGCCGCAAACTGGGCCGCAAACTGGTAGCGAAACGGGAATTCGCCATTTTGTGCTTCGTTAATTAAATTACTAGGTATAAGTGGGTGCGGGAGACGTATCCTAATCCCCTATGTTTCCTGAGGGTGGCTGAGGAGGCTGATATATGTTGATACATCTCTTCCAGCGGCTGTGCGTGAGCTTTTTTTTTTTTTGCTGCGTGACAGTCCGGAGCGGCCGCCATCTTGTCTCTCGGTAGGATCGAGAGAGAAGAAAAGGTGAAAAACTAAGGGGGAATTTAATGAAAGGGGGCAAGGTATCCCCCTCTTGACCCCCTAGGAATGTTGTTGGGGTTATTAAAGGATCCCATGGGGAAAATAAAAAAAAATGATTTTTCACGGTAGAAGCGCTTCACGGGCCGCGAACTGGGCCGCAAACTGGTAGCGAAACGGGAATTCGCCATTTTGTGCTTCGTTAATTAAAGTACTAGGTATAAGGGGGTGCGGGAGACGTATCCTAATCCCCTATGTTTCCTGAGGGTGGCTGAGGAGGCTGATATATGTTGATACATCTCTTCCAGCGGCTGCGCCATCTTGCCTTTTTTCCAATGCCACAATTTTGTCGTGCACGGCAGCCATTTTAGATGCCAGGCTGGTCCCAGGCTATCACCTAACCCTGCGGATGTAGTTTATGGCCCCAGCTGTAGAGAATTCAGACATGCCAATCCTCCCGATTCAGGCGTGTGACTACTGATTTCAGTGCTAGTCTCCCGCCTCCCGATTTCTGCAAGCAAAAACCCGGGGGCATATTACGAACAACTAGCGATAATTTTTGTCTCTAACTTGTTTAGAGACAAAAATTATCGCCGTACATCGGCGATTTTTATCGCAGATAAACCTTGCTATTATCGCAGAAAAGTCAGCGATATTCATGTATTATCGAGCAAATGCTCTTAGCCATGTTATCCACCTCCCATTGGATAACATGGCTAAGAACTGCTCAGGGCAGGTGTTAGATTTTGGAGATATTCGCGCTTAGCGCGAATATCTCCAAAAGTTGGTAATAGAAGGTAGCGATGTTAGGGACTGTTTCCAGTCGCTAACATCTTGGCACGCCACTTTGCATGTCATTAGTGATAAGTATCACTGACATGCAAAGCGGGGCCCAAGATGGTCGCTATCTCCTTTTAGCTGTCACTAACTGGTGTTAGCGACAGCTTGGTAATAGGGAGATAATTTTATCTCCGCTTTCAAGGCTTTTAAAGCCAAAAAAGCGGAGATAAACCCCCTTGATAATATGCCCCACGATTCCTTGGGGGTTTCAGCTGACAGGGCTTGGTATTGTGTTACATGGTAATTTTTCCAGGAAACGTCAGAGGGTCGATGCAGGGGTTCTAGAAGAGGTGATAAACCATTTAAGCCTCATGAACAAGCGCATGGTCTTTTAAAGATTTGTGAAGTACTCGGAGCGGCGGTGTGTGTGTTTCCTCTTTCAGGAGCGGGCGGGGGGGCACTGCCAGCAACTTGCCAGGTCAGGTAGTGTTCAACACGTGCATCACCCTTTCTCTGCTTGCTATTGCGCTCCATGCTTCGGAAAGGTAAGAAAAAGAACGTGCATTTGAGTTTGAAATGTCCGATCCTGCAGCAGCACACTTCCAAAGCCCACACATGACAATAACCCGATTCAAGGCCCCATTCACCCGTTTTTAAAAAAATAGATAACACTCTAACAAAGTAAGGTTATAAAACTTTATTAACTATTAACTTTAACGAACGGAACAAAAACTAAAAACATTTAAACATTTCTCAACACAAAAAGCAACAATGGTTAGAAGCTGTCTTTTGTGCGAATAGTCCCAAGGCAGCACAACGTGCAGAGTTCTGGACGGCACCCAGGTGATGTCGCCTGGGTGCCGCACTGGTTTAGGGATCCTACAATGCAGCACAGAAAAACAGCGTGGGGCGTCCCGGGTGGTGCGGGGGGAGGCCTCGTCAGTAGCGGTCTGTTGTGCGAATAGTCCCAAGGCAGCAGAACGCGTTGAGATGTCGATGGGACTGTGTCCAGTGTCCCATGGCTGACACAACATGTACGACAGGCACCCAGGTGATGTCCAGTAAACTGCCGCACTGGTTTTGGTATCCTACAATGCTGCTCCGAAAATTGGCGTGCGGCGCCCCGGGGGGGGGGCGTGGGGGAGGCGGCGTGAACGGGCCTCCCCAGGTGGCGGCCATCTAGCTGAGTTGCGCCCGCTCTTGCGGCTACAGCGTCTTGCTCACCATGTTGTTGAGTTGCTCCCACTCTTGCAGTGCAGCGATAGGCGGCTGCCACATGGCTCTTAAAATGGCGGACGGCTCCTCGGTTTTGGGCCTGGTCCACTGAAATGGCCCTGGGACACTTTGGAACTCGGACGCTTGCCTGCTAGGGCTTGGGCTCCATTCTCGAAAAGCGTCCCCTCAGCCGTGAAGATTGTACAAAAGTCTTGGGGGCCCCCGACTCCCGCAGGCTTCCGGTGGGGAGCGGCTGCCATGATTGCTCGCGGAATGACCACGACGGAGCCACGAGATGGTGGTGCTCTCATGCTGACGCCAGCTTCAGTCTGAATGATCCAGAAACAAGGTGGGGCTTTCATCGTTTGGGAAAAAAAAATGTTCTAAACCAATGAAAAGTGTTATTTTTAGGTCATATGACCAAGCCTTCCATCTTTAGGAAACCAAAAGTAAAATGAACCAATGAAAAGTTTTATAAACAAGTCACATGACCTGTTATGCGGCATAGGGCTACAAAAAGCGTAGAAAATCCGTTGGCACGTGAGGCGGGGTCAGTAGCGGACCGATGTGCGAATAGGCCGAAGGCAGCACAACGGGCCGAGATCCGGATGGTACCGAGGTGGTGTCCAGCAAATTGCCGCACTGGTGTGGCCATCCTACAATGCTGCGCCGAAAGACGGCGTGTCCAGCTGAGTTGCGGTCACTGTTGCGGTACAGTGACTCGAACGCGCCGAGATCCGGATGGCACCGAGGTGGTGCCCAGCAAATTGCCGCACTGGTGTGGCCATCCTACAATGCTGTGCCGAAAGACGGCGTGTCCAGCTGAGTTGCGGTCACTGTTGCGGTACAGTGACTCGAACGCGCCGAGATCCGGATGGCACCGAGGTGGTGTCCAGCAAATTGCCGCACTGGTGTGGCCATCCTACAATGCTGCGCCGAAAGACGGCGTGTCCAGCTGAGTTGCGGTCACTGTTGCGGTACAGTGAGTCGAACGCGCCGAGATCTGGATGGCCCCGATGTTGTGTCCAGCAAGTTGCCGCACTGGTGTGGCCATCCTACAATGCTGCGCCGAAAGTCGGCGTGGGGTGCCCCGTTGGCTTATGAGGTGATGTCAGTAGTGGACCGATGTGTGAATAGGTCGGAACCAGCACAAGGCGCCAAGATCCGAATGGCAAGTCCTGGATGTTGAGTGCCTCAGTTGAGAGTTCTGAGCAGTGCTTGTAAGACTGTCTGAAGCTTATTTGCACCTGCTGCAGCTTCACTAGGTCCGGCGGAACTTTTTTCCTTTTCCTTTCTGCTTCTTTTCCTACAATCCGTTTCATCTGAAGACACGATCAGGTCCCTGAATGTGTGCAGGGGGACGCTATTGATTGAATGAAAATGGCGGCTTGACACAAAGCTGACTCAAGCGTTACTGTTGGTGCTATACAGACAAAAATTGGTTTTCAGTTTGTACATTCTTCAGGTTTTTTTTTTCCATCCAAGTCTGATTGAGAGTTTGTAGAAAAATGGCTTCAGATTTTCCACATACTACTCTTCAACATTCTTCCTAAATGTAACAATGTGAAACTCACTAGGAGAACGGCTGTTTCTGTTTCCTTTCAAAATGCTGCCAACAATATTTTCTGAATGGAAGACACCATCTTGTAGCATAAAGGGCCGAAAGGGGTTCTGGTCTGGCCGATGGTTGGTGGAGACATTTTGACTATATCTTGGACCTGCCCGGCCTCGCCCAAAATGGCGCCGGTATAAATGGGACTCGTAACTCCTTGCCTGCAAATGTATATCTAGAAAATGTTATTGTAAGTGGCCCTGTTCTATTTTAATTACAAAATGTATGTCCACCGATTCCGCAACTGTTAGACACCTTAGTTCTTGCAACCTAATGGCCCGCTCGTTACGTTCCTCTACAGTGTAAATGTCTCCTCATCATATACGATTTCAGTTTGCTCCGTGGCCGGCCCACGTGGTTATAGGCCCGTATTTGTATACTGACATTTTCACAATAAAGGTTTTTAAAACAAAACACGGTAGTAGTATTTACATTGGTAAAGTTTTTACTTTTAGTCACTGTTTTCGAATCAGTAAAAGGCAAGTGAAATAAAGCAGTCCAATTACATGACGGATAAAAGGTATAATATGTAGGAACACAGTAAAGATAAATGGTCAAGGGCAGTTGTGTTTTTCATGTCTGCAACATAAAGTGATCGATAAGAATCTGATAATCAGGCGTATCGGCGACTAAGACAGCAGGCCGAATCTCTTTTACTCAACGGCTCCGTCATGGAAGGAAGAAACGCCCTTTTTCTCGAAAAAGGAATATATTTTACTTGCAAGACAGTTGTAAATTTTCCGGGAAAGTACATTAGCCTGGAATATTATAACATATGTTTGAAAAAAAAATATTGTTCGAAAATAATAAAAAGCGTAATTTTTAGGTCATATGACCAAGCTTTTCATCATTAAATTAACAAAAGTAAAATGAACCAATGAAAAGTTTTATTAACAAGTCACATGACCTGTTATGCTTACGTTACGCGCTGCGCGCCGCGCCTCGGATCACTTCCGGGTGCGCTAACGCGGCGTGTCATAAAACGCATTACGCGACAACGTAGGTCAAGAATATAGTCTAAATGTCTCCACCAACCAGCGTTCAGAACACAACCCCTTTCAGCAGTCCAAAAAGTTCTGTTAAATGACAACAGAGGGGACAGGCAACAAGAACCATCAGTCAAAGAGGGGAGGGCAAGTTCTTCTCTTCCGGGTCATGTTGGGGCGCTACCGGAACTGATCGAATTGGTAGTCTATAGTGTTTCTGGATGTTTCAGACTAAAGCTGGCGTCAGCATGAGACCACTACCATCTCGTAGCTCCGTCGTGGCCATTCCACGAGCAATCATGGCAGCCGCTCCCCACCAGAAGCCTGCGGGAGTCGGAGGCCCCCAAGACTTTTGTAGAATCTTCACGGCTGAGGGGACGCTTTTCGAGAATGGGACCCAAGCCCTATCAGGGAAGCGTCCGAGTTCCAAGGTGTCCCAGGGCCATTTTAGTGGACCAGGCCCAAAACCGAAGAGCCGGCCGCCATTTTGAGAGTCCTGTGGCAGCCGCCTATCGCTGCACCGCAAGAGCGGGCGCAACTCAACTACATGGTGAGCGAGACGCTGTAGTCGCAAGAGCGGGCGGTAAACAGCTGAATGGCGGAAGAGGCACAGTGTAGCAAAAGCGGGCGGAATGGCAACTAAAACGATAAAGGGGCGCCCCACTACAGCTTGTCTTCAGGTCAAACGGATTGTGGGACAAGGTCCAGAATTGAAGAGTCATCAAAAGGCAAAAAGTTCCGCCGGACCCCGGGAGCCGGCCGCCTATGTCGGGGGCGATCTCAGGCTACACCAGTGCTATAAGACTTGGGGAGGGTGTCGGAGCCAAGCGTCTTCTCCGAGTCCATGGCCATCACACCGCCCCTCAGGGGCCTCCGTCAAGCTGTTTAGGAAGGTAACATATCACATTGTTTTCTAATGCAGTCAGGTCCACAAACGACACTCACTTACTTTGAGAATAGTGAAGCTGCAGTAGGTGGAAATAAGCTCCAGACAGTGTTACAAGCGCTGCTCAGAACTCTTAACTATGGCACCCAACATCCAGAACTTATGCCATTTGAGAATGGCAGTGACATCGAAGCAACTCAGGGACCAAAACCATTAACGTACTTTCACGTATGAAAATCTTACTTGGGGAGGGGGCAGGAGCGAAGCGCCCCCTCCCAGTCAGCGCCACCACACCGTATGTTGAAAATTTGAAGCCATCGTTCTACAAAGTCAACCAAACTTGGATTGAAAAATCTAGAAAAATGTACAAACTGAAAACCAGTTTTGGTCTGCATAGCATCAGTAGCAACGCTTGAGTCAGCTTTGTGTCAAGCCGCCATTTTGATTCAACAAAGCACAGGCATTGAAAAAGGCTCAAAGTCAGAACTTTGAACTATGGCACCCAACATCCAGGAGCTTGCCATCCGGATCTTGGAGCCTTGTGCTGCTTTCGACCTATTCACACATCGGTCCACTACTGACATCATCTTATAAACCAACGTTATGTAAATAGTTTTTTAATAAAATGTTTTACCCTGTTTCTTTGCTGGTGTGTTGTCTATATTTTTAATATTTGCATAGGGTTTGTCGTTATTTTGGGCGGGATGGGTGACGTAGCCGAGCTGTCTTGCAGCCCTCATGGTGTGGAGCTCAGTTCATCTCACTATTTTCGTATTTCTCATGAAGGGTTGTTCCTAATATTTCTATTTTAGCGAGGTCAAAAAGAGATCCAATTAGTGGCCTACTGATTTTGCTCGATTACTTTTATTTTTTTACAAGATTTTTCACTATCTGCAAAGACTAAACAGAGTATTGCGACTTTGTGCTTGTTTGTAAATAGAGAATGATCCAAAGAGAACCAATTCTAAAACAGTAAATGCTTGGACAACAATCAATCAAATGGAGAGACAAGCAGGCACGACGGATTACAACGGGGGTAAAGGCCTGCGTTAACTACCCTTCAGTATCTGCAAAGAGAGAGTACTACTAAGACAAAAGAGGGGAGGGGGGGGTGCAGCGTTCAAAGCACATCAGCGTGCATAAATACAAAAATGTTTTTATCTATCACGTACTTGACATTTTAAAGCTTTTCATATTTGCTATTAAAAAACCAATGAAATTCACAGAAAAAACCATAGGTTATAGTGGATATATAGTTAGGAATTTGCATTTACAAAACCTTGAAAATTCAATGAAAAAACCATTGGTTTTAGGCCATATATAGTTAGGGATTTGCATTTACAAAACCTTATTTTACTCGCATAAAACCATTGAAATTCCATATATAGTTATAAGCGCTAACTATATATCGCGCACCCGCAATCCACTGCTGATGATGTCACATATTACATCATTCATGACATGGTTAGTGACATCACTGATGACATCACTGATGACATCTCAAATGACATCACTGATGACATCACTGAAAACATCTCATTTGACATGACTGATAACATCACTGATGATATCATTCATGTGATAATACGATGAACCTCTTCAGACTCTAATATAACCTTAGATACAATCAGTGTAAACAGACACTCACAGACTGTCACTCATCCATGGAGTTACTCACACACCTAGTCAGTCATGCAAAGAATCAATCACACCTCCATTTCCTCAAATATACAGTTATACAAACTTTACTTATTCAAACATATACTAACACATATTTACTCTCTTATACAATCCCTGATACAAGTTCACAATGATCCATACAGCCACTCACACATTCACTGGCTCTTATGCACAGTTATTTATATATGTCAACTCTCACATGTACTGTGTTTTACATATGTACTTACTTTGACATGTAGCACTGAGATATCCATTCACTCACCAATACACTCATGCACACAGTCAACCGCCCATACAGCTGTTTCCACATGCACTTTTGAAACCATACATCTAGTGAATCAACTGCTCACACATCTATGCACAGAGTCACACACCTCCCAGCCACCCACACACACACTCAGTATCCCATACAAATACTTGGGCAACCAATCAATAACCCATATAGTTACTCATATAGCTACTTATCAACACATGCAACAGTTTACAGAACAACAGACATAATGATGCACAAATTAAGACAGTTTAGTCACTAACCCATGCACTCAGTGAGACACATTTAATCACTCACTCATACAGTCAGTCATGCACCTACTAAATCCTTCATCCAGACACTTATACATCCACTCATTCTTCAATATGTAAGACATATTTTAACTTTACAGAAACATACAGTCACTGGATGTT
This sequence comes from Lissotriton vulgaris, assembly GCF_964263255.1. Lineage (NCBI taxonomy): Eukaryota > Metazoa > Chordata > Amphibia > Caudata > Salamandridae > Lissotriton > Lissotriton vulgaris. The sequence continues at coordinate 1,118,861,700 of NC_141698.1, forward strand.
GTCATCAGTGATGTCATCAGTGATGTCATTTGAGATGTCATCAGTGATGTCATCAGTGATGTCACTAACCATGTCATGAATGATGTAATATGTGACATCATCAGCAGTGGATTGCGGGTGCGCGATATATAGTTAGCGCTTATAACTATATATGGAATTTCAATGGTTTTATGCGAGTAAAATAAGGTTTTGTAAATGCAAATCCCTAACTATATATGGCCTAAAACCAATGGTTTTTTCATTGAATATATATATATATAGATAGATATATATATATATATATATATATATATATATATATATATATATATATATATATACACACCACGGATGTGGTTATATGGCTCAGATTTATAGACGATCTGTTCCTCCTTTGGAAGGGGACCAAACAGAAACTGGTGGAATATATTGAAATCCTCAATGAGAATGAAGTTGGACTACAGTTCACGTCAAACATCCAGAAAGAAGAAATAGAATTTCTTGCTACCAAAGTCTATGTTAAAAATAATAGATTGGAAACAACTGTATTCAGAAAGGCAACCTCAACAAACAGTGTATTACACGGAAGCAGTTTCCATCCCACCTCACTAAAAAAGAGTATCCCTTATGGGGAATTTATAAGAATGAAAAGGAATTGCTCGGAAGAAACTGAAATGGAGAACAAATTCAAAGAGACCAAAGATCGATTCTCCGAGCGTGGATACAAACATGCTGACATAATCAAAGGAGAACAAAAAGCAAGAGCCAAGACTAGAGCAGAAACACTGATAACAAGACAGAATCCGATTAGATGCACTGAGGAAGATGATCAACCACGACTAATACTAACATACTCCAAGGAAAGCTACAACATCAGGCGAATTTTGTTAAAATATTGGAATGTGTTAAAGAAAGACAATGAAATAGGCAGTCTAATTGGCGACAATCCATTAGTAACATATCGCAAAGCTCCATCAATCCGTGACACTCTGGTCAACAGCCACTTTAAACAAATAAGAACTCAAAGCTGGCTGGAAAAAAGACAATTGGGCTTCAGCAAATGCATGACATGCAAAGCATGTAAAATTGGTCAAAATATGAAATCACTCATTGATCCCAGGGGCAGAACCTTTGACATCAGGAACAAAATCACTTGCGACTCACAATTTGTTGTGTACCAAATTCAATGTTTTTGTGGGAAAAAATACATTGGCTCGACAATTTGTCCATTAAAGAAGCGAATTCTCGAACACACGAGAGCAATCCAGAACAATGACCCAACCTACGCAACAGCAAAACATCTGAACTCACATCCAGGGAGAACCTGGAAGGATATGAAATACTCAGGAATAGCGTTGGTTGGAGACAATGAGAGAGGTGGTGACCGAGAAACTAATTTGAGAAGGCTTGAGTCTAAATTAATAATCAGATTCAAAACAAGAAGCCCTTGGGGGCTCAACGCCGATGAGGAACTTTATGTACATTTATAAGTTAGATGCCTGTTGATATGCTGTTTTGTTTTGACGAAAAAGTGACATAGTCCCCAATTTTCGTTGTAATATAGAAAGAATGACATATTGCAGCAACAAAGAAGTTTCTGTTTCTACTAAGTCGAGCAACATGAATTCAATGTATGTGACAAGTAGTAAATGATTTGATTTTAATTACTCATGCAATTTGATTACTGTTGATCTACAGCATGTAGCAACATAATTAAGACTCACAGGCACTCAGCCATCACTGAAAACAGGGACACTCAGTCCACTACTGTATCTCCAAACTAAGGTGAGAATTGGCGCAATGGATGTGAGCAAATTCAGCCACATCATTAATAGTCCGAGGACCTCATCTTGCGCCTTGGCCTTCACCATTAAATACAATTAAGTGAGTACTAATTGTGTCGTGAAAATGCTGGGATCCGGTATTTTACTTTGCATGATTTGGAATTATACCGTTCCATAAAACTACTGTGCCCACAATGCACCATAACTGCCAAGTGGTGACTACAGGTATATAATGTGGAAAGCAATGATGGACTAATGTTTGTACCGTGACCAGGGACAGATTGTTGTCCGAAACGCGTAGGTGGGGATCCTACAGAAAATAAATCCAAGCATTTAACCTATGGAGTAGTGTGCGGCGTGTTTCTTTATAGAAACGGTTTTGCTGAAAGATATATATATATATATATATATATATATATATATGTATTATCTACTGGTGGTCGCCAGTAGATAGTTATAGTTAGGACTAAGGGTGGGCGTAAAATTCCGTTCCGCTCGCGGAAATTGCGATAATTAGACATTTTTGCGTTCAGCGGAGATCGCGAAAATTTCAAAATTTCCGCAATCCGCATTATCCCGGAAATCTTTTTCTTGCTTGCGCTGTAAAAAAAATAATTCTCGCACGCGCGTTCACCTTACCTGAATCCCTGCGTTTGCCAACAAGTTTTCCCGATCCGGTCGCGTTCTCCACGAGATGTTGGATTGTTGGTAGCCATTTTGCGCTATCTCGCAAGAGTTGGCGCTCACGATCACCTCATTCGTCTCGCGATCACGTCATTCGTCTTGCGATCCATCACGAGCGATAGTGTGAGGACACGGACACGTCATATCGAACGCGACAAGTAGCGAAAGAACCCTAAAACGTCATTTTCCACCGCGAGCGAGAGCGTGAGGAGGACGTGAACACATCATATCAAACACGACAAGGAGCGAGAAAACCAGAACAAGTCAAATCCAACGCGACAGGGAGCGAGAGAATATAATTACATCATTTTGGATGCACCGGCGGAAGTAATGTGAGGCTCGAGAACTCGAACATGTAAAATTTTCAATTTGGAGAAGAAAATCAGCTTTAGCAGCATGAAACCTTCTGCAAATGATGATTTGGATGAAAAAAACTCCTCTGCCTTTGGATTTTGAGCTGGAAAGTTCACTCTTTTTGTCTGCTACATTATTGCGATTGGATTTGAGGATTTTTGAATTGGATATTTTACAAGTAAGTGGTTGTTGTGTCTGTTTGATAGGGGGCATTGCAATTTAATTTTTAGTAACTATCATTCCTTTTTTTTTAAATGTTGTGGGTAGTAGTAGTCAGTACTCAGTAGTAGGCCTGAGCTGGTCATGGCCTCATGGGTGTGTGCATGATGAAGCAACTGTTCCTTTGGTGTTTTTTTTAATGTATTTCATTTTCAAGCATTATTTAGGGCCTGGATGGCATTGGATTGAGTTGGGGAATGTGTTTTTTTGGGATGGGGTTTCTGTTGTTGGGCCTGGCCATGTGGCTGGTGGCCATTTTGAAGCCTAGTCCTGCAAGCTTGCCTGGCTTTGTCTGCCAACAGGCCTACTTTTATCCAGTAGGCTCAGAGCAGGTAGCCACAGCTGCATTAAACAAGTGTTTCTGTGTGGTCTGTTGAATTTTTGACGTCATTTAGGGCATTGATGGCATTGGATTGAGTTGGGAAGTGTTTTTGTTTGGGGTGGGCTTTCTGATGTTGGGCCTGGCCATGTGGCTGGTGGTCATTTTGAAGCCTAGGCCTGCAAGCTTGGGAATGATGTTGATGAAGAATCAGACGAGCCAGTCATCACACACATCACTCCCACCCCAAAGGGGATGGAGACCAACATTCTCACCCTATCCAGAAAGCCTGCTACTGAGAGGGATGTAGCACGGATACCACCAACACAGGTTACACCACCATGACCTCCAGCTGCCATATTTTCAAAGGCCCGGCAGGGACCTACTACATCCAGCTCAACCATCTCAGTAGGTAGTGGTGGTAGTAAAAGTCACAGTGTAGCTGCACAGAGTCACATTCCAAGCACACCCTCCAGTTAAACTGGTAATGAAAGTGGCACATTCAGCAGTGCCAGAAAGTTCTCCTCCCCAGTTTGGGACTTCATTTCTGTTAGCACCAAGGAGGGGAACGTTGCTATATGCTCCATATGTCGCACAGGTGTTCAGCGCGGTAAGCTTGGTACAAACTATGGTACCGGAGGCCAAGCAAGTCATCTCAGAATACACCACATTATCGTGTGGGGGAATCACCTACTTCACTTAAAACAAAGTAAAAAAACTCAACACATTGAAGTTGGGCATGAAGAATCAGGGGACGATATTATTGTGGTGGAAGGTGAACAAGAGGGAGGCATTTCTAGTCCTGTCCCAGTGGTACTGCCCACATCCTCCTCAGCAACACCTGAGTGGCACCGCAATAAGAGCCATACTCAGAGTCAGCCTGAGACATCAAGGCGACTGAGTACCGCAATGAGACAAAGTGCGTCGGTGAGCCTAAGTGGGTTACTGAAAACAACAGCACCACAAAGGAAAGTAATCTAGCCTACCATTGAGAGCATGCTTAGGTTGGAGGGTCAGTTCCAACGCAACCACCCAACGGCACAGTTGTACATTGTGAAGCTGGCTAAAATGTTAGCACTGGACCTTCTCCCTTTTTCATTTGTGGAAGGGGTGGGTTTCCTTGAATTTGTGTCAGCCATCTGCCCTAAATGGAAGGTTCCCAGCTGGTCCTATTTCGCAATAATTGCTGTTCTGGCACTACATCATGATGTCCTGGAATTGGTTGGACAAGCTTTGCAGCAGAGTGCTGCTCACAATATCCACCTACTGAGAAAAGGGGGGTCCCAGCAATGAGCAACAAATTCAAACAATTGAATAACAATAGAAAAACTCAATTAGCCTGCATTGTTATTTATTCACAATGTAGGTATATGGTTATCATCATCAGTTTAAATACACAATCACAAATTGTTCATAGTGCCCCTGGGAGGGAGGGAAGTGATATAGTGCAAGGTGGTGTGGGTATAGGATAGTGACAATATAAAAACTGGCCAAACGGCCTCACTGTGCTATGTATCAAAATCCAAACATAGACAAAGAAAAAGACCATTGGTTCAATAAATCATTTGGTAAAGGTCATGCTCCACATATCACAATCAATGACTAAATCCTGGAGTGAAGCTGAATGAACATAAAAGCTGTCGACTTTTCGACCCTCTAGTAATTGCAGGCATTAGTTGTGTCCTTGCTTCGGGGTCTTCATCAGGACGGGGACGGGGCAGGCAACCTATTTGATAAGCAATGAATTTGCATTTAAATTAAGTAAAGGGCATAGGTCAACATTTTTAAGAATGATTTAGCATACTAAAATGGTAGACAAGACATACCGAAGGTTGCTCGGCTCCAAGATGGATGATGTGAGTAAGAACACTTTCAACAGAAGAATTACTTCAGGTCCTGCGAGTGGAGAGGATATTGATTAGGACCCTGACAGTGAAAATACTACCAACATTGGGAAGTAATACAAAGATGCACTTACATAAATTTGTGATGTAAGGCAGCCCTCAAATCTGGGAATAAAGGAAGGTGACACATCATTATTCAAGGGAAGCTACAAGAATGGGAAAGTTATTCGACAACATAACACAAATACGACGAATAACTTACAAGAGTTAGAGCTGTTGAAGACACTCAAGTCCGCCACAGGGTCAGGCAGAGTGTGGTGGTCCCGCTGCGTGTTCTCCCCTTTTCTCAGTACATATACTACCCAGGTCCCAGTGACTCCGTGTGGGTGAACCCTTTTCTATATCCCACAATATCCACCTGGCAACAGACATGTGGACCAGTTGCCAAGCCACAGATTACATGTGCATCAATGCTCACTGGGTCTCTTTTGTGGGGGTTAGAGATAAGCTATCTGAACAAGGTGCTGTTGACACAGCTGAGACTTTTAAAGTTACTCGGAAACATGCAACTGTAGGCATCTTCACCATGGAGAAATCTCATACTGCTTTAACATTTTGCGAAGGTTTCGCAGCAAGGTTTTTAAATGGCTGAGCCCAAGAGGGCTTAACATTGGGTTAGTTGCCACAGATAATGGCAGTAATATATTTAAGGCCATGGACCTTGGTTCCTATTTCAGGGTTCCTTGTTTGGCGCGCTGCATAAACATTATAGTTCAAGACTTCCTGAAAAAAGAACCCCTAGTCAGCAATTTACTGAGCATCTGCTGAAGAATATGCACTCATTTCAGCCATTCTTTTAAAGCTTGGAAGCAGCTGAGGATCATTCAACGTGACAATAACATCCCAGTCAAAGCACTCATCCAGGAGGTGGCAACACGTTGGAACTCAATGTATTACATGCTTGATCGTCTGTTTGAGCAGTACAGGCCACTCAATGAATACGTCATGCGAAGACTGGATGCTACTGCGAAAGGCATGACCCTTCAGATGGAACAATGGGGCCTAGTTGAATGCCTGACTGAGATGCTTCGTCATTTTGAGGTCTTCACACGTGAAGTCAGCAAGGAGGACTGTACAATGGGCCAAGCTATCTCATTATTGCAAATGCTAGAGCATCAGCTGAATATGGTGTCTGAATCATACCAAGGTGTAGACGACAAAAAGGAAGCCTATGACTTGGTGGAGAGCTTAGCCTGTCTCTTTGCTTGAAAATACAAGGGTGCAAAATAAGATTGTGTCACAAAAACATTACATTTCTGCCACAATTCTGGATCCACCAGCAAAATTAGGACTGAAGACATTCATTCCTTTTCAGAGATGGATGTTGCCCGCTACAAAACGTGGATAGCTGAGGCAGCGAGTAAGTTGGAAAAATAACGTCTGCTAATTAAAAGCCCGCAAGATCAACCCACAAGAAGTACTGCAGCAGCGCATGAGGCCACAAGTGCAACTTCGGGGGCTGAGGGCAGTGCGATTGGCTCACAACACTCACCATCACTATCGGCAATAGCAACAATAACTGGATCATTAGGCCCAGTAGCATCGTTACAAGATTGGTATTTACAGTTAGGCATTAATAAGCACAGTGCTGCTGCACAGAGAAAAGAGCCCGAAAGGTTAGCAGCAGCACCCCTAAACATTCAGCGGATGGTCTAGGCCTATCTGGACGATCCAACAGAGGTGTACATTGATCAAAACCCATTGCAGTATTGGTATTGGAAAAGGGCTGAATGGCCACTGCTCAGCAGGCTGGCAATCAGCTATCTGGCTTGCAAGTGTCTCTTCCGAACGTATTTTCAGTGCTGCTGGTTCCATTGTAACAGTGAGAAGGACCAGTCTTTCGCCCAAAAACGTGAAGAGGTTAACAATGATCAAAATGAATCAGCACTTCATGCCACCGAATTACACAATACATGAATCAAGGGAGGAAGATGAGGACAGCGGATCAGGTGACGGAAGTAGTGTGTCACATGATTACCTACTACTGGCTGAACCCCAGAGTTTGAGGATGAGCTATACTTCCCTGACAATTAGGCTTTCTCTTACTGTCTTCCTCCCTTATTTTCCTTTATTTGTGTGTTTCTCGTTCCGGTTACAAACTTTGAATCACAACAAATTCATTACCACTGTCTTCTACTCTTCTTATTTCAATATACACTTTTTAGGTGTCTGCATTTCACTGTACAATACTCCGAATACAGCTCCTCCACTCCATCATACTGAATCTCCCTAAATCCATTGGCCTCATGATGATTGGATGATGGAAAATAGAAGAAAAAATAAAAAAAAATCCTAGTCCCGCAAAAAGAAGTGGAATATGATGACCACTATGGCTATTCTTCTTTCAGAGCCGCAAGAGACTGCCCATTAACTGAAAATGAGATGGAACAGGTAATGATTGATGCCATGTATAGGATGCAAAGTTGCAGATTGAGTGATTTTGTTGTTGTTTGTTGTGCGTGAAGTTATGTTATTGTGCACCAATCATCTTTCTACAGTACACACTAAACGTAACTCAAGGCAATTTTCCCCTACTTGCAAATATTTTTAATAAGACATGTGTACTTCTACTGCAGCTTGATACATTGCTTTTGATTGAATACAGGAAGGGGACTCAATCTGCACACTGAGCATGACAACAGCACTGTCCATGATGATGATGGTAAAAAAGACGGCCCGTTAACTTAAAATGAGAAGGAACAGGTAATGATTGATGCCATACATTGGACGTCGAGTCGCAGACTGACGGATTTTGTTGTTGTTTGTTGTGGATGAAGTTATGTCATTGTGCACTAATCATCTTGCAAATATTTTTAATAATTGTACTTCTACTGCAGCCTGATACATTGATTTTGATTGAATACAGGAAGGGGACTCAATCTGTACACTTCACAATGAGTATGACAACAGCACCGTCCATGATGATGATGCCGAAAAAGACGGCCCGTTAATTAAGATGAGAAGGGACAGGCAATGAAAAGGAATGGCATGCATTGAACACCTGACTCTGAACATTTGGTGTTTGTGTTTTTGTTGTTTGTTTGTTGTGCATGAAGTGAAGTCAAAGTGTACTAGTAGTCTTACTGTACACACTAAAGAATGACTCAAGTCAATAATGTTTCTAGTCTTGTTGTGTAATAACAAAATTTTACTTCTTCTGCACGCCGATCTTCACAGTCAGTAAGTACAAGTATCGGAGGTGATTGATGGAATAATAACAAGTCAGGAGGATGTTTCATGAGTGGCATAAAAGGTAAACACGTCAACAACAACCACAGCAGACCCAAATGCATGTGTAAAAGCAGAGTCGAGTGTAGCGGTGGGATGAATGCGGTGCATTGATTTACTAACTTAAACTGTAAAATTCTATGTTTGGATATGTGCTTTGTCCAACTTTTTAATAAAAAGTACTCTAAATGGAGGATGTGCTAAGCAAAGTGCTGTCACTGTGGGCCTGCTCTGTCCTGTTGTTGTTGAAGGCCAATGCTGGAAACAGACTAGAGTAGAGATTATGCATACATGCCGCCTCGGAAAGTGTTCTTGTTCCAATACACCATAACTTGTGCATTTCTTTCAACTTTGCTTCTCAATATCCCTTTTGTTTTTCCATGTACAATTACAGACCGGGCCTTGCCCTATATGTGGAAAAACATTACAATGCACACTTACCTTACCGATATATATCCATTCTCCAGGCGGGCAGTGGTGACTGGCGACACCCAAGATTGATGAACGAGAGGACCAAGAGGAATGCCCAGATGCAAATGTAGTCCACATTTTTGACCAGGATAACACAGTAACAGTATCAACTTTAATTATCTTTTAAATTATTTGATAATTTTTTTTTCTACAATCTTTACAACAGTAGGTTCTTCTTGTTATTATCATTAGGTTTGCTCTCTGTTTATGATTCATCCCTACCAATATTTAAAAATGTTATTTTCTATCTGTAAAAGTATTAAGCTCGGAACAACTGAACAAGAAGTGTATGTAATCCGGGTCTCCTCATCAATCATCATCATGCATGCATTTCCTTTTTCTCCCTTACCATATTGATAATGGATATGGTAGTCTACAGAGTTTGTTGTTTGGTGTTTGTCCATTCGTACTCTCTGTTTTTCATTTTCAAACCTTTCCCCAAACCCCCAATTCCCATCCATTTAAAAAAACCCTAACCCTCTTCCCCCGGACTGTGTGACTTATTGAGGTGTGACTAAATTAAATGTACACCAATAATTAATCACACACTTGCTGGGGCGGATGTGGCGAAAGCAACAGTACTTCAATTTCAAGGCAGAGCGATGATCTTCTTCTGCTTGCCCACCCATGAGCAGTATATTTTAGAGGTTATTTTTTTTTAACAAAGGAACATATACCTCATCAATAATTGCCGGCATTGATTGGATTTGTTGTCATCCTCATACACAGCACTAACTGTTACACTATAGCCCTAGTCAAGTAACTCGACACAACTATAGTTTTTAACTCTGTCTAGTAGGCTATTCCCACGATCAATATGTTTTGTTGTAAAATATTTTTTCATATTATTGTTGCTTGGTAAGTTCTGTACTGTACTTTATTCTACTACTCCTCGAACAATCTCTCAAAGTAGACTGACTGTCTCATTTTCTTTTTTTGCAAATGCAGATGCCCTGCCAGTGTCCACTACGACTATCACCACCACCCCAATCATGGCATGTTAGAAAAAGGAAACTATCATCACCATGCAGCCATCACAGTGCCTAAGTTAAACATCAAGCAAAGGTAAAATATGTTTGCAGGAGGCATAATGAATAATGGACATGTTTTCAATGAATTCACACACCCCTTTGAGTCCAGATAAAGAATGCATAGACTAGAAGAGAGAGACTGAAAGTGCTAGTAGGACAACTCAATCAGTGAGGGGTATCGCATCTATCTGTTTGTGTCTTACACAGTCAGCCAATTATTTAAATCAAACACTGGCTATGGGCAGACCTGCACTAGCGAGGAAACAGTGTGATATAAAACAGTAACCCCACCTACAAATCATTAACAACATTGCATGTAAAGTATAAATATAGATTTAATATACCCTAACAAAAATAAACTACGTAAAAAAAACACAAAAGCTGCCCCACCCCTCCTTAACCCCAACCAATGTCCGTAAGAAAGTCCAAATGTCCAAAACCCCAGCGCCCAATTCCCACTCACCAAAACAAGAATAAAAAGGGGCAGAAGACAGGGACTCTATGTGTGGCGGGATTGGAGGACATGCATTTGCTCCTCTAGACGGGCGACACAGCGCTTGAAAGTGCAGCAGTTGCAGCCACAGTGGGTGGGGGTCACCAGAGATGGTAATGCGTCGGCGGGCTGGCCACCAGACAGTGGCACCGTATCGCTGGAGGGTGGTGGCTGGGGCCCGGGGCACTGGAGGAGGCTTCAAGAGCTGCAGTCTCCTACTCCTCCTCTTCCAAGACCACCAGCCACCAATATTCTCGCTTGATTTACTCCAGCTTGCGGCACCGTGCCTTGGCGGCCAACTCCTTTCCATCAGGTTTGGAAGGAGTAGCTGTATATCAAAAAGAAAAAACAAGGCAATTGTAAAATATACTCTTAGGAAAACCGTAAGACAAGTTAGTTATACACATAGTGGCACAGGTAGCACTATAAAGCACAGTACATAACATTTGTGGTATGTATCTATCCTCCCACTTGCTTGGGCTTTAACATTTGCAGGATTTTTTTCCAGGCATTCAACCAACCATGCATCAGATTCTTTACTATCAGCCACCTTTGCGATGTGCATGCTTGCATCACACGTATCCTTCTCTCTGTCATAAATATTAAGTCTCGCCCGTCCTTCTTCCTTCCACCCGTCTTTCACTTTTTAGTTCAACACCAGGTGATCTGATCAGACTTTTAGTCTTCTCCATAAAACTTTCAAAGCGGAGTTGAAATCACAGATAGATGAGGCCCTTGGTTACTCAATACGCCGGCCCCTAATGCCTTTACTAATGCCAATTAAAGGGTATCTTCACTCTTCAAACGTTCACAACAACTCCTACTTACTTAGGGCATCATTAGGATGGCGGGCAGACTTTGCCGCCCGCAAACCTCATGCTAAAAGGACTCACTGGCCATAAGGGCGGGGTTCCTGTGGGGGCAATTAGGATGCACCCGCCACAGTGGCAGGCGCATCCCTTATTTTTAACATTGTGGCGGGCGGTCCTGAAAGCACCGCCCACCGCAATGCTAAAAATGCATGTTGTGCTTTTCCAAGCACAACGTGACAGGCCCCGCGTGGAGCCTGCCACATTGTGCTTTGAAAGGCAGGGGGGTACCATAGTTACCCTTCATGGGGGCCCACAACGGGCACCCCAAGCATACTTCACATGCCTTTCCGTGTGGGCATAAAGGCATTCCAAAATGCAGTTTATATGGCTGGCGGTGAGTTTCAGACACCTCCACCATATTGAACCCTTTTCTGACGGGTCGACATGTCGACTGTGCGGAAAATCGGCGGACGGTTTCACTTGGAAATTCTTCTAAGTGTGGAGTTTTGGAACTTTAAAATATTCACCTGAAATCAGCCGAACAACGAATTCCGATTTACTCATCTGTTATCAGGAGATACATCAGTGCTGCATCCTTGAGCCGAGCACTGACCCTGAAAAGTAATTCTAACCATACTTACCAGTAACTTGAATTTCCTCCCATAGGCTATCATTGCCTGGTTTCACTTGGTAATTCTTCCAAGTGTGGAGTTTTTGAACTTTATAAAATTCCAATAAAATCAGCAAACTCCGAATTTCAATTTACTCACCTGTTATCAGGAGTGACCTCAGTGCTGCTTCTTTGAGCCTAGTACTGATCCTGAAAAGTAATTCTAACCATACTTACCAGTAACTTGTATTTCCTTCCATAGGAATCCATTGTCTGGTTTCCGCAAGAAAAGTTTCTAAGTGTCTATTTTCACAAACCAAAAAGATTGCTTATAAATTGCCTGTATGACTTAAACGCATTCTATCAACTGTGTACAGGAGATGCACCTGTGCAGGATCCAGGAACAACCACTGAGTAAGAAAAAGTAACATTAACACTACTTACCTGCTAAGTGAATTTCCTCCCATGGGATAACATTGGTGAATCTATGTGAAAAAGTTTCTAAATGTCAACTTTTAAAATACAATGATAAACCTTAAAAATCAATACTGTAACCAAAACACTTTAACTAACTGTTTACAGGAGATATCCCAGGACGGAATCTAAGATCCAGTCCTGTGGTTAAAAAAGTAATCCAAAAAGTAACTAATTGTATTTAACTAGAAATTCACATTGACCTCAATGTTGCATTATGTCTGAAATTGTGTTGCACATTACAACTGTAACTACTGTACTTAGAATACTATTGCCTATTTGCAAAGTATTTAAACTAAAGTAATTCATTCTGAGAAAATGTATTTTGTAATGTACTGTATAATGTAATTTAAAAAATAAAATATCTAAAAATAAATTTTTTAAAATCTTTTTGAAAATCAGTATAAAAAAATAAAAATAACAATTAATACATTTACAAATTGTTATTTACAAAACCTTTGAAATTCACTGAAAGAAACATAGGTTTCAGACATGTTATAGTTAGTAATTAGCATTTAAAAAACCTTTGAAATTCACTGAAAAAACCATAGGTTTCAGACATGTTATAGTTAGGAATTAGCATTTAAAAAACCTTTGAAATTCACTGATAAAACCATAGGTTTCAGACAAATTATAGTTAGGAATTAGCATTTTAAAAACTTAAAAAATTCAATGAAAAAAACATTTTAGGGGTGTTATAGTTAGCTGAACATTTCACTCGTACAAAACCATTGAAATTCCTCTGTTATAGTTAGTTGTACTCACTATAACTGGCAGGCCTGCAATCCACTGCTGATGATGTCACATATTACATCATTCATGACATGGTCAGTGACATCACTGATGACATCACTGATGACCTCTCAAATGACATCACGGATGACATCACTGATGAGATCATCAACTTGACAATCAGATACATCTCATCATACACTAGTATAACCTTTCAACACTCATTATAAAATATGGAGTACCATATTTGAAACCATTGACACACCAACACCAGTTTCTAAAAACCCACTCAGTGATACCTACATCTACACACACATCTAAACACTTACCTATAGATTCACTCATACATGCTAACAAAGATCAATAGAACACTATTAAATATACTTATACACCTACATCAACATTACACACCAGCACACATCCTATTCACTTTCACAGTCATTCAACTCATTTACGCAAACAATTGATCATACTTACATTTACTAGGCTACACACTTATGCAAACACCACTTTATTTATTCGTATAGATAGTAACTCATACTTAGTGTGTTATAAAATCACTATTACAAGTATACAGTTTTCGATACAGTCACTCATACAATCCCTGAGTCTTTTGTATACTTATTTATATAAAACAACTGTTACATACACTGCATTTTATATTTCTAGTTTGTTGTACATGTATCATTGAGAAATATATTTACTCATCACCACACCCATAAAGAGATTCACTCACCCAAACAACTGTTTCCAAATACAGTCTTAACCTCATATACCAAGTAAATCAACTATCTACACATCTTTGGACAGTCACACACCTCCCACTGAACCACACACACATTCACTATCCCACACAAATACTCACTTAACTAATTAATAATTAATATAGACTTTCACATAGCTAGTAACCCACTTATGTAGTAGTTTACGCAACAAAAGAGCTACAGGTATTCACACAATTTAATCACTATCCCATATATTTAGTGAGACACTTTAAATTAGTCACTTAAACAGTCAATCACATTGCTACTAAATCCTCCATTCAGACATGTATACATCCACTCAGTCTTCAAGGCAGATTGCTATATATATATAATACTTATTTGAATATCGAACCAAACCACATTCACTGGATGATGTCATTTAAGATGTCATCAGTGATGTCATTTGAGATGTCATCAGTGAAGTCATCAGTGCTGTCACTTACCATGTCATGAATGATGTAATATGTGACATCATCAGCAGTGGATTGCGGGCGCGTGAGTTATAGTGATTACAACTAACTATAACAGAGGAATTTCAATGGTTTTGTACAAGTGAAATGTCCCTTAAATCCTATAGTTTTTTCAGAGAATTTCTAAGGTTTTTAAAATGCTAATTCCTAACTATAACTTGTCTGAATCCTATGGTCTTTTCAGTGAATATATATATATACTGTACACTGTATACTTGTACGCTGTACAAGACATACCTTTTCCATGACTGTCAGTGGGAGGGGATTCACCATGGCAACCATACCATGACACAAACAAGCTCCTAAAACTTTGTATATATTGCACGCCGCACCAAGTGTTAAGATGTTGTGAACAAGGCGGTTCCCCTCCGAAACGTGTCAAGCCACTCGTTCTGGAATAAAACAACTCTTCTTTGATAACTGATTCCCACGGTGTCAGCGCCTTATTTCAACAAAGAGATTAAGGATTGGACTGCATATATATATAAATAACCCAGATGAAGCGCTCTATTCACACCACAAGAACACAGACTCCAACAGTATGTGCCATTTACATGGCGGTGTGACACGTTTCGGCCACCACCGGCGGCCTTGATCACATAATGTACAGCGCTGCAAAAATATCAATTATAATCAACTACCGGACTTTGTGATTGTTAGTGGCCAAACACTATCTTAGATGTAACAAAAGGGAAGAAATCCTCCATAATGTTCCTATGTATGCAATAATTTTAGGCATATAATTTAAAACATATGCAATGATAAAAGCAGAGTGTTTCAAAAATAATCTTGCCATAGGATAGATGTTATTCCTGGCTTCAAGGCCATATAGCAGTGCAGTAGCATATTATATTAAAATGCATCCAATTCTGATTAAAACCAACCACTGCTTCACAGATACCGATACAAACGTTATATATCAACATAATGATTTAAAACAATGATGTATTACACAACATTAAATACCAATACAAATGCACATTGATTCTGTTGTAAACATAGTGTATCAGAAGGTACAGTGGCAGGATTAGAACTCAGTCAATCAGTCAGTCAATCAGTGACACTTATAAAGCGCGCTACATACCCGTAGGGTCTCAAGGCGCTGGGGGGGGGGGGGGGGGGTGCCGCTACTGCTCGAACAGCCAGGTCTTCAGCTTCTTCCTGAAGGAGAGGTGGTCTTGGGTCAGGCGCAGGTCGGTCGGGAGGGAGTTCCAGGTCTTGGCGGCCAGGTAGGAGAAGGACCTTCCTCCTGTAGTCGCTCTTCGGATGCGGGGGACGGCGGCGAGGGCGTGGTTGGCTGATCGGAGGTGGCGTTTGGGAGCGTAGATAATGTACAAGTATAGCCTATGGTCATCCAGTAATACATAATAAAAGAACTGTGTGCAAACTGCAAATACTATAAAGTGCCACGATATCATAAAATGCTCAGTGTTAAGTGATGAATATAGCATGCTCCAATGCATGCTATCACATCGCGTTCTTTTACAACGCGGTCATTACAATGACCGTGTTGTTAGAATGCGATGCCTTTACCACGCAAGTCATTAGATCCACTTGCTGTAGCATAAGGGATAGTATAATTTACTATTCCAACTCCAGCCCGCGCAACAGTAGGGAAGGTGTTGAAATAGTACATTATACTGTTCCTTATGGTAGAGCACCAACTACAGCAAGTCGATCTAATGATTGCGTTATAAAGGCATCGCGTTCTAACAACGTGGACGTTTTAACGACAACCTTGTAAAGGAACTGCGATGCGATGACTGCGTTGTTAACGCTGTCTCCCTAAGTGCTAGGTAGCCCTATATAGATAAATCCTCAGGGACCAGAGAAGCTCCGATCTGAATTGGTACCTGCTTCCCAGCTAAAAACAGTTACTTTGTTGCTCCTACTTAAATAAAAACTCTATTATTGTATGGAGCCTAGGGTAACTCAAGTGCAAAGTGATGACATAAGAGTTGGACATAAGATGGTACTGGAGCTCTTAGGGGGAATGTGTGACCTGGGAGGGTTGTATAGTGGAAATATCAAGTTTGCTTGAGTGGCCAATTGTCAGAAAAGGATACACTGGAGCAGCCTGTTAAGGTAATAAAAGATCTGTAGTCTATAGATGTATCCAAGATTACAGGTTTATTGTTCACTTAAAATCCATTATATTAAGATGTAATGTAGAGACAGGAAACAGACCCCACCAGGAGCAGTTCCACTGCTCAGCCCCTCATACCAACTGACATCTCTTTACTGTTCAATCCTCCCAACATTCCAATGACATCATCAAGGGTCAAGCAGTAGAGCAGGGGTAAGCATAGGGAGGATGCACAAGACAAGCTACATTACAACACGGCCCCCTCAGGAACAGAAGATCTTACCCCAGATTCCACCGACCAAAACCAGTGACAAACGAGAATACGTTGTCTCTAGAGTTAGCCTTGGGGTAAAGGGGAAGTGGAAGACAAAACAAGAGAGACAGGCTTCTAGACTCTGGTTCCACCTCAGGACTCGAACTGGAATCTCCCTGTAAGGTAAGCACAGCAATTAGCCTCCCTAACTCTGTGAAACAACTTTAATGTAATATTAATTCCCTGTCTGAGGATACTCTTACCAATGTCTGCATAGAAGCTAGCTACTCTCTTAATGCTTTGCCTGTGGTGTTGTATGTAAAATCTGATCGATTGGAAGAATAACCTGGTACCTTTTTAATTACAGTAATTTTGAATCTTTTCAGTACCAGTGAATATTCTTCTCAAAATTTTACTGTCTCTTAGATTGTAGAAGTTCCGTTTTAAAAGTCACTTTGAAATTCCTCACCAAAGAAGTGTTTGAAAAAACTCCTCAAATCTTTCTTCAAAATAAGCAAGCTACTTTCATTTGAAGTCTTCTCAGAAAATATTGGTGCACAGTCTTAAAACAAGTCTCTTACTTTTCAAGGTTCTCAAATTCCATAAAGAAGTATTGTCTCTAGAGGGCTCGAGGCTGAATGAGGCAACAAGAGCTTGAAAACGCTCGAGTACTCTGCAGTCTCCAGGTCAAAGCCAGAGACTCTTAAGGACAACTAAAAAACTATAACATGCAAGAGGTGAGTTCTTCTCTTGACTCAAGAAACTTCTGGAATACCTGCTCCGCAAGTTTTTTATCCGAGGAACTTGAACAGCTGTCCGAGCCTCGAAGTGTCTACAAACTGAGGAGAAAAAACTTTGATTAATATTCACTCTCTGAACTCAGAAGGGAAAGGCATTCATATACTTCCCATAGAAACGAAGGATGAAGGCTGCAGCTCTACGATTTCTCTGACATTTCTCAAGGTTTTGACAGCAAGCGTAAGGAAGCTCCTGTTTAGATGAATTCAGTCAGTTGAAGTGCGCAATGCGCCGGTCGCGCATGCACATTAAAACCATGATCAGAGGCAGAGGAGAACAACTAGACCGCAACCCTCTGGCAGGCTGTGGGGACAACCTGATGTCTTCTCAACATGGCGGAGCGCTGCAATACCAGCAACACCCACCGAAGAGAGGATCTCCAACACAGGCTTTTTCTTTTATACAGCGCAACCTTCCTAACTGGTAAGAAGGCAGAGGCCAAAGCAATTCTTTTTAAAACTTTTCTGGAGCGAGGATGGCGGATCATGACAGTACCTCCCACCAAGAAGCGTCCCCCTGCCTGGGTTTCGTAGGATTGGCCTTTTGAAATTCTCGAAGTAATCTTGGAGCATGAATGTTTTCATGGGGCTCCCAAGATCTTTCTTCAGGACCAAAGTTCTTTCAATCAATCAGATAATACAGTGTGCCTCTTCTAATTTTGGAATCTAAAATCTTATGTACCTCAAACTCTTCTTTTAAATCTATCCGAATTGGTTTCGGTGCTGAGTGTAATCTTAAGTTAGGTGGACTTTTCTTTAGCAAAGAAATATGGAAGGTGGGATGTACCTTGAGGTAGGAAGGTAGGTGAATTTTAACTGTCACTGGATTCAACATCTTCTCATCTTTAAATGGACCAAGGAATCGAGGTTGGAATATACGATTTACCTTTAGCTTCAAATTTTTTGTGGATAGCCATACCCTATCTCCTGGACTGAAAACTGGATTTTCCCTTCTCTTTTTATCTGCTTGTCTTTTATAGGATTCCTTAGCCTTAGCCAAATTTTCTTTAACTTGAGCAAAAGACTTTTGCATTTCAGAAACAATTTCTTCAACTGCAGGGACTGAACTCTCCTCCTTCTCTACAATTAAGGTTGGATGCCTGCCATAGTTTATATAAAAAGGAGAGTAACCAGTAGAAGAATGAGCCGCATTATTATAAGCAAACTCTGCAGCCCGAACCAACTCTGACCACTCCAGCCTCTGATCAAAAAGATAAAGTCAGAGATATTGCTCAAGCTCTTGATTCACTCTCTCAGTTTGGCCATCAGTTTCAGGGTGGTAGCTAGTGGAAAAATGAGTGTCAATCCCTAACTTTTGTGTGAAGGCCCTCCAAAAATGTGAAACAAATTGTGTGCCTCTGTCAGAAACTAAAACCTTGGGAATTCCATGTAAACACACTATGTGCTGGGAAAAAAGGTGAGCTAGAAATGGTGCACTTGGAGTCTTTTTTAATGGAATAAAGTGTGCCATTTTTGAAAAGACATCCCCCACAACCAAAATGGTGGTGTACCCCTGACTGGGGGGCAAATCCACGATCAAATCCATAGACACAGTGTGCCAGGAATGGGGCGGGGTTGGTAGTGGCCTTAATTTTCCCTGTGACGGTCTCCGATCAATCTTCCCTCTTAAACATCTCTCACACATGGTCACAAATTGTCGTACCTGCGGCTTCATGTCTGGCCACCAAAAATTTCTTTCTACCAATTCCATTGTTTTATGGATTCCCTTATGTCCATCAAGCAGATTGTCATGCCAAGACTCCAATGCCTTCTCTTGAAGCTCTTTGGTGAGAAGAAATAAGCGATTGTCCTGATAAGGAAGACCTTTTTTGACTTCTCTGCCTTCGGATTCCTGAGACCAATCCTTCATTTCCAGAAAAGTCATAGCCTTTTAGATCTTGTTGACAATTTCAGAAGTGTGAGTGACTAAGATAATCTTTTCCTCTGGAATGAAGTTTTGTAATCCTCTATCTGACTTCATGGAAGCTGACTCAATTCGGGACAGGGAATCTGCTTTTGCGTTACTTTCTCCCAGGACGGAAAGTTATCTCGAAGTCGAAATCAGCAAAAAATAAGGACCATCTCAACTGCCTGGCGGTTAAAGTGCGGGCTGAATTGAGAAACTGCAAATTTCGATGATCGGTAAACACGGTCACCTTGTGTCTAGCACCCATCAAATAATGCCGCCATTCCACAAATGCATTCTTTACAGCCAACAATTCTTTATAAGCAATTGAATAATTGCACTCTGGAGGATTCAATTTTCTGGAGTAATATGCCACTGGGTGTAATTGACCAGTTGTGGGATGACGCTGAGATAAAATTCCACCAATGGCCACATCTGAGGTATCTGCTTCCACGTAAAATGGATCCTCAGTTCTTGGATGAGGCAAAATGGGAGCTTAGGTGAAAGATTCTTTTAAAAATTGGAAGGCTTCTTCTGCTTCAATTCCCCAAACAAATTTCACTCCCTTCTTTAACAGGTGAGTGATAGGAGCAACTTTCTGAGAGAAGTCTGAAATAAATCTCCGGTAGAGGGTTTGAAAATCCCAAAAAGCTTTGAATCTCCTTCACAAACTTTGGAGAGGGCCATTCTTGCACCGCCTTGACCTTGGTTGAGCCCATACTCACGCCATCTGGAGATAATATAAACCCCAAAAATTCCACATGAGTAACATGAAAGGCACACTTCTCCAATTTCTCGTAAAGATGGTTCTCCAGCAACTTGGTCAGGATTGCTCTTACATGTGGAATATGCTCCTCCACACTGTTTGAGAAAATCAAAATGCCGTCGATGTAGACGACCATGACTCAGTCCAAAAATTCACCCAACACGTCGTTAACAAAATGTTGGAAGGCAGCAGGAGCATTGCACAGGCCGTACGGCATCACCTGATATTCAAACAATCCATATCGAGTTCTAAACGCTGTCTTCCACTCATCTCCAGGAGCAACCCTAATGATAAGCTCCTCGCAAATCTAGCTTGGTGTAGACCTTTGCATCTTTTACTTGATCCAGTAACACTGAAATCAACGGAAGGGGGTATCGGTTCTTGATTGTCTCCTTATTTAAGGCTCTATAATCTATACAAGCACGAAGATCTCCATCTCGCTTAGGAATGAAAAAAAATGGGGAAGACACTGGGGAATGGGAGGGGCGTATAAATCCATTGGCTAGATGTTTATCCAAGTAATCTTTCAAAAAACAGGTTTCAGTCTCGGTAAGCGCATACATTCTAGTGCATGGTAAAATGACTCCAGACTCAATCTCAATTTTGCCGTCATAAGGACGATGTGGCGGTAATCTTTCTGCTTCTCTCTTGTCAAAAACTGTTGAAAGATCTTGGTATTCCTCAGGAATTTCTTGTGTTTCCAATGTGCAAATCTGAACAGGATGGTGAGAAACTAAGTTCCGGACCGGGGTATCCTCTTCCTCATGGTCTTGTTCACCAAAACAATTTTCCTTGCAAAAAGAAGAATCAATTTCAATGGTTCTTTTACTCCAATCTATTCGTGGATTGTCCTCCGTCAAAAATGGGAGGCCAAGAATCAACTGGAATTGTGGCGCATCTATTAGATTGAAAGTTATTAATTCTGTATGCCCCTTTAATCCAGTTAACTGAACTATCTCTGTTTCATGAGTAATTGGACCAGACGATATATTTGCGCCATTGACAGCCGGACTGCTTCCAAAAATAGTTTTTTCACAAATCGAATTTCATTCTGATGAGCATATTTTATATCACAGAAATTTCCAGTGGCCCCAGAGTCAATCATTACGGAAACTTCTTTGATTTCTCTGTCTCGGAATCTTACTGCAAAAATGGCAATTAAATGAGGAGCTTCAGATTGTAAGGTATTCATGATATGTTGTTGCCCTGGAGTTGTCTTCGCTATCGCTTCCACCCGTGCAACTCCGTCTACGGGCGAAGCTGATCCTTTACCGGCAAAGAAATTTTGGGCCTCTCCAGACATTCCTTAACAAAATGTCCCGATAATCCACAATACAGACATAGCTGCGAATTCCTTCGCCTCTCTTTTTCTTCTTTGGTTAAGGGCCCTCTGACCGATCCTATCTGCATTGGTTCCTCAGTAGACATTCCTTCTGAATTCTTATGGGGTTCACTTTTTAATCGATCAAAGCGTGGAGGTGGAGGGCGAAAATCTCTCATGCCTACGCTCACTTAGACGATGGTTCAGTTGCAAAACCAATTCTATAAGCTCTGAAACTTCCCTAGGTCTTTGAGGAATTTGGGCCAGGGCATCCTTAGGTTTATATCGTACACCTCAGTAAAAAATAGCAGCTCTTTTCTACTCTGGCCAATTTGTTTCTACAACTAACTTGTTGAAATTTTAAAAATAACCCACAAAATCTCGATTAACATGCTTGAGATCTAAAAATTCATTATCTGTTGCCTGAGAGGCAGCACGACGATCAAATATCCGTGCAAATTCCACCTTGAAGCCTGCGTAATTAAACAGAATGGGATTATTTTTGGTGACCAAAGACATGGACCAAGCAGCCGCATCACCAGTCAGTTACGACAAGATGAAAGCCACTTTAGCTTGATCTTCTGTAAAGATCACTGGACGGCATAAAAAGTGTAAAGAACACTGCGTCAATAAAATCTGTGCCTTCAAAGGATCTCCACCATATCTCTCGGGGAGAGCTAATGGAATGATAGGGGAGATAGCAGGAATCACCTGCGTAGAGATGTCTGATGAGGAGGGGTGTTGAGATGAAGAGGAAATCCCCCGAATTACTGAACTTGCCGTAACCACATCATCTAATCGTTGCTGGGTTTGAATGGACTCTTGACTCGATCTTCTGACCTCATCTATCAAGGCTTTATTCTCCTCTAAGGTATTATTTAATTGTTCCTGCATATTATTTAGGATATCATTCAAGGCCTTTAAATCAAACCCTTCCGCCATTCTGCTCAGGAGGAGACCTAAATCCTCAATGAAGAGGTATGGCACTTCAATCTGTCAGAAAAGGATACACTGGAGCGGCCCCCTCAGGAACAGAAGATCTTACCACAGATCCCACAGACCAAAACCAGTGACAAATGAGAATACGTTGTCTCTAGAGTTAGCCTTGGGGGAAAGGGGAAGTGGAAGACAAAACAAGAGAGACAGGCTTCTAGACTCTGGTTCCGCCTCGGGACTCAAACTGGAAGCTCCCTGTAACTTAAGCACAGCAATTAGCCTCCATAACTCTGTGAAACAACTTTAATGTAATAATAATTCCCTGTCTAAGGATACTCTTACCAATGTCTGCATAGAAGCTAGCTACTCTCTTAATGCTTTGCCTGTGGTGTTGTATGTAAAATCTGATCGATTGGAAGAATAACCTAGTACCTTTTTAATTACAGTAATTTTGAATCTTTTCAGTACCAATGAATATTCCTCTCAAGGTTTTACTGTCTCTTAGAATGTAGAAGTTCCGTTTTAAAAGTCACTTTGAAATTCCTCACCAAAGAAGTGTTTGAAAAAACTCCTCAAATCTTTCTTCAAAATAAGCAAGTTACTTTCATTTGAAGTCTTCTCAGAAAATATTGGTGCACAGTCTTAAAACAAATCTCTTACTTTTCAAGGTTCTCAAATTCCATAAAGAAGTATTGTCGCTAGAAGGCTCGAGGCAGAATAAGGAAACACGAGCTTGAAAACGCTTGAGTACTCTGCAGTCTCCAGGTGAAAGCCAGAGACTCTTAAGGACAACTAAAAAACTCTTACCTGCAAGTAGTGAGTTCTTCTCTTGACTGAAGAAACTCCTGGAATACCTGCTCCGCGAGTTTTTTATCCGAGGATCTTGAACAGCTGTCCGAGCCTCGAAGTGTCTACAAACTGAGGAGAAAAATCTTTGATTAATATTCACTCTCCGAACTCAGAAGGGAAAGGCATTCATATACTTCCCATAGAAACGAAGGATGGAGGCTGCAGCTCTAAGATTTCTCAGAAATTTCGCAAGGTTTTGACAGCGAGCGTAAGGAAGCTCCTGTCAGATGAATTCAGTCAGTTGAAGTGCGCAATGCGCCGGTCGCGCATGCGCATTGAAACCACGATCAGAGGCAGAAGAGAACAACTAGACCGCAACCCTCTGGCAGGCTGTGGGGACGACCTGATGGCTTCTCAACATGGCGGAGCGCTGCAATACCAGCAACACCCGCCGAAGAGAGGATCTCTAACAGCGCAACCTTCCTAACTGGTAATAAGGCAGAGGCCAAAGCAATTCTTAAAACTTTTCTGGAGCGAGGATGGCGGATCATGACACCAATAAACGAGGCAATAAGTTCATCAAATAATAATCTCAACAAAAACAAAGCAATTACGATTCAGCAGACCAAACAGGAGGACATATATGACAAACAGTAAGGAGCCACTCTCAATAACAAACAAGACTGATCTAACGCAGACAACAGGAATTATCGTTAAGAATCTAGCCAATGGACAAGGCAGCAATAAACTGACACCCCAACTGGTAGACCATCAACATTCAATAAAAGAAATCCCAAGTTTGCCTGAGCAATTAAATAATGACTTCAAAAGTTCAGCCAACAGCAGCAACAATAAAAACAAAACAAATATTGACCAGCAGTCCCGAAAGGACAACACTACAAACAAAGACAGCTTGCCCAAATCTGTCGGGTACACAATGGAACAAAATGAACGAAGACTTTTGACCACCACTCAACAATCAACATGAAGGAATTATGAATACAATGAATCCGACTCAAAACTGGAACCTCTTTCAAACCTGTACACCTCCTTAATATAAACCCTGCAAACTTCAGTTAGTGCCCTCAGTATGCAGTCAGAGAAACTTGATATTCAATTGAACCTGATGAACATCATAGCAGATAAAATCTCTGGAATAAACACCAAACTCGACTCACTAATGGCCCTAATTATTGCTAGGAATAACACACCGTCCCCAAATTTGGTAATCAAATGTGCATGTTGCCCAATAGTGGAAAAATTAAATGAACTACCAACCATTCGAACAAATATTTTAAAGGAATGCAAGCAGCCAGTCCAGCTACCAGCGCCACACAGGATAATAGGAGTGACTCTCCAAATGGGAAAAAAACAACAAAAACCTTAGCCTCCCCAAAAACTCTTAGTAACAATTTCTCAGCGACTGACAAACGGAAAACCTCACAAGGAACAGCCGACAAGGCATCCATTACAAAACCACCACTACTCTCACATGTTACTCAGGATGATGTGCACCAAAGCTTAACGGATCGGCAAACAAATTCCATGATGGAACACTCAAACACACTTCCTCCACCTCTAACAAAAAGACAGAAGAAATGTGCCAGGAAGGCCAGAAAACACCCTGACAGTAATAAGGCAACAGACCAACAGGTAAGCGGAATTTACTCAATCTTCGAATTAAATGAGGAAAAAAAACGGTCGGTAACTGCTGCTGTACCCAGTCGAGGCCATACTGAGGAAGGGGAGAAATACTGCAGCAATCAATTGGTGACATTGAAGATGTCAGGTTTATCATCAGAGAATCATCCAGACCAAATGGCTCAAATAGAGCTACCGAGATGTCTCCAAGTAGGGGGCCCCTGCCAAAGATCACTCAAGCAGAAGTAACACAGCCCTTATACAGAAGATCTTTGCCCCGCACGAGTAATATAAATTCAACAGAGAACATATTGAACAAAAACTGTAAGGGCTTGACGTATCTCCATTAGACAGCAGTTAATAACACGAAAGTGGCTTGATGCATTTACAAAAGTCCAGCTCTTGTCTCACGCTCGCATATTGAGACAATCAACCCATGTAGAGGAGAATGAGAAGTTATATTACAGAGTGGTCACCAACCTTGCTGAGAACTAAGCGACCAGGTACTGATAAAAATAAACATACAACATGTAAAAGAGGGAGGCAAAGACCCATATGGGCAGCCTGGAAATCAAAGCATCAGTCCAGCATCTACATCCCACTTACAGATCAATAACCCTATACAACATTTAAATAACCAGATACTCATAACTCCACTCTACACACCACAAAGACCACAAGACTATTTAAACAGAGGAAACGTACTGAGACTACTGGCAGCCATTCCAGCACTAAAGCACCTATCATCAACAGACCTGTTAGCAATAGAGTTTAGACATGGTTTCAGCAATTCTAAATGCCGCCTCACAGTTTGAGGCATGGGGTATATCTCTGTCTATTCCCACAAAACAACGTTACCCCCTACCCCTCCTACATCTGTACAACACCAAACCCAATTGTCCCAGCGTAAAGCCAGTTCATTCAGTATTACGAAGCGCGAGAGGTCAAGAGGGAAGCATGGCACAGGCATCAAAACCACAAGAATCAACACACACCAGACCCTGCAGAACAAGACTAGATTCAAAAAGAGAATGACCCGCAGTGACACGAAGCACCGCAGAGAGCCTGCTAATAAACCTCATGTCATGGAATATAGCAGGTGCAAAGAGTGACCTGCAGGACAATACACCTCCCAAGAACTGGAACAACTATGAAATGGTTGTCCTCCAAGAAACATGGCTAACAGCCCCAGTCGAGGTCCCCGGGTGTATTATTCATCACGTAAATGCCTCAAGAACCCAGCGGTACGGCAGACCGAAGGGCGGCCTTGACGTTTACATTTCCACAATTTTTAAATATCACACCTGACCAACTGGTTGCCACAACAGCGGATATGCAAATAATAAAAATTGACTTGGGTCCCAATCGTGCTACATGTACCACCATCCTCAATAATCTCTACGCACAACCAAAACAAAAGATTAAAAAAGAGTTATTCAAAACCCTACCATAGCAGAACTTCGGTTTGAACAACTAACATGGGAAATAATACGATCGGAAGACTTTAATTCAAATATAATATATACTCCAGAGGAAGACAACAATAGAACCACAGCAAATGCAATCTGGGCAGTACAAACGCAAGTCAATTCTACATTCAAGCCGTCTAATTCCGGTAGGCAGCAATTGCTGACAGATCGTGAACACTTAGGGATGCAAGTACTAAATGGTAGAGCGGCAAAGGATAGACTTCCTATCTGCACCCATCATGGTCCCCACGCAAGCTCCATTATAGACAACACAATTGTCACATTACCGCCGTTAGCACAAATAAAGGTGTTTTCAATTATATACAGCACTGAGAGCGACCATTCGCGCCACCATCTTGAACCAGCATAATCGCCTCCAAGGCATAGTAAAGCACTAGCTGAGGTTGGGTCAACAATAACAATAAACCTCAAATGATTACGATGGACAAGTAGCACACTCCCCCAAATAGCCTTGAGGGCAAAGTAACTGATAGCGACAGAAGAGTCAGAAAACAGTTTGACAATAGAATTCTGTGCCACCTTTTTAACAAACCTCTCCCAGGATGCTGCAACAACAAAATTGCAACGCAATATGAAGATCGACCAACGCAGATTCCTCAATCAAGGAAAGTTAAGGAAAGAATTAAGAGGTGCTATCAGGTTCACAATGGGACACAACACACCTACAGTGATATGGGAACAGATGCAACAACTTATAGAAACAGTACAAAAAACAAATTTGGGAGGACAAAAAAACACAGCGGGAAAACTTTTGGTTAAAACTGCTACACAACTCTAAAGGATCAAACCCTAGAGCTTTTTGGAATCAAATAAACTCCCTCGCAAGAACGTCAAAGGTAATAAACACCTCCTTCTCAATAACATTTGAGAGAGAGATTGCTGTGCCGGAAACACTAATTCCTCTTTTAGCAAAGGTCAAAATTGCAACAAGGCAGTCAAGACCAACCCCGGTAGCCCATACACCACCAGCTGGCTTGCAAAAACAGATCAACAGAGCAAGACCCCTGACCTTTGGCCTGGATACTGCTCTCCCAGGTGCGCAGCTCCACCTGGAGTGCCTCTGTCTCCGGCACCCCGCTGACCCCGTTCGTGGCCTGCGCCCGCTCTGCCTTGCATCTCAGCCTGCTTCTCCTCCTCTTGTCCTCTGTATTTGTTTGCCTTGTTGTTCACTGTTTTTTGCCCTACTCTTTTGTGCCTGTAACCTTGTTCTGTGCCCCCTGCCCATTTTCACCGCCCTTTCTTCCTCCATTTTTTCCCTGCTGCTGCTGCCCCCATGGTCCCTCCCCCCACCACTTCCTTCTCCCACCTCCCAGCTGCATCTCCTTCCCTCCTCCCCTATTGATTGTTGGCCGCTGCGTGCCCAAGCGAGCAAGATGCCTGACCTTTGGCAAGGATACTGCTCTCCCAGGTGTGCAGCTCCACCTGGAGTGCCTCTGTCTCCTGCACCCAACTAACCCCAGTTTGAGGTCTGCACCCGCTCTGCATCTCATCTCAGCCTGCTTCTCCTCCTCTTGTTCTCTATATTTTTTTTCCCTGTTGTTCATTGTTTTTGCCCTACTCTTTTGTTCCTGTGCCTTGTTCTGTGCCCCCTGACTGTTTTAGCCACCCGTTCTTCCCGCCTTTTTTCCCCACCTCTGCTGACCCTGCGGCTCCTCCCCCCGCCGGTTCCTGCTCCCGCCTCCCAGGTGTGTCTCCCTCACTCCTCCCCTATTTAATGGCGGCAGCTGCATGGGCGCGCTGCTGGAAAACCGCTGGTGCACCAAAGGCAAACCCGTCTGCGCCCGTCCGCAACCTAACCACGACCAGCGCCAGGGAGCCTGGATCACTGGCCATTCACCGCTATGACTCAGCGGCCCTCCTTGCACTCAACCCCGGAAAGGCATCTACTGAGGATCCCCCACGAATCACTGCCCCCGCACATCTTCCACCGAGCCTTTCCTGATGACTGGAAATATGCAGAAGTCTGACCCCTGCTCAAGAAGCAGTCAGCAGATCCCATGGACCTCAAGACCTACCGACCCATCGCCCTCCTCCCTTCACGGCCAAAGTCACAGAGAAGACTGTCAACGCCCAACTAACAAAATTCATCGAAGGAAACTCCATCCTCGACCCTTCCCAATCCAGATTCCGGAGCAACCACAGTACCGAGACCCCTCTACTCGCTGCTACAGATGACATCCAGAACCTTCTTTACCAAGGACACACTGCGGACCTGATCCTACTTGACCTCTCTGCAGCCTTGAACACAGTCTCCCACCATACACTCACAGTCAGACTCCACGATGCCGACATACAGGGAACCGCCCTCGACTGGCTCTGTTCCTTCCTCACCGGCAGAATGCAAAGAATCAGACTGCCACCCTTCATCTGCAAACCTACGGAAATCTACTGCGGATTATCCCAAGGATCGTCGCTCAGCCCCATGCTCTTCAACATCTACATGGCCCCCTCGCCGCCATCATCAGACAGTATGGACTCAGCATAGTATTGTGTGCCAACGACACCCAGCTCATCATCTCCCTCACCAAGGACCCCATCACCATCAAACTCGACTTCCAGGAAGGAATGAAGGACATCACATCCTGGATGAGCAGCAGCTGCCTGAAGATCAAATCGGAAAAGACAGAGGTCATCATCCTCGGACCCTCCCCTTCTGCATGGGACAACACCTGGTGGCCCACAGCAGCTCTCCCACCCTCAAGGACCACACCTAAAACCATTGTACTCAACTCCTCCCTCTCCATGATCTGATAGGTCAACGCTGTTGCCTCCAGCTGCTTAAACACCATACGCATCCTCCGAAAAACCTTCAGATGGATCCCCCCGTATTAAGGCAGACCGTCACCCATACACTCATAACCAGCAGACTGGACTACAGAAATAACTTCTATGCCGGGATCAACAATCTCTACCCCACAAACTCCAGACCATACAGAACACTGCAGTCAGACTCATCCTCGACATCACTCGATACAAACACATCACCCAACACCTGTGTAACCTCCACTGGCTCCCCATTGAGAAGAGAGTAACATTCAAGATACTCACCCATGCCTACAAATGCCTCCAAAACACCGGACCCCAATATCTCAACAATAGAATATCCTTCCATGTACCCAAGAGGAACCTCTGATCCACTGTCCTTGCCCTCGCCGAACACCCAGGCATTCCGCAGAGCACAAACAGCAGAAGATCCTTCTCCTACATCATGGCCAAGAACTGGAACAAGCTCCCGATCAACGTCAGATGTCCCCCAACCCCTGACATCTTCAGGAAGACCCTCAAGACCTGGTCCTTCAACTGACCGGAGTTGCGCCACCCCCCAGCACCTTGAGACCCTCACGGGTAAGTAGCATGCTTAAATTGATTGATTGATTGATCAAAAGAAGGCACACAATTGCCGAGCCCTCCAAATCATTAGGAAGAACCCCAAAGGGCAATTTGGTCATAGACCAATCATTCACACCATACACTGAAGAAGAAATCTCAAGGTCATAGCTAAAGGCAGACTAGACGGGACACCAGGTCCGAACGGCATACCAAAGTAATCTACAAGCAAGATCCCAACTTCTGGGTGGCCCGGTTGTTCCACCTGTTTTGCACGGTGGGCACCATGAACTGCCTCCCAGAGAGCTGGAGAGGATCAATAATCAATCCAGTATACAAAGGTGGGGAGCGAACTGACCCAGCTAATTACCGACTGATTGCCTTAATAGATCCTGAAGCAAAATACTACGCCTCACTGATCTTGGCAGTTTTAATTAGCTGGTCTGAGAGCAACAAAATAATTCCCAATAGCCAGTCTGGCTTCCATTGGGGCAGTAATACCATCACAAATGTACACGCTATAGGCCTAAGAGCAGATAAAAGCCCACGACAGTGCAAAAATCTGTATCTATGCTTCATTGATTTTAAAGCCGCATTTGATCCAGTCAGCAGAGGCATTTTATGGCACAAGTTGAAGCATTGGGGCCTTTCGGAAGTAATACTAAGATCAGTAATGGAACTATACTCCGACACATGGATGCAAGTTAGAATAGCCGATGGTAAGAGGCTGACCGGAAAAATCTACAGAAGTGATGGTTTAAAGCAAGACTGTGTCCTAGCACAATATTTATTCAACGTATTGATGGCCGCCTTATTACTAAGGCGAGATGAGATCGTACTCCTGCGATCATGTTGTGTATGCACCGTACCACATGATCGCAGGGTGTATGCACCATACCTCATGATCACAGGGTGTACCCTGCGATCATGGGGTGTACGCACTGTTCGGTGCGTATGTGATTGTGTGGTTGTCCGTACGAATCACCCTTAGCTGACGTGGACCGTACGAATCGCTTCCTCATACCCAGGTCCAGATCGTACTCGTCGGGTTGTACGGCATGTTTACAAATCTTACGATTCACTGTGAGGGTCCGTGTCATACGGTTTCACCCTTGCAATTCGTATGGTTCATGTCAATTCGGACGGATTGATGAGATACGGATCGTACTACGCAATTCAGACAGACGCGTACGATTCGTACGGAGAGGGCTCCGGATACGATTCGGACGGACGCTTTTTTTCCCCAAATCAATCGGCCCCTTAGTGTAGGTTGGAGTGGGAATAGTAAATTATTTATGCTTAGTGTCCAGCACTTTCTTTAACTTAAGTTAGGTTGGAGTGTAAAAAATAAATGTAATATGTTTATTGTCCAGCACCTTCCCTGATTTAATGCAGGTTGCAGTGGGAATAGTAAATTATGTATGTTTAGTGTCCAGCACTTTTCCTGACTTACTGTAGGTCGGAGAGGGAATAGTAAATATGTACGTTTAGTGTCCAACACTCTCTTTAAATTAAGTTAGGTTGGATCGGGAATAGTAAATTAGATATGTTTGGTGTCCAGCACCTGCCTGATCTAATGCAGGTTGGAGTGGGAACAGTAAATTATATATGTTTAGTGTCCAGCACTTTCTTTAAATTAAGTTATGTTGCAGTAGGAATAGTAAATTAGATATGCTTAGTGTCCAGCACCTTCCCTGATTTAATGTAGGTTGGAGAGGGAACAGTAAATTATATATGCTTAGTGCCCAGCAGAATTATGATATTGGCAGTCGCACTTTCTGACGCGGATTCTACGGGTTTAAGGAGTTCATTGACCGGTCAGAACTGCTGGCCACTGGTCGGTCAGATATGAGACCTTAACTGTGTCGGTTGAAGGTAACTCCGACCAAAATCGTATTAAGGCCCTATATGTTTTGGTACAGTAACACCATCATGGAGCTAAGAAACTCGTAATGACAAGTATCTTGCCCATGTACCCTTTTTGGCTTCCCAGTGCACTTATACTATCCAAGAATGGCTTTGATATTGTAGGATTTTAAGGAATAAAGGAACCTAATATGCGATTGGTCAGGGAGGAGCAGCGATTGAGCCTCTGTACCCAAGGACCCCATTCCATCCGGTCATGCGCCGAGATCCCCTCAGTCGCCTCACCTATTTCCAAACACGTTACCAGTACAAGACATGACTGGGTCGCCAACCCTAATATAAAACCTGTTACCAGTGCAAGAAGTGACTGGATTTTCCATCTGACAAGAGTTAAAATATTGATCTTCACCGCTAGAGGGTATTCAAACGCTATCCATCACTGCCAGCGTTAATACTTTCCTGGTTAATTTGACAATTGTCTACAATAAGACAAGAAGTATATATTGTCTTAGATTTGAAAGTATACAGGCATGAATTTTTACTGTCCTGAAGATGATCCCTTTACTTTAACATAGGGATCGAAACGCCATCGACGATCTGTACCCCATATGGATGTTATTATACTGTATGGCTTTATTTTGCAATGGTGTTTTCATCTTTGCTAAGTCTACTAAGAGGATATGTTGTTAGACTTCTTTCTGTTGCCTGAACCGTTTCCCCAATCCCTTGCTCGTTGTATTGTGGTAGTAGGACCTAGGTGGTGTCCCACCTGTATTATGTGTGAATGTTTTTCTAACACATTTATTGACTATTAAAATTCTGTCCGGCTGGACAAAGAATATAGAAGCTATCTAGCCTATATTTATTATTAGTAAACTCAGCAGCTGTCTAGGGACCACTGTCTTAGTAACTTTGATATTGTAGGGTCATAGCTGCTCATGCAGAAATATCCACACATGGTGTATAGTGCAATCTGCCTTAGGGCTGCTTGACCTCCAAACTTACCTATATCTCATACAGTATGTGAGGTCATGGCACGCAAGGATGTGTGCCTGG
Organism: Lissotriton vulgaris; assembly: GCF_964263255.1. Taxonomy (NCBI): domain Eukaryota; kingdom Metazoa; phylum Chordata; class Amphibia; order Caudata; family Salamandridae; genus Lissotriton; species Lissotriton vulgaris. The sequence continues at coordinate 1,118,894,262 of NC_141698.1, forward strand.
AACCCAGTCTCTACAATCAAAGTTGCACCACAAAAAACAGGTAAAAAACAGGGGGGTTCTGCAACAGACACCAGTTTCTCACACCCATGTGAGTTCCCATAGGGATTTCAGACACAACAGCAAGCCTGGACCGCTGAACTGAATTACACCAAATTTGGCAGACAGCTAGCTCTTAGTCCAGAAAGTGCAGTTGATGGAATTTGGTGTAATCCCTTCAGAAGTTTTGGAGTTATGATAGAAAAAAGAAATTTCTATATCTAGGAATGCAAATTCACCGTGGAGGATCTGTGTATCCATGCGCCAACAGCAATGACTTGTTTGGCTGGCCGCAACCTGACACTAAAGTTGCGACTGCCATTTTATCTATTGGGACATGGTCCTGGGGCCAAAAAATTAAAGTGTAAACTGATAAAAAGAGGTCAGGGTAGAGTTACCCTGACCCTATGGGTGTCATAGAGGGGTCGCTGAGGAAACCCTGATGGACAAGAAATTACCCCAACATTTGTCCACATGAGCACATCCTCTGCGTCACTCAGCTTGGCCCCACTGAATATACAATGGGTCCGCTGATCCAGCACTGAAATTAAAAACATATATTCCCACTCATAGATCTACTTACACACACTTTGTTATGCTCTCACACTACTAATTATACACCCACTAATATACCCATACAGGCACTCACATATCCACTGACAGACACATTCAGCCACTCACGCACTCACTGTCCCATACAACTACTCACATGCCCAGTCACAGACCCATACAGCCAACCTCACACCAACTCACACATCCATATAGCAAATGTTGGAGAATACCAAGGCAGCATATAGGAAAAGTGTCATAAATTTACAAAAGGTATCCTTCATTAGGAGTTCCAGTCCTACCCCAGTAATTGTGCCTATGTCATTAACACCACAGTCCAAAATCATGTGGTCTGGATGTTGCCAATCTGCAATGCTTTTAACCAAAGGCAGCAGTTGATATCACTCTAACCTTCTCTAGCCAACCCAATTAATGTCTACATTAGGTAAACCTAGGTATCTGCCAATGCCACTCTTTCTAGCACTCTCTCTGTCCCAAATCACAAAACTATCGCCCACAAACCACACACTAACCATTTTAGAGACAAGGAGGAGTAGCACACAGGAAATGCTGCAGTACAATTAGGCTTTTTTAAGATGCAAGGCAGCTAAAATGGAGGATAGGACCTGAAATAAAATAGTGACTGTAACAAAAAAAGTATCGACCTCTGTGATTGGCTTTAGAAAAATAAAAAAAGGTGTGCTGTTTGAGATATGCTTGGAATTGCTTACAGTCAACCACACCTGCTACAGCTAATGTGAAGCTAGAATGCTGTTTAGAGAAAGCCTTGTGAACTTGTGACCTAGTGCTAGCAGAGAGTCTTTCAAACATGTTTACGATGGAATCAGAGCCGAAAGAGTGGAGGGGGAGAGAATAGAAGGGACTGCACAGAGGGACTTAAAAGCACAGTGGTGTACACACATTGCTCATTAGGGAGTGTTTGGCGTCTGAGTATTTTTTATCAAGTAAAATATAAATACAAAGAATTAACAGCAGATTGTTAAAGTCTTATAAAGGATTCTGTGTAGATCCGTGGATTTACCACAAATTTACCTGAGCGCCACTGTGGATCCACGGTTCTGCCCAAAAACTCTACCACGTTGAGCTTCTTTATAAAAAACATGGAAAGGGTTAAAAACCAGTGACCATTTAGAAGTGGAATAAGACAATTATTGCATGAAACGAAGCCTATGATTTGCTAAGTACAGCAGTATCAGTGAAAGCAGTGAGTAGGAAGGCTAGCCATTCTTGGTACTTTTAGGGGTAGGCGTCAATTTTAATTCCGCCCGCAAAATTGGAGGAATTTTGTAATTACTAATAAATGTTGCTGCTCCTCCGGCAGAATCATTTGGCCCTGCTGATAAGCTGCACATATTAGTCCGGTGAAGGCGTCCGTGCTGCTTTGTGTGTTGCAGTTTTGTAAAAACTTTGTGAGTTGTTAATTTACTTTTGAACTGTGACACAGTGTTAATCTAGCCACTTTTCAGTTGCAAAAGGTGATGCAGCAATACACAGGAAAATGGAACAGCCTACACCACAAATATGCAAGGCTGAGAGTCGGCTTTTATTTGGGGGGGGTTTGGCAATACACTTACTGAATGGAAGAATCCAGAATAATCTCTGAGTAGTTAAAATAATAAAGTCAGGGAAACACAAGGTAGCTGTAAGTGTGTATTTAACCTCAATATATATATTACTAATAGAACGTCATTTAATATATGAATAATATTTGCCCTTACCAACACCCAGTACTGGCTCGCAGAGGTAACGCTGTGGGGTGTTGAGGCGGGGCAGGGCGGGGCTGGGTGGGGGGGTAGTAGAGTTTGACATACAACAGCGGATATTTATTTACGTTCACCTTTGCCGTTATATTTTGAACTCCAATACCCCTCACCCAGCCCAGCCTTCGCTCTGCCTCACTGCCCCACAGAATTACCGCTGCGAGCCCTCCACTTCCAACAATGTACATTTATTGTATTTTCCCATGCAGAAATACAAGCGACTCATTTGTCTTTAGTACAAAAAGACATGTCAGAAAAACACCCAGCAGACAAACAGAATTGTCTGGACTGCTTACAGTATCTGTCTGGCTGGGAGCCTGGCCTCTAAAGGAATATTAACTTTGGAGAATATCAGCACAGGTCCGCGCATGCGCCTGCAGTGATGCAATCCAATAACAAAACACCTAATGCAGAGGTTGCCTCTAAGCACCAGCAGTTTTACAAAGAAGACATTGTTACAGATGTCAGACATGAAGGACGACCTATAACAAGTCATAGTGCATCTATTTTCATACCAAAACAAACCAGTCATAAACTCATCTGGTACTTTTGCAGATGTTTGATGTGACATATAATACATAGTTACATGCTTTCATTTATATGTTCAGAAAGATACTTTATTTTATCCAATTTTAGTAAATAAAATGAACATTTTTGTGAAACTGTAAAATGCATGTTTATTGATTGCAACTCTAAATCCTTTGTGAAATTGCAGCTATCCATTATTTGTTACAATTATACTACTACTGACATGAATCAGGTAAAAATGTGATGCCACCACCCAGCCAGCATTTAGAGTCACTTCTATCAGATTTTGTCCTTTGTTCATTTTACATTATGTGCCAGTTTGATGGGCTGTGACCCTCGGAATCGGAATGGCGGCCATTGTATTGGATTTCATTATACATGTGCCTGTGTGAGGAATATAAGTTAGGGTGCATGAATCAGAGTATAATGCATGTGTCTGTACATATATATTTATTATATATATTGACACCAGAGTCCCAGCTTTTAGGCTCTCACTCCACCATTTGAGCACAAGAACTGCCCTCCTCACATCACAAGAGACCAACAATTGTAGGGATTGAACTATAGAAAAATATGTTTCACAGGACATTGAGTGTGACAAGAATCCTTTTTGTTGTCAAAAGTGTTCAGGTAAACAGAAATGTAACAAGGCGATGCAGCTACTTTAATTAATTGGTTTTATTGAACGGAATTTCACCGAATTTTAATGTAATTTCGCAGAATTCCATGGAATAAATCTACGACAATTCTGCCTTTCCCTTGTACTTTTATATTGAGAGTGGAAGAGTATTGCTATATTTTTGATTTGAGATTTGCACTAAAAAGAGATTTTAACTGATTTTAAGAGAAGAGTTGGAGGACAGCAGGTGGAGAACAGTAAGGAAATTTTACTGGTATCTGAACTAGGGTGCACTGTGCAAAAATATATGTAAAATAAATGATTACTGCATGAAGCTGAGAGAAAATGTATAGGGAAAATAGACAGAAGGTTAGATGTGGAGATTAAAAAACAACGCAGTGACCAGGAAAAGAGAAATAGCAATTTGTACACTGAAAGTATACTTATTTTACACATTTCTATGAATGAATTTGTTTGAACTTAGAAGTGGGTGCTTGAGTATAGTATGGAAGTTAATAGTATGTTATTTGTACTCACTGTCACTCTGAGGCAGCCACTGATACACCCAGTTACACTAGCAGAAAAGCACTTATGTACCCACCATTCATGTAGCCAGACAGTTACTGACACACTTAATCACACAGCCATAAAACCATTTACACACCCATTTACTCACCTCTGCATGTACTTACATTATCATGCACACATCCATAAAGGCAATGTGACACCCACTCACACATGATACAGCTATTCATGTACCTAGCACTCAGACAGTCAGTCTCACACACACTTGCATACCCATGCACCCAGTTACGCATCTCATCACTCAAGTATATAGCTATTCACATACCTATTTATGAAACCATATAGCTACTCACACACCTAGTCAGACAGTTTCACTTACACATACATTCATACAATCACACAGCAAGTGTGTACCACTACTAATAGACCCACTTACATACACTGTCACATACCCAAACACCCACTAACACAGCCAGTTACTAATGCATACAGACACATACCCAGTTGGACACCCATACAATCACTAACACAACCAGTCACATACTCAGGGACCTAGTACGCCGTAGGAGTCTAAGCACTTTACCACTACTGGATAGTGATAAAGTGAACATGCTTGTTGCCTAAACACGGATTAATTGTCTTTTGCACAATTGGTATATTTAATGTATCTGTAAGTCCCTAGTAGAGTGCACTACCTGTGCCCAGGGCCTGTAAATTAAATATTATTAGGGAACCTGCAGCACTGATTGTGCTACCCACACAAGTAGCCCTTTAAACATGTCTCAGGCCTGCTACTGCAGAGCCTGTGTGTGCAATTTACAATGCCATATTGACTTGGCATTTAAAACCCCTTGCCAAATCTTAAACTTCCATTTTTTTACATGTAAGTCATCTATAAGTAGGCTCTATGTAGCCTATAGGGCATGATGCTATGTACTTAAAACGTAAGCCATGTACTTTTAAGTTTCAGTCAGTTACACATGTACTTTTATACCCATACACCAAGTTGCACACTCATTCACCCACCCATACAACCACTCACAGACCTATTTACAAATTTATAAAGCCACTCATACAACCAGTCAGACAGTGACAGAGTCACTTATACATATATTTACACACTCACATATCACGTATGTATCAACTCCTAATAGATCCATTTGCACCCACAGTTGCAGACCCAAACACTGACTAACAACACAGCCAGTAATCAACCCATACAGCCACTTACATAACTGTTTGGGCACCCATACAATTACTAATACACCCAGTCACATACCCAGATACCCAACTGGCTTTAGAGGTCTATCCCTATTTACCACTGCTCGGTAGTGGTACCATGCAGGTGCTTCTTCCCTAAACATTGTTTCAATGACTTGTCCACAACTGGTATATTTAATTTATCTGTATGTTTCTAGTAGACTGCCCTTCCTGTGCCCAGAATCTGTCAAATAAATGGTACTAGTGGGCCTACAGCGCTGATTCTGCTACCCACACAAGTAGCCCCTTAAACTTGTCTCTGGCCTGTTACTGCAGAGCCTGTGTGAGCAGTTTATACTGCCATGTTGAATTGGCATTTAAAACCCCCTTGCTAAGCCTTAAACCCCCCTTTTATTACATATAAGTCCCCCCTAACGTAGGCCCAGTGTAGCCTATATGGCAAAGTGCAATGTGCTTAAAAGATAAGACATGTACTTTTAACATTTAGTCAGTTACACACACACTTATAGACCAATACATCAATTTATACACCCAGTCATCTATCCATACCACCACTCACATACTTATTCACAACACCATACAGCCACTCACACACCCAGTCAGACAGTGACAGACTCAATTACACATGCATTCATACACTCAAATAGCACTTATGTATCACTACTAATAGAGCCAATTACATACACAGTTACACACCCAAACACTGACTAACACAGCCACATACCAATCCATACAGCCACTTACATACCCATTTGGACACCCATTCAGTCACTAGCACACCCAGGCACATACCCAGATACTCAGTTGGTATTAGAAGTTTGAGCATTAAACTACTGCTAGATAGGGGTACATTGTATGTGCTTCTCCCCTAAGCATGTTTTCATTGCCTTATTGTGTATTAAATGTATCTGTAAGTCCCTAGTAGGGTGCACTACCTGTGTCCAGGGTCTGTAAATTAAATAGAACTAGTGGATCTGCAGCACTGATTGTGCTACCCACACTAGTACCCCCTTAAACATGCTACATGCTACTGAAGAACCTGTGTGTTCAGTTTACACTCCCATGTCGACTTGGAATTTTAAACGCTTTACTGAGATAAAACTCATCTTTTATTACACATAAGTCAACCTAAGGTAGACCATAGGTAGCCTTAGGGGCTGGGTGCTATGTACTTTAAAGTAAAACATGCACTATAAGTTTTGCATGTCCTGGTAGTGAAAAACGTCCAAGCTTGTTTTTCACTAATGTGAGACCTCTCCATTCCATAGGATAACATCGGGTATTCTGTATTGGACTTAATAATTCAGACCCTGATTAACCGCTCACTATCTGAAGGCTTAGTTCCATTAGAGTGGAAAAATGCCCTGGTCAAGCCTATAAGAAAAAACACCTCTGTTCCTTGGTCCGATCTGTCTAATTTGAGGCCCATCTCCCTCCTGCCGTTTGTCGGCAAACTAATGGAGAAACATGTCAACATTCACCTCTCCAGTTTCATTGAGCGAACCGGTTGCCTGGACCATTCCCAATCTGGGTTCAGCCTAAGTATAGTACCGAGACTGCTCTCCTCTCGGTCACGGATACTATACGTATGTCCTTGGACAGGGGTCTGTCTGTGGTGTTGGTGCTGTTGGACTTGTCCGCAGCATTCGACACCATATCACACACCATTCTTCTAAAGAGACTAGGGGAGATCGGCCTAGAAAAATCAGCCCTGGCGTGGTTCACTAGCTTTCTTACTGAACGTACCCAGCAGGTGAACATGGGCACTTTCAGGTCCAATCCCTCTAAAATTACTAGAGGAGTCCCGCAGGGCTCTTGTTTGAGCCCTACGCTGTTTATTGTTTATGTTGCCTCTTTGGCTAACATTATGAGGTCGTACGGGTTTGTACACATTTCATACGCTGACGACACTCAGCTGTTGTTCACCTTTAAGACCTTCACCCCGAGGTAAGGCAGGCCTTCTCGAGTGGCATGACGGCGGTCGCCAGTTGGATGGCCAACAACTTTCTCCAGTGTAATGTGGGAAAGTCAGAAGTCATGTTGTTTGGGGAAGCTAAAATCTTGTGGACCCCAGACTGGTGGCCCACCAGTTTGGGAGAGGCACCCTCCCCTAAACAGGTGGTGAAAAATCTGGGGGTCCGCCTTGACCACGACCTCACTCTTGTACACCATGTCAACGTTACGGTGGGGTCTTGCTTCAATGTCATCAGCCTCCTTCGGAAGGTGTTTCCTCTCCTCCCCGACAGCTCGAGGAAGACCTTGGTCCAGGCACTCGTATTGAGTCGCCTGGACTACTGTAACGGTCTTCTCCTAGCAGCCAATGAAGGCGTACTAAACAAGCTCCAAGTTGTGCAGAACACCGCAGCACGCCTGGTGATTAATGCTCCCCCCATAACTCCATCCCGGCCCCTTCTTAAACTACTCCACTGGCTGCCCATCCGGAAACGGGTGTAATTTAAGACCTGCTGTGTAGTGCACAAAAGTCTGCATAATCTAGGGCCGTCCTATCTTGCAGAAAAATTTGTCCATCATTGCCCCCCACGCAACCTGCGCTCTAGTAACCAGTTGTTACTGCAGATTCCCCGATTTAGCAAGACCAGACAGGGAGGACGTGCCCTCTCTGTCATGGGCCCACGTCTATGGAACAGCCTTCCTCTCTCCCTCAGGCAGTGTACCAGCCACTTAATCTTCAGGAAGAGTCTTAAGACCACTCTGTTTCAAGACTAGAGCCTCTCTCTCCCAGCACTCTCAGACAGCACTGCGCGGAGATACACCTCCGGGTGTGATTCCGGCGCGTTACAAAATCACAAATAAATAAATAAATAAATAAGCTGTAATTCCTGATTGAGAGGGTGTAGAACTATCATATTTAATATGTCTGGAATGGAATGCCACACTGATATAGCCAGTTATGTAATTATCTACCTGCTTATAGTATGTAATCTAACAGCATGTAATGTAAGTTAAATGTATTCTATAGTTGCTCTTTAGCTTTGTGCTTGCCTTGAAAGAGGAGGATTTACAATGACAAAAATGGAAAATAGGGCAAAAAAACTGAAGAACCAGTACTATCTGCATAAAACTGAAATGAAACAAGGACATGATGAACAGAACGTAGTGGGGAAAAAAGACCTGTTGGTAAGAGAACTAAGGAGTTTCTTAAAACAGTAATGCCCACATGCATCAAGCAGAATTGCATTCGCAAACGGTGCGAATCGCAAAAATTGTCCGTTTGCGAATGCAATTTCTGTTTTTGAGATGCATCATGAAGAAAAGCATTTTTCGCATTTTGCGAAATCGCAATTGTGTTTGCGATTCCTTAAAAATTCGCAAATTTAAGGAATCGCAAAAAAATCTCAAAAAAGTGTATGCATCAAAATTCGCAAATTGCGATTTTTTTAAGGAATCGCATTTAAGAATTCCTAAATTTAGAAGTACTGAGAGCAGGTGTTTTTTTTTTTGTGAAACATGTTAAACCAATTTGTAGGGTACTTAAGGGCTTCCACAGTTGAGCCAGACCTCTTTGAGGATGGCATCAGTCATTGTCCTGGCACGTCCCTGGAGGTTGAGAGCAGCAGGAAGGAGAAGGAGGATGCTCAGTGAAAGGATATTTAGATTGCGCATCACTTTGTTTGGTCAGACACAGGCTGAAATATATGACAAGTATAGGCTGAATGCTGACTCCATAATACCCTATTTTGCGTAGAGAAACTCGTAGGACCCTAGCCATACCCACCCATGTGCAGGTCTTATGTTGTCTACACCTTCTAGCCTCAGGTTCCTTCCAGGGAGTAATAGCAATTGCAGGCGGGGTTTCACAGAGTGCACTTTCTAGATTTTTTAAGGATTTCCTTAATGCAATGCTGCTAAGGATACGGCAAAAACAACAGGTGATGGACCGAATGTGGATCAATGTCACACACTCACCCCAGTCCAAAGATCTGGGCCCAAATCCATCGTTTTTTTGCACTCCACACCACCCTGGGTTAGACAATGGCGATATGCAAATCAGCTCCGACCCTGTGCCCCATGGGAACAGTCCAGTCCGAACTACAAAAGCCATGTCCTTCCCAGAATGGAATCAAGCATCCGAGGACCGGACCGGTTTCGAGGTAACACCTCTCATCAGCCCGGCTAGCTTGACTCCAGTGGTGTGGAGTGCCTGGGACCCACGTCTGGGCATCCCCAGCGCACTTTGGGCGGAATATGCAAAAACAACAGGTGATGGACCGAATGTGGATCAATGTCACACACTCACCCCAGTCCAAAGATCTGGGCCCAAATCCATCGTTTTTTTGCACTCCACACCACCCTGGGTTAGACAATGGCGATATGCAAATCAGCTCTGACCCTGTGCCCCAAGGGAACAGTCCAGTCCGAACTACAAAAGCCATGTCCTTCCCAGAACGGAATCAAGCATCCGAGGACCGGACCGGTTTCGAGGTAACACCTCTCATCAGCTCGGCTAGCTTGACTCCAGTGGTGTGGAGTGCCTGGGACCCACGTCTGGGCATCCCCAGCGCACTTTGGGCGGAATATGCAAAAACAACAGGTGATGGACCGAATGTGGATCAATGTCACACACTCACCCCAGTCCAAAGATCTGGGCCCAAATCCATCATTTTTTTGCACTCCACACCACCCTGGGTTAGACAATGGCGATATGCAAATCAGCTCTGACCCTGTGCCCCAAGGGAACAGTCCAGTCCGAACTACAAAAGCCATGTCCTTCCCAGAACGGAATCAAGCATCCGAGGACCGGACCGGTTTCGAGGTAACACCTCTCATCAGCTCGGCTAGCTTGACTCCAGTGGTGTGGAGTGCCTGGGACCCACGTCTGGGCATCCCCAGCGCACTTTGGGCGGAATATGCAAAAACAACAGGTGATGGACCGAATGTGGATCAATGTCACACACTCACCCCAGTCCAAAGATCTGGGCCCAAATCCATCATTTTTTTGCACTCCACACCACCCTGGGTTAGACAATGGCGATATGCAAATCAGCTCTGACCCTGTGCCCCATGGGAACAGTCCAGTCCGAACTACAAAAGCCATGTCCTTCCCAGAACGGAATCAAGCATCCGAGGACCGGACCGGTTTCGAGGTAACACCTCTCATCAGCCCGGCTAGCTTGACTCCAGTGGTGTGGAGTGCCTGGGACCCACGTCTGGGCATACCCAGTGCACTTTGGGCGGAATATGCAAAAACAACAGGTGATGGACCGAATGTGGATCAATGTCACACACTCACCCCAGTCCAAAGATCTGGGCCCAAATCCATCGTTTTTTTGCACTTTTTGCTAAGGATACGGCATCACATTCATTTTCCAATAACTCCTCAAGAGTTGTTGGAAACAAAGTTGGACTTCTATAACATGGCTAATTTTCCTCATGTTATAGGTTGCATAGATGGAACCCATGTTTCAATATGTCTCCCATCTGTAAATGAGTATATTTTTCGCAACAGAAAAAATTATCACTCTTTAAACATCCACGTAATTTGTAATTCCAAAACACTAATCACAGACTTAGTTGCAAGTTACCCTGGGAGTGCCCATGACTCCTACATTTTCAAACATAGTGCCATCCATGGGTGACTGCTGTCAGGTGAATTTGGAGATGGAAACTTGCTTGGTAAAATTATATTCTCCCACTAATGGACAAGAAAGACTTATAAACAAATCAAGTCTATATGTGTAGTTTACATCAGTGCTCATTAGAATCAGTAACCAAATATAACTTACATGGATACAAAATGAAGTTGGCAATATTGATAACTTTGAGCATGGATATTAACATGTCTGGATTTTTAGGCACAATATCTAAAAAGATACTAACTTAAAGGACATTTTTACTAATTCGATAATTAATGATTGGAATTTTGCAGGTCACAATTGATGATTAGTTTATCTGTAATAAAAGAAAGGATTTTGGGTCGTTTCAAGTCAAGGGCACTAGGCCTACCCTTACATTTGAGGTACCATTTTCCTCAAAAGACTTCGGGGAATGCGAGGTGGGTGGAATTTTGTGGATCCACGCAGGTTCCAGAACTTTCCACGATAGAAATGTGAGGAAAAAGTGTTTTTTTTTACAAAGTTCGAGGTTTTCAAGGGATTCTGGGTAATAGATCCTGGAGAGAGAGACAGACAAGTCACCCCATCCTGGTTCCCCTGGCTGTATCGTTTTCAGAAATGTATAGGTTTGCTGGGTTTCCCTAGGTGCCGGCAGAGCTACGGTTAAAAATCTACAGCTAGGTAATTTGCAAAAAAAGGGTAGGTTTTCACTGTGAAAATGTGGTGTGTCCATGGTGCGTTTTGGGCCGTGTCCTGTCACGGGCACTAGGTCTACCCACACAAGTGAGTTACCATTTGTCTCAGAACACTTTGGGGAATGTGGGGTGAGCAGAATTCTGTGGATTCACTCAGATTCCAGAACTTTCCACCACAGAAATGTAAGGAAAACTTGTTTTTTTTACAAAGTTTGACGTTTGCAAGGGATTCTGGGTTACTGAACCTGGTGAAAGCCAGACAAGTCACCCTTTTTTCCTGGGTGTCTAGTTTTCAAAAATGTATAGGTTTGCTAGATTTCCCTAGGTGCCAGAAGAGATAGGGTACAAAATCTACAGCTAGGCACTTTGCTTTTCACTGTGAAAATGTGGTGTGTCTACATTTTGTTTTGGGCCGTTTCCTGTCATGGGCACTTGGCCTCCCCTCACATGTGAGGTATAATTTTTCTAGGAAGACTTTGGGAAATGCGTGGTGGGTGAAATTATGTGGATCCATGCAGATTCCAGAACTTTACACCACAGAATTATGAGGAAAATATATATATTTTTTTATAAAGTTGAGGTTCCGTGACGATTTGAACCCGTGTTTTCGATATTGTCGGAAAAACACAATATTGGTATCAGCGAACCGCAAATGATCCATTTAGCATATCCTGGTGTTTTCGCTACGCTACGAGCAAGAGTACTCCTTTTATAAACACATTTCTGATCTACCCACGGCATCCATCTTAGATCATGGCCGCCATTTTGTGTTTCTTGCCCTCACATACGCAATAACCTCTGATCACTTCATTTCGATTAAGGACACGTAGCCTTAGCCGGAGATTCACCTCTTTCATGACACGTGCACCTTAAACCAGATCACGCTGTAGCTGCATGACTCGACAAAGGCTGCCTCCTCTACCCGAGGCCAGTCCTGCTAAACTGGTCTTCGTGTCCATTGTCCTGATCACGATTAGGCGGCCGAAGCCGGTAGCCTTGCCCATTTACAACCTACAAACATCCCTTATCCTGCTTTTCTATCTTCTGCACCTGGCTCTGCTCCTTTCCTTCTGGGCCTTTATTAGGGGGAGGTAACGAAATTTACGATGAGGCGGTCCAGGTCTTGAATGAAAAGTTGACATGAGATTATGATGGAAAAGTGGGAACCCCTTGTTCGTAATGTTTTGACATCAGATATTGTCGACGATTCCTGTGCAACGCCAAATATTTATTGTTTAGGACACAAAGGTTTGGGAATGTACTAACATGTGAAGAATTTGCCCGAAGCCCAATTTTCAGTATATAAGGAGCAACCCTCTTTGTACAAATCGAACAGGCTCCTAGAATCTGCCCATGTGTGGTTTCTGTGACTTCTGTGTCCCTGCAGTAATAAACCTTTGGTCTTTGAGGCCACCATCGAGAAGCCTGTGTTTCTGTTCATTTGTGCACCAAGGCAGGTGGAACTCCGGGGTCTTTGGGTGTTGTTCCCTGACACCTCTGGACGGAACCAAAAAGTCCAGAACTCCAATTGGCGCCCAATGTGGGGCGACGTCATTCGTTACCGGTCCAAAAGCCTGAAGAGTTCGAGAAGCTTCGTGTGAAGATTCCTGAGGGAGGCGCCCCACTTCATCGATCCCGGCATATCGCAAAAGTGGCCCGACGTTCTCTTCCACGAGGGTTCCCGTCCAGGACGGCTGCAGTGGGCCGTTGCCTTGACCGTCGCCCTGTCTTGGACCCGAGGTGCAGTCCTTAGTACAGCGAAACGTGACGGGTTTCTCCTTGGTGACGTCTTCAGTGCCTCAGTTAAGTATTTAGTGGTTGCTAGCTAGTTACTTTGTGAGGGTTGTTAAAATCCTTTTTGGTTCTTGGTTTGGTTTGGTTTCGTAAGATTATCACTGGTTGTTCTGGTTACGATAATCTATTTGGTTTAGTTTGGGAATCGATACATCAGTTTGTTTTGGTAGGCCTAAGTTCCTGGTTCAGGTGCACATATCTGTTTCGTGTTTTGTTTGTTTTGTGTTCCGGACTGAAAAATGGTAAGTCGGAGAAACCGTATGTTGTCTTGTTTTGGTTGCAACAGTGACTCACGATTGGAGGACTCATGTCTGGTTCCTCCGATTGGGACTCCCCTATATGACTTGTATTGTAAACATGGTGTGGGTCCTATATCTTACAATGAGGTGTGGGTCCGATACACTGAGAAAGATGGTGTCCTTAGTTGGCCACTGCATGGTAGTTTTGAACCCGAAATTCTCGACAATTTAGAAGCGAAATTGTTTAGGAAGAAAGCCCGGCCGGCAATGTTTGATTCTTTCCGTTACTGGCGAAAAGAATCCAAAAAGAGAGAAATGAAAAGGTTAAAGAAAGAACAAAAAGAGCAAGAAGAGTTGACTCTGGAGCAAGCGGCTAAACAGCTGCAAGTTAACGAGTCAGAGAAAGCCATAGAGGTGGCCATTAGAGAGCACAATTTAGCGATTGACAAGTGCTATCCTGCCTTGCCATCGAAAACAGCTAAGATACTGGAGGATTCTGAAAACGATCCTCTGCTATCTTATTTGTTACGGTCACCTCCACCGTATGCACAAGGTGCTACGGCCCAATTTGTGCCAAATGTTCAATTGCCGGTTGCTGGACAACCTGGTATTCCTGCTCCTGTCCCTCAGAATCAAGCTCCTGTACCTCCTGTGGTCAATGTGAATGTTCCTACGGCTCCTCCTCCTCCTGAATTGCCGACTTCTATACCTGTATCTGTCTCGCTTACACCTACTGTTCCACAAACTATCTTTCTCGATACTTCTACTGTTCCGTTATCTGTTCCTACCTCTACTGTGTTTTCTACATCTGCGAGTGTGTTGACTCCACTTTCTGTTCGTCGGAGAATCACTGATTCTGTGTCTAGTATGCTGTCTCCTTTCTATAAAACTTTAATCAAGACTCCTACTTCTGACTCTGTTCAAAGACGTAGTCAGCTTCCGAGTACTGAAGAACGGGGAATTTTAGATTCCACGGCTCTCAGATGGATTTCGAAGAGTAGGAGATATAGTACGAGAGATGTGCTAGAAACGTTTATGCAGTGGAAAGAACCAACACAGCGGTATGTCTTTGATGAGATGTGCTCGCTGTTACGTGAGGAAATAGAAGAAGATGATGTTGAATCAAATTTAGAAGACTTAATTAAGGTTCAGAAAGAGTTTGCTGCTGGAATGATAGTGGGTGATAATATAGGAGAAGCGATGGAATTGATTTTAAGTTATAGGAATGACCCATCACTTCGTTCACCGAGAGATCTAGAGAAAGGCAAAATGAAATTAAGTCGCCAATATCCAATGAGGGAGGTTCCTCCAATTTGGCGCGAAGCTGTGCAAGCTGATCAAAATAATGGTATTGTAGCTGCTCCAGCGCAATTCCAAAGGGTGTGGATACACATTCCGTGGAAACGAGCTGAAGTATTAGCAGTGAAGCAGGCCTTGCCAGACCCACGTAAGAATCCTGCTGGATACTATAAGGAATTAACACAGACAGTTGAGGCTTGTATAATGAACTTAGCAGACATCGATATGTTATTTGGCAATGTAGTTCCGCAACCAGTGTGGGCTAAAATTCGTAGAGAGGATCATCAAGTTGCCTTAGGTGGTGATTGGGCAGCTATCACTGCAGCGGATGGTCAGCAAACAGGTGGTGCAAAACCTGAACCCTTAATTGCTAATCTTCCAGGTAGGATAATTGATCTAATGAAGACTCTGATGCCCGCATTGCGTGTTAATTGGGACAAGTTGTCCGCATGCAGGCAAAAGAAAGACGAAAGTGTTTCCGACTTTTTCACGAGGTTCGAAGAGACTTTTGTAGATCACAGTGGTCAGGATATGAGCACAGAAGGAGGACAGAGACTGTTTGTCGATAAATTTGTGCATAATTTGTTACCTGAGTTATGCAATAAATTAAAGGATTCAGAGAGTGCGTGGGCTGTTTCCACAACTGCGCAAATACTTGCGACTGCACAGTATTACGAAAATAGGGATAAAGAGGAAAAGGAAAAATCAGATAAAAAAACGAAGGATTTAAAAACTAAAGTTCTTTTGCAACAGGCGTATCCGCCTCGCATAAATCAGACTAATACGCAACAGGGTTCGTATCAAAGAACAGATTATAGTACATCGAGGCCTCAATATCAGTGGAACCAGTGTGCGTACTGTAAGAAAGAGGGTCACTACAAGAATGAATGTCCGATCTTAGCGCAAAATAATGCAGCAGCAGCTCAGGGAGGTCGTGGTGGTTTTGTGCAGAATTCTAGAGGTCGAGGGCGAGGTGCTATGCCTCCACAGACGAATGATCGTCCTTCCAATCACTTTGATCAACGAAATGGACAGTCTGCCCAGCAAAATAGATCTCAACAGTATCTTGTTGAAGACTATTGTGAAGTGGATGAGGGATTTCAGCAAAATGGGTACTAGGACAGCCATGGACAGAGAGAGGGAGTAGTATCAGTTCCAGTGGATCAGAGTGGGCCTTATGTCGCAGTAGCAACATCAGGTGTAGTCGAACCGTTTCTGTTGGATACTGGTGCCGCAAAAAGTTCTATCATTCATGCGAAACTCCCTGGCGCACCTTTGTCCGGCTCAACAAATGTTTCTGTAGGTTTTTCAGGCGCCCCTGTTTACAACCCGATATCTGGTCCTTTGTCTATTTCTGTTGGACCGTGTCACTTGAAAGCACCCCTGATTTTGACGACGGGTTGTAATGAAAATCTGCTTGGTTTAGATTTGTTAAAACGACTATATGCGACATTGTACTGTTCTCCGGAAGGAGTACAGCTTACACTGGGTAAAAATATCACCTCTCCGATGTACTTGTCAATGGATGCACTCCCGCCAGAGCTGTGTTCACTCCCTGATACTCTTTGGGCGACTGGTCCTAACGATGTAGGCCTTTTGGAAATACCACCATATGTAGTCACTTTGAAAGCGAATGTAAAATTTCCAAGAATTCCTCAATACAAAATATCTAGTGAAGGTGAGCGTGCACTTTTATTGATTGTGCAAGATTTGATTAAGAAAGGTGTGGTTGAAGAAACGAGAGGAAATGTCTGTAACAGTCCTGTACTACCGATTTTGAAACAAACTGATCCTACAAAGCCTCCAGTGTATAGGTTTGTTATTGACCTCAGAGAAGTTAATAAGATTGTAGTTCCGCAGTTTCCTGTGGTCCCAGACATTACTGCCTTGTTAACATTAATTACTGCTACAGCCACTTGGTTCTCAGTCATTGACTTGAAGAATGCCTTTTTCAGCATTCCGATAGCCGAGGAAAGCAGAGATATTTTTGGTTTCTGTTTAGGAGGTCGAAGTTTCAGATTTAAACGCGCTCCACAAGGCTATTGTGAGAGCCCATCTATTTACAGTCAAGCATTAAAAAGCCAGTTAGATTCCTTTGTCCTTCCTCCAGGTTCTGCTCTAGTACAGTATGTAGACGATCTTCTAGTGGCTGCCGATGACAAGGAAACTTGCAAAGCAGCTACGATTTCGTTATTGCATCATTTGTCTAATTTGAATCATAAGGTGTCACCTTCGAAAATGCAATACTGCTGCCAAGAAGTGACCTACCTAGGTCATCTCTTGTCAAAGGAGGGAAGAAAGTTGACCCCAGAGAGAATAAAAGCAATTACGCAGATGAGTGTTCCTCGCACACAGAGAGAAGTACGTGCCTTCCTAGGTATTACCTCTTACTGTAGGCAGTGGATCCCAAATTTTTCTCTTTTAGCAAAACCATTGGTAGCTTTGACTGGGAAAAATGTTCCGAGTCCGGTGCCATGGTCTGATGAATGTCAGGAGAGTTTTTCTGAATTACGAAATGCACTTTGTTCAGCTCCTGTATTGGGTACACCTGATTACAGTAAGCCATTCACGCTCTACGTTCACGAGAGAGAAGGTTGCGCGTTGAGTGTTCTGACACAGACGTTTGGTGATAAACAACGCCCTTGTGCGTATTTTTCATCAACATTAGATCCGGTAGCTAGAGCGTTGCCTAGTTGTTTGAGAGCTACAGCGGCAGCTGCGGCTTCCATTCGACAATCTGCTGGTTTGGTGATGAACAACATGCTAGTGGTCATGGTTCCTCATGCGGTGGATACACTCATGAACCGAACGAAGACACAACACCTTACCAGTGCGAGACTATCTGGTTACGAGCTGACGTTACTAGCGAGTCATATTCAGATCAAAAGATGTAATGTATTGAATCCAGCAATGCTGTTGCCGATTGATCAAGAGTCGAGTGATTCCGAGCCACATGATTGTTGTTTTAAAACGGAGGAAGAGACAAAAGGACGCATTGACTTAAAGGATACTCCGTTATCCGATCCAGATGGCACGCTGTATGTGGACGGGTCATGTTTTAAATTGGAGAATGGTGATGTGACTGCTGCTTACGCAGTAACGACTTTGAAGACGATTGTGGAGACTGCAAGAGTGAGTCAGAATTCTGCCCAAGCTGCAGAATTAATAGCTCTAACAAGAGCGTGTGTTTTAGCTAAGGGAAAGAGAGTGAATGTCTTTACAGATAGTCAGTACGCATTTGGCGTGGCCCATAGTTTTGGCCGTTTGTGGAGAGAAAGAGGTTTCATTACGTCCCATGGGACTAAGATTCAACATGGTCAGCTAGTTAACGACTTGTTGGAATCTCTAACCTTGCCGACTGAAGTTGCGATTGTAAAGTGCAGTGCTCATAAAGCAATCACGGATGATGTTGGTCGCGGGAATGCTTTTGCTGATGAAACTGCTAAACAGACAGCTAGGGACACGATGAGCAGAATGTATGTTGCTACGTCTGCAAGATGGATTGCTGAGTCTGGAATGTGTGAGGATACCATGGAAAGTGTGAAAGAGATTCAGAAAGAGGCAACTGAGGAAGAAAAACGTGTATGGAGAGAAAGTACGGGCAAGTTAGATTCGAATGGGTGTTGGATTGATCTGACGGAACAGCAGCGTTGGATGTTGCCTGACGCGTATGTGCTTGCAGTGGTGACAATGGTGCATGGAGTAGCACATATAAGTTCTAAAGGAATCTGTAAAATGTTGGCTCCAGTCTGGAAGAATGATGGAATCAGTAAGTGTGCAGAGAGAGTGGTGAAAAATTGTATGGTATGCCTGATGCATAATCCTGGCAAGGGAACTCCAACTCCAGCTGGTCACTTCGCTCCTCCTTCCTGCCCCTTTGAAGTGATTCAGTTAGACTTCATTCACATGGATCGCTGTAATAATCTGAAATACGTCCTGGTGGTAGTCTGTGCTTTTTCCAGATGGATCGAAGCATATCCACTAAAGGACAACACTGCCCTATCAACTGCCAAAATTCTTCTCAAAGAATATTTCCCTAGATTTGGAATGCCACGGATTGTATGGTCAGATAACGGAAGTGAGTTTATAGGGAAAGTTATGCAGAGTGTATGTGCCGGCCTAGGTCTGAAACAAAAGTTCCACAGTGCGAACCATCCCCAGTCTGCTGGTTTAGTGGAGGGTTACAATGGCACCCTTAAGCTGAAACTAGCTAAAATACAAGCATCCACAGGTTTAGCCTGGCCAGACGCACTTCCTTTGGCTTTGCTATCAACGAGAGCAACTGTACATTCTAGAGTGGGGCTTAGCCCTTATGAGATAGTTTTTGGCCGCCCGGCAAATATTTGGGGTGTGCCAAGGCCTAAGGAATTTTGTTCTCTAGAATATCCTATGTTGATAGACTACCTTTACGACTTGACTGCTAAATTGAGTCTTATTCACCAACAGGTTTTCAACGCTTTACCAAAGCCTCCGGAGAGTCCAGGGCATCAGCTGAAACCAGGAGATCTTGTGGTTATCAGGAATTTCGCGAGGACGAAGAACCTTCAGCCCAGATACGTCGGCCCCTTCCAAGTCCTGCTTGCAACGAGAACAGCAGTTCGTGTAGCTGGCCGCAAGCATTGGGTGCACGCATCACACGTCAAGCGTGTACCTTTGCCACTCCCTTACGACGACTGGGTGAAGAAGGGAATTGGTGCCTCCGAATTTGAAAGCACGCCAAAGTTCATCCCTTTCAGCGATGCCGAATTGATCACGGACACTCCAAGCTCTGACTCTCCTCCCGAAAAGACTCCTTTGAACTCTGAACATTTGTCCCCTGCATCAGAAAGAACTCTGTCATCTGCGAACCTGAACACTGCAACAGCTACCAGTGAAACGCTATTTACCGATCAGACAGTACCTGCGAAGCAAAGATATCATTTACGAAACCGTAAAATGGACAAATAAAGCAGGCAACTGCCTATTGTGATATTTTGAAATTTTGAACTTTTGCCTTCAGCCAGGAAGTTTGCTATTATTTTGTTGTTTTAAAATTGCCTTGCCGTCTGGGTAGCCGTAGGGTCGTGGCTGTGTGCCTAGTTGAATTTGCAGGGGTCTGACACAAGGTCGATCTTTCTGTTGGTTCTGGGAACTCCCAGGGCTGATAGAGGCATTTTCATCTACGTACACATCATCAGTGGTCGCAAGCGGATTGTAGAAGATGGAGCTTCCTGCGCTGCAACGAGAAAATGTGATTTATGTTCGCAGAAACAGACTTTATAGAATTCTTCACAGCAAATGTTTTTTGATACAATGTGCCATTACATTCTTGATTGTTTTGATAACGTTGGTGGGTGGAATCGTTTTCAGTATAAATTTGATTTTTGTGCCAGTTACTACAGTACCTCCCCTTGATCCTGCTACTTCTACTGTTTCTTCTATACACTCTTTTCATTCGTTTCCCGAACATGAGCAAGCCCGACGCTCAGAGTTCATTAACAACACTTTTGTACAGCTCTTGCACCAACACCAACTGGTACTTAACACTACAGACTGCTGGGTGTGTGGCTTCATACCCCACACTATGGATAAAGGTATTCCCTATCTGGTTTTGCCTTTCAGCTACAATGGATCATTTCAGGCCCTTCAAACCATCTTTGCTTATGCCCTTGAGACCTATCCTCCACGTCCACCACGCTCCACTAAATATAACTCTGCCAACAAAGCTTTAGTCCAGGGAATTATTGACATGATCAAGGACGTCAATAATACTCCATCATACCCTAGAGACGAATTGCGAGTATATTTAAGTTGGAATACTTCAGAGTATCGCCTTAGTTTAGGAGAAAGCAAGCGTAAAAGCTCAACTCCAATCTGGGTCGTACCTCACCGAGGTCAGGTCTGTTTGCAAGGGAATGGGAGAAATCCGAGAGCTCAGCTAGGGAGGAGTGAGTGCGTAGAGACTTACGTGTTTCCGGCTAACTCTTCCCCTGCCTTTCTTACTGCTAGGGGTACCTACTTCATCTGTCGAGATAGAGCTTATACATGGTTGCCTGCCGACTTTTCAGGATCATGCTATATTGCTCGATTGTTGCCCCCAACATACACTGCTTCATCTGATTACCACAGAACCAGAGTAGCGAGAGGTGTCTTCAGCAAGGAAGATACTGCTGGTCAGGAAGCTGGAGACTTCTTCAAAGGCTTCCTTCCGTTCTGGGGGCCTATGGCCAATAGTAGAAACATACGTCAGCTAACACGGGTAGTTGAATCTACTATTACCGAAACTGCTGGTGCCCTTAGCAATCTGACAGCTGAGCTTCAGGCGGATAGACTCATGACGTTGCAGAACCGTATGGTTCTAGACGTTATACTTGCAGATCGAGGTGGGGTATGCAGAATGATCCAATCGAGCTGCTGTGTCTTTATTCCTAATAATGCTCCAACAGTCTATGAGGCGATCTCGAAGCTACACAAGATTTCCGACTCTATTCATGTAGACAAGGGAAACTGGTCCTTCATGGAGTGGTTTTGGAATCTGATCTCAGCGTGGGGATGGAAGGTTCTAATGGTCATTGGTGTCATCTTAGTATTCCTATTCTCATGTTGCCTGATTATCCAGTGTGGTCCTGCTCTGTGTAGTCTTTGTGCTGCAACTTGTCTTAGAAAACCACCTGCGTTTGGAGAAAAGGCACGAGAAAGGATGATGATACAACAGCATGTCACTGACCTGATGAGCATAGAATTAGACTCTGACATAGACTGAGTAATTGCCTATGTAAGGGCAAAAGGAGGGTCTGAGGTTCCGTGACGATTTGAACCCGTGTTTTCGATATTGTCGGAAAAACACAATATTGGTATCAGCGAACCGCAAATGATCCATTTAGCATATCCTGGTGTTTTCGCTACGCTACGAGCAAGAGTACTCCTTTTATAAACACATTTCTGATCTACCCACGGCATCCATCTTAGATCATGGCCGCCATTTTGTGTTTCTTGCCCTCACATACGCAATAACCTCTGATCACTTCATTTCGATTAAGGACACGTAGCCTTAGCCGGAGATTCACCTCTTTCATGACACGTGCACCTTAAACCAGATCACGCTGTAGCTGCATGACTCGACAAAGGCTGCCTCCTCTACCCGAGGCCAGTCCTGCTAAACTGGTCTTCGTGTCCATTGTCCTGATCACGATTAGGCGGCCGAAGCCGGTAGCCTTGCCCATTTACAACCTACAAACATCCCTTATCCTGCTTTTCTATCTTCTGCACCTGGCTCTGCTCCTTTCCTTCTGGGCCTTTATTAGGGGGAGGTAACGAAATTTACGATGAGGCGGTCCAGGTCTTGAATGAAAAGTTGACATGAGATTATGATGGAAAAGTGGGAACCCCTCGTTCGTAATGTTTTGACATCAGATATTGTCGACGATTCCTGTGCAACGCCAAATATTTATTGTTTAGGACACAAAGGTTTGGGAATGTACTAACATGTGAAGAATTTGCCCGAAGCCCAATTTTCAGTATATAAGGAGCAACCCTCTTTGTACAAATCGAACAGGCTCCTAGAATCTGCCCATGTGTGGTTTCTGTGACTTCTGTGTCCCTGCAGTAATAAACCTTTGGTCTTTGAGGCCACCATCGAGAAGCCCGTGTTTCTGTTCATTTGTGCACCAAGGCAGGTGGAACTCCGGGGTCTTTGGGTGTTGTTCCCTGACACCTCTGGACGGAACCAAAAAGTCCAGAACTCCAAAGTTTGAGGTTTACAAGCGATTCTGGGTAACATAAACTGATGAAAGCAAGTCAAGTCACCCAGTCCTGGATTACCCTGGTTGTCTAGTTTTTATAAATGTATAGGTTTGCTTGGTTTCCCTAGTGCCGGCAGAGCTAGGGTTCAAAATCTACAGATAGGCACTATGCAAATATAAAGTGTGTCCACTTTGCGTTTTGAGCCGTTTCCTGTCATGGGCACTATTCCTACTCACAAAAAAGAGGTACCATTTTTATCAGGAAAGTTAGGGTAATATAGAATTGTAGAACAACTGTTATTACCTATTGAATTTTGATGCATTTATGCCTTCCAAATTAAAGACAATGCATAAAAAAGAAGTCACTTTGAAAAATGACCTATAATTCTCATGCTAGTATGGGTACTCACAATTTCAGAAATGTGGAAATAACTACTGTTTCTAAAGTCTATATTTTCAGAAATACATAGGTGTCTTTCATCCTGATTACTCACTGTATATATGTTCCCAAATTAATTGCTATATACCCGGTACATAATAATAAATCATTGCAAGACGCTGCTAAGTTATTGGCTCTGGGTTCGTCGGTTCTTGATGAACCTACAAGTCCTATCTATCCCCACAACCAGAAAGGTCCAGCAGATGTAACGGTGTATTGCTTCCAAATAACTGTCATTATTAAAAGAAGTTACAGGTGAACACGTTGGCACAAATGGCTGTTTTTTCAACTCATTGTCAATTTTTCCTATTTTCAAATGTTAGTTTCTCGAAAGAAAACCTGAAGGATCTACACAAATGACCTCTTGCTGAATTCAGAATTGTGTGTACCTTTCAAAAGCTTATAGCTCTCCAGGATCCATTATTGCTTTCATACCCATTTCTACCATTACCTGGAAGAAAGTTGACAGCACAAAAAATAGTACAGAAAATAGCAAAAAAATAGGCTATGTCCCAGTAAAATGGCAAAACTGTGTGCACGCGAGGGTGGTGGTGAGGTGTTCTTCTGGGACTTTGTTCCAGCTTCACCATGGGAAGTAGCATGTGTGCTTGTGGGTGGTGGGTTTCATAAAGGAGAAGTGGAAGCAGTGGTGGTCTGTTCAGAGTAGTTCAGTGGTATGGCTTAAGTGAGTGTTGTTTCCTCCAGTGAAGTTGGGGTCAAGTGTGTGTCCTGCAGAGTGAGTGGGACTGGAGATTAGTTGGTTCAGTCCTATGTTGGTGAGGTTCACCAGGAGGGTGGTGGTGTTGGGATTGTGGGATTGTCCATGTGAAAATTCAGGTCTCCGAGCAGTGTGTAGTCCACAGAGGCAAGGGCATGGGTTGTGATGTAGTTGGCGATGACGTTGGTGAAGGGGGTGCAGGGTCCAGGAGGTCTGTAGGTGAATGCTCCACGGATCATCGTTCTGGGATTGGGCAGGATCTGGAAGTGGATGTGTTCCTGTATATCTGATCAGACACTTACAGATTATTCAGAACGCGGCAGCCAGGTTGATGTATAACATTCTTTATCGCCACTTGTTCTCTCCTTACATGAAGAAGCATAACTGGCTTCCAGTGACCAACGAATTCAGTTTAAGTCAATAGCTCTGGCTTTTAGAGCATTGCAGGTTAAGGGACCGGCCTACCTTAGAGCTCAGCTTAAACATGCACAGTCTAACCCTCACTCAGATCTAACCTTCTTTGTCTTCTGGTGACTCCTCATTTCTGCTGCACCAGAATGGGTGGCAGAGTATCTGCAGTGTTCACCGCCAATACTTGGAATAGCCTGCCATTGTCCTTGCATTTGGCTGAATCTGGCGTGAATTTCCGACGTGACTTGAAGACCTGGATTTTCTCTAATTCTTAGCCTGCTACGAGTATTCTTGTTTATTGCTTGTCCTAGCGCCGGGACACCCCTGTTGGGGTAGCTGCACGCTTTATACGTTTCTAATAAAAGAAATAAATAAAATTGGGGGTGAGGCATCGTCCAAGTTGGTGGTAGTCAGTTTGAGGGAGCTTTTGTGGATAATGGCAAGACCTCCACCTGGGCGGTTGGGGAAGTCTTTCCTCAGGATCTTGTAACCATCATGGATGGTGGTTGTGATGTTGGGTGTGGAGCTGTCGTTAGTCCAGGTCTCTGTGAGGAAGGCGACGTCGGTAATGTAGGTGTTGCGGAGGTCCAAAAAGTATTTGGCGTCTCTGTGCAGGGAGCACACGTTGATAGAGATGCAGTTCAGTGGTTTGTGTACGCTGGTGTACGGTGAGTTGGCTTCTGGGATTTGGAGGTGGGTGAAGGTGTAGCAGCAGTGTCAGCAGGAGATCGGGCCATGGGTATTGCTCAGCATTCAGAGCTGGCAGTTTTTGTTGCATCTGGGGTTGAGTGTGTGGAGGGTGCTGGGGTCATACCAGAGTGGGGTCGGGTGACCAGGGTCCCTGACACTGGTCGCGATTGGGCGCATATGGGCTTGGCTTTGGAGCACTTTTAGAGCACCAGTGGGTGCCATTAAGTAGGGGTCAGGGAGTGTGAGCAGCTGGGAGGCAGGAGCAACATGCTGGGGGGGAGTGGCTGCGGGGGCAGCAGCAGCAGGGAGTGTGTGGGAATGGAGGAAGAGGAAAAAAGGCAAGAAAGGAAAGCAAACAGTAAAGAGGCAGACAGAAAAAGGTAAACAGAAAAAGGCAAACAGAAAAAGGCAAAAAGAAAAAAGGCAAAAAGAAACACTCACATAGTGGCCTAGCAGAAGAGCAATCTCTTCCACTATTACCACCAGGGATGAGGTGCAGGCAAGAGCCTGTGTGGGAAGGAGGGCCTTGAACACCTACCTGGCAAGGAGCTTTAGCGGCGCTAAGAGCAGACCCACAACAGAGGAGCTGTGCGGGGAAGAACAATGACTCTAACCAGGAGGTTAGAGGTCTTGCTCTTCTTGCCACTCAGCTGCCACCATTAAGTAGGCATTGGGAGGAGTTAGGGTGAACAGCTAGGAGGTGGGAGGCTGGAGCGACACACTACCGGGAGGAGCCACAGGGGTAGCAGCGGCAGGGAGTGTGTGCGAACAGAGGCAGAGGAAAAAAGGCAAGAAAGGAAGGCAAAAAGAAAAAAGGCAGACAGAAAAATTCAAACAGAGAAAAAGGCAAGTAGAGAAAAGGCAAACAGAAAAGGATGACTCACAGAGCAGGCTAGGTGAAGAACAAGCTTTTCCAAAAGATCACCAGGGATGAGGCACAGGCAGGAGCCTACTGGTGGTGGAGGAGGGCCTCAAACACCTACCTGGCAAGTAGCTCAAGTGGCTGTAAGGACAGACCCTCAACGCAGCAGCTGCATGGGAGAGAGCAGTGACTTTGACCAGAATTCAGACCCTTTGTTGAATAGATAGTGGGCCATTGTTGTTGTTCTTCAATAGGCTGATCTAGCATGGTATAATCCGACATGCCACACATTGTTATATTCCCAAGTTAGGCCCATGTAGCGAAGCGGCTTATTTCTTACATTGACCACAAAAATAGCATTTTCAGCTGGGACCTTCTACACATATTTGCACGAATGACAATGTTGGATTAGTTTCTCTGTAACTAATCTTGTTTTCACATCTAGCTTTGCACAACTTTATCACAACGCGCTGAACATCACGCACAACGTCCCGTTTCACACTATGTACAAATGTCATCACTGTCACGGGGCGACAGGGCTTGCTACATATCCATAACATCGCTAACATATACTCCATCGCAAGGCTGCTTTCTATTATGAAAGATGAGCATCCCACTAGATTAGCAGAGGAGGCACTTCCCCAGACACTGAGGTCCTTGCATGCTAAGAAATCTGTTGTAAATAAAGTAAGGCGGCACACCAGCGTCGTGTAGGTTAGGGTCTTTAATTAAGCAGAGACGCAGAAAACCCAACCATCAAGATCGGGACCAAACGGGCAACAAACCGCCGTTGGACCGAACACTGGACATGTCACAAGAACAGAAAGCACGAGCTCAGCGCGCGACATAAGCTGAGGCACAGAATGAACAGGGAGAATATAACACATCTCTTTTCCTCAAACAAAGAATGAAGAAAATGCAACAAAACAAAAATAGACAAGGATTACTGCACCCTATTGCAAGGAAACAGGTGAGACACAAATAAAACAATTCTGCATTGAACCCACAGCTTTCTCTTGAGAATACAGGGCCAGGTAACACAGGCCATGTAACCCCACACCCTCCCTTAAACAAACAAAATTAAACAAAGTCTTTTAAATATGCAGGAGCAACCCTTCTGCGAAGAGGTCTGCAAACCCCTTCAGCAGCAATATTTCTAGTGACTGGCACTGAGGAAGTAGGCTTAACCTTTTTCTGGTAAAGTGCCACCCTGCGGAGGTTCCAAGTGTGTCCATTCTGCAACTTTATGTAGTTGCCAACTACCGACTTAACTTGGTAGGGCCCTCTAAATTTGTTGAACATCCTCTGATTACCACCAGGTTTCACTTTTACCAAGTCCCCTTCAGCTATGTTAGTAGAGACACATTTTCCCGGGATGTCGCATCCCACCTTGTTTACTCTCCCATGTAGCCAGGTAGGAATTAGTTTCGTACCCGCTGGCCTCCCCCTCATGAGCTCAAAGGGTGTCACGGACATGTTGCTATGAACTGTTGTGCGGTAAGCCCACAGCATTTCTTTAATTTCCTTCTGTACTGAGCGGCCTGAGGCTAAAGCAAGCTGCATAGTGCCCTTAACAAGTCTATTTACCCTTTCACAAAGTCCATTCCCTTGCGGGTTGTAAAGCGAAGTACGCAAATGCTTCAGGCCCAGAAATACAAAATAATCCTCCATAATGGCAGAGGTAAGCTGGGTGCCATTATCTGTCAAAACCATGGAGGGGTACCCTTCACATCTAAAGATCTCATCAAGTACCTTGACAGTAGACTCAGCAGTGATGCTCTTCATAAAGGCAACCTCTACCCACCTGGAAGCCGAGTCCACTAACACCAAAGCGAATTTCTCAGAATCCAACAGGTCATGAAAAGGACCTATGAAGTCAATACAGACCTTTTGCCACACACCATCGTCAGAAACAATCTGTCCCATGCCATCCTTACTTGCACGAACCTGTAACCTCTTCTCAGACTCCTTGCATGACTGACATTGTTCAACCCAACTCTTTACTTGTGCATCTACTCCCGGCCACCAGAAGTCAGCTTTGATGTGCTTGCTAGTAAGGGTTTGGCCTAGATGGCCCTCATGCGCCAAGGCAATGATACGGGGTCTAAGGGATACCGGAGGTATATATTTTTTCCCCGCACAAGAATAAACTCGCCCTGTAAAGAGATTTCATCCTGTAACTGAACATAAGGCCTAAGAGCAGGTGAGACCGTACTTTGCCGTGACACCCCTTCCTTGCACATCTTAATTAGACCTTTCATGACAAGATCTTTTCTCATTTCCTCTATCCATTCCCTCCTAGATATTGAGCTGGGTAAATCACTTTCCAAGTCATCTAAAAACGCGACCACACTCTCGGTCACGATCTCTTTAGGCTGCTCTTTGGTGTCGGGCAACCTAGACAAGCAGTCCGCAACACTGTTGCACCAACCAGGTAAATATTCCACATTGCATGTAAACTCTTGGACACTAACTGCAAGTCTCGCCAACCTCCCTGAGCAATTTCTAATACCCCCGGGGGCTAGAACCTTCAACAGTGGCTTGTGGTCCGTTCTGAGTGTGAATGTGATTCCCCATAAATACACTCGGAAATACCGGGTTGCCCATGCAGCCGCCAATGCTTCATGCTCTATGACCGAGTAATTCCTTTCGGTCTCAGTCAGAGAACGCGAAGCAAATGCAACAGTGTTTTGTTTACCATCCCCTTTTTGTGTTAGAACCGCTCCGATCCCAACAGAGCTGGCGTCAACAGTGAGGATGGTGTGATACGACTGCACAAAACTTGAAAGAATATTAGCATCCAAGATATTCTGTTTGATCAATAAAAAGGCATTTCTCTGATCTGCACCCCAAGTGAAGCCTTTTCCTTTCCTCATGATGATTCGCAAGGGTTCTACCTTTTCCGCAAAGTTTTTAACAAATTTCGCATAGTACTCAACCATGCCCATAAAAGACCTTAGTTTGTCTTTGTCATCAGGTTCAGACACATTACATATTGCGCTCACAATGTCTTTTTTGGGTTGTATCCCAAGGCCAGACACGTGATACCCCAAGTAATCTACTTCCCCAACAGCAAATACACATTTTTCCCTTCGCAATGTCAAACTAGCCCTTGAAAGAGCGGTAAGGACTTTATCTAAAATAACATTATGGTCATCAGTGTTCAAACCATGAATCAGGATGTCGTCCTGGAAAAATACTACTCTTTCAATGTCTTTGAGGACATCTGTGATGATTCTTTGGAATGCACTTGCTGCAGAGCACAGGCCAAAAGGAAGTCTTTTGAACTGGTATGTTCCCTCCGGAGTAATGAACGATGTAAATTGCTTTGAGTCCGGGTGAAGCTTTACCTGGTGGTATTCGCTGCGAAGGTCCAATTTTGAAAAGATCTTTCCTCCACCCAAACTCAGGACAATTTCGTTTATGTTTGGAAGTGGAAAGTTATCCATTATCACGGCTTTATTAAGACTTCGCATGTCCACACAGAAGCGCAACGATTTGTCCGGTTTCTGTGTGATGACTACTGGACTCAACCACTGTGTGGCCTCTACAGGTTCAATTATGTTATCCTCCAACAACTGTTTGATAATCTTTCTGACCTCATCCCTAGCGGATAGGGGTATTTTCGTCGCGGTGTGTTTCACAGGTGCTACACTCTTCTTGGTTTTAATAACATGTTGGTAACCAACAGCCTCCCCCAATTTCTCATTGAAGATGCTCTCATGTTTTTTAAGAATGGCTTCTAAGTTCCCATCAATTATACTGCATACGTTTTCCCCATCCACACACATCACAGGTGGATCAGCTCTCGGGTTCACTCTTATATTTAGCTCATATTGGTGTAGCCATCCCAATATTGCAGGACCATGTGGGGATACATAAACCTTTCCCTGAGTGGTTCTCCCCTTAAACTTAATATTGGCCTCAAAGAATCCAAGGACACCAATGCTCACCCCTTGATAACCTCGCAGAGTGATGTCAGATTTTACTAGAACAGATTCGGTGCAAGATGAATTATACAATTTCTTTGGGATAATTGTATAGAGCGACCCAGTATCCACCATTAAGTTCACTACGCTCCCATTCAGCTCAAAATCGGCTTTAGGCCGAGATAGGACAACACCCTCTGTCATCTTTTGGCTGTCAGCAGATGTAATCATCATTACTTCCGCTTCATCATCCGTAATTTCACTCTCAACCATAGCAATCTTTCTTGTGCTATTTGTTTTACACATGCGTGCATAATGCCCTTTCTTCCCACATTTTAAGCAATCCCTAGACAAAGCCGTACAAGTCTTAGAATCAGCTAAGTGAAAAGGGCTACCACATCTGTTACAAGAACGTGTGGTCTGTTTAAACTTGTTTGTTGTCCCACTTTTATTAAAAGAGGTTGTGGGTTTCCCCCCTTTATTTGTTTGTCTCCCTTGTATTAAACCCATGCTTTCTGAAGCATCTACCTGCAAAGTTGCCACTTCCTGACTATTTGTGTGTCCCTGTTGTATTCTCTTAAGCTCTTTCATACATCTGTCGCTTTCTTCAGCAACTTTAGCAATGGTGATAGCCTCAGTGAGAGTGGGGTTCTTGGCCGCCCACAACTTTTCATGTGTTTTTTTGCTAAAACATTGCACAATTAATTGATCCCGAATCATCTCATCCTGTATGTTCCCAGATTGACATTTCACGGAAAGTTCTCTTAGTCTAGAGACAAATTCATCTATTGTTTCATTTTCCCTTTGAGGAGCACTGTAAAATCCATGTCTGCGCATTACCACATTTTCCTGCTTAGCAAACCTTGTATACAATCTAAATAGAGCATCTTTATAAACATCATCAATGTCTAAAGGCGGACTCGGCAAATACTTAAATATTCTTTGTCCCTCCTTCCCCAAAGCACCCAGTAACAAAGCCTTCTTCCTGATAGCAGAAAACTTTGTACCATCCAAGGCTATAATGTAATTCTCAAACGCCTCACACCAATCATCCCATTCCATGGATGGTTCACCCGGGGCACTTAGGAAAGGGACAGGGGCTTGGATAGTATTATTCACATTCATAGTGGATGCCTTAGATTAAACGTTACAGCAATGTAAACACAATACACTGAAAGCATAAATCAGGGCGAAAACTTCTTGGCAAGTGAGTGTATCACTGTTGTAGGTTGACAAAATTCGTAATACACCAATTTAAAGTGTGTGTGTCACTGTCGTTTACGTTGTGATTGCGTGACACACTGTGATGAAGTTGCTTTAAAGTGAGTGTGTCACTGTAGCTTGAGTTTATTCCCAATAGTGGCCGTTTTAATGAAGTTCGTGTTTATTTTAAATGCACTTCCCTTCCTCGAGTGCGTTTCCCTTTATGCTGGCTGAGTTTTTTCCCAACAGTGGCCGTTTTAATGACGTTCGTGTCTGTTTTAAATGCACCTGACATCTCGTGAGAGGTGTCCAGTTTGTGACCAAGAAGGGACCCTTCACTCTATCCCAGCAGGTAATGGAGTTGGTTTGTCCCTTGGGGGATTCTTGGCTTTACACCTACACACACTCTAGGTACACCTAGAGTAGGGGTTGCATCACAGGAGTAGGCTCGATTACTGCCTTGTGTTATATGCCTGCATATATACATTGTTCTTCCACCATGGTAGAACTATGTGTACTATTTATGCTTTTGGTGCTTGTGATCACGTTTATCTGCATCTGTCTACTAATAATTGCAGCCCAGGTATTTTATGCAAGAATAACATTGGTTCAATAAATATTTTTAAAATGTCCCAATTGTATATTTCTCTGAGAATAGGTGAGCACGATTGACTGAGCAAAACGTTCTGTACTGGTTCCATGACTCCTGAGGGGCCATGGTTGTCATGTTCAGTGGTTGCCAGAAACCATATCCTGTGGAGGGCAGCCTGAATCAGTCTGGACACCAAGCCCTTAGTTTATGTTGTCCAAACAATGCACAGATTTTACGGATTGGTAGGAACTACACAGCAACTTATGATGGAGTGGGCACCAGCAATTCCACTATGCAGTGGTTGGTGAAGTTGTCACTACACTCTGTACTCCAAGCGGACTAAAGAGTGGGCAAACTCTGCTGATCCCACCAGCATAGCGAAGTTTACCACCCACCCCTAGTGTAGTTCCCTTTGGTTGCCACATATAGGAGTTGGGCTAGGGAGCTCCACATGCTGGGAGAGGGTCCCTGTTGTGTTGGAAGTGGGCCAAATAGTGAATCCCTGGATGCCTGAATGCCACACTTTGCAAGAAGTGGTCATCAGGTCGCTACAAACTGCTTTCGCATTAAGGGCATTTTCTGAGCTTAAGTAGGGCACCCTTGTCATCCCAAACTCAGAACTTGACTGTACTGGAAAAAGAATCGAGAAAGGACTGCCCTGCTGCAATCTGGAACCAGCAACAAAAGGCTGCACCGTGGAGTACTGCACCTGTTGCACCTGGTGGTTAGCAAAGGACAGCGACTGTGCCTGCAATGTTCTGCTGAAGAAGAAGTTGTCTCTAGAGCCCAGTCAAAGCAAAGAGACTCGAAGAACCAGCTTACTAGGCTCATGCTCACAGCACAGGGACACAACAGCTGAAGAAGATGGCCGGGACAAGTTGATAGTCCAAAGTCTTCAACCTGCCGCCAACAACTGCTGTGCAGCACCAGGGATAAGGACCCAATGCACAAAGTTTCATTTGAGTTTGCAGAGTCCAGGAGTATCATCAGAGTGCAGCTCGGACCATAAGAAGATGAAATATGGACCCAGGAAAAATTGACCTGTGACCGTGATACTGGCAACCAGCAGTCCATTGGTGACTTAATTTCTTCCAGCACCAGGAGAACTTTGAGTGACATCAACCCTGTGGCCAGGATCACCTCACTCCCTTTGTGGCTCAATGAATAGTCACAGCAAGACCCTTGTTGACTGCATCACACCCACAGCCTCCTTAGAGCATCTTCAGCATCCTTCATCCTTTGCATCAGGTTCAGTACCACTTCCAAAGGAAATCGCTGTAAAAGATAAAAGTGTTTGGAACTGACTGAAGACTGATCCACCTGCTGAGGTAAATATTTCTGAGGACTCTGTTGGTCCATTTGGCTGGCTTACCACTGGTGTTGGTTATTTAAAGTGCCTACAAATGACTGTATTACTACAAGTAGCTCAAAGGTGTACGTGAAAAGGTTTGTTAGTGTTACATTTGTTGAATTTGCCAATGTTCTTTGTGGTTGAGTAAAACTCTATGACTTACAATACTACTACAACTTTTAAAATACATACACTGGGAACCCTCAAGCACATATTTTTCCTTGTGGTGTCTAAAAATATATAAAATACAGTATATTTTTATAAATTGGTGTCAGATTTCTTTACTGTGTTGTTGATTTCTTCAACTGTTCTGGTGCTGTTGAAATGCTACTCAGAGCCACCCAAGGTTGAGCTGAGGGTTTGAAAAAAGAAACCTAAGATTCCTTTGGGGTTGGAAAGTGTATTACATGGTGAGACTGCACAACCACACCATATAATACACCTTGTTTCCTCACTTAATGGGTAGAATGTAAAGAAGTTGATGGCACATATTGCTAGACTCACCACAGCATAGTTGCATTACAGTTTCAATGATAAACACACACCAGAACATGGTAATGGTTGTGGGTGGTTTCCTTTCCAGGCTACCCATGAATGCCCCAGAACCCCTTTATTGTGGCAGTGGACCTTCGTAATACTTGTGCGTACCCTGAAGAGGGATGGAAGAAAGCATGTGAGGAGGATGAAATGCTGCTTGAAGTCAAACATCTTGAGAGCAAAGGCTGACCACAGGAGATAAATATCTCTTCTGGGTTACACCATTCTGTAAATTTGCTGACAAAATAACTAAAGGAGATGATACTGTGTTGAGAGTAGATAAGTTGACACCCCCTTCCAACATTCACATGAATCTGGTTCCTAATGGTAATTTGGGCACTCCTATCAGCAAGAGAAGGTTTAGATCTGTCTATTTGTGGCCTTCAATGGATGATTGTATTGAGTAAGAGGTCAAAGATGAGTGGTATGCACAATCCAGCGAAAGGAATAAAGACATGTTCCCACCCTTTGGTTCCGATTGTACCATCTGGTGGTCCTAGAAAGAAGATTAGCATGGATTCAGAGGGACCTTTTAATTTTTTGCCACAGCAACATCAGTAGACCTTTGTATTCATGGGTTTTTACAATAGATGGCCTGAAGTATATTTTGCATCAGACACATCTTCTAGGAAAGCTGTTGAATTTTTCAGGGTTGTGTTTTCCAGATAAGGTTTTGCAGCATTTGATGGGTGAGTCCTAAGATGCTCACCCTTGCTCCTGTCACCTACTGCACGGGGAGAAAAGGGATAATGAGGACTGAGCGTGCTTGTTCTTTCTCTCCTGTGGTGAAAATTTCAAAAGTGGCAACTATGTAATATTGGAAACATTGTCATCAAAAGACACCTGCGTAATAAGTAACTCAAAGAAATTTATTTTTCTTACAGCATTTCTCACCGTTTCTTTCGACATTACTTTGCCCTTGTTTACGCCATTGAGGAGATTAACAAGAACCCTGACCTTTTACCAAACATCACCCTGGGCTTTGAGGTCTATAATTCATATGTCAACGAGGCCAAAGCGACGCTGAGCACCATGGCCTTATTATCAGGGAGCGAGGATCCGGCCCCAGCCCCTAACTACAGCTGTCGGTCCAGAGGGGTCCTGGCTGCTGTTATCGGTGGCATGTTACCATCCACATCTGTTGCTATGGCAACCATCACTGGGCTCTACAGGTACCTGCAGGTAGAAAGAAGATTACTTACATGACATGCTTTAGTGTTCTGTTGATCCACTGCCTCAGTTCTCAGTAGATCTCATGAGTGCCCAGGAGATGATTCCTGTAGGAACAGCACAGATTATAAGTAGGGCTCCTGGTTTTATGGTATATTTTTTTTAACATTTCCGTTTGTATTTAGCCATATTTATTTTTGGCCATTCTATTGATATTTATTCATATTTTTTCTGTGTTTTGAGAATAAATGGAGTTATTTAATTGATAAACATGCACTCTTACATCAATACCGGTCTTGTTTTAGCAAATAAATCAGCCAAATATAGCAATAAACACTGCACCCACAGGTAAATATTAACATATCTTAATATATATATTTATATATATATATATATATATATATATATATATATATATATATATATATATATATATATTACCTACTGGCGGTCGCCAGTAGGTAGTTATAGTTAGGACCTAGTTTCCATAGGAAATCCTCAACATTCTATTTGGAATAACTTTGGCCCTGGTGGATGAGTCTTTGCGAATTTCTCAAAGAAGATGGCTCGGTCCGCTGTGCTCCTTCCCTGAAAGTTTGGGGGGGATTGGTCAAGTGGGGGCTGAGATATAAGGGGGGTCCCAAAACGTGTTTTCTCCATGTTATTTTCCATAGGACCTTTAGACTCGGCTACAGGTCGAACGGCTGAATGGATTTATAAGAAATTTGCCAAAACTGTAGAGTCTTGTTCACAGATTACGCTTTTTTTGGAATGGTATAAATCCGTTCAGTAGTTGTTGAGAAAATTAAAGTTAAAATCAATTATATATCTATAGGCCCGCACACGTGCGCGCACCCAAGCGGCTGCGCGTGAGCGAAATTTTTTTTTGCTGCGTGACGTCTGTTAACGTTTGATTCGAAGGAAATCAGGAAGATTTGTCCGCCATTTTGTCACTGCGAGTAAATATATTGTTCATTTCAAAGCGTTGAAACATGGAAAGGGGAGAAGGTAGAGATTGTCTTGCTGCGTAGGTTTTCTCGGGGTGTGCAGTAAGGCCCTTAAACGCGAAAAGATATATTTTTTTTCGGGAAAAAAATAACGGGGTGCGCGCACCCGGTCGCGCACACCTATTCACAAGAGTGTGAAAATGGAGATAAATCAGAAGTTTGAGTGTTTAGATATAAGGTGGCTCTGAAAAGAGCCCTTGTGTTAATTGAGTGTTTTCTGCATTTATAAGTAAGTACCGATGCAGAGCCTGATGTTGCAGAGGAAGATTCTGTTTCCCTCATTCGTGAAATGAACACCGTCTCTCCTATAGACGTCTTGCATGTGGTATCGCAAGTTGTTGTGGTAAATAGAACCCATGCTATAATCTCTGAGGAACGCAGAAACAGATTTATTTACATGTCTCCTTGCTTTCTCAAATTGTGCACAATGTTGATTGGACCAATTCCATTTCTGTCTTTGGCATATATTGGAATATACCAAGGCAGATCGAGGAAAAAGTGTCATCAATTGTCGAAAGGTGTCTTTTAGAAGCATTTCCAGACCTACCCCAGTGATTGTGCCTAGATCGTTCCCACCACAGTGCACAATTATAAGGTCTGGTTCTGGGAGATGCATAAAAGTTTTCACCAATGGAATCAATTGGTGACATTTCAATCCTCTTTTGGAAATCCATGTTATGTGTACATTTAGTAAGCCGAGATTGCAAATTCGTCTGCTTACTGCATATTTTTCACTCCAGTGAATATAACTGTGTCCTATTAGCCAGACCTTCATTTTCAAGGGATTTGTAGTCGTCCTCCGATCGGTTCTGGAAGTGGAATGGTAGTTAGAAGTTGAAATTCTAAATAAAGAAAAAGGAAGAGGCTGGGTGTGGTTTAAAAAATAAAAATGATTGGTTGATTGTAACAAGTGGAGATTGAACAGTACGTTCAATGTTAATGTTTATGTTAAACGAAAAGTACTATTGGGTGTGAAAAAACAAGATATGTAACAGAGCTGTGTATTGGCAGGTGTTTCTGGAGGGAAAATAGTGTTCTTAGTTTGTTGTAGAACGTTAAGACATGAACTTTTGACCTGTGCCTTCAGCAAGGTGCAGAATGAGGTGTAACCATGGAAACAGCCGGAGATGGCAGTTGGTGATGGGTTCACTCTTTGGTGCCTTTGCATCTGAGTCTGTTCTCTGGTGGCAGGCGGAGAACGGTTTGTTATTGTGGAGTTGAAAGGGTGATAAGGAGAGAAATACGACATAGCGTCTGGCCTGTAGAAGCGTGGGAGCAGTGATTAACTCTGAGTAAAGCGGAACTGTGTCGGTGCTTGGTAACAGTAACAAAAAAATGTTAACAG
This sequence comes from Lissotriton vulgaris, assembly GCF_964263255.1. NCBI lineage: Eukaryota > Metazoa > Chordata > Amphibia > Caudata > Salamandridae > Lissotriton > Lissotriton vulgaris. The sequence continues at coordinate 1,118,931,096 of NC_141698.1, forward strand.
TGGTATAACTGTCTTTACGGTGCGCGACCTACTAAGAAAGAGTTCACGGGCCGTAATTGGCTTGCAGGTTCTAGTATCAGTAAGTGAGGTCGAGAAAAGAAAACATTCAGGACTTTATTTATGAAGGCCTTGCGCCACCGGTGCGATACTTTTTCCCATTTTAAAAAATGAGGCACTGGCGGAGGAAGGTCTTTATAAATAAGGTCTTCAGTGTCTACAGTTAAGGTTATGTGGAACCCATGAATAGTTTTTCAATATGAAATCATTTCAGTTGAGATTATGGATTAAAAGAGAAACCGTGAATATTTGAAATGTTTATTTAGAAATGTACTGTTTTAAAGGCAAATCATTATGTAATATGAGTACAGAAATTGCAAAAAACACAGTAATTGGTATTGTCAGTAGTACATGGAATACAAACGCTATAGTTGAAGAAAAATGAATATAGTTGGAAAAAAACATTGTACACTCTTATAAGGAAGTATATTATATTTTAATAAATGGAAGAAGGTCTCTGGCCTTTCAGTTTAGGAACGATATATGAAAATGCAAGTGGTTATACATCATTACTTTATGAATCAGCTGTCAAACAACACGAAATCATAATGTCCACTGTTAGTAAAGCAAATAGGTCTGTTCTTCAAAAGAAAATATGGAAAAGAACGTGAACAATATAGAAAACCAAAAGGAAATGAGGACGTCAATGGCTTGTATGAGAGTTATTGAAGCATTGTTTAGGCAAAATAGGTAGCTTCTGCTTGTAACAGGAAATCAGTTTTATCATTTGAAAGTATGTCAGCTATCCAATGGAAAAGAGTAAAGCAGTACTGATGATCTGTTATAATCGGAGCCTCTTTTACCATCAGAGTGCAGGTCGGTGGGTTTTCGATGTAGCTCGCTGTTAGGAAAGAGTTAACCGTCCATTGTGTAGGCAAAGTATGCAGCAAGTGCCTCTAACATGAAATCATTGTTATCATCTGAAAACATGTCAGCCATCCAATTGAGAAGATGAAAGGAGCATTCATGATCTGTCATTATTGGAGCGTCTTTTACCATCATAGGGCAGCTCGGTGGGTTTTCGATGTAGCTCTCTGTTAGGAAATCTTGCGCCGCTGCGAATATATTCCAATGACCCAGAACTCCTTGTATCGCTGCAAAGGCCATAAACCCTCCGTTGTAACAAAGCTGTTCATGATCAAGTAACGGATTCATGAGGTGATTGTAATTCGGTTCAGGAGGTACCAAATTGCAGAGACATAAATCCAGGGCCCACGTGAAATCACAGCTCAGGCAATGAAATACAGGCTGCACACAGGTGAAATACGAATATCGAAATGATAATCGATATGAAGTATTCAAAGTTGAGAGTGGTAAGGTGCCGTAGTACAGAAGCATTCTCTGTCGAAATAGTTCTAAGTGGACCGGCTCGTTTGCGAAGGCAGGAGGGACATCCATTTTGAATTTCCCAAGATGGTAAAGGAAACGGCGCAGCACCGCTGGTTGTATAGCAACTCCACAGAATTAGGTCGCCGGCTATGCAGTGGAGAGGAGCAGAATGACTTGATACATTTTCTAGGAGTCTAGTCACTTATATATTGCTTAGTAGTTATCAAAAAAGTAGCTTTTTTTGAACTGGAGGATGCGTTAAAAAATAAGGGAGTGATTTGAGGGAGTTGTAAAGCAAGGTCAATTTTTTTTTACATCAATGCTGTTTTCTGTGAATGTTAGCTTAGTGAAAGATATGTGTGTGAGCCGATGCAAAGTTCAGTTTTAAATGTGACAATGGCGGTCTTGTTCATGTCTTCCGATTCAAGGTCGGTATTCGCTGCCAAATACAAAGATCAAGAAACGCATGTGTGGGGTACATAGTCTGCATTCTTAAAGGAAAGCAAATGAAGGGTTATTTTTACCACGTTAGCATTGTCGTTTAAAAAGTTATAGTGATTTCTATTATATGTTAAGAAAGTGTCACTGATGAAGACTGAAAATAAATCCTTATAAATGATAGGGACTGGTGTATTTTAGAAAAGGTGTGTAACATTACATGAATTGTGGAAAAAAAAATAATGTAATTGAAAGTGTATGGTTTGAAAATGAAAAGTAGAGGTTTATAGTTCACGTTTTGAAAGCAGTTCTAGAGGGTCAGATGAAAGTGTATGGTTTGAAAATGAAAAGTAGAGGTTTATAGTTCACGTTTTGAAAGCAGTTCTAGAGGGTCAGATGCATGATAGATTTATAAAAAATAGAACATGTTTTTAAATAGTATTATGGAAAAAATATGTGCCTTTATGTACTATTTACATTATCTGCCTGTTGCGTATTCTTTGAGTTTTAGTAATCCTGTGTCTTATAAGTTTTCTACGGGCGGTTTGAGGTTCATGGTGGGTTTGGGCAGGGAGGGTAGGTTGGGGGTTTGTAATAGGGGGTCCGGGTGGGGTGGAGTGCGGAGTTTAGTGAAAAGTGAGGGGGCGGGGAGTTACGGTGTTTGGTAATGGAGCAGAGTCAGAGGACGCCATATTTGTGTTATGGGGTGCCACAAAAATATGTATTTATTCTCAGAGGTTTATTATATTAAGGATATATATCAACATGGTGGCTCTTGTCGTTTTGTGGTTCTGTGCATGTTTATAATGCTGGCCCTGTAGTTTTTGTTTATGGACCTTATTATGACACACAGGGGAGCTACGTTGCACAGTTGGAGATCAGAGACTTAGGAAATAAAACTTTATAATTGTAAGGGCTCTAAGCGATAGAAATCGCCCGTTCTCGGTATAAAAAATATCACCGCTATTGGTGGTATTTTCTACGGTGTTAGTGCTCGAAGGAGAATAGTAACATATATGTGAAAGCAAATTGTGTAACAGGCTCAGCATTTCACATTATCGCGTGAAAACAAAAGTTGCTTTTACATAGCAATAAGTCTCTTATAATTAAGGGACGGAGTGTATATAGTGCTATTTAGTACTCTGCTATGTGATTGATGTCGAATATTTCATAAGAGGAGGCTTTAAAAGTTTTTCGATAAACTGGTTTTCTAGGGAAGTGGGTGGAGTGTTCCGTGTAAATTGCAGAATAGAAACTAGTAAGAACCAATTGGAAGTGTTGTTTTAAAGTCACATGACTGCACATGCGTGTCTCGACGCCTGTACGCGATAGGTGGGTGCGCGCACCCGGTCGCGCACTATAAGAAAGCGGCGAAAAAACATCTCATAATATGCTCTTGGAGCACGTTTTGGTAGAAAGAGTTAGTTCTGAAAAGAACTTTTTTTTTTTTTTTTTTTTGGAAACAAGTGTTATGATGCTTTTGATTTCGTAAAGTTGCTACGACATTTTTTAGTATGTTATACTATCCAAATAAAGTGAAGAAATTTAACTTTTCTTGGAGCATTTATGACTCTCAATTTTGTGTTTAATTAGAGTAAAGCTTTGCTCTCCGTATACAAGAAGTTCTCCACAGTTGTTGCATTTTATGTGCACGTTCGCCAGACATGGTTTCAAGTCCATTTCAGCACTCGATGGAGATACAGGTCGTCCACTGGAAGATGTGCTGATTACTTCTGATGGTAATAGCGTGGCCTCCGTTTTTCTTGTCAAAGGTGGTCGCTCATTTCCTTCAGATTCGGAAGATGAATGCGGAACGGTAGCCATTGCAGCGAAGTCTTCGGGAAGATGTTCGACGTTGTTTTCTCTTGAGAGTAGAAAAGAAAGTGATGGAAGTGGGTGGAGTGCTGCGTGTAAATTCCAGAATAGAAACCACCAAGAACCAATTAGAAGTGTTGTTTTGAAGTCACATGACTTCACATGCAAGTGTCAGGTCCTGTACGCGATAGGAGGGTGCGCGCACCCGGTCTCGCACTAAAATAAAGCGGCGAAAAAACATCTTATAATATGCTCTTGGAGCATGTTTTGGTGGAAAGAGTTAGTTCTGAAAAGAACTTTTTTTTTTTTTTCTGGAAACAAGTGTTATGATGCTTTTGATTTCTTAAAGTTGCTACGACATTTTTCAGTATGTCATACTATCCAAATAAAGTGAAGAAATTTAACTTTTCTTGGAGCATTTATGACTCTCAATTGTGTGTTTAATTAGAGTAAAGCTTTGCTCTCCGTATACAAGAAGTTCTCCACAGTTCGTGCATTTCATGTGCACGTTCGCAAGATATGGTCTGAAGTCCATTTCAGCACTCGATGGAGATACAGGTCGTCCACCGGAAGATGTGCTGATTACTTCTGATGGTAATAGCGTGGCCTCCGTTTTTCTTGTCAAAGGTGGTCGCTCACTTCCTTCAGATTCGGAAGATGAATGCGGAACGGTAGCCATTGTAGCAAAGTCTTCGGGAACATGTTCGACGTTGTTCTCTCTTGAGAGTAGAAAAGAAAGTGATGGAAGTGGGTGGAGTGCTGCGTGTAAATTCCAGAATAGAAACTACCAAGAACCAATTAGAAGTGTTGTTTAGAAGTCACATGACTTCACATGCAAGTGTCAGGTCCTGTACGCGATAGGAGGGTGCGCGCACCCGGTCTCGCACTAAAATAAAGCGGCGAAAAAACATCTCATAATATGCTCTTGGAGCACGTTTTGGTAGAAAGAGTTAGTTCTGAAAAGAACTTTTTTTTTTTTTTTTTTTTGGGGAAAAAAGTGTTATGATGCCTTCGATTTCTTAAAGTTGCTACTACATTTTTCAGTATGTAATAGTATGAAAATGAAGTGAAGAAATGTATCTTTTCTTGGGGCATTTGTGACTTTCAATTTTGAGTTTAATAAGAACCGGGCTCTGCTCTCCATACAAAAGAATTTCTCCACACTCGTTGCATTTCATATGCACCTTCGCAAGATATGGTCTCAAGTCCATCTCAGCACTCGATGGAGATACAGGTCGTCCACCAGAAGATGTGCTGGCCACCTCTGATGGTAATAGCGTGGCCAGGGCTCTTGTCGATGCTTTTGCATAATGCTCAGGATGCCTTTGTTTAACATGCCGCTGCATGGCGTGTATAGAAAAGGAATATTTTTTATTTGGATTTCCCCTTGAGAGCTCCGAATTGCATATCGTGCAGGTTACTTTTGGCGCAATCACTTTCTTTTGATCTTCAGGATAAGTAAAAAATTGCCAAATGAAAGATTCCTTTTTTCTTCTTAACGGTGGTCGCTCATTTCCTTCAGATTCGGAAGATGAATGCGGAAGGGCAGCCATTTCAGCAAAGTTTTCCGGAAGATGCTCGACGTTGTTGTCTCTTCAGAGTAGAAACGATTGTGAGGAAAGTGGGTGGAGTGATTCGTGTAAATTCCAGAACAGAAACTACTAAGAACCAATTGCAAGTGTCGTTTTCAAGTCACATGACTTTACATGCGCTTCTTAGGACGTGTAGGCGGTGACACTATCTAGTTATGAACGTGATTTCATACTTAGGAACTAGCATTCAAAAAACCTAAGAAATTCACTGAAAAAACCATAGGTTTTACACAGGTTATAGTTAGGAAGTAGCATTTAAAAAACCTATGACATTCACTGAAAAAACCATAGGTTTGACACCAGTTATAGTTAGCTGGAAATTTTACTGACATAAAACCAATGAAATTCCACGTTATAGTTAGTTGGACTCACTATAACTTGCGCGTGTAATGCACTGCTGATGACATTACATATTACATCACTCATGACATGGTCAGTGACATCACTTATGACATCACTGATGACAGACCTCCTTTAAGTGTAATGTAACCCTTAAAACACATATTGGAAAATAGAAATTAACATTTTCCAAAAAATGGAGATACCCATACCAGTTACAGCAACCAATTCAGTAATTTCACCATCTATATACACATTCTGTCATTCACCAACAGTTCTATATAGTCACTCATACATATACTCACTCATCATATGTAGTGATACACCTATACATTCTGTTACACACCGACAGTCATCGAAAAGTTACTCACACACATACTCACACATGCAAATAAACTATTGAACATCCATTTATTTGCATATACAACTATACACACACTACCATGTTACTTCTAAGGAAACTTATACATACTTACTCTCTTAAACAATCACTTATAGAAACACATACTTATTTAAACAGAAACTCTTTCAATCTCTCACTCTCACATATACTCACATATATACATCAATAATCACAAATACTAGATTAAAACATATGTAATTACTGATAAACACAATAATAAGACAGTCATTTACTTACTAAAACAAACATATACACACTCATCCACCCATACAGTCCTGCACATATGTTGTCTTCAAAAAACATAGAAACAGTGAGTCAGTCATTGATGGATCTATATCATAAGTAACACCCCCACCAAACCATAGAGACACTCATACTGATACTAAAAAAACATCTAATAACCCATATACACACACATGTAGGTACTCATCAACCCATGCAGCCACTTATTCACAAAGTGAAACACTGATACATATATTGAAATATTTAAACATTACTCGCTAATATATGTATTCAGTAAGATACACTTAATAAGCCAGTTATCCAATCATTTCTTTAAAAAAAAACATTCATTAAGACAATAATTTAAACATTTATTCTTCCCTCCACCTTTACATATACATATATAAAACATATTTATTTTTTAGAAAGACACGCATTCACTGGATGGTGTCATAAGTGATGTCACTGACCATGTCATGAGTGATGTAATATGTAATGTCATCAGCAGTGCATTACACGCGCAAGTTATTGTGAGTCCAACTAACTATAACGTGGAATTTCATTGGTTTTATGTCAGTAAAATTTCCAGCTAACTATAACTGGTGTCAAACCTATGGTTTTTTCAGTGAATTTCATAGGTTTTTTAAATGCTACTTTCTGTCTTTACGGTGCGCGACCTACTAAGAAAGAGTTCACGGGCCGTAATTGGCTTGCAGGTTCTAGTATCAGTAAGTGAGGTCGAGAAAAGGCAATAAGCTCCTGGATGTCATCCAACTGTCTTAAACTCAATTCTGATAAGACAGAAGTGATGACATTCGGGAGGCTCCAACCTACCTGGTCCCCACAATGGTGGCCCCACCAGATGGGACAACCCCCAGAACCTGTAACGAAGGTACGCAACCTGGGCGTTATCTTCGATAACAAGCTGTCATTTCAGCAACATGCTAATGTAGTGGTTTCTTCTTCCTTCCACACACTAAAAAGGATAAAAAAATTAATCCCATATCTTCCTCCTCATGCAGGCAAAACCCTGGTCAGTACTTTGGTATTCTCCAAAACTGACTACTGCAACGCACTGTTCCTCAATGCACAACAAAAGGTCCTCAATAAACTGCAAACAGTGCAGAATGCAGCCGCCAGGATACTGCTATCTATCTCTAAGTTTGCATCGGTCTCCCCCTACATCCGACAGCTGCACTGGCTACCGGTGAGGAGCCGTATCAAATTTAAAGCATTATGCATAGCATATAAGGCTATCCATGATCACGGACCCCTATTCTTAAGAAGAGCCTTCCGACCGCTTGAACACACAAGAACCTTGCGGTCATCCTCAGCACATTTACTCATGGTCCCCCGTACAAGAAGGGCCAACTGGGGCGACAAACGCTTCTCAGTGGCAACAGCCATTTTGTGGAACACACTCCCTCTACACATCAAGTGTGCCCCGACCCTTCTGAATTTCAGAAAGAAACTAAAAACCTGGTTGTTCCCTGCCTAAACCTCCCTACCCCCCCCCCATGAGAGTTCTGCATCTACAGCGCCGAGACACCCAAGGGTATTTGCGCGCTCTAAAAATCGCCAAAATAAATAAATAAATAAATAAAAGAAAACATTCAGGACTTTATTTATGAAGGCCTTGCGCCACCGGTGCGATACTTTTTTCCATTTTAAAAAATGAGGCACTGGCGGCGGAAGGTCTTTATAAATACGGTCTTCAGTGTCTACAGTTAAGGTTATGTGGAACCCATGAATAGTTTTTCAATATGAAATCATTTCAGTTGAGATTATGGATTAAAAGAGAAACCGTGAATATTTGAAATGTTTATTTAGAAATGTACTGTTTTAAAGGCAAATCATTATGTAATATGAGTACAGAAATTGCAAAAAACACAGTAATTGGTATTGTCAGTAGTACATGGAATACAAACGCTATAGTTGAAGAAAAATGAATATAGTTGGAAAAAAACATTGTACACTCTTATAAGGAAGTATATTATATTTTAATAAATGGAAGAAGGTCTCTGGCCTTTCAGTTTAGGAACGATATATGAAAATGCAAGTGGTTATACATCATTACTTTATGAATCAGCTGTCAAACAACACGAAATCATAATGTCCACTGTTAGTAAAGCAAATAGGTCTGTTCTTCAAAAGAAAATATGGAAAAGAACGTGAACAATATAGAAAACCAAAAGGAAATGAGGACGTCAATGGCTTGTATGAGAGTTATTGAAGCATTGTTTAGGCAAAATAGGTAGCTTCTGCTTGTAACAGGAAATCAGTTTTATCATTTGAAAGTATGTCAGCTATCCAATGGAAAAGAGTAAAGCAGTACTGATGATCTGTTATAATCGGAGCCTCTTTTACCATCAGAGTGCAGGTCGGTGGGTTTTCGATGTAGCTCGCTGTTAGGGAAGAGTTAACCGTCCATTGTGTAGGCAAAGTATGCAGCAAGTGCCTCTAACATGAAATCATTGTTATCATCTGAAAACATGTCAGCCATCCAATTGAGAAGATGAAAGGAGCATTCATGATCTGTCATTATTGGAGCGTCTTTTACCATCATAGGGCAGCTCGGTGGGTTTTTGATGTAGCTCTCTGTTAGGAAATCTTGCGCCGCTGCGAATATATTCCAATGACCCAGAACTCCTTGTATCGCTGCAAAGGCCATAAACCCTCCGTTGTAACAAAGCTGTTCATGATCAAGTAACGGATTCATGAGGTGATTGTAATTCGGTTCAGGAGGTACCAAATTGCAGAGACATAAATCCAGGGCCCACGTGAAATCACAGCTCAGGCAATGAAATACAGGCTGCACACAGGTGAAATACGAATATCGAAATGATAATCGATATGAAGTATTCAAAGTTGAGAGTGGTAAGGTGCCGTGGTACAGAAGCATTCTCTGTCGAAATAGTTCTAAGTGGACCGGCTCGTTTGCGAAGGCAGGAGGGACATCCATTTTGAATTTCCCAAGATGGTAAAGGAAACGGCGCAGCACCGCTGGTTGTATAGCAACTCCACAGAATTAGGTCGCCGGCTATGCAGTGGAGAGGAGCAGAATGACTTGATACATTTTCTAGGAGTCTAGTCACTTATATATTGCTTAGTAGTTATCAAAAAAGTAGCTTTTTTTGAACTGGAGGATGCGTTAAAAAATAAGGGAGTGATTTGAGGGAGTTGTAAAGCAAGGTCAATTTTTTTTTACATCAATGCTGTTTTCTGTGAATGTTAGCTTAGTGAAAGATATGTGTGTGAGCAGATGCAAAGTTCAGTTTTAAATGTGACAATGGCGGTCTTGTTCATGTCTTCCGATTCAAGGTCGGTATTCGCTGCCAAATACAAAGATCAAGAAACGCATGCGTGGGGTACATAGTCTGCATTCTTAAAGGAAAGCAAATGAAGGGTTATTTTTACCACGTTAGCATTGTCGTTTAAAAAGTTATAGTGATTTCTATTATATGTTAAGAAAGTGTCACTGATGAAGACTGAAAATAAATCCTTATAAATGATAGGGACTGGTGTATTTTAGAAAAGGTGTGTAACATTACATGAATTGTGGAAAAAAAAATAATGTAATTGAAAGTGTATGGTTTGAAAATGAAAAGTAGAGGTTTATAGTTCACGTTTTGAAAGCAGTTCTAGAGGGTCAGATGAAAGTGTATGGTTTGAAAATGAAAAGTAGAGGTTTATAGTTCACGTTTTGAAAGCAGTCTAGAGGGTCAGATGCATGATAGATTTATAAAAAATAGAACATGTTTTTAAATAGTATTATGGAAAAAATATGTGCCTTTATGTACTATTTACATTATCTGCCTGTTGCGTATTCTTTGAGTTTTAGTAATCCTGTGTCTTATAAGTTTTCTACGGGCGGTTTGAGGTTCATGGTGGGTTTGGGCAGGGAGGGTAGGTTGGGGGTTTGTAATAGGGGGTCCGGGTGGGGTGGAGTGCGGAGTTTAGTGAAAAGTGAGGGGGCGGGGAGTTACGGTGTTTGGTAATGGAGCAGAGTCAGAGGACGCCATATTTGTGTTATGGGGTGCCACGGAAATATGTATTTATTCTCAGAGGTTTATTATATTAAGGATATATATCAACATGGTGGCTCTTGTCGTTTTGTGGTTCTGTGCATGTTTATAATGCTGGCCCTGTAGTTTTTGTTTATGGACCTTATTATGACACACAGGGGAGCTACGTTGCACAGTTGGAGATCAGAGACTTAGGAAATAAAACTTTATAATTGTAAGGGCTCTAAGCGATAGAAATCGCCCTTTCTCGGTATAAAAAATATCACCGCTATTGGTGGTATTTTCTACGGTGTTAGTGCTCGAAGGAGAATAGTAACATATATGTGAAAGCAAATTGTGTAACAGGCTCAGCATTTCACATTATCGCGTGAAAACAAAAGTTGCTTTTACATAGCAATAAGTCTCTTATAATTAAGGGACGGAGTGTATATAGTGCTATTTAGTACTCTGCTATGTGATTGATGTCGAATATTTCATAAGAGGAGGCTTTAAAAGTTTTTCGATAAACTGGTTTTCTAGGGAAGTGGGTGGAGTGTTCCGTGTAAATTGCAGAATAGAAACTAGTAAGAACCAATTGGAAGTGTTGTTTTAAAGTCACATGACTGCACATGCGTGTCTCGACGCCTGCACGCGATAGGTGGGTGCGCGCACCCGGTCGCGCACTATAAGAAAGCGGCGAAAAAATATCTCATAATATGCTCTTGGAGCACGTTTTGGTAGAAAGAGTTAGTTCTGAAAAGAACTTTTTTTTTTTTTTTTTTTTTGGAAACAAGTGTTATGATGCTTTTGATTTCGTAAAGTTGCTACGACATTTTTTAGTATGTTATACTATCCAAATAAAATGAAGAAATTTAACTTTTCTTGGAGCATTTATGACTCTCAATTTTGTGTTTAATTAGAGTAAAGCTTTGCTCTCCGTATACAAGAAGTTCTCCACAGTTGTTGCATTTTATGTGCACGTTCGCCAGACATGGTTTCAAGTCCATTTCAGCACTCGATGGAGATACAGGTCGTCCACCGGAAGATGTGCTGATTACTTCTGATGGTAATAGCGTGGCCTCCGTTTTTCTTGTCAAAGGTGGTCGCTCATTTTCTTCAGATTCGGAAGATGAATGCGGAACGGTAGCCATTGCAGCGAAGTCTTCGGGAAGATGTTCGATGTTGTTTTCTCTTGAGAGTAGAAAAGAAAGTGATGGAAGTGGGTGGAGTGCTGCGTGTAAAATCCAGAATAGAAAACACCAAGAACCAATTAGAAGTGTTGTTTTGAAGTCACATGACTTCACATGCAAGTGTCAGGTCCTGTACGCGATAGGAGGGTGCGCGCACCCGGTCTCGCACTAAAATAAAGCGGCGAAAAAACATCTTATAATATGCTCTTGGAGCATGTTTTGGTGGAAAGAGTTAGTTCTGAAAAGAACTTTTTTTTTTTTTTTCTGGAAACAAGTGTTATGATGCTTTTGATTTCTTAAAGTTGCTACGACATTTCTCAGTATGTCATACTATCCAAATAAAGTGAAGAAATTTAACTTTTCTTGGAGCATTTATGACTCTCAATTGTGTGTTTAATTAGAGTAAAGCTTTGCTCTCCGTATACAAGAAGTTCTCCACAGTTCGTGCATTTCATGTGCACGTTCGCAAGATATGGTCTGAAGTCCATTTCAGCACTCGATGGAGATACAGGTCGTCCACTGGAAGATGTGCTGATTACTTCTGATGGTAATAGCGTGGCCTCCGTTTTTCTTGTCAAAGGTGGTCGCTCACTTCCTTCAGATTCGGAAGATGAATGCGGAACGGTAGCCATTGTAGCGAAGTCTTCGGGAACATGTTCGACGTTGTTCTCTCTTGAGAGTAGAAAAGAAAGTGATGGAAGTGGGTGGAGTGCTACGTGTAAATTCCAGAATAGAAACTACCAAGAACCAATTAGAAGTGTTGTTTAGAAGTCACATGACTTCACATGCAAGTGTCAGGTCCTGTACGCGATAGGAGGGTGCGCGCACCCGGTCTCGCACTAAAATAAAGCGGCGAAAAAACATCTCATAATATGCTCTTGGAGCACGTTTTGGTAGAAAGAGTTAGTTCTGAAAAGAACTTTTTTTTTTTTTTTTTTTGGGGAAAAAAGTGTTATGATGCTTTCGATTTCTTAAAGTTGCTACTACATTTTTCAGTATGTAATAGTATGAAAATTAAGTGAAGAAATGTATCTTTTCTTGGGGCATTTGTGACTTTCAATTTTGAGTTTAATAACAACCGGGCTCTGCTCTCCATACAAAAGAATTTCTCCACACTCGTTGCATTTCATATGCACCTTCGCAAGATATGGTCTCAAGTCCATCTCAGCACTCGATGGAGATACAGGTCGTCCACCAGAAGATGTGCTGGCCACCTCTGATGGTAATAGCGTGGCCAGGGCTCTTGTCGATGCTTTTGCATAATGCTCAGGATGCCTTTGTTTAACATGCCGCTGCATGGCGTGTATAGAAAAGGAATATTTTTTATTTGGATTTCCCCTTGAGAGCTCCGAATTGCATATCGTGCAGGTTACTTTTGGCGCATTCACTTTCTTTTGATCTTCAGGATCAGTAAAAAATTGCCAAATGAAAGATTCCTTTTTTCTTCTTAACGGTGGTCACTCATTTCCTTCAGATTCGGAAGATGAATGCGGAAGGGCAGCCATTTCAGCAAAGTTTTCCGGAAGATGCTCGACGTTGTTGTCTCTTCAGAGTAGAAACGATTGTGAGGAAAGTGGGTGGAGTGATTCGTGTAAATTCCAGAACAGAAACTACTAAGAACCAATTGCAAGTGTCGTTTTCAAGTCACATGACTTTACATGCGCTTCTTAGGACGTGTAGGCGGTGACACTATCTAGTTACGAACGTGATTTCATACTTAGGAACTAGCATTCAAAAAACCTAAGAAATTCACTGAAAAAACCATAGGTTTTACACAGGTTATAGTTAGGAAGTAGCATTTAAAATACCTATGACATTCACTGAAAAAACCATAGGTTTGACACCAGTTATAGTTAGCTGGAAATTTTACTGACATAAAACCAATGAAATTCCACGTTATAGTTAGTTGGACTCACTATAACTTGCGCGTGTAATGCACTGCTGATGACATTACATATTACATCACTCATGACATGGTCAGTGACATCACTTATGACATCACTGATGACAGACCTCCTTTAAGTGTAATGTAACCCTTAAAACACATATTGGAAAATAGAAATTAACATTTTCCAAAAAATGGAGATACCCATACCAGTTACAGCAACCAATTCAGTAATTCCACCATCTATATACACATTCTGTCATTCACCAACAGTTCTATATAGTCACTCATACATATACTCACTCATCATATGTATTGATACACCTATACATTCTGTTACACACCGACAGTCATCGAAAAGTTACTCACACACATACTCACACATGCAAATAAACTATTGAACATCCATTTATTTGCATATACAACTATACACACACTACCACGTTACTTCTAAGGAAACTTATACATACTTACTCTCTTAAACAATCACTTATAGAAACACATACTTATTTAAACAGAAACTCTTTCAATCTCTCACTCTCACATATACTCACTTATATACATCAATAATCACAAATACTAGATTAAAACATATGTAGTTACTGATAAACACAATAATAAGACAGTCATTTACTTACTAAAACAAACATATACACACTCATCCACCCATACAGTCCTGCACATATGTTGTCTTCAAAAAACATAGAAACAGTGAGTCAGTCATTGATGGATCTATATCATAAGTAACACCCCCACCAAACCATAGAGACACTCATACTGATACTAAAAAAACATCTAATAACCCATATACACACACATGTAGGTACTCATCAACCCATGCAGCCACTTATTCACAAAGTGAAACACTGATACATATATTGAAATATTTAAACATTACTCGCTAATATATGTATTCAGTAAGATACACTTAATAAGCCAGTTATCCAATCATTTCTTTTAAAAAAAAACATTCATTAAGACAATAATTTAAACATTTATTCTTCCTTCCACCTTTACATATACATATATAAAACATATTTATTTTTTAGAAAGACACACATTCACTGGATGGTGTCATAAGTGATGTCACTGACCATGTCATGAGTGATGTAATATGTAATGTCATCAGCAGTGCATTACACGCGCAAGTTATAGTGAGTCCAACTAACTATAACGTGGAATTTCATTGGTTTTATGTCAGTAAAATTTCCAGCTAACTATAACTGGTGTCAAACCTATGGTTTTTTCAGTGAATTTCATAGGTTTTTTAAATGCTACTTCCTAACTATAACCTGTGTAAAACCTATGGTTTTTTCAGTGAATATATATATATATATATTCACTGAAAAAACCATAGGTTTCACACCAGTTATAGTTAGCTGGAAATTTTACTGATATAAAACCAATGAAATTCCCACGTTATAGTTAGTCGGACTCACTATAACTTGCGCGTGTAATGCCCTGCTGATGACATTACATATTACATCACTCATGACATGGTCAGTGACATCACTTATGACACCATCCAGTGAATGTGTGTCTTTCTAAAAAATAAATATGTTTTATATATGTATATGTAAAGGTCGAGGGAAGAATAAATGTTTAAATTATTGTCTTAATGAATGTTTTTTTCAAAAAGAAATGATTGGATAACTGGCTTATTAAGTGTACCTTAGTGAATACATATATTAGCGAGTAATGTTTACATATTTAAATATATGTATCAGTGTTTCACTTTGTGAATAACTGGCTGCATGGGTTGATGAGTACCTACATGTGTAGGTATTTGGGTTCTTAGATGTTTTTTTAGTATCAGTATGAGTGTTTCTATGGTTTTATGGGGGTATTACTAATCACATGGATGCATGAATGACTAACTCTCTCTTTGTATGTGTTTAGAAGACACCATATGTGCAGGACTGTATGGGTGGTTGAGTGTGTATAGTTTTATATGCAAATAAATGGATGTTCAATAGTTTATTTGCATGTGTGATTATGTGTGTGAGTAACTTTTGGATGATTGTCGGTGTGTAACAGGATGTATAGGTGTATCACTACATATGATGAGTGAGTATATGTATGAGTGACTATATAGAACTGTTGGTGAATGAGAGAATGTGTATATAGATGGTGGAATTACTGAATTGGTTGTTGTAACTGGTATGGGTATCTCCATTTTTTTGAAAATGTTAATTTCTATTTTCCAATATGTGTTTTAAGGGTTACATTACACTTAAAGGAGGTTTGTCATCAGTGATGTCATAAGTGATGTCACTGACCATGTCATGAGTGATGTAATATGTAATGTCATCAGCAGGGCATTACACGCGCAAGTTATAGTGAGTCCGACTAACTATAACGTGGGAATTTCATTGGTTTTATATCAGTAAAATTTCCAGCTAACTATAACTGGTGTGAAACCTATGTTTTTTTCAGTGAATTTAATAGGTTGTTTAAATGCTAATTCCTAACTATAACCGGTGTGAAACCTATGGTTTTTTCAGTGAATTTCATAGGTTTTTTAAATGCTAATTCCTAACTATAACTGGTGTGAAACCTATGGTTTTTTCAGTGAATTTCATAGGTTTTTTTAATGCTAATTCCTAACTATAAGTTTCACTTTATAAATAAGACTGTTAGCACTCTAGTTGTTCTTTTTAACATTCTGGTACATTCTGTCATTGGGCTACAGTTGAGCTACATCTAGTTGAAATTTGGGCTACATTTACAATTTTTGGTCTCTGGTGGCCATCTTTGGGCTACATTGGGCTACTTTGGGCTACATTTGGGCTACATTTGGGCTCTAACATATATTAAGCCCAATGTAGCACAATACATATTTTTCTAAAGTAAATTTTTTTACAAACCACTTCAGAATAGGGCTACCTGTCCCTACAATTATCCCTTTTTTTTTTTTTTTAATTTTTTGGGGGAGCGCTCCCGGAGCGCGCCCCGGAGAGCGCCCCGAAAAGCGTATTTCTGAAAAGCGCCCCGAGGCGCGCTCCGGGGAGCGTCCCGTGAGCGCCAATATCGCAAACGAAAACATGATCGTGACGTATCGCGTAGCCGCGACCGCGTGATACGCACGGCGTAAGCGCACCCGGAAGTACTCGAGCGAATACGATCGCACAACGTAAACTTCCGACGCTCTTACGCTGCGCGCCCCCGGGCGCGCCCCGGGCGCGTAGCGTAAGCGCGTCGGGTCATGTGAGCAGAAAATAACACTTTTCATTGGTTCATAACAGTTTTAGTTTCATAATGATGAAGCCCCTGGTCTTGTGACCTGAAAATAACACTTCTCATTGGTTCAGGACAGTTTTTTTTTCTAAATGATGAAAGACCCCACCTTTTTTCCTTATTCTGACTTTGTCCTTTGACTGAGGAAGACCTGTTTGTTGCTCTCTCTACTTTTTTGCTCCAAATAATGGCTTCAGTAGTAGCATCAGCTGGTGCATCTGCCCCACCACCACCACCACAACCACCAAGAGGACCAGCTCCAAATTATATTGGTGGTCAAGAACAGGAGGAGGAGGAAGAGGAAGAGGAGGAGGGGAGAAGAAGATGGCTGCCAGAAGAAAATACCCCATACAAAGCCAAACCACACATTGTATGGGAGTTTTTTTCAATCCCAGAGGGGAAAAAAAAGGTGAATGCGCCCAAGGTGACTTGCCTCATCTGCAATGATGAACTTTCACGGGGCAACCCAAACAAAAAATATTCTTTTGGTAACTATACCATGATTCGGCACATGACCAGAAAGCACCCAATCAACTACTCTCGTGCAGAGTTCAGGGAACTGGCCAGTAACCTCCCCCAGTCATCAAGGACCCCCTCCCAAAGAAACCAACCAACTTCATCAGAACCAGAAACATCCGAGGTGATGCCTTGCATTCAGCCGAGATTTGCTGATTTTAAAATCACTTGTTCTGCATGTGGCAAGCTTATCGCCTATGGCGAAAAAAGCGTTAAGCTCATCGTCCTTGCAGGTGATAATCACAAGTGCCCCAAAAAGAAGTAATTTTTGGGGTTTTTTGTTTTTTTGCTCCAGTTGAGCCAGTTTCAATTCCCTTTTTTTGTTTCTCCCCCTAAAAAAATACCCAAAAAAATATAAAACTGTTTTGAAAAGCCAAAAAAAGTTCAAAAAGTTCAAAAAACACAAAAAAATATAAAACAACAAAAAGAAGAAAAAAAAAAGTTCTTTTTAGAACTACCTCCAATTTCTAAATCAAAACTTCATTTTTTAAAAACTCTGTCACCTTTTTTCATCATAGTACGCTCCCAGGGCCGCTACCTGGTGCACGCACCGGGCGCTTCCCCCGCGCAAAACGAAAAAAAAAAAATATTTTAAATGCCCCGCGGGGCCCTTTTATAGCCCCCACATCAAACCTAGGGGGTCAAAGGGGTCTATCCCTGACGCCTTATGGTCAGTTCCCCCTTTGTTTTAGCCACCTCTTATGTCTCGATTTTACCGAGACACAAGATGGCGGCCGCTCTGGACTGTTTTGAATGTTTACAGACACCCGAGAGCCAATCAGCTTTCCATGCGCACCTCGCGTCACGCGCCCGGAGCGCTCCCTGGTGCGCGCACCGGTGCGCTGCTATAGATATATATATTTTTTTGAACCTAAATTACTCAAAATCCACTGCAGCACATATCTTGAGACATAGCAAAGGCACATCAGGCTACCAATCCCTACAATTTTGCCAAATTTGGTGGAAATCCATTCAGCCGTTCGGGTTAAAAGTGAAATCGACCGCCCTATGGAAATTAACATGGGGAAAACGCGTTTTGGGACCCCCCTTTTATCTCGGCCCCCGCTTGACGTATCCCCCCCAAACTTTCAAGGAAGGACCGGAGCTCGACGAGGCCATTTTCAGGAAATTTTCAGGCAGATTCGTCAACCGGTGCCAAAGTTATTCCAAATAGAATTTTGAGATTTAACATTGAAAAAAATCCTAACTATAACTACCTACTGGCGACCGCCAGTAGGTAATATATATATATATATATATATATATATATATATATATGTTTCAGCAAATGTCCCAATACAAGAGGAGCACTTTCAGTCTGGTGCTGGCGGCGAGGCCCGGGACGCCCCCGCATTCAATGTTTACAGCAAAGACCTTCCAATAGAAGACGCCGCACATCAATTCGAATCCTCAGTTCCTATTTTATTTTCTGTAGGTTCCCCACCTACGCGTTTCGGACAGCAAGTGTCCCTGTACCGTGATCAGGGACACTTGCTGTCCGAAACGCGTAGGTGGGGAACCTACAGAAAATAAAATAAGAACTGAGGATTCGAATTGGTGTGCAGCGTCTTCTATTGGAAGGTCTTTGCTGTAAACATATATATATATATATATATATATATATATATATATATATATATATATATATATATATATATATATAACCTACTGGCGGTCGCCAGTAGGTATATATAGTTAGGACCTAGTTTCCATAGGAAATCCGCAACATTCTATTTGGAATAACTTTGGCGTCGGACGAGGAATTTGCGTGCAATTTTCAAAAATTTTGGCCAGCTCAGTTCTGCTCCTTCCCTGAAAGTTTTGGGAGGATTCGTGAAGCGGGTACTAAGAAAAAAGGGGGGTCCCAAAACGTGTTTTCCCCATGGTAATTTCCATAGGACGTTTAGACACAGCTACAGCCCGAACCGCTGAAGGGAATTACACCAAACTTGGCAAAATTGTAGGGACTGGTACGTGGAGATAAGGGTGGGTATGGTCGATACCGTGACTGGAAGGATTCCCTAGTCAGAACTTAGAGAGCCTCATACACCCAGAGTATAAGGTGTGTAACACACCCTTACTGGAGGGTATCCAGTGTCATCATCGACTCACTGCCCCTCGACAGACCGGCGCTGCAATGTCTGCCGGAGTACCAAAAGGTACTCTTTTAGCGGGGTTTTTTAGTTCCTTGCCGATGGTGGGTGTAAGTGAGGAGATAGAGGAGTGTAGTCAGTGTAAACATGAGTGAGAATAAAAAGGGTAAAACAGTCCACACTGAATTTTATTACCGTGGTTGGTTCCCTGGTTAAAAGGGGTGAGAGGGGAACTAGAGACCGTAAAAAGTGTACAGAACTCTAACTCAACCCCCTGGTGTGGTCAACATGTTTCTCGCCTGATGGCGATTCGTCAGGACCTAAATACAGTTCTACACAGAAAAACATATGAGCTAAATGTTCATACAATATGTAGAAGGTAAATACAACCTCTCTCATTCGGAGGAAAAGAGAGCCTCGGGGTCCTGCTCTATTTAGGCGACCCTAGGGGGATTGGATCAGGCCTCGCAGCGTACTCCCGTGAGGCCAGCGCTATAAAGTTACTGGAACCTTCGTTGTCACGCTGGAGTGGCGGAACACCTACCCCTCACTCTCGCGGCACCTGGTCAGGTCATTATAAATCATTTGTTGATGGAACCATACTCATTTTAGGAATTGTGGTATGTTCTAAGGTGATTTTACTATGTGAAAAAGCATTCTGCCGGGATATCATGAATCATGTTTGAAAGAAAACTATTATCTAATGCTTTTCCCACAGTTGTTTGGAAGGGGATCTATAAGCTAAACTGAAAGCATATTTTCTGTAAATTCACATTATCGTTCTTAGTCATGTGAGAATGAAGTCTGACATTCTCAGTAAAACATGTACATCCAACAAGGACAGAGACTGACAGTTGATTCCTTTGTGTTCTACTGCAGCCTACTAGAGTGTTCTAAAGAACAACTAGAGCGCTAACAGTCCTACTTATTACAAAGGTATGGCACACCTGAAGCCATCTTGATTGGAATAAAGTGGTAACTCTTAAAACATTTAATTTAAAAAGGAACAACATGAACGGGTATATTTTGCCATAGAAAGTATGATTATTGCTTCAGAAAGAAACATTAGGGCACATTTTGAGTGACTTCTCAAATCCTCTTCTATTTCATTAAAAAAGTCTGACATGCAGTCTCCCAAGATGGCCACCAGAGACAAAAGAGCCCAAATGTAGCCCAAATATCACCCAGATGTAGCCCAAGTATAGCCCAACGACAGAATGTCCCAGAGTGTTCTAAAGAACAACTAGAGTGCTAACAGTCTTACTTATGACAAAAGTATGGCACGCCAGAAGCCATCTTGATTGGAATGAAGTGGTAAGTCTGAAAACATTTAATTTAAAAAGGAACAAAATGAGGGGGTTCATTTTGCCATAGAAAGTATGAGTAGTGCTGCAGAAAGAAAAAGTAAGGCACATTTTAAGTGACTTCTCAAATCCTCTTCTATTTCATTAAAGAAATTCTGACATGCAGACTGAAACATGCACTGTGAATACCAGCAGCAGACTTCCCTGGTGAGCAGTAGCTTTACTACAGTGATCTAATGAGCAACTAGAGTGCTAACATTCAGAATGTATGGCAAATGTGTGACACATCTGAATGCCTTCTTAATGGAACCAAAGTAAACAAGCATTGAAAATGCAATAGATCTCGCCCTCGTTTAAGTTAAAGCCATTCTGTTTGTAATGAGGTGGCTTTTTAGCTTTGCTTTTATTAATGTTTTTCAAACTTTCATGTAAATAACATGCATATGTATGCATATATGTATATGTATGCATGCATTTATATTTCTATTTATATAGATATGCAGATTATATATGTTTATATATGTATGTATATATATATACACACATACATATATATAAATGCATACGCATACATAAGCATATATATATGTGTATATGTGTGCTTGTAGAGAGAGGTAGAGAGGTAGAGGTAGAGCGGTAGAGACTAGTAGAGAGAGGTAGAGAGTAGAGAGTGAGTAATAGAGAGTAGAGAGTGAGTAGTAGAGAGTAGTAGAGAGCAGTAGAGAGAGTAGCAGAGAGTGAGTAGTAGAGAGTAGTAGAGTGAGTAGTAGAGAGTGAGTAGTAGAGAGTGAGTAGTAGAGAGTAGTACAGAGTAAGTAGTAGAGTGAGTAGTAGAGAGCAGTAGAGAGTGAGTAGTAGAGAGTAGTAAAGAGTGAGTAGTAGAGAGTAGCAGAGAGTGAGTAGTAGAGAGTGAGTAGTAGAGAGTGAGTAGTAGAGAGTGAGTAGCAGAGAGAGATAATAGTAGAGAGTAGTAGAGAGTGAGTAGTAGAGTGAGTAGTAGATAGTAGTAGAGAGTGAGTAATAGAGAGTGAGTAGTAGAGAGTAGTAGAGAGAGTAGTAGAGAGTGAGTAATAGAGAGTGAGTAGTAGAGAGTAGTAGAGAGTGAGTAGTAAAGAGTGAGTAGTAGAGAGAGAGTAGTAGAGAGTGAGTAGTAGAGAGTAGAGAGTAGTAGAGAGTGAGTAGTAGAGAGTAGTAGATAGTGAGTAGTAGGGAGTGAGTAGTAGAGAGAGAGTAGTAGAAAGTACTAGAGTAGTAGAGAATGAGTAGTAGAGAGTGAGTAGTAGAGAGTAGTGGAGTAGTGGAGAGTGAGTAGTAAGGAGTAGTAGAGAATATTCCAAAGTTTGGCACAGCACCACTTGCACAACAAGTCCAAACAAATCATATCACTGAGAGTCCTTATTGAAGCGTTGAATCTTGGTGTATATTCAAATGCTTTTATTTTCCTTAAGTTTATGTACCACAGCCAGCCGACGCGTTTCGTTCTGTACAACAGAACTTCTTCAGGGTGTTCTTATTTCCTCCAAGTTATGTCAGTATCCTGTTGTGATATAACTAGATATTTCTTCCAAATGTTAGACGAGACATAAGTACATTCTTATTCAAAGTGACTAGGTATCAATTTTACCCACACAATTTGGGCAGACTTGAGTAATTTATAGCATCCTCAAAGTCAGTCTTTCAAAAATTCCAAAGTATAGGACATGATATTCCAAATCCAAATGTTTCTCAAGAAAAGTCATTTTCAATCGTTCGGAATATCGGCGTTTGGGCAGATATGACCCACGGACACCGTTTATGACTTTTCTTGAGAAACATTTGGATTTGGATTATCATGTCCTATAATTTGGAATTTTTGAAAGACTGACTTTGAGGATGCGATAAATTACTCAAGTCCATGGATGCTGCTGGGAACACCCCCAGCAACACCCATTGCACGCCCCTTTAACGCAGTACACTGCGTTAAAGGGACTGATATTTATCAGGCAGGATTACGCCACAAAAAGTGGCTTAGTCCTGCCTGATAAATATCACTCAGTCTACTGCGCCACCGGAACGTCACAAAAAGTGCATCATTCACGACATGGTCAGTGACATCACTGATGGCATCACTGGTGCCATCTCAAATGACATCACTGATGACATCACTGATGACATCATCCATGTGACAATCAAATGCACCGCATCACACATTAGTATAATCTTTCATCACTCACTGTAAAATAGAAAGTGCCATATTTGAATCCATTGACACACCAAAAGAAATTTCTAAACACCCACTCAGTTATTCATAGAACTATACACACATCTAATCACTTACCTATAGATTCAGTGTTATATGCAGTGAATAATCAACAGAACACTATCAAATATACTTATACGCCTATTTCAACATTACACACCAGCACACATTGTATTCACTTATAAAGACATCCTTCTGACTTATACAAACAATTGATTATACTTACATTTACTCACCTACCCACTTATACGAACACCACTTCATCTATTTACATAGATAGTAACTCACACTAAGTGTGTTATAAAATCACTATTACAAGTATACAGTTATCCATATAGTGACTCATACAATCCCTAAGTCTTAGGCACACTTAATTAGATATAACTGTCACGTACACTGCCTTTTTTTTCAAGTTTAATGGAGATGTACCATTGAGAGAAATATTTCATCACCACCACACCCATAAACATATACACTCACTGAAACAACTGTTATAACATGTAGTTTTAACCTCATATACCTACTGAATGAACTATTCACACATTGTTTGGCAATCACACACCCCCCACCAAACCACATAGACATTAATTTACCCATAAAATACTCAGTTAGGAAACCAATAACAAATATAGTATTTAACATAGCAATTAAGACAAAGCAATAAAGACTTTCACACAGTTTAGTAACTACACATTATATATAGTGAGACTCTACAAATTAGTCAAGGAAACAATCAATGACACTGTTACTAAATCCACCATCCACACATTTATATTTATATATCCACTCATTCTTCAATGCAAAGTAGTGTATTTATAATACATATTTAAATATCAAAGCAAAGCACATTCACTGGATGATATCATCAGTGATGTCATCAGTGATGTCACTGACCATGTCATGAATGATGTAATATGTGACATCATCCGCAGTGGATTGCGGGCGCGCAAGTTATAGTGAGTACAACTAATTATAACGGGGGAAGTACAATGGTTTTGTATGAGAATAATGTCCAGCTAACTATAATATATATATATATTTATATATACGTGTGCGGACGTGCGCGGTCCTTCGCGTGCGCGAGCTGCATACTGATTGGCTGCCAATGTCTTTCAACACTCCAAAACAGAAATTGTTGGCAGCCATCTTGTGCCTCGGTAGACTGAGGCAGAAGAAAGCAGAAAAACAAACGTGTAGAACTCAAAAAGGGGGCAGGGTAGAAGCACCCTGACCCCCTAGGCCTGCTCAGGGGGTTCCACTAGGACCCCCAAATCAAAAAAAAAATCGTTTTTCGAAAAATCGTGGGGTGCGCGTACCGTGCGAGCACGGGTCCATGTACGTATGGGTACGGTATGCAGATGGTGCGCATACTTTTCCGAGAAAGCTGCATGCTTATTGGCTGTCAACACTCAAAAGCCAGGAAGTGTTGGCAGCAATCTTGTGCTCATTAGACTGAGGCACAAGAAAGCAGAAAAACAAATGTGTAGAACACAAAAAGGGGGCAGTGTAGAAACACCCTGACCCCCTATGCCTGTTAAGGTGGTCCCACAAAGACCCCCAAAGCACAATTTTTTTTTTTAAACCCGGTATGTTTTTTTAAAAATTACCCCCCAGGGGGACCAAATCGCGGGGGCATAGTGATAAAGAAGTGTGGGGGGTGCCCAATCCCCCCCACACTGCCCCGGGGACCGCCACCCTCCGGGGAAAAGCAAAACAGCCCCCTGGCGCATACTGGAGGCTCCTGGTGGGCTAGTTGGCCCGAGGGACCCCCAGTATGCAAGGGGATTAGTTCCCCCTCTGCAAACGCGCCAGGGGGCTGCGTTGCAGAGAGGTGTAACAAGGGGCATAGCCTCATTTCACCTCTGTGCATTGCAGCCCCCTGGCGCATACTGGAGGTTCCAGGTGGGCTAGTTGGCCCCCAGGGGCCCACAGTATGCAAGGGAAATTAGTTCCCCCTCTTCAAACATGCACGGGGCTGCGTTGCAGAGAGGTGTAAAAAAGGGTGTGGCCTCATTACACCTCTCAGCAATGCAGCCCCCTGGCACATACTACAGGTTCAAGATGGGCTAGTTGGCCCCAGGGACCCCCAGTATGCAAGGGGAATTAGTTCCCCCTCTGCAAACACGCCCGGGGGCTGCGTTGCAGAGAGGTGCAAAAAGGGGCGTGGCTTCATTACATCTCTCTGCAATGCAGTACCCTGGCGCATACTGGAGATTCCTGGTGGGCTTTCAGGTCTTATATAGTTAGGAATTAGCATTTAAAAAACCTTTGAAATTCACTGAAAAAACAATAGGTTTCATACCTTATATAATTAGGACTTAGCATTTAAAAAAACCTTTAAAATTCACTCTGAAAACTATACGTTTTAGGGGTGTTATAGTTAGCTGGACATTTCACTCATACAAACCATTGTAATTGCTCCTATATAGTTAGTTGAACTAACTATATTTCGTGCACCCGCAATCCACTGCTGATGATGTCACATATTACATCATTCATGACATGGTCAGTGACATCACTGATGACATCTCAAATGACATCACTGATGACCTATGGTTTTTTCAGTGAATATATATATATATATATGTACATATGATGTCATTTGAGATGTCATCAGTGATGTCATGAGTGATGTCACTGACCATGTCATGAGTGATGTAATATGTGACATTATCAGTAGTGCATTGCAGGTTCGCAAGTTATAGTTAGCTGAACTAACTATAACAGAGGAATTTTAATGGTTTGTATGAGAGAAATGTCCAGCTAACTATAACATGGGTGAAACCTATGTTTTTTTAGTGAATTTCAAAGGTTTTTTAAATGCTAATTCCTAACTATAACGTGGCTGAAACCTATGGTTTTTTCAGTGAATTTCTAAGGTTTTTTAAATGCTAATTCCTAACTATAACGTGCCTGAAACCTATGTTTTTTTCAGTGAATTTCTAGGATTTTGTAAATGATCATTTTAAAATGTACTAATGATTATATTTCTTTTTTATAGTAATTTTCTACATTTGTATTATAAATACTCATATTTATTTTATTTTTAAAGTTACATTTCATATTTTGTATGTGAAATAATAACAAAAGTAAATTCAAAAACAATACACTGCTAGTGAAACTCCCTGGGTGAATTTGTAAGTGTTTGTTAGAGGCAGATTTACAGCACCCTTGTGCCTCTTTTACACCTCCGTTGCATCACTTTTCTGATGAAGCGGTGGTGCAAAAGATGCGCCATGGTATGTGGTATTTAGAATTTGACGTATCTGGGAGGTGCGTCACATTGTAAATCCCAGTACTACAAGTAGACATTCCTACATGGGGGTGGGGGGGGGGTGTTCCAGCGTAGGAACACCTCCTAAAAGTGGCTGACTGAAATCTACAAGATTTCACTTTGTCACGTTTGGGCACATGCTGTGTCAAAACTCTGCACTACCTTGAAGCAGGTGTAAGGATTGACACAACAGTCTGAGAATAGGGCCCCAGATCATTGCTGGAGATGAGTTGCACTTGCAACATAACTCAAACAATGCACCACCTTTAAAGCACAGATACATCACACATATGTGCCATTTTTGTCCCATGGTACACCGCATTATAAATAAATCACATACATGGTGGTGGTTTAATGGAGCACAATAACTGACATATTCCTGGGGATATGCCAGTTATTGTATATGTGCCCATTAGTGTTTTAGTGTAGTAAATGGATTACTACATACCGATGAATGAGTCACTACAAAACTAAAACAACAGTGACAGAGTTTTTGGTGGAAGTGTAAGGATACAAACTGGTAAATTAAATGTATAAAAGACAAATTTGCAAGTACATAGAAGACTGCATACATCGTCTATAAGGGTAAGAAGCGGTCTATGCCCTAAGGCCTTTTTTAATGCATAAGTACTTAGGTAGTGAGTGGATGATTACAGTTCTGCAAGGAAAGAACTTGATTGAATTATAGCAGCCTCAGTTTTACCACAGTATACAGATAAACAAATACTGCTCAATGGCTCACTATATTATTGAAACAGTAGTGTGAGAATGTTTACTGGAAGTATAAAGATTCACATTGAGGAATTGAACGTATAAAACATAAGTTTGCTGGTGCATAGAACAGTGCATGCACAGTCTATAGAGGTTTGAAACAGCCTATGGACTAAGGCCTATTTTAATACATGAGTATCTAGATACTGACTGGATCATTACATTTCTGCAAAAAAAGTTCCTCACTAAATTTATTACAACTTCAGTTTTACCACTGTACAATGGAAAAGAACATACTGCTGATTGGCTCACTACAATACTAAAACAGCAGTGTCAGAGTGTTTTTGTTGGAAGTATAAGGTTACAGACTGGGGAATTGAAGGCATAAAACACATGTTTGCAGGTGCATACAAGACTGCATGTATACTCCATACGGATTTTAAGCAATCCATACCCTCAGACCCACTTTGCATATTTTAAATCAATACAAACATTTAAAGAATATATAACTGAATCTATAAGTGCTTCACTTCTAGTACAATAAATACATTAGTAAATAGTGATACAACTTTTATTATTTTTAAACAATGAATGTGTTCTATTAACATATCATAATTTAATACACATTCCAATAGAAGTTCATCAGATATGTCATTCAGATCAATTCCCTCGTTAGCAGTTTCCGAATTAATTTGTTCTAAACTTTCTACATAATTTAAGGCTTCCAGAAAATCTCCATCAAAGCTTTCATCTTCGAAATCACACCTCACGTCTGCATCACTAATTTCCCCTTTTTCACTGTCATTGCCTATGACAGATACGATTACTTCTTCAATTATACTCAAGGTCATATACAAAATCTCCTCAGTATGAGACTCTTCTCTTGCCATAGTTTTTCCTTTATGTTCTAGTTCCTTGTATAAAAATATAAACAGTTTTCACTTTTCATAATATATAATACAAAACAACAGTTTTCAACTATTTTGGCCAACAAAAAATACTATATAAATATAATTATCTAATGACATTCCATTAGTAGAGTTTTTGTCCTTTGCAAAGTTATATACATATAATTACTTATATTAATATCCTATTCTTAGCTTTTCTAAATTTTTGAAACCAGTCACTCCTTATGAATATGTCTATTCACCTTACCCATTCCAAAATAGAAAATGTGTTTTACTAAAATGCGAAAGATACTGTTTATTGTCCAGAATAACACAGTGTATCTGTGTATATTTAGACATCATTATGACACTACTTTTTGAATACTTCATGTGTTTACTTTATTCTTCATCTATAACTTACTCTAACCCTACTAATTAACTACCCCTTCGACTTTCGAACTACCTCTCCGCTAGTATTTATCTGCAACCTTGTAGCTTGCGGTTCTTTATTTTTCTCATTGCTTATAACCTATAATTACCTAACATTCATCAACCTAGTCCACTCACTTTATTGTCTAATTTTTATATTATTAATTTCTTGTCTTCTACTAACCTTTCTTTATGCAGTTGCTTGATATCCATTATGTCAATCCTTGAATATCTTGTGTTTTTCACTAATGTTCCTTCCTAAATCAAAAGTATTACTAGTACTCCTTACTCAGTGTGTTCTTTTCCCTTAAGACCTTGCTTAACAGAAATTTGATCATTTCTTGTTTTAAGTTAGAGAAAATACATCGACTGAGTACATTCAATATTTACTTACTCAATAACTTGTCATGCTATGTTCTTTAACTCTCACAAAAATATTTGCACTTTCTCTTCAGGAACATCTAAGGAGCAATTGAAAACGTGTCTGAACTCCGGAACGTCTTCAGTGAAGTGCGCACTCGTTAGTGAGCACGCGTCTCACCAAGGATTCCCCACAGGTCTGTGGTAAATGACTTGACCACCACCGCGTCTTTCAGCCGCGGCCCGTGGAGGGAGTTGCGGTGGGACAGGCGGGGGGGCAGGGTGGGGGCTGATAAACAACGGAATCTGGATGATTGCAGGTAAGTAAACAATTAAATTAATAAAACAATTTTCGTTCCGTGCCCTGCATTGCATTTTGCGATACAGGACGAGCTACAAAATTCATTTTATTATTTTTAATTTTTTACTTACCTGCAACCATCCAGATTCCATTGTTTATCACCCCCCGCCTGCCTCGCCTGACTGCTCCACCTAATAAAAAAATGATAAATTATAAAATTATCTCCTGCGGAAGACACAAAAAAATATAGTTACACTATATATTTTGCAACACAAAATAATTTATAAAGCATTTCATTTGCCTTTTTTGCTGTTCTCAGATTATATTGAATTTCACTAGAAACAGTGAGTTCAATAGTACTCATCACATAACAGTGGGCAAAAAATAGACAAGCAATAAGATTATCTTAAAAAAAAACATTCAACATTCTCAATAACAATTTAAAAAATAGAAATAAAACATATTTTAAATGTTTTTTTCTAAGAGCAATTTCTTACGAAAATATGACACATGGCAAACAATCATAAAATAACAAAACATTATGATTAATTTTAATACATGGTAAATAATGTTACTTACAAATATATGCTGACAAAATACAAAACAATAAGGCCTTAAGGGTTTCACATACTATTCCTCACGGCCAAATAGTATGCATCAAATCCTTTGTTTGGAAGTTGTTCAAAAGTAATCCTGAGCGTCTGCCTCCCAGCCGTCTGATCCAAAACCACCAACATCATCTACGGGTCCCCCAGGACACATCCATCACTCTGACGCTGTTCAACATCTACATGGCCACCCTCACACAAGTAGCCCACTATCACAACTTCAACAACATGTCCTACAAAAACAACACCCAGCTCATCCTCTTCCTCACCAAGAAGCCACATACCACCAAAAGCAACGTCCACAACACAATGAAGGACGTCACCAACTACATAAAGAGCAGATCTCTAAACATAAACTCGCACAAAATGAAGGTACTCATCCTCAGACCCACCCCCTCAGCCTCGGACAACTCCTGCTACCTGACTACACTGTAAACAGTACCAACACCTACCAACCATGTCCACAACTTAGGATTCAACCTCAACTCCTCCCTCTCCATGTGTAACCAAGTCTACACCATCTCCTCGTACTGCTATAACACCCTCCACATGCTCCACAACATTTACAAGTGCATCCTAACCAAAAGAAGAAGAACCGTGACACAAGCCCTCATCAGCAGCAGACTACACTGTAGCAAAAAACTCTACACAGGAATTCCAGCCAAACACCCACAACAACTACAACAAATCCAAAAGATCTCAACCTCAGTGATCATCAATGTCCCCTGCTGCAGCCACATCACCCACCACCTGATACACCTACACTGCCTCAATATCAACAAAAGGATCACCTTCAAGCTCCTCACCCTCACTTACAAAATACTCTACAACACCAGACTAATCTATCTTAACAGCAGTAATCCCAAAGGGCACATTTTGATCTTAAAATGTTGCCTTTAAAAATATTAGGTAAGAATTTGGTAACTCTTTGGGCAAACGTTGCATAAAACTAATTGACTATTATTACAATGTATCCAACCTTTCAGACATTTTAAATAAACAGTGTAATGTCCAGATGTGGTGGAAGGTCCATCGTGAAAAATATTTGCAACAGCTTCAGAAGTTCTTCCTGATATTGAACATTGACCAACTACAACATTTAGTTAGTGCTACATGTACACAAACAATTTTGACAGTCATGTTGCAATTTATAAGAAAGTCCAAAAAGGTTTTCAACATCTATACCTTCATCTTCCAGTACACCAAGCATAAACATTAAAAATCCCTGACAATCTTGCTGAATATTCTGCATAAATTGAGTAGAGCACATCAAAAACTCACCTTTGGGAGAAGGGGGGGAGGCGAAGAGGCCCCCACTATGGCCGCCACCGCCAGGAGTCAATTCGCACAGTCCACAGCGCCGCCGCCCGGGACCACATCTCACGGCAGGCTGAGCGGCGGCGCTGCTCTTTGATACGACAGACGTGCCAGGAGGCGCCTACAAACAGAGCTCTGCTATGCTCCGCGGGACGCGAGCGGGACGCCGAGCTAAGCCCGGGCAAAGGCGGGCCCTCTGTGGCCCTCAGAGGCCTGAAGAGGCCGGGTCGGGCCACCCCATTTGGCTGCTACGAACTTGGAGGTACTGTATCTATTCATATTAATCCTGACATTGCACTGTTTTTACATCATGTCCATCTGGGAGGAGCTGAATGCCCTGTGTGGGACGAACTATGCCCTGAATGTATCTACCCCCCCTACAGTGGGTAGAGAGGCCGATGAGGTAAATGACATTGACATTGAGAATACCGATAAAATGTGCACTAGTCCCTCACTACAATCCTCCAATCAACCAATAATATTGACAACTCATCTCTCTACCCAATCCAAGAGGCCGGAACATTATTTCTAACTCCGTACCTGCACCCCATAGACTACCCAGGCTTGCACATGAAAGCAGGAATTGGATAAACCTACCTCCAGAAGCTGCCCCCTTCGTGACTGTCCTTTCTGGGGTCCCTGCACCTATTCAGGGCAAATTTGAATCTCATCAGGACTTGTTAAATAAAACCATCTCCTGGCTAAAACAACACAGACCATTGCCACCTGCTTTAGATGGCGGCATATTGAGGGTCAGGAGGGTGGGGTGGCTTGGTACGTCACCCAAAGACATCTCGGGCGACCTTATTTTAATTAAATTCAAAACTACGAACATTGCCCCCTATTTGCGATCCTCCCAACCCAAAGAGGGAGATGGTCCCATTCGCATTTGGGACTTGTACGATTTTTATCCCGGCCCCCGACGACCCTACCCGTCCCTAAGGCAAGCTAGAAATAGATACTGAGTCTTGATGGAAATTAGCTTTAAAAAAAACAAAAAAACCCTGTACTGTAATTTTATTTAAAAAATTGTGTAAACATGTATTGTGATTTTATGGTGGATTAATTGCAATGTCTTTTTAAAAATTTCTATGTATACTTTTATGATTTCTATATGGAATCGAAATAAAGTTATTTGACTGACTATTTGACTGAGTAGAACCAGAACATATGTCCAAAACATTTCGAATATCAGAAACGGTACACAGTCAAAATATCGAGTTGGAAATATCGACCTACCATAATATCGAGTCTGAAATATCGAAGGTGCATAATATCGAAGGCAAGAATATCGTAGGACAGAATATCGACCCAAGGTAAGTAATATCGAAATACTTAATATCAATGTAAGTAATATCGAAGTAAGTAATATCGATAGCATATATATCGATGTTACTAATTTCGATGACACTAATATCGATATTTGTATTATTGTATAGTTTTTTATTATGTATGTGTTATATGTTTAGTTTAAGTATTTAAAATAATTACTATTATATGTGTATAAATTTTATATAATAATAAATAATTTTATAAGTAAATTTTATGTTTTTGTACCGGAGCGGGTTGTGGGTTTATAGGGGAATAGGGTGGGAAGTAATTTAATTATGGTAAATTGATTAGTAATTAGTAGGATTTATTAATAAATTATAATTAATTGGTAATTATGTGAAAATAATAGGAAAATAATTTTAATTAATTTATTAATTGATATATATATGTTCTGTAGCAGGTTGTGGGTTTATAGGGGAATAGGGTGGGAAGTGATTTAATTATGGTAAGTTGATTAATAATTAGTAGGATTAATTAATTAATTATAATTAATTGCTAATTAATATTGATTAATTGGGAAAACAATTAATTGATTAATTGATATATATTTTCTGTAGCGGGATGTGGGTTTATAGGGGAATGGGGTGGGGAGTAAGTTAATAATAATTAATTAATTAATATATGTTTTTATACATTTATATTTAATTTATTGGGAAATAATTAATATTAATTAGTTAATTAATTATTATTATTTTGTACATATTTAACATTAATAATTAATTGGTAATTAAATAATATTAAATAGTTACATTAATTAGAGTAATTTATTGATATATAATTTTTAATTACTGTTAATTAATTAATTGGGAAAAAATAATATTAATTATTAAATTATAATAATTACAGCTAATGTGCTAATATATTTACTTTATTTGTTATTGTTCATTAATAATTAATTGCTAATTAAATAATATTAATTAAGTTTGGGTAAAGGAGTATTTTTAGTGTTTAGGGTCAGTTTTGAGTTTTTGGGTAAAGGGTGGGTTTATGGTCAGTTTTCAGTTCTTGGGTAAAGGAGTATTTTTTGGGTTCAGGGCCAGTTTTCAGTTTATGGGTAAAGGGGTATTTTTAGGGTTCAGGGTCAGTTTTCAGTTTTTGGGTAAGGGGGTATTTTTTGGGTTCAGGGTCAGTTTTCAGTTCTTGGGTAAAGGGGTATTTTTTGGGTTCAGGGTCAGTTTTCAGTTTTTGGGTAAAGGGGTATTTTTAGGGTTCAGGGTCAGTTTTCAGTTTTTGGGTAAAGGGGTATTTTTTGGGTTCAGGGTCAGTTTTCAGTTCTTGGGTAAAGGGGTATTTTTTGGGTTCAGGGTCAGTTTTCAGTTTTTGGGTAAGGGGGTATTTTTTGGGTTCAGGGTCAGTTTTCAGTTCTTGGGTAAAGGGGTATTTTTTGGGTTCAGGGTCAGTTTTCAGTTTTTGGGTAAAGGGGTATTTTTAGGGTTCAGGGTCAGTTTCAGTTCTTGGGTAAAGGGGTGTTTTTTGAGTTCAGGGTCAGTTTTCCCTACTGTTGTACTCTCTGGAGTAGGAATAGAAATTTTTACCCTTACGCTATCCAACGTTTTATTTAATTAATTGTTAAAATATCAAATATTTATTTTATTTTTTATATTACTTACATTTTATTTATGTTACTCTTTTATGTTTGTAAATGTGTTAGTAAATTAGAATATATTTCATTAATTTATAAATTCGTAAAATAATTATTAATACTTATTGTTCAGTGTATATATATTACATATTTACTGTATATATTTAATTAATGTATTCTTAATATATGTATTATTTATTACTTTTAAATATTATTAGATACTTTTAAATATGTTTATTTTATTTATTAGTCTTATAGACTTAATTTTACATTTATATATAAAAAAAACGATATTTTTAACATCGATATTTTTTACATCAATATTTTTTTTCCGATATTTTTGTACTTACCATGTTGTAGATAGGATGTCGATATTTTTGCCCTCGATATTGTTGACTCGATATTCTTGTAGGTCGATATTTTTGTAGTCAAAATTCTGTCAGTGATTCATCAGAAACACTTTGTATTTTACTTTTATCACTACTACATTTCTCATAGACAGAATACAACAATGAAAAGAATCTTTTGTCTGGATTTTCTACAATTTGCTTTTGCAAACTTTCAAGAAAAAAAACAACATTAACAACTACATTAGCATAGCAATTGACACCACAGCTATTTTCAAACCGATAACCAACATTCTTTTCAACAATGTCCTTTCTCTTTTTGCTTGGAGGCGCAACTTCATCTTGTTTTTTTTCTTTCTCTACAGTTTCACTACAGATATTCTCAAATCTTCTTCTTCTACATACCACACGCTTTTCAAATACTGGATATTGACCTACATTCGGTGAATATTCTCTTCTTAACCTATTATACTCTATTACACAATTTGCATCTGCACTAACCTTTGTCTCATCAAAATCAATCAAATACAATCGAGATAAAGTTCTGACTCGAGACAAAGCAACATATGACATACCTTCTTTAAACACAGTATTTTTAAAATTCACCGAAGCACTATCTACACTTAAACCTTGAAATTTATGAATGGTCACCGTATACCGGGCGATCACACACCTGCTTCCTGGCCACCGGAAGCGCACCCACGGAGCTTTCACCTGCCGGAACTGCAGCTTCACAAGCATCCGCCCCACCATGCTGCTGACCAGGAAAGAACCCAACCACCTCAGATGCATCCTTCTCAACACCCGCTCTGCTCGAATACATGCTGTTGAACTCTGGGACCTACTCGACTCAACCTCCCCAGATGTCGCCTTCTTGATGGAGACCTGTCTGAACCCCGCCTCGGCACCCGACATAGCTATAGCCGTC
This sequence comes from Lissotriton vulgaris, assembly GCF_964263255.1. Classification (NCBI taxonomy): domain Eukaryota; kingdom Metazoa; phylum Chordata; class Amphibia; order Caudata; family Salamandridae; genus Lissotriton; species Lissotriton vulgaris. The sequence goes on from NC_141698.1 coordinate 1,118,965,835, forward strand.
CCGGAAGGCTACAAGATCACGCGCAAGGACCGCACCAACAGAGCGGGAGGAGGAATCGCCATCGTCCACAGGAACACTCTCAGAGTCTCGACCAACACCGACGACACCCTCAGCACAGTCGAGCACCTGCACTTCCAGATCCACACTGACCCCAACACCACCCTCAGAGGAACCCTCATCTACAGACCGCCCGGACTCCGACCACAGTTCAGCAACTCCATCGCCGACTTCGTCAGTCCAAACGCCCTCGCCTCCATGGACTACATCCTCCTCGGGGACCTGAACGTCTACCTCGAGAACAATGACGACACCAACTCCACCACCCTGATCGACAACCTAGCCAACCTCGGACTCAGACAACTCGTCATAACACCCACCCACTCTGCCAGTCACACGCTTGACCCCATCTTCTCCGCAAGCCCCCACGTCTCCTTCAACCATACCACTGAACTCCACTGGACCGACCACCGCTGCATCCACTTCACCTTCAAGAAACCCAGCATGCACTACCGCACCTAACAGATGCCTCACCGCTGCTGGAGCAAAGTCACCGAAGACCAGCTAACCATCACCCTCGCCCAGAGCCCACCCGCCGACCATACCAACCCCGACACCGCCGCCCGCAACCTCAGACAGTGGATCAACGACTGCACCAACACCCTCGCCCCGATCAAGAAACCCTCCAACAATCATACAAACAAGAAAGCCAGCTGGTTCACTGAAGACCTCTGGGCCTCCAAGCAAACCTGCCGAAAGCTGGAGAATATCTGGCTCCGTGAACGAACACCGGACAGCCACGCCACCCACAAGAATGTGACCGCAGACACCATCACCTCATCAGATCCACCAAAAGGGCCTCCTTCAAAGACTGCCTAGACAACAACGCGCACAACAGCAGAGAGCTCTTCAACATCGTGAAGGAACTCTCCAACCCCAGCTCCAACACCAATGACGGCCTACCCTTGCAAGACCTGTGCGACTCGCTGGCCACCTTCTCCCACCGCAAGATCACAGACATCCATGACAGTTTCAATGTCACAACCGCCCCGACAACCACTGAGACCTCCGCCCCCATGACCACCATCCGCACCAACCGCCTGCTCTACTGGACCAACATCAACGACGATGACACCATCAAAATCATGAACACCATCCACTCCGGATTTATGTCAGATCCATGCCCACACCACATTTTCAACAAAGCCAGCACATCCATTGCACCCCATCTCCAGAAAGTCATCAACATCTCCTTCGAGACAGCAACCTTCCCAGAGAGCTGGAAACATGCCGAGATCAACGCCTTACTCAAGAAACCCAAGGCAGACCCCAAGGTCCTCAAGAACTTCTGGGCTATCTCCCTGCTCCCGTTCCAGGAAAGGTCATCGAGATGACCGTCAACAAACAACTGACCCGCTACCTTGAGGAGAACAACATCCTGGACCCTTCCCAGTCTGGGTTCCGCAGCAACCACTGCACAGAGACTGCCCTCATCGCCACCACCGATGACATCATGCTCATGCTGGACAAAGGAGAAACAGAGGCCCTCATCCTCCTGGACCTGTCAGCCGCCTTCGATGCGGTCTGTCACCACACACTACGAACACGCCTCCACAATGCTGGGATCCAAGAGAAGGCCCTGGACTGGACCGCCTCCTTTCTCTCTGGCAGAACACAGAGCGTCCGCCTTCCTCCTTCCACTCCGAAGCCACCAAGATCATCTGCGGCTTACTCCAGGGCTCATCCCTCAGCCCAACTCTTTTTAACATCTACATGGCACCGCTCGCCCACGTTGCCCATCGGCACGACCTCAACATCCTCTCCTACGCCGATGACACCCAGATAATACTCTCCCTCACCAAGGACCCCCAGACCGCCAACACCAACCTTCACGAAGGAATGAAGGCCGTTGCTGACTGGATGAGGAACAGCCGACTGAAGCTGAACTCAGACAAGACAGAGGTCCTCATCCTTGGATCCAACCCTTCGGGCTGGGATGACTCCCGGTGGCCGACCACACTGGGAACCGCACCAACACCCACCGACCATGCACGCAACCTAGGGGTCATCCTCGTCTCCACCCTCGCCATGACCAAACAGGTCAATGCCGTCTCCTCCTCCTGCTTCAACACTCTCCGCATGCTCCGTAGGATCTACAAGTGGATCCCCAATGAAATGAGAAGAACAGTCACCCAGGCCCTTGTCAGCAGTAGGTTGGACTATGGAAACACCCTCTACGCAGGAGCCTCAGCCAAACTCATGAGACGGCTCCAACGCATCCAGAACGCTTCTGCACGCCTGATCCTCGACATTCCTCGCCGCAACCACGTCACACCCCACCTGAGAGACCTGCACTGGCTCCCGGTCAACAAGAGGATAACCTTCAAGCTCCTCACCCACACACACAAGGCACTCCAGAACACCGGACCAACGTACCTCAACAGACAACTCAGCTTCTACGCCCCCACCCGCCAGCTCCGCTCAGCCGACCACGCCCTCGCTACAGTCCCCCGCTTCCGAAGAGCGACCTCAGGCGGCAGATCGTTCTCCCACCTCGCCGCAAAGACCTGAAACACTCTCCCCATCCAGCTACGGCAGACCCAAGACCTGCTGAGCTTCAGAAAACTCCTCAAGACCTGGCTTTTTGAGCAGTAGCAGCATTTCCCACCCCAGCGCCCTGAGACCCTCACGGGGGACTAGTGCGCTTTACAAATGATATCATTGATTGATTGATATACCAAAGAAATAGGAAACTGTTTTCTGCAGACATACAATTCTTTTACAAGCAAAAATCGAGCTGGACAACGACTACGTTGTTGTACTTCAGCAATTTCATCAAATTTGATTTTCAAAAATTCAATCCCATCTCTATTTACATAATTAACAAAATCAACAATTTTACCCATTGCTCCATTTACTAAACCTTTTTCCACATTCAAATGCCGTCGTAAAATTACCCTGCAGTTTACACATGCATACAAATTATTTTCTAAACCAACAGTTTTACTTATCGATTTCTCTAAAGAATCCAATTTCCTCTTCAACTTTTCACTCAAAATAATAGTGATTCTTTCTTGTTCTATTTTATCAATTGCTTTCAATTTTATAATTTCTTCATTTTCCAAATTTAATATTTCTTCATTGTATATAGAACATTCACGCAGTGTTGGCATTAAACAGATTACAGACTTCTTTCCTGCAATTCTCATGTATATTTTCTCTGGGACAATATTTTCATTTGGAAACAAATTGGAAAGTAATCGTCTCTGTAAAGCTTGTTTGCCATGTTCAGTCAATTTTCCAATTCTTATATCTTGAAGAATAGTTCCATAATCAGCATCATTTGCCTGTCGCATATTTGTAATTAGTTCCTTATACTGAAAACATGACCAAATGTTTACATTTCCAATGCTCCCCAAAGACTTTCTAGTATCTTCATGCACCAGTGTTTTAAACACTGGTTGTCCTTTTACAGGAGTAAGTTGTAAGATCTCTAAAAACTATGACGTGTTTTCCTCCGAACGATACGTCATTCTTAAATGCACAAAGGCAAGCATTAAGTTTGATACCATGCTTACCTCATCAATAATGAGAAGATTAATTTTCCTCAACACTGTTGAAACTTCACAAGAAGCTTCTCCAGATAGCTTGTGGTATTCAAATTTGTTTTCATGCTCTACTGGTAGCTTTAATAAACGATGTAAAGTAATTCCTTTAATATTGTGGGCTGCTAATCCTGTTGGAGCAGTGACAATACAAGACAAATGCGACTCAGTTGTTTTGTGTAGAAAAGTTGTGATTACTTTAATTAACAAACTTTTGCCTGTTCCAACTTGTCCACTCACATACATACGGATAGGTTCAAATGATGAGCAAGAGTACTCTTTCTTCTCATGAAGTAATCCATTCTGAATCTGTTCTCTCACTAGCGCATATATTTCTTACTGCTCAAGATTTACTTGTTCTTCCAACTTTCCTAAGTTTGTTACATCTTATTGAGCTTGATACATTGCTGTTTCCACCTCTTCCATAGCAGTTGCTGCTTCATTTTGAAAATTGGTTCTCCTAGTGGGTCCTGACTCAACGAAGCAGAAGTTTGACTGTCTTGAGAACTATCTCTAGCAATCTCAGCTGCAATTGTAGCTTCTAGCTCCATTTCGTCATTCAACATTTTTACATAATTAGCAAAAACAGGACAGTCTATAGTATCTTTAGTTGCATTGAAGGAATCTTCATAGCTCTCAAGATCTCCAAGTAATTCCAATTCTGGACGCCATGGCTTGAAAAGTTGCAAAAGAGCTAAATAGTAAAATTCCCTTTTGTCAGGTGTTTCGCAACTCAGTTTATGGTGATTAATCAAATGTCCTTTTCTTTCTTTCACCAGACATCCTTCAGAACCAATCACGGCATATATACCAATATTGATGTTTTCAGTAATATTCCATTTAAAAATATAGTTTTGCAGCACTTCATAGAAACAAATGTTCTCAAGATGATGACTTCTGTTTGGATAATATGTATCCAACGTATTTGTTTTCGCAATATCTGTACTTTCTGACTCTTTTTCAGCTAAATGTTCAATTTCTTGTACAGATTTAAGTACTCGGTTTCGTGTTGCAGCAAGACCTAGACACACCCAAATGATTATTCTAGATTTGGAGTATAGACTTGCAGATGATAAGCGATCTGAGCATTCATACGCTCCAATTTCTCGATGAGATGACATCTTCAAACTGTAACTGTATAATTTCTTACTTAGACTCTTCTCATGGGAAATCTCTTCCCACATTTCCTTCAATTCCGTCTTTTCTGACTTTGTTATGTACGATGTCACATATCGAGCAACAGCAATGGAATTGTCTGCAAAATATTGAATATCCATATTAGCATTCCACATGGACAAAATGACTGGGTTATAGTCATTTATGTATTTTGACTCTTCATTTCTTCTTAAGTTGTAGGTATTTTTTGGAGACTTTCTTGTGATAGTATGTCGCAAAGATGACATAAAACTGTTCACTCTTCCTTTCGATGTTACTGGTCGTGCAAATGCAAAACGGCATTTGCTGTAGAATTTGTCCTTAGATTTGTACTTTTGACGACAGTATTTCCCACAACGATGGCTTTGGAATCGTAAGACTTGTTGTCTTAAGTCCTTATCTTGTGTACTTTTGGGTACATCACATGTAGCATATTCTTCAATAAAAGAGAACACAGTATCATCTGAGTCTGTTTCAAATTTGGGAGCATCTTTGATCCATAATAGCATATTCAAAAAATACTGCCCCTCCCGTCACCTTCGATCCACCTATAAATCACTCCTAATTGTACCTCCATTCAAAAGGAAGCGCCTCGGAGGTAGCTGTTTCGACCACCATGCTGCTGTTCTTTGGAATTCTCTTCCCCTCCATATAAAGCTGAATGATAACATCCTCAGCTTTAGACAATCCCTGAAAACCTGGCTGTTCTCTCAAGCTTATTACTGATAGCACAGCTTCTTTCTTTGACTGCCTTGCCTGGTTCCTCCTGCAGCGCCATGAAGCCTCCGGGCGTACGAGCGCTTAACAAATCCCAACTAACATTAACATTAACATTAACAAAAGAAATCCAGAACAATCTCCAAGCGGAGGATTTTTTTTTGGTGATAAAAGACATCATAGCTTCGAATCTATGATTATAATACCTGCATACATTAACAGGATCCAAAGATCACAATTCTCCATGTGTCTTGTATTCGATATTTAGAATATTTGGATTTGCCTCTCGAAGAAATTCAAGTAAATCATGCCAAGCATATTCAGCACAGCTTAGAGTAAGGAACCATGTAGGAGTTCCTAAGTTGCTTAGCATACATTTGAGTTCTCCGTGACGATGGTACCAGTACTCATTAGTACCAGGCTGACATGCCATCAGATTAATTAGCTGAGATTCCAAAACATTATCTTTCTGCTGTACTTTATCCATAAATTCCTTTGCCGAAACATTCTGCCGATGTGCACCTGTTTTCAATATATGGTTTACTGCATAAGAAAGTCCAGATAAATCACTCTCAAACAAAAGATGAAACAAATACGAAATGCATTGTCGAAATCTTGGATCTTCTGCATATAATCTTGATGTCCTGTATTCAGATGCAGGAATCTGCACAGGTTGTTCATCATATCGTCCTCCTTTTCCTGTAGGAAACAACTGAGGGAAACAACGAGCTTCCAAGTTTTTTTCCCATACACTAATGGAACTTCCTTTTGCTTCTTTCATTTGGAATAACTCTATAGCATTCTCCATCATTTCTTTGGAATGCAGTGGATGAACACTGTAATGTTCGTAGATTTCTTCAGTTCTGGACACATCCACTTTTTCAATTTGTCCAGATGGCAAGTCACTATCTTCTTGTACAGTTATTTCTTCTTCTCCCACATACACATTTTTGTACTATTGATTATTTTTTACCAGATACAACGTTGCCTTTTTTACTTTCCTAACATCCACTAATTCTTGCCAGATTTTCTTACTCTTCGTAGGAATGCCATTAACAAGAATAACTAAAGGATCATCCTCTAAATTTTCAACACCAATAGTTTCAATATTTTTCTTTAAATCTAGAGGCAAATATACAACTCTTCCCTTTAATCCTCTCTGTAAATCTGAAGGAGGCAATTTTCCTGTCTTAGGCTCCATACGAACAATAGCCTGAAATGGATGCACACATTGAATAAGAATAGACTCGTAGGTATTTAAATCCATCAGTTCAGAAGTAATATTTATCAACTCAAGATTATTATGCACAGCTCTAGCAGGCACTTTGTTCTTATCTAATTTGTTATAACAATATTTACAAATATGCTTATCAGAACCCAAATCAAAACAAGTCTCAACTAACAAATAAGTTGCAAAATCATTCTACTCATTATTATTATCCTTTTCACTTTTTAAATACAAATCAATACTCCTGGTCTGATTTGTATAATGAGTTCGTCGACAACAGATGCAAGAATAATTTGGCCTTTCACCTGAAATCACCCTAAACTTTATAATTTCTTGCTCAAAATTTTCTACACCACAATGTTCTACATTCTCTTCCACATTTTCTTCTATTAATGTCTCAAATTCTGCACTGTCTTCCTGAGGACCAAAGTATCTAACCTGAATTTCATCACAAACATTTGTTACATCTGATACAGATCCACACAAAATAGCAGTGTTCAACTTTTTTAACATTAGTTATGGACTTTTTGCACAATAGAATGTTCTCACTAATTTCCTCTTTTCAGTATGATGTACTGCTAACATCCTGAAATGGTGAAAAAACACTTCGACATACTTTTTTAGAAAGACAAGCCAGAAAATGACCTTGCAAACCAGTATTTTCTCTCACTCTGCAAGGGTCTAGTCCCTGCTACATCTTAATCTTTTGTTTAACACTTTTCTTAGTATAGTTACGTAAGAAATTGCATAAAAAATCAAGAGATTCTTGACGCACACTGCAAATACTACTACAATTCCAAGTGTACACCGGAGCTTTAGGACACCTCCCTAAAACTTCACCAGCTACCACCTCTTCTGCATTTCTATGAACAATCTTCTCTTTCTCAATTGGACAACCGTTTCTAACCTCATAAGCATGACGACTAAAGTCAACTGCATGCAACAAATCATTACTCTGAAGATAATTTTCTTCATTAAAAAAAGGCTCGGAACTTGAACTATGTTTCCATTCACCCAAAAAAACCTCACAAAAATTACTTCTGTTAATTAATCTTCTCCACATACTTTTGGCCTTCATTAAATGGATTGGCTTATCTAGTGATCTAACTCTATTGATTACTAAAATAAACAATTTTCTTTTCAATTCCAAAGCTTTCTCAACTACATTTTCTATAGCTTTCTTCTTCTTATAAAATACTGTTTTATTCTTACATACCTTAATTTCTTTAATAAAATTTGAGACAAACCTATTATAAAACATTTGTTTCCTAATTTCCATAAATTAATTTTTCCTCCTTTTACTATACACAGTTTTCTCTGCTCTTGATTTTCCATGATTGTTCTCTTTATTTTTATTTTTCGTTGCAGATACACTAATAAAAATTTTCTGTTTCTGCACACTGCTCATAGTCTTTAATATGTTCCTCAAAAGAGTGTTCCTTGTCTTACCAACACTTGTTTTCTCTTTGTTAACACATTCGTTTTCATGTAAATCTTGTTGTTGACTTCTCTTCAAATAAACACTTTGTTTCTGCTTTTGAAACTTAGTCGGCATCATACAGTTTTTTCAGTATTGATAAACAGAATCTATAATAAAAAAATATATATAACTTTACAAAAATAAATATATCCAATATTGTATTGTATTACTTACAAGAACAGAGGGAGGATTATGAGGACAAATGTGGGACTATAAAAATAAAAGCACTTAAAACAAAAGAGGAAGGAGTATGAAACAAGGAGAAATAGAACTAAAAAGGGGAGTAGAAGCAGACACTGCAATATATCGAAATAAAGGAAGTATGAATAAACTAGAAAGTATGAATAGGTAAGGGAGAGTATGAAGAGAAAAATGGAAATATGAGAAGAAAGAGTATAAGAAGAAAAGAGAGTAAGAGGACAGAGGGGTCAATATAAGAAGAGAGAGAAAGACTCTAAAGAAAAAAAGAAGGAATATGTGAAAAGATACGCAACTATAAGAACAAAAAAGGAATACTAGCAAAGGACAGTATGTATAAGGACAGAGAGAACAGTACCAGAAGAAAGCACAAAGAATGTGAGGAAAAGTGGAGGAAAAGGAAAAAACGGGTAAACAAGAACAGAGGATACAGTCTGGGGTGAAAAGAAGAAGTATAAACACATGGAGGATTATAAAGAGTGAAAAGTGTATGACTAAAGAGGCAGAAGTATGACAAGACAAACAAATATAAAGAGAGGGGTCTGTATGAAAACACAGAGAATATGAGGAAAGTGTTGCAGAGTGTACACAGTGAATCAAGGAGCAGTAACAGATGTGAGCAAACAATATGAACACATTTAAGAAGTATAAACAGAGAGGACAGAAAATGAAAATAGAACACAAATATGAAGAAACAGTGGAAAATATAAACACAGAAAGAAGGAATATAGGACAAAAGGCAATATGAGAAAAACTCTGTAGTTAGAGGACACCTTGAGAAGTAAGAGAAGAGAGACGAGAATATGAAAACAGGGGGCAGTATAACAACAGGGGGTAAAATGAGGAGAGGAATGTCACAAAAAGAAAAAACAACAATATTAGTAGAGAGTGCAAAGTATAAGAAAAGACAGAAGAAATGTGAGGACAGACACAAGAGGACTCGAAGAAAAAGAAAAATATGAGAAAACAATAGGGAGTACACGCAAAGAACAGCAAGAATAAGAAGAAAGATAGAATATAACAACAGAAGAGTATATATGAAGAAATGTAAAAAGACACAGAAACAAAAATATGTAGAAAACACAAATATAAAGGAAGACTGACCGTATAAGCAGAGAGTGAGTACTACGAGAAGAAGTAACAACTATGACGACAGTAGTGAATATAAAGACAAGAGACAATATAAACAGAACATAAGAAAAAGAAGATAGTTCAATGAGAGAGGAAGGAGTAAGACAAGAGCGGAGGGAGTATGACAAGACAGTGTAGAAAAACATCTGCGGCCCGTGGAGGGAGTTGCGGTGGGGCAAGCAGGCGGGCGGGGAGGGGCAGGGTGGGGGGTGATAAACAACAAAATCTGGATGATTGCAGGTAAGTAAACAATTAAATTATTAAAACAAATTTCATAGCGCGCCATGCATCGCAAAATCCGATGCAGGGCATGAAACGAAATTTGTTTTATTAAATCCCTGTACGAATCTCCCTCAGAACCCGCTGTACGCGACATCTGTATGGTTCGGCGCTGGTTTTTCAAACCCAGCAAGTACAATTTGTGTCGGGTACGCACCGTACGACCCTTTTTCTACGGGAGCTGAAAACAGCGTTAAAAGCAGAGTTCATCCAGAAACAGGTACGGAACACCCCCCCGGGTACGGTGCGTACACCCTATGATCGCAGGGGTACGATGCGTACCCCTGCGATCATGGGGTGTACGGACCGTACCCCATGTTCACTGGGTGTACGGTGCGTATACCCCATGATCGCAGGGGTACGCACCGTACCCCGCAATCATTGGGTGTGGGGACCATACGGTGTGTATTTCATTGTGTGCTTTTCTGTACGAATCGCTCTTACCTGACGTGGACCGTACCAATCGCGTATTGATACCCCGGTCCAGATCATACTCGGCTGGTCGTATTTTATGTTTATGATTCGTACGGAGAGGGCTCCGGATACGAATCGTACGGATGTTTTTTTTCCAGGATCGGAATCGACCCCTCATTGTACACACATATACAAATAAATAAAAAAATCATTTATTCCCATATTAAATTCAAAACGAAAAACACTTTTATATTGCTCGAACTTTTGCACCCTTTCCAACTGACAAAACTTTCAACACATCCCCCATTCCACAATCTGCAATCATACATTGTTGCAAATTAAAACAGCAAGTATGCTTGACATGAAAATATACCAGCTTACCTTATGTAACGTTCTTTTCTATCATTTTTTCGTAACCAATAAAAATAAGGCTTTTAAAAAACAGAAACAAGCATCCTAGTTTTCTGTAAAATGTTGTCAAACAACCAATCATTTCTTTTCTTTATTCAAAACTGCATGTTGTCCACCATTTTAGAAAAATCTTACTTTTCAAACTGCCATTTCATTTACAGAGACCATCAGAGTGCATCCAAACCCCTCATCAAAATGCTTACAGTGTGGATTGTGGGACACAGCTACATTTTCTGGAGCCAAAGGTACGCACAACAGAAAAGAATTCACAAAGACCTAGGTTTACCAAACGTAGACATTAAATGGATTGGACAATGAGGATTAAAGTGCCACCAATTGATGCCATTGGTGAAATCCTTTTTACATCTCCAACACCCTGACCTCATAATTGTGCACTGTGGTGGCAATGACCTAGGCACTTTGACTGGGGTAGGGCTGGAAATGCTTATGAAGAACACCTTTAGAGAATTGATGGCACTTTTCCCCCAAACTGCCTTTGTCTATTCTAATATATGCCAAAGGCAGAAATGGAACTGGTTCAAGCACTATTGTCAACAGATTGAAAAAGCTATGAAACATGTGAATAAATCTGTTTCAGCCTTTCTCCGAGACTATCGAATGGAGTCCATCTACCACAACAATCTGCGTTTCAATATGCATGACATTTATAGGAGAGATGGTGTACATTTTACAGATGAGGGGAACAGAGTCTTCCTCATAAACTTAAGATTCTGCATCGGTACTTACTTGTAGGTACTAAAATCTCTCAATAAACACAAGGGCTCTTTTTAGAGCAACACAACACTTAAACAAATACACTTCATAAATATCTAAAAATATTTTTTTTTCTTGCTTAGGTTTGCTTATGGGAAGACTTCCAATCTTCCAGCTGTACATCGTCCATACGTGCTTGGTACGCGTACGATACATCTACCATGAAAAAATAGCCTTTATCACTAATTTTCTATAATTCCCGAGGACCCCATCCCCCGGGGCTCAAATATAACGTTGCAGACTGTGGGAACAGCCCCAAGGCCTCCACGATCCCACCCCGCTCCCCACTTCCTGCGGGAGCCGGCATTGCTATTCCTCACAGAGAGCACCTTACATGCTTCCATTCTAATTTCAAACATGATTTCAACAGTTTCTTACACATTTTTATAAAACGTTTTACTACTGCACGCTAAAGCAGAAAATTCAGCACAATTATGAAAGAATAAAAAATAGAAAAAATATATATACTTCTACACTCAACAAACTCGTAAGCAGAGTACACAGTTTAATTTAAAAGCACCCTACTACAACTACTTTTTGAAACGCATTGTACAATACAATGCGTCACAAAATAGGCTACATGCATGCTGACTCTATAACTTCACATAGAATATAGGAAGGCCACTCTTATGCTACTAGAAAAACACAACAAAAGTACAAGGCCCAAACTTCCATTGTAGTGATTTCTTACTAGCAGGTCTAGTTGTCAGATCGACACACACACTCCCCTCATGGCTGGTATACACCCACACCACACCCATTCAGCGCATCTGTCACTACACATGTGATCCTATCTTTAAAAACAACAGAGCGCACGTGTTGTACGCCATTTTAGAGTTGGTCCCAAAGCACCGAACAAGGGGCCCACTACTACATGCGTGGCCTCTTTGGTCACTGAGTTAGTGATGCCCGAAGCACTGAGCGGGTAAAGAACCTGCGATGATGATGACGATGGGAGCACGAGTATGTAGTTATCCATACAGATATCAAGACTCAACACCATATATGAGCCTTTAGACAAACGCTCTCCTATCTAATGTATTACTTTACATGTTTAATTTTTTTTCCAATAACAGTAACGTTATTATAGTCGCTGAAATGTCCGGAATATATTCACAATACAAACAGGGACATATTATCAAGGACCGGTGTTAAAATTATCGCTGTTTTACTGGCAGGAAACTGCCGATAAAAGGGTGATAATGGGCTCGATAATACGGCTTTATTATTTCAATTAGAAGCCCATGTTAACACCAGAACATGAGCTTCTGTGGCAATTAACAAGGGCAAATTATCAAGCCCATTTTAGCCATTTTATCTGCAGTTTCCTGCCGATAAAACGCGATAAATTTATCACCGGTCCTTGATAATATGCCCTCTGGTATGTAGAAATATGACAATGAACGTCTATAAAAGCGCAATGTTATCTAACCCCAAATTAAAATAGCAACAATTATCAATCATAACATCTTTCTTTTAATTCCTTTTAGATGTACAACGTCACGATGGATTATGTAACAAGTATGACGGCAATAGCACAAGGTGACCAAAGAACCTTGTTTCTGAAACAACAAGTTATCTGTAAAAGGAGAGAATCTATAGTATGCAGCAGGCGTGCAAAACACACATTGGGCTAACAAAGCTTCAGCTAGGATGGCATGCCTTCCGGCGCCCATACACAGTCGCACCTGACTACGTCACAGGTCTTTTAAACACATTTTGCTTGTTAATGAGGCTTTGATGTCCCTCCCCGCTTACAGCCCCTGCAGCTTCACTCTTCTTTTTGCTTGAACTTAAGCCCCCCCTGAAAACTTTTAGCTTCAATTACACCCCCCCTGTTGTGTGTGTCTCCCACGTTTAATTGTCCTTTTTCTTCTCTTTCTCTTTCTTACTCTCTCACATCGTTTCTCTTAGGACGCTACTATCTTCACTTTGCTGTATACAACCTTGTCTGAATTGAAGTAGTTCACTGTCTTGATTACAGTACATACTTCTTCCACACGTAGAGCACCATCTTTCAATCACCCCGATGGCACTAGGTGACAAAGAATTGAGGGCCATATTTTCAAGCAAGGGCAAGACATTATCACTGTTGTTATTGACAGGAAAATGCTGATAAAACAGCAATAATGGGCTTGATAATATGCCCTTGTAAATTCCCATAGCACCCCAGGTTCTTGTCTTAACTTGGGCTGCTATGGGAATTCACAAGGGCATACTACCAAGCCCATTATCACCGCTTTATCAGCAGTTTCCTGCCGATAAAAGCGGCGATAATGTATCGCCATTGTTTGATTATATGCCCCTTCTTTCCGAAACAACAACAAATTATTTGTGAAAGGTAAGACTAGGTAGTCTGCAGCAGCTTCACTGTCTAGAAATGTATAATTACCTCCGAACAGTGACAGCAGATAGGTTACAACAGTCTGACAAACAGATCTACAAGCGTATTACACCACTTTTCTGTCACTTTTAACATGAGGAAAGTGACGCAAGGAGCTTGTAAATCTGTGTCTGACTTTTCAAGAAAAACTCTCAGCTCCAAACTTTGCGACTCAATGGGCTGCAACAGTCTAAGTATGGAATGCTAAGAACCCACATTAAAATTCACTTTTGACAGTAGTTTCGCAACTCACTTTACGATGATTAATCAAAATGTCCTTTTGTTTCCTAAACCAAACATCCTTCAGAAGCAATCACAGCCTATCGAGCAACAGCAATGCAATTATCTGCAACGTATTAGATATACTTTGATGTATAGAAGCAGAGTTCAAGTCAAGTTGTGAACTCCGGTTGCCGCAGTGTTTATACAAGGTAAGCACAGCAGCCTACATATACAATGCCTTCATAGCAATGCATTAGAAATAAGTCAGCATATTTACAATCCTGTTGTGCCACTTTTGCGTCAGTAACGCAGTAGGCATTTCCATGGAGACAGCACTTGAACGCGGCACTATAACAAGTGAAATTTACCAGGCACACTGCACTCGTAAAACCGTAGTGTTACCTTTATTTGTGAAAGGAAAGAGTGCGTAGTGTACAGCAGCTTCTCTGTGTAAAACCTGTAATTACCTCCGAGCAGTCACAACAGATATGTTACAACAGTCTGACAAACAGATCTACAAGCTTATTACGCCACTTTTGAGTCACTTTTAACATTGGTAAAGTGACGCAAGGAGCTTGTAAATATACGTCTAACTTTTCAAGAAAAAATCTCAACTCCAGACTCTGCGAGACAGTTTTAATGTTCTTTTCTCTCTCTTTCTCTCTCTCACTCTCTGTGATATAATTTCTCTTTCTCTCTTAAACTTATAGACACTGCTGTCTGCTTGGACGTGTAGAACAACAGCTAAAGTGAAGTTGTGAATTCCACTGGCCGAAGTATTTGGTCACAGTGTTTATACAACGGTAAGCACAGAGGCCTAGATATACAAAGCCTTCATTGCAATCAATTAGAAATAAGTCGGCATATTTACAATCCCGTTGTGCCACTGTTGTGTCAGTAACACAGTAGGCTCTTCCATATAGACACCACTTGAACGCTGTACTATAACAGAAGTGAAATGTACCAGGCACACTGCACACGTGAAACCGAAGAGTTACCTTGACTTGTAATGCTTCAGCTCATTTACTCACATCTACATAATTCTAAACTCTAATTTTCTTTTTTGTTTTGCAGATTACCAATCGGACATCTTTTGGAGTCCATTTCACAATTTGTTTATAATATTGTACTTTTTTAAAGTTATTTTTCTAGTTGCTTGTAATATAGTTATAATTAAGTTTCGTTTACAGTTATTGTTTTAATAAAAGTTAATAAAAAATCTACATACTTTTTTTATTTTGTGGGGGGTATGACGGTCCACAATAAAAATAATGTTGAAATACTATAGTAAGATGTTCAAGACTTGGATTGAAAACTACTGAGTTATATTTCCTTTGGATAAACTACAACTCAGAAAAGAAATTAAAATAATACGAAACAATGTGTACCACATTTACAAACCTCATGCGACATTTTCCCGTGCAAACCTACCTCCCTACAAAATTAAATGTGTGTGCCTCAATCACGCCCCTCAAACCACGGAAACAATCACCCCACAGAGATTTCTATATTGTATGAGGAGCTGCGTGCCCTACGCCTACTACCCTGGAGTCCACGACGCCCATACCTGGTTGCTGCAGTGTCCTGGGGGAAACAGCCATTACAGTATACTTAGGTGCATATTATCAAGGACCAGTGTTAAAATTGTCGCTGTTTTATCGGCAGGAAACTGCGGATAAAACGACGATAATGAGCTTGACAATACGGCCTTGTTATTTCCCATAGGAGCCCATGCTAACACCAGAACACGGGCTTATATGGGAATTAACAAGGACGTATTATCCTTGTTAAAACGGCGATAATTTTATCACCAGTCCTTGACAATATCCCCTTAGTTCAGGATTGATTAATGTTTTGTGTATTTTTGGCAGAAAGTATATGGTTGGGATTATTGGATGTATCACAGTGAGGTATTTTGCTTCCTCTTTGCTGATTAGTCCCTTTTCTTGCCATACACAAATGGAAAGGGGCGACCACTCGGTCCCCCCGAACGTATGGTTGGGGGCCCGGATCCTCCCGGGAAGCCATTTTGGGCGGGGGCGTGTCACGGCTGGTATGCCCGAAGCAGCGTAGCCGGGGCGCGCCTTTTTCCCGCTCAAGAGGGGTTGTCCTAGACACCTACACCGATGGCCACGCCCAGTAGGCATACCAGCAGAGGGTTCACGCCCTCCCGAAGAGGAATAAAGAGAGCGGGAATCCGAAGAAGCATCCTCTTGTTCCTGTGCTTGGAAGCTGCACCCACTCGTTGCACGTGAGCCCTCGACGGAACAAGGAGCAATTTTGAGAACTTGTAATTCTTGTGTTTCTCTTTCAGCGACTTCGAGGCTAAGGATCCAGGACCGTGTTGATCAACTTGGATCGAATATTCGATAACAATGCCTGGCAAGAAGGCAGGAATGAAGTCCGGGACTGACCAGATGCTTCGCATGCTGATAAGAGATATGGCGAGCATGAAGAAGCAGATGGCTGCGATGAACAATGCGGGTAAACCGAAGAAGGTAATAGGCCCCGCATTGCCGGGAGTTGTCCCCGCGGGTAGGGGTAAACGGATAAGGAATAGGGCGGCAGGGGAGGAGGTCCCGGTTCCCGAGGTACCCCCGACAAGCCCGGTCATCCCAGTTGAGGCCCCGGTACCAATCCCGGACGCGGGTCAACCGGTTCCGGTTGTTGTTACGCCCGCCAACGAGGAGGACATGCCTCCAGAAGTAGCCGCCCAGTTGGCCGCATGGCTCGGCAGGAAAACAGGGGGTGCTACGGCACCAGAGGACACGGCCGAAGAGGCCAGGTTATTAATGAAGCAGTTGCGGCAGTCGCGAGATGCCGCAAAGGCAAATCTTCCTCTTGTCCCCCCACAGGTGACCTCGGAAGGACCAGCGGCTGGCGTCGGAAAAACAGCGGGAACGACAATTGAGCCGGGTAAGCAGGCATTGCCAATGGCGGGGGAGGGGTCTTTGCCCTCAAGGAGGGAGAGGGTGGTCCAACATATTCCGTTGGCCACGAAAGAATTGATTTGGGCTGATAAGTATGTGAATATGTTTTCTGTGCTGACTGACCATCGCAAGATGGAGTATGCTAAGACACAGAAGGATTTGTGGCACCCGAGTGTATGGCGAGCAAAAATGGCGGGATTCAGGGTTGATGAGACAATCACAAATTGGGCCAAGGCCTTGCGATATTTACTGCAATTATTGGGGAACGTAAGCCCGAGGTTTTGCCCGAATTATCCTGTTATCAAACACGAATAATGGATTTTTATGAAACATATGAGGGCAATGAGTGGATGGGTTACGATATGAAGTTTCGTAAGGCCAAGGAGTACGATTCATCTCGGACGTGGGATTGTCTCGACTCGATTTCTTGGCAGAAGCAGCTCCTGCCGGGCGCGACAAAGTCGTCTTCGCTAGGCGGAAATGGTTCGGGGCCTTCCCGCCAACAGCCCGCGGTGCCCTTTCGAGCAGGCCCCGGTGGCAACCACCAAGCAAGGACTGGTGGGAATGGGGGTAAGAAAGGGGTGTGTTGGAATAATAACAGGGGCAATTGCACCAGGCCAGAAGGGACGTGTAAGTTCAGGCATGCGTGTGCAGGTTGCGGGAATTCCTCACACCCCGAGAGTTCGTGCAGATCCAGGAATAGTTGGACGGGAGGTAGAGGAGGGGCCAAGCAAGACTGAGGGTGACCATTGTGTACCGCTACCTACCACCGTTGATATCATGGCAATGATCCCCTGGCTAAATGAATACCCTGATCATGTCTCCGCTGGGGTGTTGAGGAATGGCTTTCTATATGGTTTCCGCATCCCGGCGGGGGATTTTCGTGGGGAACCACTTTGTAGAAACCAACTGTCGGCTCAGCATAATCCAGCGGTGGTGGAGAGGAAGATTGCAAAAGAAGTTGCCCTTGGCCGGGTTGCTGGCCCATATAGGCACCCGCCAGTAACTAATTTCATCTGTTCCCCGTTAGGAGTGGTTCCCAAGAAGGACCCGGGGGAATTTAGGCTGATCCATAACTTGTCAGCTCCGAGGGGTCTCTCGGTGAACAATGCGATTGACCCGGGAGTTTGTTCGGTGCGGTACGCATCCTTTGATGATGCCGTCACCAGGCTGAATCGCCTGGGGCCTGGAGCGCTGATGGCAAAGTCAGATATCGAGTCGGCGTTCCGGTTGCTCCCGGTACACCCACGGGATCAGCGTCTGTTAGGCTTTGTGTTCCAGGGACGTTACTACATGGATAGATGTATGCCAATGGGCTGCTCCATCTCTTGTGCTTACTTTGAGAAATTCAGTTGTTTTTTAGAATGGGCATTCACCGAGGCCACTGGCCATAGCCATGTTATGCATTACTTGGATGATTTTTTGTTCTTGGGGGCAGCCGGCGACACAAAATGTGCGCAGGCGTTACAGGAATTTTGCACCCTCATGAAGGGATTCGGAGTGCCATTGGCACCAGGTAAGACGGTCGGACCATCTACTTCACTCGAGTTTCTGGGGATTGAGCTCGATTCTGTGGAGGGATGTTTCCATTTGCCAGTAGGGAAAGTAGCGAAATTCAGGGCTTCCCTGGAACTGTGCCTTAGCAAGGAGAAAGTTAGCCTCCATCAGTTACAACAAGCAGTGGGTCAGCTTAACTTTGCCCTGAGAGTGATACCAATGGCCCGCCCCATTTCCCGCTCTATCGCACAAGCTATGGTCGGTCTCAAGGAAGGACACCACCGCACGAGACTGTCTGCAGAGGTTCGCCAGGACATGCGCATATGGTTGGCATTCCTGGCGGATTTCAACGGTCGAGTGGTGTGGAACAAGCCGCCAGCGTCTTCGGACGAGCTGGGTTTGTGGGCCGACTCGGCGGGGAGCGTGGGATTTGGCGCAATCTTTGGGAATCGATGGTCGGCGCAAAAATGGCCTACGTGGTGGCACACCAGCGGTCTCACAGGTAACATCGGGTTCCTCGAGTTATTCCCCATTTTTGTGGCTCTGATGGCATGGCCAGATGAGTTCAGAGATCGCTCTGTGGTGTTTTGGTCCGACAATATGACTGTTGTTGAATGTATAAATAATCAGGCAGCACGCTGCAAGTTGATATTGAGATTACTGAAGGAAATTGTACTACTTTGCATGAGACTGAACGTGCAATTCAGGGCGAAACATGTGCCGGGTGTACTGAATCAGGCTGCTGATGCACTCTCTCGTTCACACATGCAGGCGTTCAGGGGTTATCTACCTTCCGCGGACCTAGCGGTGGCACCATTTCCTGAAGCACTCTGGCTACTCGGTGCCCCGGATTACAAGACCTCGTGGCAGCAAGCTTAGCCCCCAGGACAAGGAAGGCATACGAAGGAGCGTTTCGTTCCTATTGTGCATTTTTGGGTCCGGCAGGGGAGGACAAATGTGGTCAGGAGGATTGCTTCCTAAAGTTTCTGGTAGCATTACACAGGGAAGGCCGATCAGTAGCAACGGCCAATAGGCACCGGGCCGCCATTTCGTTCATGGCGCAGGCACATGGTATCAAGGACCCGACAACATCCTTTGTGGTAAAGAAAGCCCTTCGTGGTTGGCAACACCTGGAAGGTCGTACAGTAGACGAAAGGCGCCCGATTGGGTTAGAAAGGTTGTCCCTGCTTATGTCGATACTTCCCACGACATGTTCCTCCCATTTTGAAGCAGTTCTGTTCCGAGCCGCTTTCGCATTAGCGCTCCATGGGGCTATGCGGGTGAGCGAACTGGTCGCAAAGAATAAGAAAGATGTGGAGGGAGGTCTGTGTCGGAATCACATCCTGATTAGGGGTGATTCAATGGTAGTCACAAAAGCCAAGTCCAAGACTGACCAGAGGGCTATGGGAGACAGTATTGTTGTCCAGCGCATGCGAGGGTCCCCCATGTGCCCGGTAAAGTGCGTTGAGGAATATTTGGAGCGAAGGGCGGATACATGGGGGGGAAGCCTGCTGAGACACATTGATGCTACCCCACTGACGAGGTTTCAGTTTCGGAGGGTGCTGACAATGGCAATCGCAGCGGCGGGCTTGGACCCGTGCGATTTTGGGACCCATTCCTTTAGGATAGGGGCTGCTACTGAGGCTACAGCCAGGGGTCAGAGTGTTGAAGAGGTGAAACAACTGGGACGATGGTCCTCGGATTGTTTTAACAGGTATGTGCGATTGCACATGTTGTGAAGTCAAGTTACATGCACTCACGCTTCTTGTCTTCTTTTTGATTTACAGTTTCGCGAGCATGTTATGCGGGGCGGAATTTGCAGTCGACCCGGCACCAGGGGACCAGCGGTCAGAGATCACCGGCTGAGGAGAGAGTGGTGTGGGTCGTGGGCCACTCATACGTGAGGCGGGCTGGGGACGTATTCAAAGCAGGTGACGCGACTCACGCAGCTGGGGAATACGGGTACAGAGTGACCTTCCACGGAAGGGGCGGGCTCTGTATTGACCAGTTTGAATCTTTTGTCGAGGAACTCTTAGGGCGGCAGAGGTCACCACCATCTGTAATCATAGTACACCTGGGGGGCAATGACATGGTGACACTCGGTCGGCGAGTACTACTCGAGCAAGTTTTATCTACTGTTAGCTGGCTTGCGAGAAGGATCCCGGGGTGCACGATAGCATGGTCCCACATGATTCCCAGAAAGTTGTGGCGGGGGGGCCTCTCGGTGTCAGCACTGAACCATTCAGTGAAAAAAGTCAACAACAAACTTGGTAGGTTGTTTCGCTCGGCGCAGTTGCACAGTATTCCGCATGGATGTATTCGGGGGGATCACATGTATCTCGATGATGGGGTCCATTTGTCCCGGGAGGGGAATATCTTACTCATAGGAGACTTCATAGCATGGCTAAGGGGTTTGAGAAAGCATGACCTTTAGGAGGAATTAGTGGGGGGGCCGGATAGCCGGTCAACTATCTGGCCTGTGGTGGTAAGGTCATGATCGGTGAGCATTAATTTCAAGGTCCCTAGAGGGGGGCGCCACCCACTATTTATGGGAGCGCCCAGGGGGAGGCGGCCATTGGCCCCTCCCACGGGGAGGCGGCACCCACTAAGTATGGGTCGCCTAGGGGAAGACGGCCATAGGCCCCTTCCAGGGGAGGAGGCGGCTATATGCCCCTCCTACGAATTTCCCGGGGCCCGGATATCCGCGACGGCGGATGTGATAGACAGTGTGGGGTGGGAGGGGGAGTCCACGCTGCCTTCTTTCAGACACCTCACACGGGTCCTCGGACGACCTTTAAGATGGCGTCGAGGTAAAATGGGGGGCCCCCAACAAGACAAGGGAAATTGGAGTTGGCACAGAGGGTACAGTCCTCTGTGCGGCCGCCACTCACACCGTGAGGGCGAGAGTTTTGGTAGTAGGGATCTGACACCGGTTGCGACCTTGCCGTTGGCCCGTAATGCTAGGATGTACAATTTTAATTTAGAAAGTATGCATTTGCAGGATGTTAGACTCGGCTAGGAAAACCTTTGTACTACAGATTTGTTAAGGTTAGCCAATAAACATGTCTTCATCGAAATGTAATAAATGAAAATTGTACATGATATGAAACTTTTATTTTAATGTTTAATTTTGTTTCATATTTTTAATAAATACGGCCGGGAGAGTAACTCCCTCCCGCCTTCCAAAAGTTCAGAACTGCGTCCGTCTTCCCATCCTTGGGGATTGTGTTGGGAGGGGGTGACAGGCATCACGGCCATATGGAAAGGGGCGACCACTCGGTCCCCCCGAACGTATGGTTGGGGGCCCGGATCCTCCCGGGAAGCCATTTTGGGCGGGGGCGTGTCACGGCTGGTATGCCCGAAGCGGCGTAGCCGGGGCGCGCCTTTTTCCCACCCAAGAGAGGTTGTCCTAGACACCTACACCGATGGCCACGCCCAGTAGGCGTACCAGCAGAGGGTTCACGCCCTCCCGAAGAGGAATAAAGAGAGCAGGAATCCGAAGAAGCATCCTCTTGTTCCTGTGCTTGGAAGCTGCACCCACTCGTTGCACGTGAGCCCTCGACGGAACAAGGAGCAATTTTGACCCACCCACCAGCCCCTTATGGCAATGTTAGTTTTGCAATAAAGTAATTTTCTCTGATAACATCTTTTTCCCTTGGTTTAGCGGTATATGACGGTCTAGTTAATGATACGATTAATGTCAGAAGGTACTGTTTTCTCGGAGTATAGACAAATATTGCAAATAAACAGGATGAAGTTTTCTCCCTTAGTAGGTAATCAAATGTCGTATTTATTTTTTGGTCGGGCGGTAAGGTCATGATCGGTGAGCAGTAATTTCAAGGTCCCTAGAGGGGGGCGCCACCCACTATGAATGGGAGCGCCTGGGGGGAGGCGGCCATTGGCCCCTCCCATGGGGAGGCGGCACCCACTAAGTATGGGTCGCCTAGGGGAAGACGGCCATAGGCCCCTTCCAGGGGAGGAGGCGGCTATATGCCCCTCCTACAAATTTCCCGGGGCCCGGATATCCGCGACGGCGGATGTGATAGACAGTGTGGGGTAGGAGGGGGAGTCCACGCTGCCTTCTTTCAGACACCTCACACGGGTCCTCGGACGACCTTTAAGATGGCGTCGAGGTAAAATGGGGGGCCCCCAACAAGACAAGGGAAATTGGAGTTGGCACAGAGGGTACAGTCCTCTGTGCGGCCGCCACTCACACCGTGAGGGCAAGAGTTTTGGTAGTAGGGATCTGACACCGGTTGCGACCTTGCCGTTGGCCCGTAATGCTAGGATGTACAATTTTAATTTAGAAAGTATGCATTTGCAGGATGTTAGACTCGGCTAGGAAAACTTTTGTACTACAGATTTGTTAAGGTTAGCCAATAAACGTGTCTTCATCGAAATGTAATAAATGAAAATTGTACATGATATGAAACTTTTATTTAAATGTTTAATTTTGTTTCATATTTTTAATAAATACGGCCGGGAGGGTAACTTCCTCCCGCCTTCCAAAAGTTCAGAACTGCGTCCGTCTTCCCATCCTTGGGGATTGTGTTGGGAGGGGGTGACAGGCATCCCGGCCATATTAGTTTCTGTAATTCACTGTGATACATCCAATAATCCCAACCATATACTTTCTGCCAAAAATACACAAAACATTAATCAATTCACCAGCCCGACCTATAATATCAAGTTGTGGCTCATTATGTGAAACTGTAGCATCATATGTGGACTACTTTTTGGCACCCATTATTCCCACCCTTAATTCATTCATTAAGGATACCAGTGACTTTCTAAGAATAATTATGGAGACGGACTGGCATTCTGAATATTGGCTGGTTACTATTGATGTTGTGTCTTTGTACACGTCAATACAACACGACATAGGACAGACAGCAATCAAATATTTTTTTAAAACAAAGACCAATATCTGAGTTAAGACACACAAATATGCTGTTAGAGATGATAACCTTCTGTCTAACTAACAACGTGTTCCTATTTAATAAGAATTTATATGCACAAATATGCGGTTTGTGCTATGGGCGTGTCCTTCTCTCCAAGCTATGCCAACCTCACCATGGGTTGGTGGGAGAAAAACATAGCTTGGAGAGAAGAGAATGCAAACTACACCACTGATGTGGTCTTATGGCTCAGGTTCATAGACGACCTTTTCCTCCTCTGGAAAGGTCCGAAACAAAAACTGATCGAGTATATAGAAATCCTCAATCAAAATGAAGTGGGACTAAAATTCACTTCCAACATTCAGAAAACAGAAATTGATTTTTTAGACACCAAAATCTATGTGAAGAACAATAAACTGGAAACAACAGTCTTCAGAAAGAAGAACTCCACGAATAGAGTGCTACACGGCACGAGCTTCCACCCTACATCATTGAAACAAAGTATTCCCTATTGCGAATTTTTACGCATGAAACGTAACTGTTCCGAACCTTCAGAAATGGAAAATAAATTTGAGGAAACTAAAGATCGCTTTGTCAGTCGTAGATACAAACAAGCTGACATATTACGAGGGGAACAAAGAGCGAGAGTTAAAACAAGAACAGAAACTCTCGTACCCAAGGACAGAAGAAATATCAAAGTAGATGATGACAAGCCACAACTGATTCTCACGTACTCAAAGGAAAGCTTCAGATACGACAGATTCTAACAAAATACTGGAGTGTGCTAAAAAAAGACACAGAAATAGGATCACTGATAGGAGACGGACCATAGATTTCATTCCGCAAAGCACCATCAATTCAAGATACCTTGGTGAATAGTCATTTTAAAAGGGACAAACCGATTACATGTTTGGATAAACGACAACTACGTTTCACCAAATGCCAATCATGTAAGGCATGCAAAGTTGGTCAAAACCTCAAGAGTCTAAAAGATCCAAAAGGAAGAAACTTTGAGATAAAAGACAAAATAACCTGTGAATCACAGTTTGTGGTTTATCAATTACAATGCTGCTGTGGTCTGAAATATATTGGACCAACTATCTGTCCGCTCAAAAAAAGAATACTTGAGCATATTCAATCAATCCAGAACAACGATTACAGTTATGCCATAGCAAAAGATCTGAAAAGTCATCTGGGAAACACCTGGAAAGATATTAGGTATGCGGTAATTGCAATGATAAAAGAGAATGAACGTGGTGGAGACAGAAATAAGAAACTAAGACGTCTCAAATCCAAATTATTAATAAGATTCAAGACCCGTAGCCCATGGGGTCTGAACATGGATGAGGAGATGAATGTACATCTCTGATACCCTGGAAATATGTGAACAATTAATGACTTTTTTCAAATTCTGATGTTGAGGAATAATAGGAACAGTGTCCCTATTTAATTCAGACCAGAATCAATCTGGTTAAAAAAACTTGAATTCTAAGCAATGAATTTCGATAGACATGTGAACAAAGTAAATGTTTTTAATGTTTAATTGTCATCCAAGTTCTGACAGACAAGGAGATCGACATGAACGACTCAATGGGGTTAAAGTTACACAAAGGCATCCAGCCAGCTAACTTAAACGACACTAAGTCATGAATCATAAAGTGCTAAAATATCCTGCAGCATGATGGAGATTCAGGAATATTTCCTAACAATCAAATTGCAATAATTGGCACATACTTATAATTCATAAGCCACAATCAAGCCCCACAATGCTTCGCAAATGCCGGCACCGGTCTGTCAGAATCAAGGATAAGCTTTAAATGATTAAGGCATACCAAACTACCAAGCCCATAATGCAACGTAACACTGCTACATAGTGTCTATGGTATAAATAAGTAACACAAACAAAGGACAAATGTTTGTTTAACCGTGACCAGGGACAGTTAATGTCCGAAACGCGTAGGTGGGGAATACCTACATGAAATAAATAAACCAAAATAACCTTTGGAGCGGTGTGCGGCGTCTTCTTGAATGAAGGTCTATTTGCTTATGAATATATATATATTACCTACTGGCGGTAGCCAGTAGGTATATATAGTTAGGACGGGTTCCCATAGGAAATCCCCAACATTCTATTGGGAATAACTTTGGCCCTGGTTGATGAATCTTCGCAAATTTCTCAAAGAAGATGGCTCGCTCTGCTCCGCTCCTTCCCTAAAAATTTGGGGGGGATTCGTCAAGTGGGGGCTGAGAAAAAAGGGGGTCCCAAAACGTGTTTTCCCCATGTTAATTTCCATAGGACCTTTAGACTCAGCTACAGCTTGAACCGCTGAAGGGAATTACACCAAACTTGTCAAAATGGTAGTGTCTGGTATGCAGATCACGCTTTTGGTAAAATAGTGTAAATCCCTCCAGTGGTTCCTGAGAAAATTAGAAGAGAAATCAATTATATATCTATAAGCGTGCACGCGTGCGCGCATCCCCGCGAATTTTCGGATTTTTTTTTTTGGGGGGGGAGGGCTTGGGGGGCTTCTGCCTTATATTTTCTTGTGTTTTATTTTAATTTCGAGGGTGCTCACCCCTCGTTTTACTGCCGAGATCACCGCCGCGGCCCGAGCCGCCTTAAAATGGCCGCCGCCTGGTTGTAGGCGGGGCCGGGTGGACGCGGTTTCCACTTCCCCCTGGCTGTTCCAATGACAATGAGCCGATTAATAAAACATAAACAAACTCGCCGAATTAATAACCATCGGCATGTTGATGTTACCCCTTTCACAATTTCTTACAACTCTTCTCATAAATAACCTAAGTTTGACAATGAGCCTATTAATAAAACATAAACAAACTCGCCGAATTAATAACCATCGGCATGTTGATGTTACCCCTTTCACAATTTCTTACAACTCTTCTCATAAATAACCTAAGTTTGCACCTCTTTGGCTTAGAACGAGGCCATTTACATCAGTCCATTTACGGGGCTTTGTTTACCTTTTTAAGTATCGACAACATCCAGCCCCCATTGGCTCATAAGTCAGCCAATCAGGATGCTCGCTGAGATACATGTGACGCTCGCTATTCCAATGGCAATGAGCGTTATATACTGCAGCCCAGACGGCCTTCCTCATCTCCCCGATCGGCTCAGATGCCGATTAGAAGTACCGACGGAGAGGAAAGGTGACCGTCGGCATGATGGTTGTATTAACAGCAAAGAGGCCTAGCCAGTGAATTCAATACTTCCCTATGCCAGCGACAAATCGGTTCCTACATGTCAGTTTACAGTAAGATTGTAACGTCTGGCTGGCATTCTGGTTTTCCCATTATCTTGGAACCTCCGCTTCACGTGGGGAACAATGTGGCTCCCCTTTTACAAGCGCTAGCGGAGGGTCACTATAATATGGACACTGACCCAATAATCCATATTGATCACGGAGCTTGAGTGATAGAGTAAACAGTGCGTCTGGCGCTCATATCTATTGAAGCACTGCTGCAAGTTAGCATGCCTCCCAAAATAGCCTGCGGGGGAAATCAAAGCTGTGACTGAAGCTGTTGTGGTAGCGTTCTGAGCAGGGCGGAACTTGCTGGGTGTTCTGTTAAGGGAGCACTAGAGGGAGCGGAAGGGCTCATGGAGAATATGTTACTGTTTGAACCATAAAGGATGTACGTGTAAGCTTCCTTTTTACTCGTATACCTAGGTAATTGATGCAACGTTCTGTTTTAAAGACACTGTATCCATTGCCTTATGTTTTGGGATTTATTTAGTGCACCAAGACCGACTCAGTAGGTCCAGGAATAGCAGCTTGGAAAAGGAATAGATTTCTTTAGTGATCCGGTCCAACATGTGGTGTTTGCAGGCATTTTGGAAAGGGGCGGAAAGGGCAATTATATAGCAGATGAATCTATGGCCATGATTTCGATACAGTCCCAGGGTCCGACATAAAAATGTAACTGTATTATGATGAATTTAAGAAATTATGGGGAATATTATTAAGAAGAATGGCAAACATACTACCCTGTCAACCCATCCATCCATTCATCCATCCATTGACCCATCCTTCATCCATCCGCACCCTACCATCCATCCACGCTACCGTTCACCTATCGATCCACCTATTTTTATTCAATGTATTCTCCTACAAATTACTTGCATACCTTTCACCTATCCTCAAACACTGCTCACCCTGCACACTTACCTACCATTTACTACGCACAGTCACCCTGACATTGTGCAGGCAGTCTGATACTGCTCACCCACCACTCACACAGTCCACCATCCAGCCACCCATCCATCCACCATCCATCCAGCCACCCATCCAGCCATCATACATCCATCCATTATTCATTCATTCATGCATGCATGCATCCACCCATCCATCCAGCTATCCACCCAACATGCATCCACCCATGCATCCATCCATCCACCCTGCATCCAACCATCATGCATCCACCCAGCATTCATTCATCCACCCACCCATCATGCATTCACCCATCATGCATCCACCCAACAATCATTCATCCATCATGCATCCACCAGCCATCCATCCATCTTCCAGCCAACAATCATGCATCCATCCAATACCCAGCCACCCTCCCACCCACCATTCTTGCACCACATCCATCCACCCACCCATCCATCCATCCTGCATCCATCCATCATTCATGCATCCATTCACCCATCTATCATGCATGCATCCATCCATGCATCGACCCAAGAATCATTCATCCATCATGCATCCAACCATCGTTCATGCATGAAAAATCGGATCCCTAGGGCTGCTCAGGTGGTCCCACAAGGATATTAACATATTTAAACGTTATCCGCTAATAGAATTAGCATTTTCAAAACCTTGCAAATTCACTGAAAAAACCATAGGTTTCTGGCCTTATATATATATATATTAGCTTTTAAAAAACCAATGAAATTCACTGAAAAAACCATAGGTTATACACTATATATAGTTAGGAATTACCCTTTAAAAACCAATGAAATTCACTGAAAAAACCATAGGTTATACACTATATATAGTTAGGAATTAGCCTTTAAAAAACCAATGAAATTCACAAAAAAAAACATAGGTTTTAGGCCTTATATAGTTAGGAATTAACATATAAAAAACCATTGAAATTCCTCCTATATATATATATATATATATTAGCATTTAAAAAACCAATGAAATTCACTGAAAAAAACCAAAGGTTATACACTATATATAGTTAGGAATTAGCATTTTAAAAAAACAATGAAATTCACTAAAAAAACCATAGGTTTTAGGCCTTATATAGTTAGGAATTAACATATAAAAAACCATTGAAATTCCTCCTATATAGTTAGCTGGACACTTTATTGATATAAAACCAATGAAATTCGACATATAGTTAGGTCCACTAACTATATATTTCGCGCATCCGCAATCCAATGCTGATGATGTCACATATTACATCATTCATGACATCACTGATGACATCACTGATGACAGCTCATTTAACATCAATAATTACACCACTAATGATATACTTCATGTGATAATACAATGCACCTCCTTACACTCTAATACACCTAGTGTAAAATACAAAGTATCATTTTTGAAACTATTGACACACCAATACCATTTACTACATACCCACTAACTAATTCCTACGTCTATGTGATAATACAATGCACCTCCTTACACTCTAATACACCTAGTGTAAAATACAAAGTATAATTTTTGAAAATATGGACACACCAATACCATTTACTACATACCCACTAACTAATTCCTACGTCTACATGCACATTCATTCATTCACCCATAAGGTCATTCGTACATACTGTCACTCATCATTGCAACACTATCATATGCACTCATACACCTGTGCAGACACTCACACACTGCCACTCATCCATGGAGTTACTCACACACCTACTCAGTCCTGTAAAGAATCAATCACACTTTGATTTCTTGATCTATACAGTTAAACACAGAACAGCTTACATTTTCACAGATATACAAACACATACTTACTCACTTTTACAATCAAATCCTTCATCCATACTCTGATACATCCTCTCATTCTTAAATATGCAAAACATATTTAAACTTTACAAAAACACACAGACACTGGATGATGTCATCAGTGATGTCATCAGTGATGTCACTGACCATGTCATGAATGATGTAATATGTGACATCATCAGCATTGGATTGCGGATGCGTGAAATATATAGTTAGTGGACCTAACTATATGTCGAATTTCCTTGGTTTTATATCAATAAAATGTCCAGCTAACTATATAGGAGGAATTTCAATGGTTTTTTATATGTTAATTCCTAACTATATAAGGACTAAAACCTATGGTTTTTTCAGTGAATTTCATTGGTTTTTTAAAGGCTAATTCCTAACTATATATAGTGTATAACCTTTGTTTTTTTCAGTGAATATATATATATATATATATATATATATATATATATTACCTACTGGCTGTCGCCAGTAGGTAGTTATAGTTAGGATTTTTTTCAATGCAAAATCTCAAAATTCTATTGTGAATAACTTTGGGGCCGGTTGACGAATCTGCCTGAAAATGTCTACAAATTTGCCTCGCGGAGGTCTGGTCCTTCCCTGAAAGTTTGGGGGGGATTCATGAAGCGAGGGCCGAGATAAAAGGGGAGTCCCAAAACGTGTTTTCCCCATGTTAATTTCCATAGGGTGGTCGAACTCACTTTTAGCCCGAACGGCTGAATGGATTTCCACCAAACTTGGCAAAATTGTAGGGACTGGTAGCCCGATGTGCCTTTGCTATGTCGCAAGATATGTGCTCCAGTGGTTTTTGAGTAATTTAGGTTCAAAAAAATATATATATCTATGGCAGCGTCCTGGTATGCACGCCGGGGCACGTACGGGATGCGCTACGCGACTTGCGTGCGGAAAGCTGATTGGCTCTCGGGTGTCTGTAAACATTCCAAACAGTCAAGAGTGGCCGCCATCTTGTGTCTCGTTAGGATCGAGACACAAGAGGTGGCAAAAAGAAAGGGGGAATTGACCATAAGGGGGCAGAGTAGACCCCCCCTGACCCCCTAGGTTTGATGTGGGGGCCATAAAAAGGCCCCGCGGGGCCAAACATTTTTTTTTTTTTCTAATTTTCATGGGGGGAGCGCCCGGTAGGCGCACCGGGTTGCGCACCGGGGAGCGTACCATGGGGAAAAAGAATGACAGTTTAAAAAAAAGTATCTGTTTTAAAGAAATGTTCTTTTTGTTTTTTTTTTTATTTTATTCAGGTACCTACATGTAGGTACCAATGCAGAGACTTACATTTAATGTACACTGTCTCCTCTGTAGATATCTTGCATGTTGTTATAGAAGTTATTGTGGTATATGGAATCCATAACATAGTCTGTCAGGAAAGCAGAAACAGATCCTTTAAGCACTCCCCGATAAGTCCTAGGGGATCATGGGTAGTCTATCCTGCTCCCTTATGATGAAAAAGAGATGTAAAATACACATAGGAGATAATATAGTGGGAGAAATGTAGTAACTATGAGTAAAGTTACTATGTATAACAAAAAAGTTGCACAGTATACTATAAGTCTCATTTTATAATATAATCATTTTGGTAATACTTCATGAATTACATATAACAATGAATATTGTCTCAAACAATTTAAAATTATTAAATATAAATGTATTCTTCAGATTCTTTTTCATAATTTAATAAAACTTGTAACATAATATTGTCCGGTAATTCCTCATAATTATAAGTACATGATTCCATTTGTTCCAAACATTCTATTAACTGTTGGTCCAAAGAGTCATCCATGAAATCAACTTTATCTTTTTGCTCTTCTGGATTTTCCAACTTTACTTCGATAGAAGTAACATTTGCTTGTTTTTCTCCTTCCATTTTCTTTCTGAAAATTGCATAAAAATTAACTATATTAGTAGGGTTAGGGTACTGTTGGGTTTAAGTTTAGACAGGTACTTCTGAGTTTTTAACAGTGTAGTAATTTTTGGGCAGTGTATGGTTTCAGGCAGGAAGTAGAACTATTAAGTGCATGTGATGAAGTCTAAGTAAATTCATAATTATACCAGAGAAGCCTAACTCAATCCATAATTATAACAGAGAAGCCTATCTCAATCTATAACTATTACACAGGGATAGTATATATCTATCAGAAAACGTTTTCCCAAATTAACTTAAAGTGTACAACATAGTTCCCCTTTCAAATTAACAACTTACCTTTTTCAAAGTAGTTGAAGTTTTCTGTCAAAATTCAATCAAAATGTACCTCAGGTAGTATTAGTCAAAATGGCTGTATTTCCCTGTCATTTTTCTTATATATTCATGTACTTAACCAATCAAATGTCAGCACATAAAAGTACAAAATGTAAGTAATATTTTAATTGGTTGTAAATTCTAACACTTTCATATGTGTTTTTGTCATGTAATTTACCTCAGGATATTATACAGGGTTACAGCCCAAATGGCTCAATGGAATACCATCAAATGTGGGATAATGGTCGAGACTGGTATGTAGTAGGGTGTATTCTATATTTGGTGAAAGTCTGTCCAGTAGTTTTTATGTAATTTAATTTTCCACATTTCTTGTGGGAGCGCTCACCGGGGCGCGCCCCGGTACGCGCACCGGGAGCACTACGGGAGTCCGCCATTTTGTGTTTCGGTCGAATTGAGACACAAGATGGAGGACAAACAACGTTGGGAATGGGTAGAATGGGGCACGGTAGACACCCCCTGACCCTCTAGGTTTTCTGAGGGGAGTTTAGGAGGCCCATATATGCCCAAAAAACCCTTTTTTTTTACATTTCGTGGGGGGAGCGCCCGGTACGTGCACCGGGGAGCGTACCGTGGCGCGTTCTTTGGTGAAAAATAGTGAAAAAAGTTAGAGAAAGATAATCATTTTGAGTGATCATAGGTAGCGTAGCTCTGAAAAGAGCTTTTGGGTTCTGTGGCTGATTTAGGTACCTACAAGTAGGTTCCAATGCACATTCTTAAATTCAGGAGGAATATTCTATTCCCCTCATCTGAGAAGTGCCCACCATCTCCTCTGTAGATATCTTGCATGTTGTAACGCAAGTTATTGTTATATATTGAACCCATTCCATAGTCTCTCATGTAAGCAGAAACAGATTTATTCACATGTTTTCGTGCTTTCTCAAATTGTGGACAAAATTGGTTAGACCAGTTCCATTTCTGTCTTTGACATATATTGGAATATACCAAGGCAGTTTGTGGAAAAAGTGTCATCAATTGATCAAAGGTTTCGGAAACAACACAATGATTAGACACATGCAGCGCAGGCATCCGATCAACTGTTCTGCTGCAGAGATGAGGGAACTGGCCAGTAACCCTCCCCAATCTACAAGCACCACCTCCAAAAGAAACCAACCCACTCCGTTGGGACCAGAGGCAAGGGAGACGATCCCTTGCATTCAGCCACGGTTTGCGGATATCCGAATAACATGTATTCATTGTGGTAAGACCATCTCCTATGGTGAACTGAGCATAAAGCTCATCGTCCTTGCTGGGGACAACCACAAATGCCCCAAAAACCCTAATTTTTTCTTATTTTCTTTTTTTGCTCCAGTTGAGCCATTTTCAATTCCCTGTTTTTTCGTTTCTCCCCATAAAAATAACAAAAAAAATATAAAATACTTCATAAAAGCCAAAAAAAGTACAAAATGTTCCAAAAACACAAAAAAATATAAAACAGCCAATAGAAGAAAAAAAACAGTTCTTTTTAGAACTACCTCCAATTTATAAAAAAAGGCTAAATTTTTTAAAAACTCTGTCATTCTTCTTTCCTCATGGGCCGCTCCCCGGTCCAGTACCCGGTGTGCGTACCGGGCGCTCCCCCGCGATAATCAAAAAATATATATATATATTTTGCACCGCGGTGCCCTTTTATAGCCCCCACATCAAACCTAGGGGGTCAGGGGGGGTCTACCCTGCCCCCTTATGGTCATTTCCCCCTTTTTATTTCCACCTCTTGTGTCTATCCTACCGAGACACAAGATGGCGGCCGGTCCGGACTGTTTGGAATGTTTACAGACACCCGAGAGCCAATCAGCTTTCCGTGCGCATCTCGCGTGTCGCGCCCGCTGTGCTCCCCGGTGCTCACCGGGAGCGCTCCCGGGTGAAACATAAAAAAAAAATGAATATACTTAAAAAAAAAAGTATTATATTAATATACAATATAGGATTCATTTTTAGAAAAAAAATACCTTTTTTAGCTATAGACATTTGCTAATAATTAACCTTAGAAATTCAATAAAAAACACATAGGTATGAGACCCTATATAAAGTTGAAATTCACTGAAAAAACCATAGGTTTCACACCAGTTATAGTTAGGAATTCGCATTTAAAAAACCTTTGAAATTCACTGAAAAAACCATAGGTTTCACACCAGTTATAGTTAGGAATTAGCATTTAAAAAACCTATTAAATTCACTGAAAAAACCATAGGTTTCACACCAGTTATAGTTAACTGGAAATTTTACTGACATAAAACCTTTGAAATTCCAACGTTATAGTTAGTTGGACTCACTATAACTTGCGCGCCTGCAATGCACTGCTGATGACGTCACATATTACATCACTCATGACATGGTCAGTGACATCACTCATGATATCACTGATGACACCATCCAGTGAATGTGTGTCTTTCTGAAATATCAATATGTTTTATATATGTATTCGATGGACGAATACATGTTTAAATAAGTGTGTAAATGGATGTTTATCTATATTAATGTATATTTTTTTGTATTTTTTGTATTTTTTTTTGCCCTGGAGCGCTCCTGGGGCGCGCCTCGGTGAGCGCCCTGGAAAGCGTAGTCTTTTGAAGCGCCCCAGGGCGCGCTCCGGAGAACGTCCCGTTAGCGCTATTGCCGCGAACGAAAACATCATCGTGACGTATCGCGTAGCCGCGTCCACGTGATACGCACAGCGTAAGCGCACCCGGAAGCACTCGAGCGAATGCGATCGCGCAACGTAAACATCTGACGCGCTTACGCGACGCGACCCGCGTAAGCGCGTCGGGTTATGTGACCTGAAAATAACACTTTTAATTGGTGCAGAACAGTTTTGGTTTCATTTTTATTTATTTATTTTTTTTTTATTTTTTTTTATTGCAGAATTAGAAACAAGACCTCAGAATAGGCCAACCATTACACTTATGGCACCACGAGGGTTGAAGTGACATAGATACAGTACACAGCCATTTAGCCCACATCCCGGAGGCTGGGCGGCGCGCCAAATCTTCTGTTCTCAAGAAGATGCCTCAGTGTTTGCCCTTCCCGGGCATCTGGTCAGCTGCACCATGTAGTATCCTCTTTCACCCCCCTAAAACCCACCCTCCTTGCACCAACAAGACAGAGATTTCACACTGGGACACCGTCAACAGGTCTTATCCACACCAATTCAGTCCCACCCATACCATTCCAGAGACCAACTCCTGTATCCCCCTAGTAGTGCTTCCGTGGTGCCTGCCAGCTTCCATCGGGAGTCCCTCTCTCCGTGGACCAGCCCCATGTCCTCGCTGCCGGTTCTCTTAAACTATGTCGGGGTGCTTAACTACCTTTCTCGAAATGCCCCCCCCCCCTCCACCCCCCCTCAACTGCTGCTGATGCGGGCACCCATAATCCGTACTAACGCTGGAGCACGCCACCTATCAGGAGCTACAAGCAATCACTTAACCTGCATGGAGCCCTATGCTATCACTGCTCTTCCTCTTCATCTTCCGTCATGTGATCACGCAGTGCTTGGACCACCATCTCCCAGGCTCTCGCCATTTCCAAGCATGTCTCATTGCCAGTCCTAGTAGCTTGTCACATTCTGATAATACTTTCACAGCCTGACCACTTCAACAGCTCATTCATCCATCTCCTTACTGATGGGCCTTCTCTGGACTTCCAGTGCCAAGTTATCTCTCTCTGAGCCAACATGAGTCCCAGGTCAAAAAATTTACTCGTGATTTTCGTCCTCTTAGTATGAGGGAACCAGAGCAGCAGACATGCCGCCATGTCAAAGTCCACTTCCCTGTCTGTTACTGCATTCAGGAGTTCCCCCACTTCCGGCCAGTACGCCCCTAGTTTCGGGCATTCCCATAGCAGGTGATCCAGATCAACCTCGGGCGCCAAGCATCTCGGGCACATTGCGTCGAGCACCTGGAAATACAGTTTTATCCACTCCGGGGTCAGGTACGCCCTAAGTACAATGAAAAAATGTACCTGCTGAAATCGTGCGTTCCTCGTCCCCTTCCACGTCCGTCGCAGCACATGGCTCCAGACAGTGTCCGGTATGGGATTGCCTATGCTGTCCTCCCATCGCGACTTCAGTGCCAGCAGTGGCACCAGTCCCTCATTCAGCATTCTAGTGTGGAGGCAAGTCACTGCTTTGACAGTGCCCGCGGCCATCACCACATATTGGCATGCCATGGTCACCTCCGGCTCTGCCAGCCCTCCCCTCCAATGTCTCTGCATCGCCGCCACCACTGCCACGTGCAGTAGAAAAGTTCAGTCCGGTAAGCCAAATTGCTCCTGTAGCGTCTGATAGGGGACCAACGTCCCATCGATGTACAGATCCCCCTCCACCTGCAAGCCAAACTCCTCCCATTCCAATAGCTGGGACCAATCGCCCCCATGTGGCAGGGCGGTCAGCATTCCCAACGGTATCTCCGGTGCATACGGCCGGTCTCTTTTCGCTCTTTTTAAACAACTATGCCAACATAATTTAAGCGTCTTTTCCTCTATCGTAAGATCCCTCACATCCAGTTTCTGTTGCATGACTATATACGACAAGACACACCTCTGGATGCCAATCCCACGTTCGCGTTCAGGACCCCTGAATTCTCTAGCAATATTTTGTGTTAATATCTGGAGTTGTGCCGCCAGGTAGTGATGTAAATAATTAATTTACTCTCTTAATTTCTATGCAGATAAGTACTTAATCAATAATAACTCAATCGAAATGAAGGAAAACAGAGTCCGTGGTGTAAGAGTTTCTAAGGGTTTTATTCCTCATAAAGGAATCAGGATATCATGTTCTGACCACCACACAGGATGTCAGAAGGGATAGATGAGCGCGCCGTCGTTTATTGACAATACATAGCTTATATACTTGATTTACATCATAATGTTCAATGTAAGAGGCGTAACAGCTGAGAGAAGACAAGATAACAGTATACACGTGGTGCTAGTACATCATCAAGAGGCGTAAACTAGGCGTGAACTAGGGTGTGTGCTAGAAACGTCACTGATAGGTGACGCAAGTGGGTGGCACCAAGGGGTGGTGCTAACAGAATGTTGCAATGTCAGCAGAAATCGGAAGCTTGGATGCGCGCGCAGCTGCATGACGTGTGATAGACGGGGTGCAGGGGACTTGACATTTACACTGGCGGAAAGAGACAGAAGTCTGGCATGTCAGATCAACTTGTGCTTCTATCATATCTGATATCTGATGTTTAGGAACTAAGCTATCTGGGCAGAAAGGTCTCTAGAGCAGAAGCTATTCTATACTTGCTGTGAGTGCGTGTATAAGCGCCTGAGTGTCTGTATGAGAAGCGTGGGGGCATGGGGCCTTCCATGGAAGCATGGCAACAGAGGCTATGAATTACTTGCATAAAGACAGGTCGGCCCTTTAGCCCTGTAGCTGAGGAAGGATGTTTACTGAAGCTAGCAGGCTGGAATGTATCTTCGGGGAGGAAAACAGATAACTCGAAGATTATAGTCAATCTTGGCAGGCAGCAGGCTGAGCTGAGCACGGAGGGCCGCGCTAGAAGTAAGTCAGAGTTCACGGGTACGGGGGCTGCTTGGGCAGAGGCCCTCGCAGTCAGAAGCCAGAAAAGAGGCTCGGTGGCAGAGATTCAGGGCCTACTTTCAGCCAGGCTGAAAAACGTAGGAGTACACTTCAAAAAGACGTTGGCATAGCATACTTAGGAACGGACCATCAAACCCATTCATGGTGGGTCTGAAAGAGGACAAGTTAACGTTGGACGCAAATGTATTTGCGTCTTCATAGCTGGTACAGGAGGGAAGTTACATGCACTTTTAACTCGTACATGGAGTCGGTGGGGTACTCGCTAGGGAACACAACATGACCATAAAATTTATATTACCTCAGTAGTATAGTTCAAAGTCGGGGACGGCCATCCCCCCTTCAGACTTGGGTCTAGTCAACAGTTTTGGTTTCATAATGATGAAATCCCTAGTCTTGTGACCTTAAAATAACACTTCTCATTGGTTCAGGACATTTTTTTTTCCAAATGATGAAAGACCCCACCTTTTTTCCTTATTCTGACTTTGTCCTTTGACTGAGGAAGACCTGTTTTGAAATCTTTGAGGTATATTTTGTACTTTGAAATGGCTACAGTAGCAGCATCAGCTGGAGCATCTCCACCACCACCACCAAGAGGACCACCACAACATCACATTGGTGGTCAAGAAGAAGAGGAGGGGGAGGAAGAGGAGGAGGGGACGAGGAGGAGGTGGCTGGAAGAACACAATACCCCATACCAACCCAAGCCACACATTGTATGGGAGTTTTTTTCCATCCCTGAGGGAAAAAAGAAAGTGAATGCGGCAAAGGTGACTTGCCTTATCTGTGACATGGAACTCTCAAGGGGTAACCCAAATAAAAAATATTCATTTGGGAACAATACCATGATAAGGCACATGCAGCGCAAGCATCCTAACAACTATGCTGCCGCAGAGATGAGAGAACTGGCCAGCAACCCTCCCCAATCTACACTCAGCACCTCCAAACGAAAACAACCCACTCCATCGGGACCAGAGACAAGGGAGACAATCCCTTGCATACAGCCACGGTTTGGAGAATTCAGGGTCACCTGTATTTTTTGTGGGAAGACCATCTCCTATGGTGAACAGAGCCTAAAGCTGATCCTCCTTGCTGGTGACAACCACAATTGCCCCAAAAAACCCTAATTTTTTCCTGATTTTTTTTAATCCTGTTGAGCCATTTTGAATTCCCTGTTTTTTGTTTCTACCCATAAAAAACCAAAAAAAATACAAAATAGTTCATAAAAGCCAAAAAAAGTACAAAATGTTCAAAAAACATTACAAAAATATAAAACAACAAAAAGAAGAAAAAAACAGCTCTTTTTAGAACTACCTCCAATTTCTAAAAAAAGGCTACATTTTTTTAAAAACTCTATCATTCATTTTTCCCCATGGGACGCTCCCCGGTGCGCGTACCGGGTGCTCCCCCCACGGCAATCAAAAAAAAAATGTGTTATCACCTGTGGGGCCCTTTTATAGCCCCCACATCAAACCTAGGGGGTCAAGGGGGGGTCTACTCTGCCCCCTTATTGTCATTTCCCCCTTTGTTTTTCCCACTTCTTGTGTCTCGATCCTACAGAGACACAAGATGGCGGCCGTTCCAGACTGTTTCGAATGTTTACAGACACCCGAGAGCCAATCAGCTTTCCGTGCGCACCTCACGTGGCGCACCCAGGGCGCTCCCCGGTGCGCGTACCGGGGCGCTGCCATAGATATATATATATTTTTGAACCTAAATTACTCAAAAACCACTAGAGCACATATCTTGAGACATAGCAAAGGCACATCGGGCTACCAGTCCCTACAATTTTGCCGAGTTTGGTGGAAATCCATTCAGCTGTTCGGGCTAAAAGTGAGTTTGACCGCCCTATGGAAATTAACATGGGGAAAACACGTTTTGGGACCCCCCTTTTATCTCGGCCCTTGCTTGATGAATCCCTCCCAAACTTTTCAGGAAGGACCGGAGCCCCGCGAGGCAAATTTGAGGAAATTTTCAGGCAGATTCGTCAACCGGCGCCAAAGTTATTCACAATAGAATTTTGAGATTTTGCATTGAAAAAAATCCTAACTATAACTACCTACTGGCGACCGCCAGTAGGTTATGTATATATATATATATATATATATATATCTATATATATATATATATATATATATATGTATTACCTACTGGCTTTCGCCAGTAGGTATATATAGTTAGGATTTTTTCTCTATGGGACTTTTGAAAATTCTATGTCTAATAACTTTGACGTTTGTGGACGGACTCGGCTGAAATGTTCAGGAAAATGGCACATTTTGTTTCTAAATAGCCCCTAAAAATCTGGGGGGGTTTCGTCAAGGGGGGGCCGAGAAAAAAGTGGGGTCCCAAAACGCGTTTTTAACATTGAGTTTTCCATAGGGCGTTTGGCCTCACTTTTAGCTCGAACAGCTGAATGGATTTGCACAAAACTTGGCAAAATTGTAGGGACTGTTAGCCCGATGTGCCTTTGCTGGGTCTCAATATATGTGCTCCAGTGAATTTTGAGAAATTAACGTTTTAAAAAACAGATATATCTGTGACAGCGTCCCGGGTAGCGATCCGGTTCGCTTACTGTTCGCGTTACGGAACTTTGCGAAGCGAAACTGATTGGCTCTCCGGTGTCTGTCAACATTCTAAACAGTCCGGAACGGCCGCCATCTTGTCTCTCGGTAGGATCGAGAGACAAGAGGAGGAGAAAAACGAAGGGGGAATTTAATGAAAGGGGGCAAGGTAGACCCTTCTTGACCCCCTAGGAATGATGTTGGAGTTATTAAAGGGACCCGTGGGGCAAATAAAAAAAAATTGATTTTACGCGGTAGATGCGCTTTCCGGTTCGCGAACCGGTAGCGAAACGGGAATTCGCCATTTTGTGTTTCGGTTTAAATAAATTACAAGATGGAGGAAAAATAATGTGAGAAATGGGTATAAGGGGGTACGGGAGACGTATCCTGACCCCCTATGTTTTCTGAGGGTGGCTGAGGATGCTCATATATGTTGATACATGTCTTCCAGCAGCTGCGCATGAGCGTTTTTTTTTTTTTTTTGCTGAGTTACGTCTGTTAACGTTTGATTCGAAGGAAATCAGGAAGTGTTGACCGCCATTTTCACACTGCGAGTAAATATATTGTTAAAAATAATTGTTATAAATTAATCCGTATTGAAAAACATTGTCTGCGTCATCTTGCTTTTTTCCAATGGCACACTTTTGTTGTGCACGGCAGCCATTTTAGATGCCTTGACCAGACCCACTCTCTGCACGCCGCCGATCGTGACGTCTGTTAACGTTCGATTTGAAGGAAATCAGGAAGTGTTGACCGCCATTTTGACACTGCGAGTAAATATATTGTTAAAGATAATTGTTATAAAATAATTCGTATTGATAAACATTGTCTGCGCCATCTTGCTTTTTTTCCAATGCCACACTTTTGTCGTGCACGGCAGCGATTTTAGATGCCTTGACCAGACCCACTCTCTGCACGCTGCCGATCCTCAGCATGGCTCCCCACCCTCGCAAGCATCTCCCCCACGCACTGGTCACCCCCGTTCTCTGTCTTATGCATGGGCCATAAACCTCCCCCATCTGCGCTGCTCTTCCCTGAGAATCACACCCTGTGCCCGCCCGACACCTCCCTTTCACCCTATTCACTACCGCACCCTTTGACATTCCTCTTCCTTTGTGTCTGATTGTTCAGGCCGGTCCCAGGCTATCACCTAGCCCTGCGGATGTAGTTTATGGCCTCAACTGTAAAGAATCACCCCTCTTCAGAGGAGTTATAGTAGATCAAGGCCCCCACCCGAATGAGATCCGTCACACCACACGCGTTCCTACTATCTGATAACGATCCTGTATTGTGATTGGGGAGGGGATTCTCACTGTGAGGGTGTGTGGGACCGAGCATGAAGTGGAAGATTCCAGGGATGCCTTTTTGTACATCAAAGTCTTCACAATTATGTGTCACAATAAAAATATATAGCACTCTAACAAAGTAGTAGGATTATAACACTTTAATAATTTATAAATATATACAACGCACCAAAAACAGTAAACACATTAAAACATTTTTTTAAACAGAAGCAACAATGGTCAGTAGCGGTCTGTTGTGCAAATAGTCCGAAGGCAGCACAAGGCGCTGAGATCTGGACGGCACCCAGGTGATGTCCTTTACTTGCTGCACTGTTTTTGGCATCCTACAATGCTGCTCCGAAAAATGGCATGGGGCACCCCGGGGGGGAGGGGAGGCGGCGTGAACGGGCCTCCCCAGGTGGAGGCTCGTCTGCTGTAGTGGGGCGCCCCTTTAGCATTTCACTTGCCATTCTGCGGTTTTCCGCCCGCTTTTGCTGCACTGTGCCTCGTCAGTAGCGGTCTGTTGTGCGAATAGTCCGAAGGCAGCTCAACGTGCTGAGATCTGGACGGCACCCAGGTGATGTCCTTTACTTGCCGCACTGGTCTTGGCATCCTACAATGCTGCGCCGAAAAACGACGTGAGGCGCCCCGGGGGGGAGGCGGCGTAAACGGGCCTCCCCAGGTGGAGGCTTGTCTGCTGTAGTGGGGCACCCCTTTACCGTTTCAGTTGCCATTCAGCGGTTTTCCGCCCGCTTTTGCTGCACTGTGCCTCATCCGCCATTCAGCTGTTTACCGCCCGCTCTTGCGGCTACAGTGTCTCGCTCACCATCTAGTTGAATTGCGCCCACTCTTGCGGTGCAGCGATAGGCGGCTGCCACAGGACTCTAAAAATGGCGGCTGGCTCTTCGGATTTGGGCCTGGTCCACTAAAATGGCCCTGGGACACCTTGGAACTCGGACGCTTGTCTGCTAGGGCTTGGGCCCCATTCTCGAAAGCGTCCCCTCAGCCTTGAAGATTCTACAAAAGTCTTGGGGGCCCCCGACTCCCGCAGGCTTCCGGTGGGGAGCGGCTGCCATGATTGCTTGCGGAATGGCCACGACGGAGCTACGAGATGGTGGTGCTCTCATGCTGACGCCAGCTTCAGTCTGAAACATCCAGAAACACTGTAGACTATCAATTCGATGAGTTCCGGTGGAGCCCCAATGTGACCCGGTAGGGAAGAACTTGCCCTCCCCTTTTTTGAGTGATGGTTCTTGTTGCCTGTCCCCTCTGTTGTCATCTAACAGAACCTTTTTTTGGATTGCTGAGAGAGAAAAAAAAAGGTGGGGCTTTCATCGTTTGGGAAAAAAAAATGTTTTAATCCAATGAAAAGTGTTATTTTTAGGTCATATGATCAAGCCTTCCATCATTAGGAAACCAAAAGTAAAATGAACCAATGAAAAGTTTTATAAACAAGTCACATGACCTGTTATGCAGCTTTGGGCTATAAAAAGCGTACAAAATCCGTTGGCCCATGAGGCGGCGTCAGTAGCGGACCGATGTGCGAATAGGCCGAAGGCAGCACAACGCGCCGAGATCCGGATGGCACCGAGGTGGTGTCCAGCAAGTTGCACTGGTGTGGCCATCCTACAATGCTGCGCCGAAAGACGGCGTGAGGTGCCCGGGGGGAGGCGGCGCGAACGGCCCTCTTCCGCCTCCCCAGGTGGAGGCACCTCATCTGCAGTGCGGCGCCCCTTAGCGTTTCGCATGCCGTCCAGCAGAGTTGCGCCTGCACTTGCTGCTACAGTAGGCCGAAGGCAGCACAACGCGCTGAGATCCGGATGGCACCGAGGTGGTGTCCAGCAAGTTGCCGCACTGGTATGGCCATCCTACAATGCTGCGCCAAAAGACGCCGTGTCCAGCTGAGTTGCGGTTACTTTTGCTGCTACAGTACGCCGAAG
Source organism: Lissotriton vulgaris (assembly GCF_964263255.1). Taxonomy (NCBI): domain Eukaryota; kingdom Metazoa; phylum Chordata; class Amphibia; order Caudata; family Salamandridae; genus Lissotriton; species Lissotriton vulgaris. Next base: position 1,119,008,742 of record NC_141698.1, read on the forward strand.
GCAGCACAATGCGCCGAGATCCGGATGGCACCAAGGTGGTTTCCAGCAAGTTTCACTGGTGTGGCCATCCTACAATGCTGCGCCAAAAGACGGCGTGGGGTGCCCGGGGGGGGAGGGAGAGGCGGCGTAAACGGACCTCTTCCGCCTCCCCAGGTTAAGGCACCTCATCTGCAGTGGGGCGCCTCTTAGCGTTTCACTTGTCTTCCAGCAGAGTTCTGCCCGCTCTTGCGGCACAGTGCCTCACCCTCCATCCAGCTGAGTTCCGCCCGCTCTTGCAGTACAGCGTCTCGCCCGCCATCCAGCTGAGTTCCGCCCGCTCTTGCGGTACAGTGACTCACCCGCCATCCAGCTGAGTTTCTCCCGCTCTTGCGGTACAGTGACTCGAACGCGCCGAGATCCGGATGGCACCGAGGTGGTGTCCAGCAAGTTTCACTGGTGTGGCCATCCTACAATGCTGCGCCGAAAGACGGCGTGGGGTGCCCGGGAGGGGGGGGAGAGGCAGCGCAAACGGGCCTTTCCCTTCTCCCCAGGTAGAGGCACCTCATCTGCAGTGGGGCACCTCTTAGCGTTTGACTCGCCTTCCAGCTGAGTTCCGCCCGCTTTTGCGGTACAGTGACTCACCCGCCATCTAGCTGAATTGCGGCTACTCTTGTGGTGCAGCGATAGCCGGCTGCAACAGGACTCTCAAAATGGTGGCCAGCTCTTTGGATTTGGGCCTGGTCCACTAAAATGGCTTTGGGACACCTTGGAACTCGGACGCTTGCCTGCTAAAGCATGGGCCCCATTCACAAAAGCGTCCCCTCTTTTGACTGATTGTTCTTGTTGCCTATTTCTTCTGTTGTCATTTAACGGAACCTTTTTGGACTGCCGAAAAGGGTTCTGGTCCGACCGCTGGTTGGTGGAGACATTTTGACTATATCCTGGACCTGCCCTGCCTCGCCCAAAATGGCGCCGGTATAAATGGGACTCGTAACTCCTTGTTGTGTACTGGTTGCCCAACCTTGATATCACGAGATACGTATGCAGTTTTGAAGCACATGGCGGGCGGGGACGAGAATTGATTGAACATTTGGACATCCCTATTGATATTAAGTTCTGATGTGTTATTGATTACTGTACTATTGAAAGTTCGAATTAACGTCACCCATGGTACTTGCCCGCAAATGTATATCTAGATAATTTTATTGTAACTGGCCCTGTCGTACTTTAATTATAAAATGTACGTCCACCGATTCCGCAAATGTTAGACACCTTAGTTCTTGCAACCTAATGGGTCGCCCGTTACGTTGTTCTACAGTGTAAATGTCCCCTCATCATATACGATTCCAGTTTGCTCCGTGGCCGGCCCACGTGGTTATAGGCCCGTATTTGTATACTGACATTTTCACAATAAAGGTTTTTAAAACAAAACATGGTAGTAGTACTTACTTTGGTAAAGTTTTGAATAATAGCCACTGTTTTCGAATCAGTAAAAGGCAAGTGAAATAAAGCAATCCAGTTACATGACGGTTAAAAGGTATAATACGCAGGAACGCAGTAAAGATAAATGGTCAAGGGCTGTTGTGTTTTCTACTCCTGCAACATAAAGTGATCGATAAGAATCTGATATTCAGGCCTATCAGCGACTAAGACAGCAGGCCGAGCCTCTTTTGCTCAATGGCTCCCTCATGGGACGAAGAAACGCCCTTTTTCTCGAAAAAGGAATATTTTACTTGCAGGACAGTTGTACATTTTCCGGGAAAATACATTAGCCTGGAACATTGTTAGTGATAAACCTTTGCTTTACAAGTCAGAGTGAGAAAAAAAAAGGTGGGGCTTTCATCATTTGGGAAAAAAAATGTTCGAAAGCAATGAAAAGCATTATTTTTAGGTCATATGACCAAGCCTTTCATCATTAGAATAACAAAAGTAAAATGAACCAATGAAAAGTTTTATTAACAATTCACATGACCTCTTATGCTAATGTTACGCGCTGCGCGCCGCGCTCTGGATCGCTTCCGGGAAGCTGCGCCTCGCGCACCGGAGCACTTCCGGGTGCGCTAACGCGGCACTTCATATGACGCATTACGCGACAACGCAGGTCCAGAATATAGTCAAAATGTCTCCACCAACCAGCGGTCGGAACACAACCCCTTTCAGTAGTCCAAAAAGTTCTGTTAAATGACAACAGAAGGGACAGGCAACAAGAACCTTCAGTCAAAGAGGGGAGGGCAAGTTCTTCTCTACCGGTTCACGTTGGGGCTCCGCCGGAACTGATCGAATTTGGGCGGGGTGGGTGGCGGAGCCGAGCTGTCTTGCAGCCATCATGGTGTCGAGCTCAGTTCATCTCACTAGTTTCGTATTTCTCATGAGGGGTTGTTCCTAATGTTTCTATTTTAGCGAGGTCAAAAAGAGATCTCAGTAGTGGCATACTGATTTTGCTCGTTTCCTTTTGTTTTTTTAAAGATTTTTCACTATCTGCAAAGACTAAACAGAGTATTGCGACTCTGTGCTTGTTTGTAAATAGAGAATGAACCAAAGAGAACCAATTCTAAAACAGTAAATGCTTGGATAACAATCAATCAAATGGAGAGAGAAGCAGGCACGGCGGATTACAACGGGGGCAAAGGCCTGCGTTACCTACCCTTCACTATCTGCAAAGAGAGAATACTCCTAAAAGAAAAAAAAGGGGGGGCAGCGTTCAAAGCACATCGGCGTGCATAGACACGAAAATGTTTTTACCTACCACGTACTTGACATTTTAAAGCTTTTCATATTTGCTATTAAAAAAACATTGAAATTCACTGAAAAAACCATAGGTTATAGACCATATATAGTTAGGAATTAGCATTTACAAAACCTTATTTTACTCACACAAAACCATTGAAATTTCATATATAGTTAGTTCCACTAACTATATATCGTGCACCTGCAATCCACTGCTGATCATGTCACATATTACATCATTCATGACATGGTCAGTGACATCACAAATGACATCACTGTATTTTTTTATAGGGTTTCCCCTTGAAAGAACAGTACCACAAAGGGTACACGTTACTTTGTAGGCATTTACCTTTTTTAGTCCCTCAGGAAAAGTAAAAAACTTCCAAATAAAAGAAGATTTCCCCTTCTTGGCTCGCTGGCGATATTCTATGTGGGAGACAGAAGAAGAATATGTTGTTTCCTGTCTTTCTGCCATTCTGTTGTTTTTTCTGCTTCCAGCTCCAAAAAGGGTCCTTCTTCCAGGAGAATAAAGCAAATAGTGAAGGAAATGGGTGGAGTTTTTAAAGATTCTAGATCTGAAACTACTATGAACCAATGAAAAGTATTCTTTTAGAATCACATGACTTGACGTGCGCGCACCTCGCAAATTTTTTTTTAAAAACCAAACATTTTTTTGCCCGTCGGAGTTTTTTAGGGACCTCCTGAGAAGCTCTAGGGGGTCAGGGAGTGTATACATTACCTCCTTTTCACGTTTTGAAACTTTTATGTAAATCGGGTAAAACGCCATTTTAAAGCAACGTGCGCGACTGGGTGCGCGCATCTAGCAATTTTTTCCCCCAAAAAAAGGGTTTTTTGCCTGTCGGGATTCTTCTGTGACCCCCTGAGAAGCTCTAGGGGGTCAGGGAGTGTCTACCTTGCCTCCTTTTCACGTTTTGTAACTTTTATGAAAATCGGGTAGAACGACATTTTAATGCGACGTGCACGACCAGGTGCGCGCACGTGGTGCGCGCACCCGAGCGCGCACGTCAAGTCATGTGACTCGAAAACAACACTTTATTATTGTTTAAAAGTAGTTTCTGTTCTAGAATCTTCATAAACCCCACCCACTTCCCTCACTATCTGTTTCACTCTCATGGGAGAAGGAGCCTTTGCAACTTTCCTGAGAATTTTCTGAAATGGCTGCAAGACAGGATTCATCTTCTGATTCTGGGGAAGAACATCGGCTACCTCAAAGAAAAGGGAAGGAATCTTTCATATGGAAATTTTTTACTTTTCCTGAAGGGCTAAAAAAAGTGAATGCCCCGAAAGTCATATGCACTATATGTGGCACTGTTCTCTCAAGAGGAAACCCTTCAAAAAAGTACTCCTTTTCAATACATACAATGATAAGGCATGTTAGACAAGTGCACCCTGTGCAATTTGCACAGGCATCAACAAGCGCTCTGGCCACACAAATACCACCAGCTGTGGCCAGCACATCATCTGGAGGACCACCTGCATCTCCATCCACTGCAGAGATGGACTTAAGACCATTCTTGACAAAAGTCCACATGAGATGCAACAAATTCTTTGAAATTATTGTGAGCCTCACTCTGATCGAGCGGAGAATTAATGAACACCAATGTTCCCAGAGAAGATGATTTTTTTCAAAGTTTGGATTTATTTTGTTCCTGTTGAACAGATTTGCAGTTGAAGAATCCTGTTCCTGTTTGAAAATAAAATATATAAAACTTTCAAAAAAGAAAAAAATATATAAAACAACAAAACAAAAAAAAGTTATTTTCAGAACTAACTCACTTCTCCAAAAAGAGCTGTATTTCTAACACAATGTGTCATTATTTTTTGAATGAATGTATAGTGAATAAATGAATGACTGAAATGACTGACTGTAGGGGAGGAAGAGACTGAGGGAATGAGTGAAGAATGGAGAGTATGGTGAGTAAGGAAAGGTGACTCAAAGAGTGACTAAAAAAAGGGTAGGGGAGTGAGTTAAGGGGAGTTAAAAATTAAGGGAAGGGCACTAAGAAAAAGAGAGTAAGGGAGGGGTAGTGAAAGAAGGAGAGCGGGGGCGGAGACAGGGAAGGAGTGTAAGGGACGGAGAGAGGGAAATAGAGTAGGGTAAGGGGAGTGAAGGTATGAAATGTAGAGTAATGGTGAGGGAAAGGATATGAGGATGATAAAAGGGAGGTAAATGAAAGTGAGAAGTGGGGAGTGAGGGAGACAGAAATTGAGTGAGGGAATGGAGGTACTTTGGAAAGCATAGTGAGGGAATGTGACTGAGGATTAAAATAAGTGAAGGAAAGTGAGGGAGAGTGAGGTAAAGAGAGCAGAAAAGACAACAGGGGTGACATAGAGACAGGAGGAAAGGTAGTAGGGGAAGGGGAATGACGGTGAATAAAGGGCAGTGACAGTTACAGAAAGGGTATGAAGGTGAGGGAAGGAGAATAAGGGAGAAAGAGAAGGGGAGCAAGTGAGTGAGAGGGAGTGAGGCGGTTAGACTGAGTGACACAGATGAAGAGAGGGAGAGTTAAATGGAGTGAAGGGGAGTAGAGGACTAAACGAATGGGATTTAGCAAAAATGAATGAGGAAAATGAAGTAAGGGAAGAGAAATGACAGATGGAGTGAGGGAAAGAGAGTAAGGGGGAGTGTGAGAATTGATGCAGGTGAAAGATAATAGGAGTGATGAACAGAGATACGAATGGGTGAGAGTTAGTGAAGAGCAGTGACAGAGTGAGGAAAAGAAGCATATTAAGAGACAGGAAACAGTAGTGAGTAAGAGAGAAGTATTTATAGAATAAGAGAGGAAAGAAGACTGGTGGACAAAGAGGCAGACAGTAAGAGACACAAACAAAGAGAGAGTGAAGAAGTGTGAAGGAGTAAATCAGTTATACTGACTCAGACAGAGAAAGAGACTTAGAGACGGTTGAAGGAAAGGAGAATTAGGGAGATAATAAAGGAAGGGGAGTGTAGAAAAGGAAAAGAAAGAGTAAGAGAAGAAGAGTGATTTAAGGTCAGTGAGAGATGATGTAATAGAAAGACAGTAAGGGGGAGTGAAAACAGATTGAGCAATACAGCAACACAGGGTAGTGATTGAGGAAGATAGGAAAGAGAAGTGAGATACAGGCAGTGGAAAGAGAGAGTTACACAAGGTCAGTTATGGTGAGCGAAGAGTATTTTTGATGGGAAAAGGAGTGTAGAAGTGAATGAAGGGCAGTAATCAAAACTAGAAAAGGTGAGTAACATGAGTAAAGGAAGGTTACTAATAGAGAGATTAAAGAATGGGAAAGACACAAAGAAAAGTAAGTGAGTGATGAAAAAGTATTTTTTGTTTGTCAAACTTACCTTAAAAATGATAACAACTTTATAGTATATATTTAAAAAAATAGACTATCTGTGGAAGAAAAGAAAAAATTTAGTTATAATATATATTTCATAATAGAAAAAAAACGAGAAGTCAAGGAAACTGAAACGGAATGTGAGGAAGGGTGAGGGGGGAGAAATAGAGAGAGAAAGTGACAAAGAAAGAGAGGGAGAGCAAGTGACTTACAGGAAATGAAGTGATTAGACTAAGTGAGACAAAGGGAGAGAGAGAGAGAGAAATGAAGAGAAAGAAGTGAGAGAATTAAACGAAAGGGAGTTAGCATGACTGAGTGAAGGAGAAGAAGGGACTGAGGGAATGAGTGTGGAAAGGAGAGTATGGTGAGTGAGTAAAGGGGAGTATGATGAGTGAGGAAAGGTGAGACACACAGTGACTAAAAGAAAAGGACTAAGGGTAGGGGAGTGAGTTACGAGTAGTGAAAAAATAAGGGAAAGAGAGTAAGGGAGGGTGAGTGAGAGAAGGGTAGCGGGGCAGAGACAGGGAAGGAGTGTAAGGTACGGAGAGAGGGAAGGAGGGTAAGGGGAGTGAATATTAAGAGAAGTGGAGTGATGGTGAGGGAAGGGGTATGAGGATGATAACATGGTGGTAAGTGAAATAGAGAAGTGGTGAGTGTGTGAGAGTAAAATTGAGTTATTGTGACTAAAATTGTGGAAGAGATTTAGAGATGGATGAAGCAAAAGATAGTGAGAAAGGGAATTAAGGAAGGGTAGTGAACAAAATTGAGTGAACGGTTATCGATTACCTCATTGCCTCCTCCAGTATTATGGCTTTGTGTTCCTCACCTGTAATAGTCGACCCAGCCCTTAGTGACCACAACTGTTTAACAATGTATCTCTCTTTGTGGGGGGATAAGGTAAAGGCGTTGCATGGTGTAGTGACAGATGTAGTTCCACATAGATCCAATGGCCCTAGAATTAAATGGGGTAGGCAAAATGAGGAACGTTTACTATGTACCATAGTGTCAGCCTGTATAGATGAGGTGGAATGCTGTCTTGAACCCGAAAAGGATAATGCCGATATTTTAGCTAGTTTTGATATTATTAATAAAAACATTGCACAAATCTTAACTGGTATAAAACCGAAAGGCCCTAGGAACATTGGGGGATGGTTTAACAGGGAATGTACAAAATCCTTACAAAGACTTAAAGCCGCTCTTAAGTGTAAACCCAGGGATAAGGAAGCAGTTAGGGCCCTGAGAAGGGAATACTCAATTCATCTGAAGGACAGTAAACAGGAACTAAGGGAAGAGGCCTGGAACAACCTGACCAAGGCAGTAGATCTTAAGGATGCCAAGCTTTTTTGGTCCACTGTCAACAGTCCCTTTCTTCAAAATGAAGAAGCCTCGGTAATGTCTGCTCAGGTGACTGAGGAACAATAGGTGGCTCATTTTTCTAATATTTTTAACCCTGAAGGACTAGTTGTAGGGGGTGATAGAGAGACTGTAGCTACTACCCCCCTACCTCTTAATATCACAGTCTCCGAGGTGGATGCTGCCATCCGGGTCAGGAAGGGGGGAAAGGCACCGGGCCCTGATGGGGTACCTGTTGATCTTTATAAAGCCGAGGTTTCCATCTGGAGCCCATTGTTAACCAAGGTTTTTAATGCAGCTGCAATGACTGCGGCCCCACAGACCTGGGGGGAATCAATCATTATTCCGGTTTACAAAAAAGGGGCGAGGGGTTAGGCAATAAACTATCGCCCGATTTCGCTCCTCACTGCTTCCCTAAAAATTATGAGTAGGGTATTACTGAGTCGTCTGGAGGAATGGGTTGAAGGTAAAGGGGTCCTTGCGGACTCCCAGTTTGGATTCCGTAAGGGGTTAGGCACTATAGAACAGTGCATAAATTTGGACCTCATTATAGGCAAATATACACGGGGTAAACAAGGCTCGTTGTTTCTTTGCTTTGCTGACTTGACCAGCGCCTTCGACCTGGTTGACCATGGCCTTCTGTGGTCAACCTTATTGGATATGGGCGCTCCACAGGATAATATTTATTTCTTGGCCCAACTATACAGGAATTTGACGGCTAAGATACGTTACGGGCAATCGGGGAGTGTACACCTAGTATTAAGGTAGGCTCTGGAATTAGGCAGGGATGTGTCCTTGCACCTCTTCTTTTCTCCCTTTTTATTAATGCAATTGAGTCGGAACTACGGACCGTCAATGCAGATGCACCGACCGCTGACGGCCTTTCCATCCCAATATTGCATTATGCGGATGACGCGGTTATGCTCTCACAAACTCCTCTTGGGCTGCAAAAACTTATGAATAAATTTGCAGATTTTATTAATGGGAGAAAATTAAAAATCAATAATTCAAAAACTTTTATAATGCCCTGCGGGAAGAAAATCAAAAACTTAAGGCCCTTTACAGTTATGGACCAAACTATACAAGTGGTTGACAAATTCTGTTATTTGGGTATCACTTTTAACAGTGGGGGGATGTGGGCGCCAGAAATGATTAATGTAAGAGCTAATATGGCCAAGTGTTCTTTTGGCATATTTAAGTTTGCATCCAAGTTAGGCTCTAGACGGATACCTGACATGCTGTACCTATACCGCCATAAATGTGTTGCTCTGGCCCTTTATGGCTCAGGTGTGTGGGGCCATTGTAATAACAATATGCTCCAGGTGGAGGAAAACAAATTTGTCAAAAAACTCTTGTGTTTACCATCTTCTGCTTCAACAAAATTGATCCATCATGAGGTTGGCCTGGAACATCTATCTGACTTGATCAGATTAAGACCCCTGTTAGTATGGAGATCTATATGGATTAAGGAACAGACGGGTTTCACAAGAAAGATTATTTTAGACTGTGTCCACATGGATAAATGTTCCCGTATCCCCTGGCTTAACTATATTATTCGAGCATTTAAAGATGTTTTTAATCTTACTGTGCGTGATAACCCTTTTTGTGCTTTAGATATCCCGAAGACTGAGCTCAAACATGAATTTGTGAGGGTTAGTATGGTGAAGCGTAATGTAGCTACTGCTCAGTTCTCCACACATGTTTTTTACGACAGATACAAAAAGGTAGAAATGGGATTCTCAGGATACCTTAAAATGGTTACTATCTGATCCCACCAATATGTATTGACAAGATTACGGATGGGGATTGTTCATTTGCTTGTCGCATATCCTGTTATGAAGACCTATACTACTGCCCCCTGCCCATGTGACGGGACCACAAAGCAAAGCACAGAGCACTTTTTATTGTTATGCCCTCTTTATCTTCACCTTCGAAAAATATAGTTGAAACCGCTTTTAAAAAAATATAATGTATCCACTATTGTATCGGCCATGGGGCTTTTATTTGGACTTGATTCGCAGGACATCTGTTTTTTTACTGCTGTATTCATTTTAAAGGCGATATGCTTGAGGAATAACATGCTCTTTGTTATGTGATTATCCTTAAATCTGCTGTATCCTCATGTTTTATTACTTATGTATGTATGTACTTTTATGATTATTAACTAATGATCGAATAAAGTTTTTGAATGAATGAATGAGTGAACGAATGAAAAAAGTGGAGTGACTGAAGGTCACTGAGGGATGATGTAATAGAAAGAAAGTTAGGGGGGAGTGAGAAGAGATTGAGCGATACAGCAACACAAAGAAGTGATTAAGGAAAAAGGAAACATAAGTAAGAAACAGACAATGAAAGTGGTAGAATATGACTTAGATTGAGTGAAAGGCAGTGACAGTGACAGAAGTGATAGATGGGTGAGGAAAGAGAGAAAGATAAGTAAGAGATTCTTAAAGAAGTTTTTTTCTTTGTTGTACTTACCTTATAAATATAATATCTGTGGAAGAGAAGAAACAATTCAGTTATAATATATATTTTGCAATATAAAATACAAAATAGTTTGTACAATATTTTAATTATTTTATTTTGCTGTTCTCAGAATGTACTGAATTTCACTTAAAACAGTGAGTGCAATACTACTCATCATATGACCACGGGTAAAAAAACAAAACACAATCAAAAGATTGTGTTTAAAAAAACCCATACAACATTTGAATACATAATGTATATATTAAAAAAAAACATATCTTAAATGTTTTTCTCTAATTCACAATTTCTTGTTTAAGTATGCTACATCTCCAACAATCACAAAGTAATAAAACAATATCACTTATTTTTTATACCCTCTAAATAAACTTCCATACAAGCATGTTCTAACAACATTTTCCCGAAGTAGTCATTTTGTTCTGAGATACTTCTCCACACGACCAAATAGCATGTGTAAAGTGTTTAGTTTGCAAATTACTTAATTGTACTCTTAACCTTTATTTTCCCGACCTTTAGAATCAAAGGTTTTAACGTGTTCTCTACCATCTAAGATTAGTAAAACCTTTACCTGATGCTATTAATTTCTCAGATACAGTAATTCTGAACAACAGAGTATCCTTTCTTAATAGTAGTAATCTTTCTAGGCCAATTAATTTTCCTAAAATTTGGGTTGCAAAAACACTAGGTAAGAATTTGGTAAGTCAAAAGGCAAACGTTTTTTAAAAGTCAATTGAGTATCATTACAGTGTGTCCAGCCTTTTGGAGATTTTAAATAAGCTGTGTAATGTCCTGATGATGAAGTAGAAGGACCATCATGGAAGATAATTGCTACAGTTAGAAAAGTTCTTCCAGAAATTGATAGTTGAGAAGCCACAAAATGTTTAATTGAAGTTGTCAATTTTGTTCCATCAGGTCTGCATCATTGGAGCATTAAAATTATATACTGTCCATATCTTCGGATAAATAATGTTGATAACATTTCTGAGTTACATTGAGAACAGACCATGTTTTGATTTGATTCTCTAACTAGATTATTGAAAGACACTGCTTTACAGTCTGGTAATGTTAAATATATAAATCTTTCAGTGTGTATGTCAGTACTACTTGAAAACGTACAATTGTCGCAGTCATGTTGCCATTTATAAGAAAGACCAAAAAGAGTATCAATATCTACACCTTCATCTTGTAAAACAGCAAGCATATACATAATAAATTCCTGACAATCTTGATTAATATTCTTAGAAAATTGATTTAGTCCAGCACATATGTCTAAAACATTTCGAATATCAGAAACATTTTCTATTTTAGTGTTATCACTGCTACATTTCTCAAACACAGAATTCAATAAACAACAAAATGTTTGGTCCCGATTTTCAAAAATCTGTTGCTGTAAAGATTCAAGAAAAAAAACAACATTAACCACTACATTTGCATAGCAGTTGACACCAGAACTGTTTTCAAACTGAAATCCAACAACCTCTTCAGTAGTATCCTTTTTCCAATCACAGGTTCATTTACTTTTTTTCTTTTCTCTACCACTTCACTACATTGTTTCTCATATCTTCTTTTTCAACCTACCACACGATTTTCAATTAAAGGATATTGAGGTAAACTTGGAGCATATTCTCTTCTTAACCTGTTATACACTTTCACAAAATTTAGATCTGCACTAATATTTGTCTCATCAAAATCAATCAAGTATAATCCAGATAAAGATCTGACTCGAGATAAAGCAACATAGGCCATACCCTCTTTGAACACAGTAATTCCAATATTCACCAAAGCACAATCTACACTTAAACCTTGAGATTTATGAATAGTCACCACATATGCCAAACAAATAGGAAACTGTTTTCGTCGGACATATAAATCTTTTACAAGCAAAAATCGAGCTGAACAACAACTCAATTGTTGTACTTCTTCACTTTTATCAAATTCGATTTTCAAAAATTCAATCTCATATCTATTTGGGTAATTCACAAAACTAACAACATTACCCATTGCTCCATTCACCAAACCTCTTTCCACATGTAAATTTCTTCGTAAAATAATCCGACAATTTGAACATACATATGGATTCTTTTCTAAACCAGCAGTTTTAGATATTGATTTCTCTAAAGAATCCAATTTTAACTTCAACCTTTTTGACAAAATAATAGTACTTCCTTCATGCTCTATTCTATCTTTAGCTTCCAGTTTCTTAATTTCTTGATTTTCTAACATTAACATTTTTTCATTGAAGATTGAACATACTTGTAGAGTTGGCATCAAGCATATAATTGACTTATCTTCTGCCACTTTACTATATAAATTCTCTGCCACAACATTTACATTTGGAAACAAATTTGAAAGTAATCTTGACTGTAAGGTTTCTTTGCCATGTTCACTCAGTTTTCCAATTCCTATATCTTGAAGAATATTTCCATAATCAGCATCCTTTGCCTGTCGCATATTTTGAATGAGTTCTGTATATTTGAAATGCGACCATATATTAACATTTCCAATACTTCCCAAGCACTTTCTGGTGTCTTCATGTGTAACAGTTTTAAATACAGGTTGGCCTTTCACAGGAGTTAACTGCAGTAGATCTCCAAAAACAATGACGTGTTTGCCTCCAAATAACACATCATACTCTGTTTCAAGAATCTGTTGCATTCTTAAATGCACAAAGGCAAGCATTAAATTTGATACCTTGCTTACCTCATCAATAATGAGAAGTTTAATTTTTTTTAAGGACTCTAGAAACTTCACAACAAGCTTCTCCAGATAGCTTGTGGTATTCTAATTTATTTTCATGTTCAACTGGCAGCACCAATAAATGATGTAAAGTAATCCCTTTAATATTGTGTGCTGCCAACCCAGTTGGAGCAGTGACAACACAGGAAAGTGATGAATCAGTTCTTTGCTGTAGATATGTTGCAATTCCTTTAATTAGAACATTTTTACCAGTTCCGGCTTCTCCACTCAAGTATAGTCGGACAGGTTGGAATGACATACATGAGCATTCTTTGTTCTCATGACATAAGCCATGCTCAATCTGCTCTGTCACTTCATCATATATTTGTTTTTGCTCAAGATTTAGTTGTTTTTCAAATTCTTCTAAGTTTATTACATCCTCTTGTTATGTTATGATATGTTATGTTATCTTGGTTTTGTATAGCGCACGGCTACTCAATGAGTGTCCCGTCGCTTTGAATGCACACCTGTATCACAACATAACAGAAAGAAAAAACAGAGAGAAGAGAAAGATCCAGATTAGCCACAAGGGGTGACAACTAAGAGGTAAAAAGCCAGGTTTTGAGACCCTTCCTGAACGCCAGTAAATTTGGAGTGCTGCGCAGTGTCACTGGCAGCGTGTTCCATAGCTGAGGAGCCAGCAGTCTAAAAGATCGGCCATCAATGCGTGCCCTTTTTATGCGAGGGACCGTGGCAAGAAACAGGGACCCGGACCTCAGGGACCTAACAGGGTGGTAAAAGGCTAGACTTTTTTGTAGGTATTTTGTTCCTGAGGCATAAAGAGCTTTGTGAGCCAAAGTCAGGGCTTTGAAAATTATCTGCTTCCGAACGGGAAGCCAATGCAGTGACTGCAGGAGGCCCGAGGCTCTAGCACGGCCAGATAATCCAAGAATGGCCCGTGCTGCCGAGTTCTGGACCAACTGCAGCCGTTGTAACAGATACTCTGGCAGGCCAAGATAAAGAATGTTAGAATAATCAATTCTCGAGCCAATTATAGCCTGCACCATTGTCTTCCTGTGCTCCTCCGATAGTAAGGGGAGAAACTTGCGCAACATCCGGAGCAAGCCAAAACAGGCACCAGTGAGACCTATAATCTGGGAACGCAGTGTTAGGCCATTATCGATCTTAATCCCCAGGTTCTGGGCTACCTGGGAGGAACCTGCGGGAGGAATCATGTTCTCTGGCCACCACTCCTGCCAATCTGGATCCGAACTGCGCAAGAAGAGTACCTCCGATTTATCCGAGTTGCACTTGAGGCTGTTACGTTGGAACCAATTGAAAACAGCCCCAAGGCAACCCCGGATACTCTCTCCGTCGAAATCCGCACCTTTCTCGCACGTAAAGAGGAGCTGGGTGTCATCAGCGTAGGAAACGATCTGGGCCCCGAAAGATTCCGCCAGCGCCGCCAAAGGGGTCATGAAGATGTTAAATAGAGTCGGGCTCAACACTGAGCCCTGGGGGACTCCGACACCCAATGACGACATCTCGGCGGAACTAGCAGAGGCCCAGACCGTTTGTCGACGGCCCGCCAAGAAAGAACAAAACCAGCTGAGCACCGTCCCCCTCAGATCTCATAAAGTCTGGCGAGGAGACCCTCGTGGGGGACGGTGTCAAAGGCCGCCGACAGATCCAGCATCACCAACATCGCTTTGCCACCCGAATCCAGCACCTCCTTAATCGCCTCTGAAACTTTCAGAAGGGCTGTTTCGGTGCTTAGATTGGTGTGGAAGCCGGATTGAGTGGGGTGCAGTAGATCATGTGACTCCAGATAATCGGCGAGCACCTTGTGCATGTGCTTCAAGGATTTTGGCAAAGGTGGGCAGAAGCGAGATAGGCCTGTAATTAGCCAAAACCTCCGCGTCCAGTCCGGGCTTTTTAAGCAGAGGAATAATCATCGCCTGCTTCCATATCTGAGGAACTACACCCTGACTGAGAGAGCAGTTCAACAGGGGGTTCACAAAGGGATTGACGACTTCGGCCATTTTAGCTAGAAATTTGGTGGGGCATGCATCCCGAGGTGAGCCCGATTTAAGACAGGCCATCAAATCAAAAGATGAGGCAGCTGAGAGAGGGGGAAAGTCTGCCAAGATCGGGTCCACACTAGCTATTGAAACAGAGACATCCTCCGAACAGTAGGAAACCTCCAGCCCCTGCAAGGGGAAGGAGTCCTGAATCAGCTTGATCTTGGAAGTAAAGAAATTGGCAAGGGCACTAACCCAGGACTCCGAGGGAGGAGCCTGATTCGGCGAAGCACGCGGAGCCGTAAATTCCTGCACAATGGCAAATAGCTCCTTACAAGAATTGGGCTTGTTCCATTGCTCTTTCCACCAAATCCATGGCAGTGGCTACTTCATTTTCAATAATTGGTAGTCCTAGTGGATCTTGACTCAACGAAGCAGAACTTTGACTGTCTTGAGAACTGTCTCTAGCAATCTCTGCTGCAATTGTAGCTTCTTGCTGTATTTCATCATTTAACATTTTCAAATAAGTAGCAAAAATAGGACATTCGATAATATCTTTAGTTGCATTGAATGAATCTTCATAACTGTCAAAATCTCCAAGTAGTTCCTCTTCTGTACGCCATGGCTTAAAGAGTTGCAAAAGAGCTAAATAGTAAAATTCCATATTCTCAAGAGTTTCATAACTGAGTTTTCGGTGATTAATCAAATGTCCTTTTCTTTGTTTCACCAGATATCCTTCACATCCAATCACAGCATATACACCTTTATCGATATCTTCTGTAATATTTCTTTTAAAAGTGTAGCTTTGCAGTACTTCATACAGACAAACGTTTTCAAGCTGATTACTTCTATTTGGATAGTATGTATCCAACATGTTTGTCTTCAGAATGTCTGTACTGTTTGGATCTTTCTCTGCTAAATATTCAATTTCTTGAACAGGTTTCAAAACTTGGTTTTGTGTTTTTGCAAGACCTAAACTCACCCAAATGATTGTTCTTGATTTCGCATATAGATTTGCAGATGATAATCGATCAGAACATTCATATGCTCCAATTTCTCGATGAGACAACATCTTCAAACTGTAGCTATACAATTTCTTACTTAGGCTCTTTTCATGAGAAATTTCTTCCCACATTTCCTTTAGTTCCGTTTTTTCAGATTTGGTGATGTAAGACGTTACATATCGAGCCACAGCAATAGAGTTGTCTGCAACATATTGAATATCAATATTAGCATTCCACATGGATAAAATGACTGGGTTATAGTCATTTATGTATTTTGACTCTTCACTTATTCTTAAATTGTAGGTATTTTTGGGGGATCTTCTTGTGAGAGTATGTTGCAAAGAAGACATAAAATTGTTCACTTTTCCTTTTGAAATTACTGGTCGTGGAAATCCAAAACGACATTTGGTATAGAATATATCCTTTGATTTGAACTTTCATCGACAGTATTTGCCACAACGATGGCTTTGAAATCGTAAGACTTTTCCTCTTAAGTCTTTATCTTTTGTACTTTTGGGTATATCACATGTTGCATATTCTTCAATGAAAGACATTACAGTATCATCTGAATCTGTTCCAAATTTTGGAGCATCTTTGATCCATAATAACATATGAATATGAGGAGCACCTCTCGCTTGATACTCTTTTCTCCAGAAGAAATCCAGAACCTCACCAAGAGGAGGATTTTTTTTGTTTGTAATAAAAGACATCATAGCTTCAAATCTATGATTAAAATACCTGCATACATTAACTGGATCCAAAGAGCACAGTTCTCCAGGTGTCTTGTACTCTATATTTTGTATGTTTGCATTTGCCTCTCGAAGAAATTCAAGTAAAACTTCCCAAGCATACTCAGCACAGCTTAGAGTAAGAAACCATGTAGGAGTTCCTAAGTTTCTTAGCATACATTTCAAATCCCCATGACGACGGTACCAATACTCGTTAGTACCACGCTGACATGCTATGAGATTAATTAGCTGAGACTCCAAAACACTGTCTTTCTGTTGGACTTTAGCCATAAAGTCCTTTGCCAAAACATTTTGCAGATGTACTCCACTTTTTAGTATATGGTTCACTGCATAAGAAAGTCCAGACAAGTCACTCTCAAACAGAAGAGGAAACAAATATGGTATACATTGACGAAACCTCGGATCTTCTGCATATAATCTTGATGTCCGGGATTCAGATGCAGGAATCTGCATAGGTCGGTCAACATATCGTACACCTAGACCTGTTGGAAATAACTGAGGAAAATAACGAGCTTCCAAGCTTTCTTCCCATACACTAATGGGACTTCCTTTTGCTTTTTTCATCTGAAACAATTCAATAGCATTCCCCATTGCTTCTTTGGAATGCAGTGGATGAACACTATAAATCATTATCCTCTTCTACAGTTGTTTCCTCTTCTCCTACATATACATTTTTATAGTATAGATTGTTTTTGACCAAATACAATGTTGCCGTTTTGACTTTTCTAACATCCACTATATCTTGCAAGATTTTCTTACTCTTTGTAGGCACGCCATTAACTAGAATAACTAAAGGTTCCTCTTCCACATTTTTAACACCAATTGTCTCAATGTTTTTCTTTAAATCAAGAGGCAAATATACAACTCTTCCCTTTCATCCTCTCTGTAAATCTGAAGGATTCAATTTCCCTGTCTTAGGCTCCATACAAACAATAGCCTGAAATGGATGCACACATTAAATCAGAATAGTCTCATCCATCAGTTCAGATGGAATTTTTACCAACTCAAGATTATTATGTACAGCTCTAGCAGGCATTCTATTTTCATTTAATTTATTATAAAAATATTTACAAACACGTTGATCAGAACCCAAATCAAAACAATTTTCTACCAACAAATAAGTTGCAAAATCTTTCCATTCACTATTATTTTCCTCTTCACTTTTTAAATATAAATCAACTAACCTGGTTTGATTTTTGTAATGAGTGTGTCGACAACAAAGTTCGGCTTTTCACCTGAAATAACCTTAAACTTTGTTATTTCTTGTTCAAAATGTTCTGTATTAAAATTCTGTACATTTTCTACCATATTTCCTTCTATTACTGTATCAGTTTCTGTACTGTTTGCTTCTGGACCAAAGTAACTAACCTCAATTTCTTCACAGATGTTCTTAACATCTAATTCAGATCCATGCAAAAGAGCACTATTTAACTGTTTGAGCTTAAGTGCTGGAGTTTTTGCATAATACAACCTTCTCACTAATTTCCTTACTTCGGTATGATGCACTTCTAACATCCTGAAATGGTGAAAAACACTGGCATACTTTTTTAGAAAGACAAGCCAGAGAATTGCCTTGCAGACCTGTTTTTTCTCTAACTCTGCAAGGGTCTAATTCTTGCAACATTTTAATCTTTTGTTTCAGACTTTTCTTAGCATACTTACGTAAGAAATTGCGAAAAAAATCAATTGAATCCTGTTGGGCACTACAAATACTACTACAATTCCAAGTGTACACTGGAGCCTTCAGATGTCTCCCTAAAACTTCATTAGCTATCACCTCTTCTGTATTTATAGGCACAATTTTCTCTTTTTCAATAGGACAACCGTCCTTCACCTCATATGCTCGACCACTGGTGTCAACTGCATGCAACAAATCATTATTCTGAAAGTAACTCTCTTCATTAAAAAATGGCTCACAACTTGAACTATGCTTCCATTTTCCGGAAAAAACTTTACAAAAATTACTTCTATTTATTACTCTTTTCCATTTACTCTTAGCTTTAAAGACATTGATTGCCTTATTGAGTGTATTTATTTTATTAATTACTAAAACAAACAACTTCTTTTTTGTGTCAAACGCGCGTTCAACAATACTCTCAATATATATATTTTTCTTATAAAAAGCTATTTTCCTTTTAGAAATAATTACATTTTTTTATAAATTCGTAACAACTCTATTATAAAACATGCACTTCCTGATTTGCTCAAACTGATTACCACGTCTCTTACTATAGAGAATTTGATCATCATATAGTTGGGCAACATTTTTCTTTTTTCTCTGATTTCTCCTTGTAGATACTGACAAGTGTTTTTCATTTTCCACATTTTCTAAACTTTTTTTTTTCTTTCAGTTAATTTCTTTATGAAATCCTTGTTTGTCTTACCAGGAGCACTCTTCTTTTTGTCAGTACTTTGATGATTACATAAATCTTCTAATTGTTTTTTCTTCGAAAAGTAAGTCTGTTTATATTTTTTTCTTTTTTCATTCTTGTTTGGCATGTTGATGTTTCTTTCTGCAGAAAATAACAATCTGTTGTGAAGAAAGAAAAAAATGTTATAGACCACTACTAACATAGTACATAGAAATTATAACCACTAAATAATGTAAACACTGGTTCACTTTATAAGTAAAATTAAGGCATAGCAACAGTCTCTGAGCAGAGTAGGAAATCTTGTAGTGAATGCTGTTTCTGACTTTATGGCAGTGCATTGCTGTTTCAACATTATAGAATTATTTGTTGAGAATAATATTTCAGGGTTAAAAACAGTGCAGTGGTTTTCAGGCAGTGTAGGGGTCATAGTGGGATTAATATTTCTGACCTTAAACCCTAACACACTTCATCAGATCATCTATACTCATTTTTATTAAACACTTCAACTATCCAAATTATTACAATACTACAAAAAGACTCACTCAAATAATTTTTAATTATAAATTATAAATGTATTCATCAGACATTTCATATTGCAACAAAACTTCCAACATGAGTTTGTCCGGTATTTCATTTTCATGAAATAAAAAATGTCCTTCTTCAAATTCCAAATCTTCTACCGCTTCCACAAAAACACTGTACAAACTCTCATCAAAGAAATCTTCATTTTCATTATGAATTTCCTCTGGAAAAGGTCCATCTTTGACATCCTCTATTAATTCACATGAGATCTCAAAAGTCAAAGCAACGTTCTCTTGATGCTCTTCCAATGCAACAATATGATAATGTTGCTGCTCCTTGCAAAAAAATATAAACACTTAATTATATCATTTTTGCTAATAGATAATAAAAAAACTACCTTTATCAAT
Source organism: Lissotriton vulgaris (assembly GCF_964263255.1). Lineage (NCBI taxonomy): Eukaryota > Metazoa > Chordata > Amphibia > Caudata > Salamandridae > Lissotriton > Lissotriton vulgaris. Next base: position 1,119,028,372 of record NC_141698.1, read on the forward strand.
TTTAAAAGTACGTATATTCCCATACTTTTAAACACACTAACTACGCAAATTAATCTGCCACCTTCCTCTTAAATGAAAACAGACTCACACTGAGATCTTAGACACATAACACTATCCCTTGCAATTTAGTAAAATAATTACTACAGTCAAAGGGGGTCTTACTTTGAGTGTTGTTTCAAAATTGTCAGGACTGTAGAACTGTTGAAAGAGTTTATAATTTGTTTCTAGGGATGGAACTTCTGGGTTTAGCACAATGAATTGGTGTTCACATTGTGTAGAAAGTGAAGATGGGACTCAGAATGTACAAATGAAAATTTACTGAAATGATTACTACTTGCTACAGAGACAGTTGCTTTTGCATTTCAACAGGACACCCGGCATCTAAATTGCACAGCATGAAAACAATTTGAAAATTAAGAATCCTGAGATACAAACTGCATTGAACTTTCTACAACTATCTCTCCTAAATCATGACACACTCCATGGTTTACGTGATTTAACCCACAGAGGGACAGATAGTAGAAACAGAGAGAAAATGGTACAAGCAGTGGATTTGAGACTACAGACAGAGAGAGAAACGTTTTAACATGGTAGCACTGTCTAAAACACACCAGCAACCATATCATAATAGACCTGTGCAAATGCATATGAAAGGGTGTAGACAGATGGTATACGCACAGATACAGAGATGATGCAGATAAATAATGAAATAACAAAGGCAGAGACTAAACTGTTACAGACAAAGGATACATGGTACAGTGCTGCAAGTAGAGGAACAGATGGAGCAGTCACCAAAAAGATGGTGCAGAGAGACGGTGAGATGGTATGAGCACAGACACAGATAGTGCAAGCAGGCACACACCTGGTACACACAGAGGATAAAATGGTACAACAAAGATGAAATGCTGGAAACAGACACTGAAATGTTAAATGCAAAGGCTAAATTGAGCACACAGAGGCGGGGAAAGAGAAGACAGAGAGAAAATAATACAAGCAGAGGGTGCGAAACTATAGACAGACAGGCAAAATATTTAACATGGTAACACTGTGTAACACACACCAGCAGCCACATCATTACAGGCCTCTGCAAATGCACCTGAAAGGGAACTGACAGATGGTACAGCCAGAGGTAGAGAGAGGATGGAGATAAAAAATGAAATAACGCAGGCAGAGACTTAACTGTTACAGGCAGAGGATAGATGATGCAGGGCTGCAAGCGGAGGAACACATGGAGCAGTCACAAAAAAAATGGTGTCGAGAGATGGTGAAATGTTATAAGCACATACATAAATAGGGCAAGCAGACACAGACATGGTACACACAGAATATAAAACGGTACAACACAGAATAAATGCTGGAAACCGTGAGAGAAAGTTTTCATATAAATTTAAACTGCACAAAAATAGATCTCCTTTACAAATTAGCAACTCACCTTTATAAATGGTTTTGAAGATTCAAAATACTCTCAATCACACTCCAGAATCTTTGATTTGAGCACCAAATGCTAAAAAATACAAAAAAGCACTAATTTCATTACCATGTTACATGCTACATAGAAATAACTAATACTACATGTTCTAAAATCTTACTCAGGTCAAAAATACATCATTTACAGATTTTACAGATCCAGGGTGTGCTGTTGAAATGAAAAGGGAATGTTATGTCTTGCTTATATATATATGGTCTCTTTTTGCCAGTAGAGACAGTGAGATGGTATTAGCACAGACACAGATAGTGCAAAGAGACACAGACATGGTAGATTACATGTAACATCCTGTACAAGTGTCTAAGATCACACTGTGAGTCAAGCTTGATTTTAAATGAATTTAAAACACAGAATATACCGAATGTATATCACTACAACATTACAATGCAGAAAACTGACTCATTTCCCAAAAACATTTTCAGGAGATAATACAGACAGACACTGAGCTGCATAAAGCAAAGAGTATTATTAAGAAAGCAAAGCAGAGAATCACCCATATCATAAAAAGGCCTCTGCAAAAAAAAGTGCATTCAAGCCTAAATGCCCCGTGCCTGAGTTGCATCATTAAAGCTGTGTGAATAATAACAGCTGTCAGACCTATGCTGAGGTGCGTCATCAGAGCTGTATGAATAATAACTGTGTCAGCCCAATACTTGGGATGCATTAAGAGAGCTGTGAGAATAATAACTGCATCGGCCCGTGCCTGAGGTGCATCATCAGAGCTATGTGAATAATAACAGCTATCAGACCTATGCTGAGGTGCGTCATCAGAGCTGTGTGAATAATAACTGCTGTGAGCACTGTGCCTGAGGTGCATCATCAGACCTGTGTGAGTAATAACAGCCACCAGCCCCGTGTCTGAGGTGCATCATCAGAGCTGTGTGAATAATAACAGCTGTGAGCTCCGGGAATTCTGTTAGTTAGGCCTTTCTGGGCATATGTGAAGTGGAGTATGTTAAACATACTTTGTCTCTAGACAGGCTGCAAAAACAGTTATCAGAAAGGTAGGAGAGAGCACATGGGAAACAAAATGGGTGCCAGAAATACAAAATGACTTCCAGCTCATGCCAACAAATCTGTCTAATATTCAACACATGGGCTGTGTTCTCTGGCCACGAGCCGACTGGACTACGGAAACACCCTCTACGCAGGTACTACCGCAAAACTCCAGAAGAAACTCCAACGAATCCAAAACGCCTCAGCCAGACTCATATTAGACATCCCACGCAACGAACACATCTCTGGTCACCTTAAAGACCTCCACTGGCTACCCGTCAATAAGAGGATCACTTTCCGACTGCTTACCCACGCACACAAATCACTCTACGACATCGGTCCAGAATGCCTCAACTCATGACTGTCCTTCTACACCCCCTCCCGCCAACTACGTTCTTCCAGACAAGCCCTCGCCACTGTATCTCGCATCAACAAGACCACCATGGGAGGCAGATCCTTTTCATACCTGGCTGCTAAAACATGGAACTCACTCCCCGCTTACCTTCGCCTTACCCAGAACCACCTAGCATTCAGAAAGCAACTTAAAACGTGGATATTTGACAAGTAATCCTCCCCCCTTCCTAAGCGCCTTGAAACCCTCTGGGTATGTAGTGCGCTATATAAATTCTTTGACTTGACTTGACTTGACTGACTTTAAAACAACACTTCCAATTGGTTCTTACTAGTTTCTATTCTGCAATTTACACGGAACACTCCACCCACTTCCCTAGAAAACCAGTTTATCGTAAATCTTTTAAAGCCTCCTCTTATGAAATATTCGACATCAATCACATAGCAGAGTACTAAATAGCACTATATACACTCTGTCCCTTAATTATAAGAGACTTATTGCTATGTAAAATCAACTTTTGTTTTCCAAGATAATGTAAAATGCTGAGCCTATTACATAATTTTATTACACATATATGTTACTAGTCTCCTTCGAGTACTAACACCGTAGAAAATACCACCAATAGCGGTGATATTTTTTACACCGAGAACGGGCGATTTCTATCGCTTACAGCCCTTACAATTATAAAGTTTTATTTCCTAAGTCTCTGATCTCCAACTGTGCAACGTAGATCCCCTGTGTGTCGCAATAAGGTCCATAAACAAAAACTACAGAGCCAGCATTATAAACATACACAAAACAACAAAACGACAAGAGCCACCATGCTAATATATATCCTTAATATAATAAACCTCTGAGAATAAATACATATTTCCGTGGCAGCCCATAACACAAATGTGGCGTCCTCTGACTCTGCTCCATTACCAAACACCGTAACTCCCCGCCCCCCTCACTTTTCACTAAACTCCGCACTCCACCCCAGCCAAACCCCCTATAACAAACCCCCAACCTACCCTCCCTGCCCAAACCCACCATGAACCTCAAACCACCCCTAGAAAACTTATAAGACACAGGATTACTAAAACTCAAAGAATACGCAACAGGCACATAATGTAAATAGTACATAAAGACACATATTTTTTCCAAAATACTATTTAAAAACATGTTCTATTTTTAATAAATCTATCATGCATCTGACCCTCTAGAACTGCTTTCAAAACGTGAACTATAAACCTCTACTTTTCATTTTCAAACCATACACTTTCTTCTGACCCTCTAGAACTGCTTTCAAAACATGAACTATAAACCTCTACTTTTCATTTTCAAACCATACACTTTCAATTACATTATTTTTTTTCCACAATTCATGTAATGTTACAAACCTTTTCTAAAATACAACAGTCTGTATCATTTATAAGGATTTATTTTCAGTCTTCATCAGTGACACTTTCTTCACATACAATAGAAATCACTATAACTTTTTAAACGACAATGCTAACGCGGTAAACATAACCCTTCATTTACTTTCCTTTAAGAATGCACACTATGTACCCCACGCATGCGTTTCTTAATCTTTGTATTTGGCAGCGAATACCGACCTTGAATCGGAAGACATGAACAAGAGCGCCATTGTCACATTTAAAACTGAACGTTGCATCTGCTCACACACATATCTTTCACTAAGCTAACATTCACAGAAAACAGCATTGATGTAAAAAAAATTGACCTTGCTTTACAACTCCCTCAAATCACTCCCTTATTTTTTAACGCATCCTCCAGTTCAAAAAAAGCTACTTTTTTAATAACCACTAAGCAATATATAAGTGACTAGACTCCTAGAAAATGTATCAAGTCATTCTGCTCCTCTCCACTGCATAGCCGGCGACCTAATTCTGTGGAGTTGCTATACAACCAGCGGTGCTGCGCCGTTTCCTGTACCATCTTGGGAAATTCAAAATGGATGTCCCTCCTGCCTTCGCAAACGAGCCGGGCCACTTAGAACTATTTCGCCAGAGGATGCTTGACTACTACGGCATCTTACCACTCTCGACTTTGAATACTTCATATCGATTATCATTTCGATATTCGCATTTCACCTGTGTGCAGCCTGTATTTCATTGCCTGAGCTGTGATTTCACGTGGGCCCTGGATTTATGTCTCTGCAATTTGGTACCTCCTGAACCGAATTACAATCACCTCATGAATCCGTTACTTGATCATGAACAGCTTTGTTACAATGGAGGGTTTATGGCCTTTGCAGCGATACAAGGAGTTCTGGGTCATTGGAATATATTCTCAGCGGCGCAAGATTTCCTAACAGAGAGCTACATCGAAAACCCACCGAGCTGCCCTATGATGGTAAAAGACACTCCAATAATGACAGATCATGAATGCTCCTTTCATCTTCTCAATTGGATGGCTGACATGTTTTCAGATGATAACAATGATTTCATGTTAGAGGCACTTGCTGCATACTTTGCCTACACAATGGACGGTTAACTCTTTCCTAACAGCGAGCTACATCGAAAACCCACCGAGCTGCCCTCTGATGGTAAAAGAGGCTCCGATTATAACAGATCATGAGTACTGCTTTACTCTTTTCCATTGGATAGCTGACATACTTTCAAATGATAAAACTGATTTCCTGTTACAAGCAGAAGCTACCTATTTTGCCTAAACAATGCTTCAATAACTCTCAAACAAGCCATTGACGTCCTCATTTCCTTTTGCTTTTCTATATTCTTCACATTCTTTTCCATATTTTCTTTTGAAGAACAGACCTATTTGCTTTACTAACAGTGGACATTATGATTTTGTGTTGTTTGACAGCTGATTCATAAAGTAATGATGTATAACCACTTGCATTTTCATATATCGTTCCTAAACTGAAAGGCCAGACACCTTCTTCCATTTATTAAAATATAGTATACTTCCTTATAAGAGTGTACAATGTTTTTTTCCAACTATATTCATTTTTCTTCAACTATAGTGTTTGTATTCCATGTACTACTGACAATACCAATTACTGAAAAACTATTCATGCGTTCCACATAACCTTAACTGTAGTCACTGAGGACCTTATTTATGAAGACCTTCCGCCGCCAGTGCCTCATTTTTTAAAATGGGAAAAAGTAACGCACCGGTGGCGTAAGGCCTTCATAAATAAAGTCCTGAATGTTTTCTTTTCTCGACCTCACTTACTGATACTAGAACCTGCAAGCCAATTACGGCCCGTGAACTCTTTCTTAGTAGGTCACGCACCGTAAAGACAGTTATACCACTGTTAAAAAATTTTTTTTACTGTTGCTAAGCACCGACACAGTTCCGCTTCACTCAGAGTTAATCACTGCTCCCACGCTTCTAGAGGCCAGACGCTATGTCGTATTTCTCTCCTTATCACCCTTTCATCTCCACAATAACAAACAGTTGTCCGCCAGCCACCAGAGAACAGACTCAGATGCAGAGGCACCAAAGAGTGATCCCATCACCAACTGCCATCTCCGGCTGTTTCCATGGTTACACCTCATTCTGCACCTTGCTGAAGGTACAGGTCAAAAGTTCATCTCTCAACGTTCTACAGCTAACTAAGAAGACTATTTTCCCTCCAGAAACACCTGCCAATCCACAACTCTGTTACATGTCTTGTTTTTTCACACCCAATAGTACTTTTTGTTTAACATAAACATTGACCTGTTCACTCTCCACTTGTTACAATCAACCAATCATTTTTATTTTTTTAACCACACCCAGCCTCTTCCTTTTTCTTTATTTAAAATTTCAACTTCTAACTACCATTCCACTTCCAGAACCGATCGGAGGACGACTACAAATCCCTTGAAAATGAAGGTCTGGCTAATAGGACACAGTTATATTCACTGGAGTGAAAAATTTGCAGTAAGCAGACGAATTTGCAACCTCAGCTTACCAAATTACCATCTGCTTCGAACCTACTTTCCCCTCCTGAGGCGGAAGCCGGGAGGTCTCCCTACTTTTCTTTTATTTAGAACACTTGACTCGTGTTTTTTAAAATTTACAATTTCATTGTGTGCCTCTGCAGTTGTGCTCGCGCTTGTGTTTAAAGCGTGCAGGAGCACAGCGCTGCTTATTTTTCGATCTCCCAGCGCTTGTAAGCGCTTTGCTTCCCCCCCCTTCCTTGCCTGGGACTCTGAGACCGCCCTCGGCTGAGTATTGACGCCGAGGGCTGGGATCTCATCTTGGCAGCCATCTTGGGGGTAGGACTTCCACACGCGCGCTCTAGCAGCGCTACAAAAGGGAACCGGATCACTCTGCAGGTGATTACCATCTGCTTCGAACCTACTTTCCCCTCCTGAGGCGGAAGCCGGGAGGTCTCCCTACTTTTCTTTTATTTAGAACACTTGACTCGTGTTTTTTAAAATTTACAATTTCATTGTGTGCCTCTGCAGTTGTGCTCGCGCTTGTGTTTAAAGCGTGCAGGAGCACAGCGCTGCTTATTTTTCGATCTCCCAGCGCTTGTAAGCGCTTTGCTTCCCCCCCCTTCCTTGCCTGGGACTCTGAGACCGCCCTCGGCTGAGTATTGACGCCGAGGGCTGGGATCTCATCTTGGCAGCCATCTTGGGGGTAGGACTTCCACACGCGCGCTCTAGCAGCGCTACAAAAGGGAACCGGATCACTCTGCAGGTGATTACCATCTGCTTCGAACCTACTTTCCCCTCCTGAGGCGGAAGCCGGGAGGTCTCCCTACTTTTCTTTTATTTAGAACACTTGACTCGTGTTTTTTAAAATTTACAATTTCATTGTGTGCCTCTGCAGTTGTGCTCGCGCTTGTGTTTAAAGCGTGCAGGAGCACAGCGCTGCTTATTTTTCGATCTCCCAGCGCTTGTAAGCGCTTTGCTTCCCCCCCCTTCCTTGCCTGGGACTCTGAGACCGCCCTCGGCTGAGTATTGACGCCGAGGGCTGGGATCTCATCTTGGCAGCCATCTTGGGGGTAGGACTTCCACACGCGCGCTCTAGCAGCGCTATAAAAAGCTCACCTCTTTCTCCGCGCAGCGGACGCGTTCAGCGGCCGCACCGGAGTCGTGCCAGAGTCCTGCCCGTCTGCGCCCGTCAGCGTCCCGGAGGCGTTCGGCGTGGCAGGTACCTCTGGCCACTATGTGCTGCTATTCCGCTCAGGAGCTCTTGTTATTGCGCAATCGCAGTACTTCATGCCTATCAGTCTTCCCTAGCCGGTATAAGGGTAAGCATAAGTGCCCTGCCTGTCTTTGGCACCCTGTTCGCACCCTCCCTTCCCCTTTGTCTGTTAAGGAGAGTAGCTCTAAACATCTCTGTCTACTCCTTAATACGAGGTCATTGCATCGCCACACTCAAGAGATCTTTGATCTTTTGTCAACCATCAGTCCCACCTGTCTGATGCTTACTGAGACATGGCTCAATGATTCCTCTAATCCGGACATAGTGGCTGCCATTCCCACTGACTACACCATCTATCGTCAGGATAGAGACAAGGGAAGGGGAGGAGGAGTCGCCCTGATTGTGAAGAATTCTCTTCCGTGCACGGTCACGCACACACATACCATCGAAGGGACCGATTCATTAGCCTTCACCATCTCTTTATCACCGCAACAAGCATTGAAGGGTATGATCGTTTACAGACCCCCGGGCCCTGTCGGCTCTTTTTTCGAGGACCTCCAACAGGCCATGTCGGTCCTTGTTTTGAGATCGGAGCAGTGCTTATTGGTAGGCGACTTTAATTTTCACATGGACGACCACAATGACCAAAATGCCATCAAATTGTTGGATTTTACATCTACCTTGGGCCTCTCCCCTTATCTTTTTGGTCCTACCCACGATAAAGGCCACACACTTGATCAGGTTTTTTCCACCATACCTATCATGAATGTTACACTCTCGCCAATCGTTTGGTCTGACCATTTCCTGGCCCACTTCGAAATACATTCTATGTCGGCCCCCCCTGCCAGAACCACGAGACAGCAGGGAAGCAACTACAGGACACTGCACAGGGTGACTTCGGACATGCTCACACATGCCTTAATTGATCACCCTGTGGTCTGTACTGGGGATCTGGAGGAAGATCTGGAGAGCTTACAATCATGGCTCCTCGCCAGACTCGATGAGCTCGCTCCCCTCCAGCCACCCAGGTCCGCTGCTCGACGGGTTTCTGCTCCCTGGTTCACGGAGGACCTAGCCATTGCCCGCAGGCATTGTAAAGTGGCAGAGCGTGCATGGAGAGCCCAGTATGAGCCTGAGGCTAAACAACGTTATAAAACAACGATGAAGGCATACCATGAACTTGTTCTGCAGAGCAAGAAACGATATCTCGCCAAAAGGATTGACGATGCTGCCAACTCCTGTAAGGAGATTTTCTCAATCGTGCGGGAATTTACTGGCCCTCGGTCTATTTCCACTCAGAGTGCCCCGACAGAGATCTGGGCCAACACTATTGCCAACTTTTTTACCACCAAAATTAGGCAAATCCAGGCCTCCTTTCCGCAGAGAGACCTGGATAATGTGTCTGTGAGGCCGATTGAGGCAGTGCCTCTGTCTCCACCGGGCCCAGTCCTGCTCGATTTTCCTCCTCTCTCGGCTGATACATCTTTAACCCTGATGAGGAACCTTAAGTCGGGCTCACCATTAGATCCATGCCCGGCAAAATTTCTGGCGAGAGTGGCAGATGCTATAAATCCTATAGCCAATCCCATCCTTAATCTATCTCTGAGCGAGGGCTTTCTGCCTCCGACCTGGAAGCAAGCCATGGTCATTCCTCTGATCAAGAAACCTAATCTTGACCCGGAGGCTCCTTCCAACTACAGACCAATCTCGCTCCTCCCAGCACTGACCAAGATCTTGGAAAAGCACGTACATGGCGTGCTCTCCAATTTCCTGGAGTCTAATGATCTGCTCCATGAGTCCCAATCGGGATTCCGTTCCAACCTAAGCACCGAGACGGCGCTCTTGGAAGTCTCGGAGATCATTAGAGAGGTGCTGGATATGGGAGGCAGGGTGCTGTTAGTCATGCTAGACCTGTCGGCGGCGTTTGACACCGTCCCCCATGAGGATCTCCTCATTAGGCTCCATGACATCGGGCTTGGGGGGACGGTGCTCAACTGGTTTTCTTCCTTCTTGGCCAGCCGCCGCCAGACGGTCTGGGTTCCACCCGGATCCGCCGAGATGCCGCCATTGGGAGTCGGAGTGCCTCAGGGCTCTATCCTGAGCCCCACTCTTTTCAACATCTTGATGACCCCTCTGGCGACATTGGCGGAGTCCTATGGGGCCCGGATCGTCTCTTATGCTGACGACACTCAGCTCCTCTTCACCTGTCGTAAGGGTGAAGAGTTTGATGGCGAAGGGATCCGCGAGTGCCTTGGGGCTGTTTTTAGCTGGTTTTCACAAAACAGCCTCAAGTGCAACTCGGATAAGTCCGAGATACTATTCTTCGGATGCCCCTCTGAACCAGATTGGCGAGGCTGGTGGCCTGTTGACAAGTTCCCTCCCACACAGTCATCTAAGTGGGCTAAGAACCTGGGAGTCAAAATCGATAATGAGCTGTCGCTCAAATCCCAGGTTTCCACCCTTACGGGAACTTGTTTCGGGATCCTCAGAATGTTGCGCAAGTTTTTCCCCTTACTTTCGGAGCAACATCGGAGGATTACCGTTCAGGCCCTCATAGGGTCCAGATTGGACTATGCCAACGCTCTATATCTGGGCCTGCCTGAATACCTCCTCCAACGCCTGCAGATCACCCAGAACGCTGCTGCGCGTGCCATTTTTGGCCTTCATCGTCGGACTAGTGCCTCTCATCTTCTTGCATCCCTTCACTGGCTCCCGGTGCGGAAGAGGATACTGTTTAAGACCATGACTCTTGCCCACAAGGCCTTATATGGCACTGGTGCCAAGTATCTTCAGAGGAGGCTGGACTTTTATCGACCGGCACGCTCCCTTAGGTCAGAAACTTTGGCCTTGGCTCGGGTTCCACGTATCAAAAAGGCTCGGCTAGGCGGCCGGTCTTTTAGCTTTCTCGCTCCTAAGCTTTGGAACTCATTGCCGTTGTCCCTGCGGAGCACCTCTAATTTGCTTATCTTCAGGAAAAACTTGAAAACTTGGCTATTTGCCGGATAATTCTCCCCTCTGTGGCCCCTTTCTTTGTTACTGTTATGTTTTCTGCCCTCCTTTTGGTCTGGAGCTCAAAGCGCCGGGACACTCCTTTGGAGTAGCCGTTGCGCTATATAAGTCCTAATTTAACATAACATAACATAACAAATGTACACATAACATGGATTTCCAAAAGAGGATTGAAATGTCACCAATTAATTCCATTGGTGAAAACTTTTATGCATCTCCCAGAATCAGACCTTATAATTGTGCACTGTGGTGGGAACGATCTAGGCACAATCACTGGGGTAGTTCTGGAAATGCTTCTAAAAGACACCTTTCGACAATTGATGACACTTTTACCTCGATCTGCCTTGGTATATTCCAATATATGCCAAAGACAGAAATGGAATTGGTCCAATCACCATTGTGCACAATTTGAGAAAGCAAGGAGACATGTAAATAAATCTGTTTCTGCGTTCCTCAGAGATTACAGCATGGGTTCTATTTACCACAACAACTTGCGCTACCACATGCAAGACGTCTATAGGAGAGACGGTGTTCATTTCACGAATGAGGGAAACAGAATCTTCCTCTGCAACATCAGGCTCTGCATCGGTACTTACTTATAAATGCAGAAAACACTCAATTAACACAAGGGCTCTTTTCAGAGCCACCTTATATCTAAGCACTCAAACTTCTGATTTACCTCCATTTTCACACTCTTGTAAATAGGTGTGCGTGACCGGGTGCGCGCACCCCGTATTTTTTTTCGGAGAAAAATTATATCTTTTCGCGTTTAAGGGCCTTACTGCACACCCTGAGAAAACCTACGCAGGAAGACAATCTCTACCTTCTCCCCTTTCCATGTTTCAACGCTTTGAAATGAACAATATATTTACTCGCAGTGACAAAATGGCGGACAAAACTTCCTGATTTCCTTCGAATCGAACGTTAACAGACGTCACGCAGCCCAAAAAAATACCGCTCACGCGCAGCCGCTTGGGTGCGCGCACGTGTGCGCGCCTATAGATATATAATTGACTTTAACTTTAATTTTCTCAACAACTACTGAACGGATTTATACCATTCCAAAAAAAGCGTAATCTGCGAACAAGACTCTACAGTTTTGGCAAATTTCTTATAAATTCATTCACCCGTTCGAACTGTAGCCGAGTCTAAAGGTCCTATGGAAAATAACATTGAGAAAACACGTTTTGGGACCCCCCTTATATCTCAGCCCCCACTTGACCAATCCCCCCCAAACTTTCAGGGAAGGAGTGCAGCGAACCTAGCCATCTTCTTTGAGAAATTCGCAAAGACTCATCCACCAGGGCCAAAGTTATTCCAAATAGAATGTTGAGGATTTCCTATGGAAAACAATCCTAACTATAACTACCTACTGGCGACCGCCAGTAGGTAATATATATATATATATATATATATATATATATATATATTCACTGAAAAAACCATAGGTTATAGGCCATATATAGTTAGGAATTTGCATTTACAAAACCTTGAAAATTCACTGAAAAAACCATTGGTTATAGACCATATATAGTTAGGGATTAGCCTTTTCAAAACCTTATTTTACTCACACAAAACCATTGAAATTTCATATATAGTTAGTTCCACTAACTATATATCGCGCACCCGCAATCCACTGCTGATGATGTCACATATTACATCATTCATGACATGGTTAGTGACATCACTGATGACATCACTGATGACATCTCAAATGACATCACTGATGACATCTCAAATGACATCACTGATGACAACATCCAGTGACTGTATGTTTCTGTAAAGTTAAAATATGTCTTACATATTGAAGAATGAGTGGATGTATAAGTGTCTGGATGAAGGATTTAGTAGGTGCATGACTGACTGTATGAGTGAGTGATTAAATGTGTCTCACTGAGTGCATGGGTTAGTGACTAAACTGTTTTAATTTGTGCATCATTATATCTGTTGTTCTACAAACTGCTACATATGTTGATCAGTAGCTATATGAGTAACTGTATGGGTTATTCATTGGTTGTCCAAGTATTTGTATGGGAAACTGAGTGTGTGTGTATGGATGTGTGAGTAGTTGATTCACTATATGTATGATTTCAAAAGTGCATGTGCAAACAACTGTATGGGCGGTTGACTGTGCATGAGTGTATTAGTGAGTGAATGGATATCTCAGTACTACATGTCAAAGTAAGTACATAAGTAAAACACAGTACATGTGAGAGTTGACATATATAAATAACTGTGCATAAGAGCCAGTGAATGTGTGAGTGGCTGTATGGATCATTGTGAACATGTATCAGGGATTGTATAAGAGAGTAAAGTAAATGTGTTAGTATATGTTTGAATAAGTAAGGTGTGTATAACTGTATAGTTGAGAAAATGGAGGTGTGATTGATTTTTTGCATAACTGACTAGGTGTGTGAGTAACTCCATGGATGAGTGACAGTCTGTGACTGTCTATTTACACTGATTGTATCTAAGGTTATATTAGAGTCTGAAGAGGTTCATGGTATTATCACATGAATGACATCATCAGTGATGTGATCAGTCATGTCAAATGAGATGTTATCAGTGATTTTATCAGTGATGTCATTTGAGAAGTCATCAGTGATGTCATTTGAGATGTCATCAGTGATGTCATTTGAGATGTCATCAGTGATGTCATCAGTGATGTCACTAACCATGTCATGAATGATGTAATATGTGACATCATCAGCAGTGGATTGCGGGTGCGCGATATATAGTTAGTGGAACTAACTATATATGAAATTTCAATGGTTTTGTGTGAGTAAAATAAGGTTTTGAAAAGGCTAATCCCTAACTATATATGGTCTATAACCAATGGTTTTTTCAGTGAATTTTCAAGGTTTTGTAAATGCAAATTCCTAACTATATATGGCCTATAACCTATGGTTTTTTCTGTGAATTTCATTGGTTTTTTAATAGCAAATATCAAAAGCTGTAAAATGTCAAGTACGTGATAGGTAAAAACTTTTTCGTGTTTATGCACGCTGATGTGCTTTGAACGCTGCCCCCCTCCCCTCTTTTCTCTTAGTAGTACTCTCTCTTTGCAGATAGTGAATAGTAGTTAACGCAGGCCTTTACCCCCGTTGTAATCCGTCCTGCCTGCTTGTCTCTCCATTTGATTGATTATTATCCAAGCATTTACTGTTTTACAATTGATTCTCTTTGGTTCATTCTCTATTTACAAACAAGCACAAAGTCGCAATACTCTGTTTAGTCTTTGCAGATCGTGAAAAATCGAGTAAAAAAATAAAAGTAATCGAGCAAAATCAGTAGGCCACTAATTGGATCTCTTTTTGACCTCGCTAAAATAGAAATATTATGAACAACCCTTCATGAGAAATACGAAAATAGTGAGATGAACTGAGCTCCACACCATGAGGGCTGCAAGACAGCTCGGCTCCGTCACCCATCCCGCCCAAAATAACGACAAACCCTATGCAAATATTAAAAATATAGACAACACACCAGCAAAGAAACAGGGTAAAACTATTTTATACTTTTTATTGCCCGATCCGGCTAGCTCAATCGATCGAGCATGAAACTCATGCACTCTGATAGCAAGCGTTGCTACTGATGCTATGCAGACCAAAACTGGTTTTCAGTTTGTACATTTTTCTAGATTTTTCCATCCAAGGTTGGTTGACTTTGTAGAACGATGGCTTCAGATTTTCAACATACGGTGTGGTGGCTCGGACTGGGAGGGGGCGCTTCGCTCCTGCCCCCTCCCCAAGTAAGATTTTCATACGTGAAATTACGTTAATGGTTTTGGTCCCTGAGTTGCTTCAATGTCACTGCCATTCTCAAATGGCATAAGTTCTGGATGTTGGGTGCCATAGTTCAGAGTTCTGAGCAGCGCTTGTAACACTGTCTGAAGCTTATTTCCACCTACTGCAGCTTCACTATTCTCAAAGTAAGTGAGTGTCGTTTGTGGACCTCACTGCATTTGAAAACAATGTGATATGTTACCTTCCTAAACCGCTTGACGGAGGCCCCCGAGGGGCGGTGTAATGGCCATGGACTCGGAGAAGACGCTTGGCTCCGACCCCCTCCCCAAGTCTTATAGCACCGGTGTAGCCTGAGATCGCCCCCGACATAGGCGGCCGGCTCCCGGGGTCCGGCGGAACTTTTTGCCTTTTGATGACTCTTCTATTCTGGACCTTGTCCCACAATCCGTTTGACCTGAAGACACGCTGTAGTGGGGCGCCCCTTTACCGTTTTAGTTGCCATTCCGCCCGCTTTTGCTACACTGTGCCTCTTCCGCCATTCAGCTGTTTACCGCCCGCTCTTGCGACTACAACGTCTCGCTCACCATGTAGTTGAGTTGCTCCCGCTCTTGCGATGCAACGATAGGCGACTGCCACAGGACTCTCAAAATGGCGGCCGGCTCTTCAGATTTGGGCGTGGTCCACTAAAATGGCCCTGGGACACCTTGGAACTGGGACGCTTTCCTGATAGGGCTTGGGTCCCATTCTCGAAAGTGTCCCCTCAGCCGTGAAGATTCTACAAAAGTCTTGGGGGCCCCCGACTCCCGCAGGCTTCTGGTGGGGAGCGGCTGCCATGTTTGCTTGTGGAATGGCCACGACGGACCTACGAGATGGTAGTGCTCTCATGCTGACGCCAGCTTTAGTCTGAAACATCCAGAAACACTGTAGACTACCAATTCAATCAGTTCCAGTAGCGCCCCAACATGACCCGGTAGAGAAGAACTTGCCCTCCCCTCTTTGACTGATGGTTCTTGTTGCCTGTCCCCTCTGTTTTCATTTTACAGAACTTTTTGGACTGCTGAAAGGGGTTGTGTTCCGAACGCTGGTTGGTGGAGACATTTTGACTATATTCTTGACCTACGTTGTCGCGTAATGCGTTATATGACACGCCGCGTTAGCGCACCCGGAAGTAATCCGAGGCGCAGCGCGCAACGTAAGCATAACAGGTCATGTGACTTGTTAATAAAACTTTTTATTGGTTCATTTTACTTTTGTTATTTTAATAATGAAAAGCTTGGTCATATGACCTAAAAAATACGCTTTTTATTGATTTCGAACTTTTTTTTAAAAACATATATGTTATAATATTCCAGGCTAATGTACTTTCCCGGAAAATTTACAACTGTCCTGCAAGTAAAATATATTCCTTTTTCGAGAAAAAGGGCATTTCTTCGTTCCATGACGGAGCCGTTGAGTAAAAGAGACTCGGCCTGCTGTCTTAGTCGCCGATACGTCTGATTATCAGATTCTTATCGATCACTTTATGTTGCAGAAGTGGAAAACACAACTGCCCTTGACCATTTATCTTTACTGCGTTCCTACATATTATACCTTTTATCCGTCATGTAATTGGACTGCTTTATTTCACTTGCCTTTAACTGATTCGAAAACAGTGACTAAAAGTAAAAACGTTACCAATGTAAATACTACTACCATGTTTTGTTTTAAAAACCTTTATTGTGAAAATGTCAGTATACAAATACGGGCCTATAACCACGAGGGCCGGCCACGGAGCAAACTGGAATCGTATATGATGAGGAGACATTTACATTATAGAGGAACGTAACGAACGAGCCATTAGGTTGCAAGAACTAAGGTGTCTAACAGTTGCGGAATCGGTGGACGTACATTTTGTAATTAAAATACGACAGGGCCACTTACAAAAAAGTTATCTCGATATACATTTGCGTGCAAGTACCATGGGTGACGTTAATTCGAACTTTCAATAGTACAGTAATCAATAACACATCAGAACTTAATATCAATAGAGATGTCGAAATATTCAATCAATTCTCGTCCCCGCCCGCCATGAGCATCAAAACTGCATTCATATCTCGTGATATCAAGGTTGTTCAACCAGTACACAACAATGAGTTACGAGTCCCATTTATACCGGCGCCATTTTGGGCGAGGCCGGGCAGGTCCAAGATATAGTCAAAATGTCTCCACCAACCATCGACCAGACCAGAACCCCTTTCAGCCCTTTATGCTACAAGATGGTGTGTTCCATTCAGAAAATATTGTTCGCAGCATTTTGAAAGGAAACATAAACAGCCGTTCTCCTAGTGAGTCTCACATTGTTACATTTAGGAAGAATGTTGAAGAGTAGTATGTGGAAAATCTGAAGCCATTTTTCTACAAACTCTCAATCAGCCTTGGATGGAAAAAAAAATCCAGAAGAATGTACAAACTGAAAACCAATTTTTGTCTGTATAGCATCAACAGCAACGCTTGAGTCAGCTTTGTGTCAAGCCGCCATTTTCATTCAATCAATAGCGTCCCCCTGCACACATTCAGGGACCTGGTCGTGTCTTCAGATGAAACGGATTGTAGGACAAGAAGCAGAAAAGAAAAGGAAAAAAGATCCGCCGGACCTCGGGAGCCGGCCGCCTATGTCATGTGCGACCTTTGGCCACACCAGGGCAATAGTGAAGCTGCAGCAGGTGCAAATAAGCTTCAGACAGTCTTACAAGCACTGCTCAGAACTCTCAACTATGGCACTCAACATCCAGGACTTGCCATTCGGATCTTGGCGCCTTGTGCTGGTTCCGACCTATTCACACATCGGTCCACTACTGACATCACCTCATAAGCCAACGGGGCACCCCACGCCGACTTTCGGCGCAGCATTGTAGGATGGCCACACCAGTGCGGCAACTTGCTGGACACCACCTCGGTGCCATCCGGATCTCGGCGCGTTCGAGTCACTGTACCGCAAGTGTGACCGGAACTCAGCTGAACACGCCGTCTTTCGGCGCAGCATTGTAGGATGGCCACACCAGTGCAGCAATTTGCTGGACACCACCTCGGGCAATAGTGAAGCTGCAGCAGGTGCAAATAAGCTTCAGATAGTCTTACAAGCACTGCTCAGAACTCTCAACTATGGCACTCAACATCCAGGACTTGCCATTCGGATCTTGGCACCTTGTGCTGGTTCCGACCTATTCACACATCGGTCCACTACTGACATCACCTCATAAGCCAACGGGGCACCCCACGCCGACTTTCGGCACAGCATTGTAGGATGGCCACACCAGTGCGGCAACTTGCTGGACACAACCTCGGTGCCATCCGGATCTCGGCGCGTTCGAGTCACTGTACCGCAAGAGTGACTCGAACGCGGAACTCAGCTGGACACGCCGTCTTTCGGCGCAGCATTGTAGGATGGCCACACCAGTGCGGCAATTTGCTGGACACCACCTCGGTGCCATCCGGATCTCGGCGCGTTGTGCTGCCTTCGGCCTATTCGCACATCGGTCCGCTACTGACGCCGCCTCACGTGCCAACGGATTTTCTACGCTTTTTGTAGCCCTATGCCGCATAACAGGTCATGTGACTTGTTTATAAAACTTTTCATTGGTTCATTTTACTTTTGGTTTCCTAAAGATGGAAGGCTTGGTCATATGACCTAAAAATAACACTTTTCATTGGTTTAGAACATTTTTTTTCCCAAACGATGAAAGCCCCACCTTGTTTCTGGATGATTCAGACTGAAGCTGGCGTCAGCATGAGAGCACCACCATCTCGTGGCTCCGTCGTGGTCATTCCGCGAGCAATCATGGCAGCCGCTCCACACCGGAAGCCTGCAGGAGTCGAGGGCCCCCAAGACTTTTGTAGAATCTTCACGGCTGAGGGGACGCTTTCGAGAATGGAGCCCAAGCCCTAGCAGGCAAGCGTCCGAGTTCCAAGGTGTCCCAGGGCCATTTTAGTGGACCAGGCCCAAAACCGAAGAGCCGTCCGCCATTTTAAGAGTCTTGTGGCAGCCGCCTATCGCTGCACTGCAAGAGTGGGAGCAACTCAACAACATGGTGAGCGAAACGCTGTAGCCGAAAGAGCGGGCGCAACTCAGCTGGATGGCCGCCACCTGGGGAGGCCCGTTCACGCCGCCTCCCCCACGCCCCCCCCCCCCCGGGCCGCCCCACGCCAATTTTCGGAGCAGCATTGTAGGATACCAAAACCAGTGCGGCAGTTTACTGGACATCACCTGGGTGCCATCAACATCTCAGCGCGTTCTGCTGCCTTGGGACTATTCGCACAACAGACCGCTACTGACGAGGCCTCCCTCCGCAACACCCTGGACGCCCCACGCTGTTTTTCTTTGCTGCATAGTAGGATCCCAAAAACCAGTGCGGCACCCAGGTGACATCACCTGGGTGCCGTCCAGAACTCAGCATGTTGTGCTGCCTTGGGACTATTCGCACAAAAGACAGCTTCTGACCATTGTTGCTTTTTTTTGTGAAAAATGTTTAAATGTTTTTACAGTTTTTGTTCCGTTCGTTATATTTAAAAGTTAATAAAGTTTTATAATCCTACTTTGTTGGAGTGTTATATATTTTTTTAAAAACGGGTGAATGGGGCCTTGAATCTGGTTATTGTCATGTGTGGGCTTTGCAAGTGTACTGCTACAGGATCGGACATTTCAAACTCAAATGCACGTTCTTTTTCTTACCTTTCCGAAGCATGGAGCGCAATAGCAGGCAGAGAAAGGGTGATGCAACTGTTGAACACTGCCTGGCCTGGAAGTTGCTGGCAGTGCCCCCCCCCCCCCGCCCGCTCCTGAAAGAGGACACACACACACCGCCGCCCCGAGTACTTCACAGATCTTTAAAAGACCATGCGCTTGTTCATGAGGCTTAAATGGTTTATCACCCCTTCTAGAACCCCTGCATCGACCCTCTGACGTTTCCTGGAAGAATTACCACGTAACACAATACCAAGCCTTGTCAGCTGAAACCCCCGAGGAATCGTGGGGCATATTATCAAGGGGGTTTATCTCCGCTTTTTTGGCTTTAAAAGCCAAGAAAGCGGAGATAAAATTATCTCCCTATTACCAAGCTGTCGCTAACACCAGTTAGTGACAGCTAAAAGGAGATAGCGACCATCTTGGGCCCCGCTTTGCATGTCAGTGATATTTATCACTAATGACATGCAAAGTGGGCGTGCCAAGATGTTAGCGACTGGAAACAGTCCCTAACATCGCTATCTCCTATTACCAACTTTTGGAGATATTCGCGCTAAGCGCGAATATCTCCAAAAGCTAACACCTGACCTGAGCAGTTCTTAGCCATGTTATCCAATGGGAGGTGGATAACATGGCTAAGAACATTTGCTCGATAATACATGAATATCGCTGACTTTTCTGCGATATTCATGCATTGCGGCCGTTTTTTATCGCATTTGCGATAAACCTTGCTAATAGCAAGGTTTATCTGCGATAAAAATCGCTGATGTGCGGCGATAATTTTTGTCTCTAAACAAGTTAGAGACAAAAATTATCGCTAGTTGTTGGTAATATGCCCCCGGGTTTTTGCTTGCAGAAATCGGGAGGCGGGAGACTAGCACTGAAATCAGTAGTCTCACGCCTGAATCGGGAGGGTTGGCATGTCTTGATTCTCTACAGCTGGGGCCATAAACTACATCCGCAGGGCTAGGTGATAGCCTGGGACCCGCCTGGCATCTAAAATGGCTGCCGTGCACGACAAAATTGTGGCATTGGAAAAAAGGCAAGATGGCGCAGACAATGTTTATCAATAAGGATTCATTTATAACAAAATATTTTATCGCACTGACAAATTGGCGGTCAACACTTCCTGATTTCCATCGAATCGAACGTTAACAGACGTCACGCAGCAAAAAAAAAAAAGCTCACGCACAGCCGCTGGAAGAGATGTATCAACATATATGAGCCTCCTCAGCCACCCTCAGAAAACATAGGGGATTAGGATACGTCTCCCGCACCCCCTTATACCTAGTAATTTAATTAAAACGAAGCACAAAATGGCGAATTCCCGTTTCGCTACCAGTTTGCGGCCCAGTTCGCGGCCCGTGAAGCGCTTCTACCGTGAAAAATCATTTTTTTTTATTTTCCCCACGGGACCCTTTAATAACCCCAACAAAATTCCTAGGGGGTCAAGAGGGGTATACCTTGCCCCCTTTCATTAAATTCCCCCTTCGTTTTTCACCTCTTATTCTCTCTCGATCCTACCGAGAGATAAGATGACGGCCGCTCCGGACTGTTTAGAATGTTGACAGACACTGGGGAGCAAATCAGCTTCGCATCGCAAAGTTCCGTTTCGCGAAAAGTAAGCGGACCCGAGCGCAGCCCGGAGCGCTGTTACAGATATATATCTTGTTTTGAACGTTAATTTCTCAAAATCCACTGGAGCACATATATTGAGACCTAGCAAAGGCACATCGGGCTAACAGTCCCTATAATTTTGCCAAGTTTCGTGCAAATCCATTCAGCCGTTCGAGCTAAAAGTGAGGCCAAAGGCCCTATGGAAATTAACATGGGAAAAACGTGTTTTGGGACCCCCCTTTTTTCTCGGCCCCCCCTTGACGAAACCCCCCCAAATTTTCAGGGGCTCCTCAGAAACAAAATGTGCCATTTTCCTGAAATTTCATCCGATTCCATCCACAAACACCAAAGTTATTAGACATAGAATTTTCAAAAGTTCCATAGACAAATAATCCTAACTATATATACCTACTGGCTATCGCCAGTAGGTAATATATATATATATATATATATATATATATATATATATATATATATATACATATATATATTCAATGAAAAAACCATTGGTTTTAGGCCATATATAGTTAGGGATTTGCATTTAGAAAACCTTATTTTACTCGCATAAAACCATTGAAATTCCATATATAGTTATAAGCGCTAACTATATATCGCGCACCCGCAATCCACTGCTGATGATGTCACATATTACATCATTCATGACATGGTTAGTGACATCACTGATGACATCACTGATGACATCTCAAATGACATCACTGATGACATCACTGATTACAACATCCAGTGACTGTATGTTTCTGTAAAGTCAAAATATGTTTTACATATTGAAGAATGAGTGGATGTATAAGTGTCTGGATGAAGGATTTAGTAGGTGCAAGACTGACTGTATGAGTGAGTGATTAAATGTGTCTCACTGAGTGCATGGGTTAGTGACTAAACTGTTTTAATTTGTGCATCATTATATCTGTTGTTCTACAAACTGCTGCATATGTTGATCAGTAGCTATATGAGTAACTGTATGGGTTATTGATTGGTTGTCCAAGTATTTGTATGGGAAACTGAGTGTCTGTGTATGGGTGGCTGGGAGGTGTGTGACTCTGTACATAGATGTGTGAGTAGTTGATTCACTATATGTATAGATTCAAAACTGCATGTGGAAACAGCTGTATGGGCGGTTGACTGTGCATGAGTGTATTAGTGAGTGAATGGATATCTCAGTGCTACATGTCAAATTAAGTACATATGTAAAACACAGTACATGTGAGAGTTGACATCTATAAATAACTGTGCATAAGAGCTAGTGAATGTGTGAGTGGCTGTATGGATCATTGTGAACATGCATCAGAGATTGTATAAGAGAGTAAAGTAAATATGTGTTAGTATATGTTTGAATAAGTAAGGTGTGTATAACTGTATAGTTGAGAAAATGGAGGTGTGATTGATTTTTGGCATAACTGACTAGGTGTGTGAGTAACTCCATGGATGAGTGACTGTCTGTTTACACTGATTGTATCTAAGGTTATATTAGAGTCTGAAGAGGTTCATGGTATTATCACATGAATGATATCATCAGTGATGTGATCAGTCATGTCAAATGAGATGTTATCAGTGATGTCATCAGTGATGTCATTTGAGATGTCATCAGTGATGTCATCAGTGATGTCACTAACCATGTCATGAATGATGTAATATGTGACATCATCAGCAGTGGATTGCGGGTGCGCGATATATAGTTAGCGCTTATAACTATATATGGAATTTCAATGGTTTTATGCGAGTAAAATAAGGTTTTCTAAATGCAAATCCCTAACTATATATGGCCTAAAACCAATGGTTTTTTCATTGAATTTTCAAGGTTTTGTAAATGCAAATTCCTAACTATATATGGAGTATAACCTATGGTTTTTTCTGTGAATTTCAATGGTTTTTTAATAGCAAACATCAAAAGCTGTCAAATGTCAAGTACGTGATAGGTAAAAACGTTTTCGTGTTTATGCACGCTGATGTGCTTTGAACGCTGCCCCCCCCCCCACTCCCCTCTTTTCTCTTAGTAGTACTCTCTCTTTGCAGATAGTGAACGGTAGTTAACGCAGACCTTTACCCCTGTTGTAATCCGTCGTACCTGCTTGTCTCTCCATTTGATTGATTATTATCCAAGCATTTACTGTTTTACAATTGGTTCTCTTTGGATCATTCTCTATTTACAAACAAGCACAAAGTCGCAATACTCTGTTTAGTCTTTGCAGATAGTGAAAAATCGTGTAAAAAAATAAAAGTAATCGAGCAAAATCAGTAGACCACTAATTCGATCTCTTTTTAACCTCGGTAAAATACAAACATTAGGAATAACCCTTCATGAGAAATACGAAAATAGTGAAATGAATTGAGCTCCACACCATGAGGGCTGCAAAACAGCTCGACTCCGCCACCCACACCGCCCAAAATAACGGCAAACCCTATGCAAATATTATAAATATACACAACACACCACCAAAGAAACAGAATAAAACATTTTATTAAATAACTATTTACATAACTATTTTATACTTTTTATTGCCCGATCCGGCTAGCTCAATCGATCGAGCATGAAAGTCATGCACTGATAACAAGTGTTGAGAGTTTGTAGAATGATGGCTTCAGATTTTCCACATACGGTGTAGTGGCGCGAACTGGCAGGGGGCGTTTGGATTCTACCCCTTCTCCAAATAAGATTTTCATACGTGAATGTTCGTTCATGCTTTTTGTCCCTGAGTTGCTTCCATGTCACTGCCTTACATAAATGGCATAAGTCCTGGTTATTGAGTGCCATACTTCAGAGTTCTAAGCAGTTCTTGTAACACTGTTTAAACCTTATTTGCACCTGCTGCAGCTTCACTATTCAAAGTAAGTGGGGTCCATTTGTGGACCTGACTGCATTGGAAAACAATGTGATACGGTGCCTCCCTAAACCGCTTGACGGAGGCCCCCGAGGGGCGGTGAGATGGCGCGGACTGAGAGGGGGCGCTTGGCTCCTGCCCCCTCCCCAAGTCGTGTTGCCCTGGTGAGGCCTGAGATCGCCCCCGGCATAGGCGGCCGGCTCCCGGGGTCCGGCGGAATTTTTTCCCTTTTGAAGAATCTTTCATTCTGGACCTTGTCCCACAATCCGTTTCACCTGAAGACACGCTGTCGTAGGGCGCCCCTTTACCGTTTTAGTTGCCATTCCGCCCGCTTTTGGTACTCTGTGCCTCTTCCGCCATTCAGCTGTTTACCGCTCGCTCTTACGACTACAACGTCTCGCTCACCATGTAGTTGAGTTGCTCCCGCTCTTAAGATTTGACCGAACTTTTTGGACTGCTGAAAGCGGTGGAATTCCGACCGCTGGTTGGTGGAGACATTTTGACTATATTCTGCACCTGCATTGTCGCGTAATGCGTCATATGACGCGACGCGTTAGCGCACCCGGAAGTGCTCCGGTGCGCAAGGCGCAGCTTCCCGGAAACGATCCAGAGCGCGCCGCGCAGCGCGTAACGTAAGCATAACAGGTCATGTGACTTGTTAATAAAACTTTTCATTGGTTCATTTTACTTTTCTTTTCCTAATTATGTAAGACTAGGTCATGTGACCTAAAAATAACACTTTTCATTGGATTAAAACATTTTTTTTCCCCAAACGATGAAAGCCCCACCTTGTTTCTGGATGTTTCAGACTGAAGCTGGCGTCACCATGAGAGCACCACCATCTCGTAGCTCCGTCGTGGCCATTCCGCAAGCAATCATGGCAGCCGCTCCCCACCGGAAGCCTGCGGGAGTCGAGGGCCCCCAAGACTTTAGTACAATCTTCAAGGCTGAGGGGACGCTTTCGAGAATGGAACCCAAGCCCTGGCAGACAAGCGTCCGAGTTCCAAGGTGTCCCAGGGCCATTTTACTGGACCAGGCCCAAATCCGAAGAGCCGGCCGCCATTTTAAGAGTCCTGTGGCAGCCGCCTACCGCTGCACCGCAAGAGTGGGAGCAACTCAACTACATGGTGAGCGAGACGCTGTAGCCGTAAGAGCGGGCGGTAAACAGCTGAATGACGGATGAGGCACAGTGTAGCAAAAGCGGGCGGAATGGCGACTGAAACGATAAAGGGGCGCCCCACTACAGCAGACAAGCCTCCGCCATGTGCTTCAAAACTGCATATGTATCTCGTGATATCAAGGTTGGGCAACTAGTACAGAACAAGCAGTTACGAGTCCCATTTACACCGGCGCCATTTTGGGCGCGGCCGGGCAGGTCCAGGATCTACTGAAACATAAAAAATGAGGCTGACGTCTCTGAAGCAGTTCACGAACAGCAGGACATAGCAAATAAACATGAACTCTCTAAAGCTGTTAACTCACTGCAGAACAAAACAAGTGAACCTGAAACCTCTGGAATAATTGTCGCTCAAAAGAACAACACACAAAACTCTGTAGAGCCTGAAGAAAAAAAAACAGAAGGGCACTGTAGTTTCAGACACACTTAACACTAATGACGAAACAAAGATATCGTCTGTTTATAAAGCAGTTATCATCTTGACAGAATTGACAAAGAAGTGTACAGACACCAATGCATCAGCATTCTCGGAGATAACATCTTAAGGAACAAAGAAAGACCTGTTCACTCTTGACACCCCAGGTGCTGTGTATATTGCACTATAGTGCTGCATCGAGAAAACGGGCAACCCTATTGATGTGGATTTTTCATTATTGATTATTGTAAAGAAATGGCGACTCCCCCCTTTAGCAGATTAGCTAAATGTTTGCGTAATTTAGGCATAAAAGTTATATTATTGTTGTTGTTATCGTTATAGTTCTGGTTAATTTCAAAAAATGGTTAAATATATTTACAGTTTTTGTTGCGTTCGTTATATTTAAATATTAATAAAGTTTTAAAATGTAACTGTCTTGGAGTACTATATTTTTTAAAAAAATCGGGTGAATGGGGCCTTGAATCGGGTTATTGTCATGTGTGGGCTTTGCAAGTGTACTGCTACAAGATCGGACATTTCAAACTCAAATGCACGTTCTTTTTCTTACCTTTCCGAAGCATGGAGCGCAATAGCAGGCAGAGAAAGGGTGATGCACGTGTTGAACACTGCCTGGCCTGCAAATTGCTGCCAGTGCCCCCCCGCCCGCTCCTGAAAGAGGACACACACACACCGCCGCCCCGAGTACTTCACAAATCTTTAAAAGACCATGCGCTTGTTCAATGGGAAGTGGATAACATGGCTAAGAGCATTTGCTGACTAATGCATGAATATCGCTGACTTTTCAGCGATATTCATGCATTGCGGCCGTTTTTTATCGCATTTGCGATAAACCTTGCTAATAGCAAGGTTTATGTGCGATAAAATTCGCCGAAGTGCGGCGATAATTATTGTCTCTAAACAAGTTAGAGACAAAAATTACCGCTAGTTGTTGGAAATATGCCCCCGGGTTTTTCCTTGCAGGAATCGGGAAGCGAAAGACTAGCACTGAAATCAGTAGTCTCACACCTGAATCGGGAGGGTTGGCATGTCTGGATACTCTACAGCTGGAGCCATAAACTACATCCGCAGGGCTAGGTGATAGCCTAGGTCCGGCCTGGACAATCGGACACAGAGGAAGAGAAGTGTCAGAGGGTGCGGTAGTGAATAGGGTGAAAAGGAGGTGTCGAGCGGACACAGGGTGTGATTCTCAGAGAAGAGCAGCGCAGATGGGGGAAGTATATGGCCCATGCATGAGAGAGAGAGCGGGGGTGACCATTGCGTGGGGGAGATGCGTGCGAGGGTGGGGAGCCATGCTGAGAATCGGCGGCGTGCAGAGAGTGGCCCTGGTCAAGGCATCTAAAATGGCTGCCGTGCACGACAAAATTGTGGCATTGGACAAAAACGCAAGATGGCGCAGACAATGTTTATCAATAAGGATTCATTTATAACAAAATATTTACTCGCAGTGACAAAATGGTGTACAACACTTCCTGATTTCCATCGAATCGAACGTTAACAAACGTCACGCAGCAAAAAAAAAAAAAAAAAAAGCTCACGCACAGAGCGGTTTTTAGCCATGTTATCCAATGGAAGGTGGATAACATGGCTAAGAGCATTTGCTGGATAATGCATGAATATCGCTGACTTTTCAGCGATATTCATGCATTGTGGCCGATGTGCGGCGATAATTTTTGTCTCTAAACAATTAAAACGAAGCACAAAATGGCGAATTCCCGTTTCGCTACCAGTTTGCGGCCCAGTTCGCGGCCCGTGAAGCGCTTCTACCGTGAAAAATCATTTTTTTTTATTTTCCCCACGGGACCCTTTAATAACCCCAACAACATTCCTAGGGGGTCAAGAGGGGTATACCTTGCCCCCTTTCAATAAATTCCCCCTTCGTTTTTCACCTCTTCTTCTCTCTCGATCCTACCGAGAGATAAGATGGCGGCCGCTCCGGACTATTTAGAATGTTGACAGACACCGGAGAGCCAATCAGCTTTCTGTTATCCAATGGAAGGTGGATAACATGGCTAAGAGCATTTGCTGGATAATGCATGAATATCGCTGACTTTTCAACGATATTCATGCATTGTGGCCGATGTGCGGCGATAATTTTTGTCTTTAAACAATTAAAACGAAGCACAAAATGGCGAATTCCCGTTTCGCTACCAGTTTGCGGCCCAGTTCGCGGCCCGGGAAACGCTTCTACCGTGAAAAATAATTTTTTTTTTATTTTCCCCACGGGACCCTTTAATAACCCCAACAACAATCCTAGGGGGTCAAGAGGGGTATACCTTGCACCCTTTCAATAAATTCCCCCTTCGTTTTTCACCTCTTCTCTCTCGATCCTACCGAGAGATAAGATGGCGGCCGCTCCGGACTGTTTAGAATGTTGACAGACACCGGAGAGCCAATCAGCTTTCTGAGCGCAAAGTTCCGTTTCGCGAAAAGTAAGCGGACCGGATCGCTGCCCGGAGCGCTGTTACAGATATATATCTTGTTTTGAACGTTAATTTCTCAAAAACTACTGGAGCACATATATTGAGACCTAGCAAAGGCACATCGGGCTAACAGTCCCTACAATTGTGCCAAGTTTCGTGCAAATCCATTCAGCCGTTCGAGCTAAAAGTGAGTCCAACCGCCCTATGGAAAAATGAATGGGAAAAACGCGTTTTGGGACCCCCCTTTTTTCTCAGCCCCCCCTTGACGAAACTCCACCAAATTTTCAGCGGCTGCTCAGAAACAAAATGTGCCATTTTCCTGAAAATTTCAGCCGATTCCGTCCCCAAACGCCAAAGTTATTAGACATAGAATTTTCAAAAATCCCATAGGGAATTAATCCTAACTATATATACCTACTGGCAATAGCCAGTAGGTAATATATATATATAAGCAAGATATAACATTCCTTTTTAATTGCAACAGCACACCCTGGATCTTTATTGCACAGCATAGAGCCTATTTGGGCACTAAGAGGCCTGACAGGCATGCTGCCTAAGAGTCTCTAGCAGTACATATCCTAAAGCCTAAGTGACTTCAAGAATACATGTATTCCCATATTTTTAAACACATCAACTAATCAAATTATTCACCCAGTTTCATTTAAAATCAAGCTTCACTCACAGTGTGATCTTAGACACATGACCAGGATTGTACATGTAATCTACCATGTCTGTGTCTGGTTGCCCTATCTGTGTCTGTGCTCATACCATCTCACCGTCTTTACTGGCAAAAAACAGACTATTACCTACTGGCGGTCGAAAGTAGGTAGTTATAGTTAGGATTTTTTTCAATGTTAAATCTCAAAATTCTATTTGGAATAACTTTGGCGCCGGTTGACGAATCTTTCCTCAAAATGGCCTCGCGGCGCTCCGGTCCTTCCCTGGAAGTTTGGGGGGGATTTGTCAAGCGGGGGCTGAGATAAAAGGGGGCTCCCAAAACGTGTTTTCTCCATGTTAATTTCCATTGGGCGGTCGACCTCACTTTTAGCCCGAACGGCTGAATGGATTTCCACCAAACTTGGCAAAATTATAGGGACTGGTAGCCCGATGTGCCTTTGCTATGTCTCAAGATATGTGCTTCAGTGGATTTTGAGTAATTTAGGTTAAAAAAATATATATATCTATGGCAGCGCCCCGGTACGCGCTCCGGGGAGCGCTCCGGGCGTGCCACGCAACTTGCGCGCAGAAAGCTGATTGGTTCTTGGGTGTCTGTAAACATTCGAAACAGTCTGGAGCGGCCGCCATCTTGTGCCTCTGTAGGATCGAGACACAAGAGGTGGCCAAAACAAAGGGGGAAATGACCATAAGGGGGCAGGGTAGACCCCTCCTGACCCCCTTCAAAACACATACAAACAGTGAGTAAGTCATTGATGCATCTGTGTGCTAAGTAACACCCCCACCAAATCATACAGACACTTATACTGATACTAAAAAAAACATCTAATAACCCATATACACACACATGTAGCTACTCACCAACCCATGCAGCCACTTATACACAAAGTGAAAAACTGATACAAACATTTAAATATTTAAACAATACTCGCTAATATATGTATTCACTATGATACACTTAATAAGCCAGTTAACCAATCATTTAAAAAAAAAAAATATATCCATTAAGACACTTATTTAAACATTTATTCTTCCATTGACCTTTACATATACATATATAAAACATGTTTATTTTTCAGAAAGGCACACATTCACTGGATGGTGTCATCAGTGATGTCATGAGTGATGTCACTGACCATGTCATGAGTGATGTAATATGTGATGTCATCAGCAGTGCATTACACGCTCAAGTTATAGTGAGTCCAACTAACTATAACGTGGGAATTTCAATGGTTTTATGTCAGTAAAATTTCCAGGTAACTATAACTGGTGTGAAACCTATGGTTTTTTCAGTGAATATATATATGTAAGCAAGACATAACATTCCTTTTTCATTTCAACAGCACACTCTGGATCTTTATTGCGCAGCATAGAGCCTATTTGGGAACTAAGAGGCCTGACAGGCATGCTGCCTAAGATTCTCTAGCAGTACATATCTGAAAGCCTAACTGACTTCAAAAATACATGTATTCCCATATTTTTAGAAACACATCAACTAAGCAAATTCTTCACCCAGTTTCATTTAAAATCAAGCTTCACTCACAGTGTGATCTTAGACACAACTATTTATTTATTTATTTATTTATTTATTTATTTATAGTGTTGTGTATAGCGCGGACAAGACCCGTGGGTATCAGAGCGCTTAACATAGACGGTAGATTACAAATAGACATTATAATATAGACATTATAATAGCAATTATAACAACAAACAAATATGAGGTAGAAGGCGATAGGCTATAAGGGGTGATTAGATATATATATTCCTAAGCCTGTGCAGTTAGCATTACGAGGTGAATAAGTATTAGCTTGAGTCCTAGGCATATAGCCAGGCTCGGTGAGGTAGGGTTATATAGCATTACCAGTGCAATTACATGTGCAATTAGCATTAAGAGTTGAATAAGGCTTAGCTTGTATCCAGGATCACAGAGATAAACCAAAGTGAGGTAGAGGTTATATAGAGGTTATATAGTTTTGGCTGTGAGATACAGTTATCAGATCACATAGATGTGAAGTAGTAGTAAAGGGAATAGCCAAAGGCTTGAACGTGGAATCAGTCATTTGTCAGATATTGATCTTCAGATTATTCTTGACAAGGCCATCCTTCTTTTTGGCGTAAATGTTCATATCAGTGATCAATAGGCTTCTCTATGTAAGGTATTTACTCATCATGTGGCTCTTCAGTTCCCGTTTGAATGTTACAGTATTTTGAATCTTCCTGATGTTTGGAGGTAGTGAGTTCCAGACTCTAGGGGCGGCTCCAGAGAACGCTCGGTCATAGGTCTTTTTCTTACGGAAAAAGGCTGGCCTCAATAGCAACTCCTTAACGCTTCTAGTTGGTCTGTTACCTCCGGATAACTTAATTTTCTTGGCTAGGTATCTCGGCGTGTTGAAGTGAACCGCTTTGTGAGTTATACAAGCCATCTTCATTTGAATTCTGGCCTCGTAAGGTAGCCAGTTTTGTGCTTTCAGGTGAGGAGATATGTGATCGAATTTCTTCGATCCCTTGATTAGTCTTGCTGCTGCGTTGAGACAGGCTTTTAGTGGTGCTGTGGATGTTTTTGGTAGGCCAGCTAACGTGGTGCAGCCGTATTCGATCCTCGAGATAACTAGGGATTGGATAGCCAGTTTTAGATCCGCCTCTGAGATAAACGGTTTCAGTTTTCTTAAATAGTTCAAGTGGAAATGGGCGCTCTTGGCCATTGAGTTAATGTGGTCTTTCATGTTGAGGTACTCATCTAACGTAATTCCTAGTGATTTAGCTGAATTAACTAGGGTCGGGGTGCAATTCAGCGCGGTCACCAGTTTAGTCCATTCCTTTACCTCGGGTAGGCTCCTTGTCGGTGAAATTAGTAGGAATTCTGTTTTATGGGCATTTAGTTTTAGATGGTTAGTGGTTAACCATTGCAGAGCTCTCTTTAGTGTCTCGTTCATTAAGTCAATGTCATCAAGGGAGGCGATCTTTATGTATGTTTGCGTGTCATCTGCATACATGTGATAGGATATCTGTGATTTTCGAAGAATCTCCGTGAGAGGTTCAACGTACAAGTTGAATAGGTCAGGGGATAACGTTGAACCTTGTGGGAACCCGATTGCGTTAGGGCGCGGGGAAGAGATTGCTTGGTTGACCAGGAATCGTTGAGTCCTATTCTGCAGGAAAGAATTGAACCATTTCAGCACGTTTCCGGACATACCCATCCTGTCTTGTAGCCTGGTCATTAGCATTTCGTGATTTACCGTGTCAAATGCTGATGACAGGTCTAGGAGAATCAGTAGGCATGCTTGATTTTGATCTAGGGCTTGTAAGGCGTCATCAACAATAAGCAGGATCGCAGTTTCAGTACTATGCCCTGTTCTGAATCCAGATTGGCAATCATCTAGTAATGAGAACTTAGCAATGTGTTGACTCAGTTGGCCCTGCACGCATTTCTCAATAAGTTTGGCCAGTAAAGGGATGTTGATCACTGGTCTGTAGTTGTTCGGGTCTGTTGCATCCGCTGTCAGTTTTTTGATGATGGGCACAACCTGACCTGTTTTTAGGCAGTCAGGGAGGGTCCCTTGTGCCAGTGAAGCATTTATTATCTCGGTCCAGATCGGAACTAGAGTGTGGCTGATTTCTCTTACGTACTTTGCCGGTAGAGGGTCTTGGTAATGGTTGTTCAGTCTGAGTTCCGCTAGCGTTTTGGCGATCTTTTCCTGGTCGTATAATTCAAAAGTGTCCCAATTTGCCTTATTTTTTGTTTGGAGACCCTCTGTTGTCACATTGGCTTCATTATTAGGTGAAGGAAGGGTCAGGAGGTTGACCGCGGCACTTGTGAGCTCAGCTTCCAGCAGTTTGGTTTTCTCCGTGAAAAATGTGAAGAATTCTTCGCAACCTATGGGAGTTTTTGAGTTCTCTTGAACCGTTTTGGCTAGTTTATTTGACTGTTGTTTTAGAATCTCAAAGAGTTTTCGTGGTCTGTTTATGGCATTGTCCAGTTCAGCTCTTATAAATTCTGTTTTGGAATTGATTATCTTTTTGTTATATTGATTTCTGGTATTTCTGAGGGCTTTCAGCTCGGGAGAGGAGGGATGTTGCCTCCATTTCCTTTCGACCATTCTCAGTTTGCGCCTGTCTTCGTTCAGTGACTCACTAAACCAAGGATTTTTTGGCTTCTCTGAGACTCTTTTCATTTTTGGTGGCATGGTGTCATTGACGATGTTTCCTATTGAGGTTATGTAGTGATCCGTCAACTCATTAACATTCTGTATGTTTTTAGGTGGTTTCAGGTCTTTCTCGCATCTTTCAACTAATAGTTCAATATTGGCCTCTTTTGTATCTCGGATCAGTTTTTTGAACTTGCAGGGTTGTATGGTCCTGCCCTTTTTCATTGTAGGTATCGCGAATGTTATAGCGTGATGGTTCAACCAGTCACACGGGTCTGTAGCGAGGATTGATGCCTCTTTATTTCTTGAAATAATCCAGTCTAAGGTCGCTCCTTGTGAGTGAGTGGGTTGGGTGCATGCTTGTGTAAGGTTTAGCTCAATGAGGAAGTCTTTAAGCGAGTTAACCAGTTTGTCTTTGCCATCGTCCCAGTGGAGGTTGAAGTCGCCTAGGAATATATTGTTGGCATCCGAGTTAGTGTTGGCCGTTATGATCTCTATTAGTTGCTCTGTGAACTTTGCGTTCTCTCCAGGTGGGTGGTAGAACGCATGCATATTGCATCTTTAATTATTTGTTGATCTTATATTAAGACCAAGGTATTCACAAGATTCTAGGGGGTCAGATTGGAATTGACTGACTTCGATGTCTGACTGGTGAATGCAAGCTATACCTCCTCCCACTTTCCTTGGTCTGTCTAACCTAACGATGTTATATTGAGGTGGTACTAAGAGATCGATGTTAGGAGATGATGATTCACTGAGCCATGTTTCCGTGAGGATGGCCAGGTCGATTTCCTTGTTAATGATGAGAGCAGCTATGTCTGATGCATGTTTAGTTGCCGAACGACAGTTAAGTAGTAGGCAATTTAGGGGTTTCTGTGAGTTAAAGAGGTTTCCATTATCGGATTCGGTTGCGGTTACCTGGATATGTCGTAAGTTGTGGTGGATTGCTTTCCTGTCATTCTTTCTGGACGTTCTATTAGAGTCAATAGGTACTATTTTGATATTCTCCTCTCTTCCCCGGGCCGGTTGTTCATAAGATTGGAGTACGGCCAAGGCTTCTTCATTTGACAAGGGATTGGTCCTGTTTGGTCTGTTGGGCCTGAGTACAAGATTTTGGATGTGTGAGACTTTAGTGTGCGTACTTATCGTCATCTCCCAAATTTTTCCAATTGTCTGTGAGACTTTCATCGAGACTTGTGCCAGGTTGCTTACTAGTTTCTGGAGCTCCTTGACTTCTTTCTCCGTTCGGGATGATTTCTTATGTGGAATAGACCTGACTGTCTGGGTTCTACATTTTGCTTTTCTCCGTGAGTGATCTGTTCTCATTGCCACAGATCTTTCTTTTTTATCCTTCCTTTCATTGTCATTCCTGACTCTATTAGAGGTGTCCCCATTGTTCCCTATGTTGTGTGATGTTGGGGGTTTAATTGTGGGTAGGGATCTATGGGATTCAAGACTCGCATTCACGTGAGGTTGAGGAAGGTGGATACCCTCTGCCTGGATGTTACATGTAATCTACCATTTCTGTCTCTGCTTCATACCATCTCACCGTCTCTCTGCACCATCTTTACAGATTACAGAAAAACTTGCAAATATAATTCTTTCTTTCACCCAGACACTCTCTGTGATCCTGGTCAAAATAGTCTGAGAGTTATACTAGAGAAGTAGGTGCATTCTGTTAGTTAGGCCCTTCTGGGCATGAGTAAAGTGGAGTATCTTAAACATACTTTGTCTCTGGACGGGCTGCAACGACAGTTAACAGAAAGGTAGGAGAGAGCACATGGGAAACAAAATGGGTGCCAGAAATACAAAATGGCTTTCAGCTCATGCCAACAAATCTGTCTAATATTCAACACATGGGCTGTGTTCTCTGTCTTAAAGAAATGACTGTGATAAATGGTTTTAGTAAAATGAGCACTTTTAAAGTTGTTCACCAGGATTTTACATGTAATCTACCATGTCTGTCTCTGCTTCCACTATGTGTGTCTGTGCTCACACCATCTCACTGTCTCTACAGGCAGAAAACAGACCATATATATATATGTAAGCAAGACATAACACTCCTTTTTCATTTCAACAGTACACCCTGGTTCTTTATTGCACAGCATTGAGCCTATTTGGACACTCCCTCACCAAAATGGAAGATCTTCATTTAGTGTGATTCCAGTGGTTAAAGTGGTATTCATTTACTATTTAAATATAGTATTCTTTTAGTAAGCATGAAGACTAAGTAGTATGCCCACAAGCCGAAATATGCTAATGAGGGAATACTAGTTCTACTCAACTACCCTTCAAATACATATTGAACACTTCAATTGATTGCTAAAAGTAGACTAGTAGTATTCTAGAAGAATAGTATTTGAAGCTTAGTAGTATTCTGTTAGGGTTTATTTGCAGCTCTTGTGCTATTTCAAAAGCAAAATGAAGGCTAGTCTCATTGATTGTGACCACTGTTTGAAGACTAGTGGTATTCTTTGTGAGCAATATCTGAATACTAACTGAATACTACTACGGCAATGTAGGGGTGGTGGGGGGGTCATGCGCAGGGGTGGGGGGTCATGGGGGGAGTTGCGCAGGGGGGGGGGGTTACGCAGGAGGGGTTGCGCAGGGGGGGGTCGCGCGGGGGGGATCGCGCAGGGGGGGGTCGCGCAGGGTGGGTCATGCAGGGAGGGGTTGCGCAGGAGGGGTCGCGCAGGAGGGGTCGCGCAGGAGGGGTCGCGCAGGAGGGGTCGCGCAGGAGGGGTCGCGCAGGAGGGGTCGCGCAGGAGGGGTCGCGCAGCGGGGGGTCGCGCAGCGGGGGGTCGCGCAGCGGGGGGTCGCGCAGCGGGGGGTCGCGCAGCGGGGGGTCGCGCAGCGGGGGGTCGCGCAGCGGGGGGTCGCGCAGCGGAGGGACGCGCAGCGGGGGGTCGCGCTGCGGGGGGTCGCGCAGCGGGGGGTCGCGCAGCGGGGGGTCACGCAGCGGGGGGTCACGCAGCGGGGGGTCACGCAGCGGGGGGTCACGCAGCGGGGGGTCACGCAGCGGGGGGTCACGCAGCGGGGGGTCACGCAGCGGGGGGTCACGCGGGGGGGGGTCACGCGGGGGGGGGTCACGCGGGGGGGTCACGCGGGGGGGTCACGCAGGGGCGGGGTCACGCAGGGGGAGTCGTGCAGGGGGGGTCCTGCAGGGGGGGGTCACGCAGGGGGGGTCGCACAGACGGGGGGTCGCGCAGGGGGGGTCACGCAGGTGGTGGTCACACAGGGCGGGGGTCACGCAGGGGGGGGTCGCGCGGGGTATAAGTATCTGAAGCATTACCTGATATCCAGCTTTTAAGTGATGAGCCTAGAATCAGCAGAAGGGGATCCATCCCTGGGACTCGAACCCAGGCATGCTGCTTCAAAGTCAGCAGTTGTGACTGTAAGACCATACCATTGATGGTATGGCGATACAAATTCTCACATTCAATCGCTACCACACACTTGCTTTTTATTAAGAACATGTAATTCATTTTAGCCTGAACCGCCAATGTTCTCAGACACCCTGCCTCAATTGGAAGTCCCACATTAAATGCCCTGCAGCGTCCTAAAAGCCCAAAAATAATGGGATCCAACATAGCTGCCAAAATGTCGGATTGCTTATGTGTAATGATTTCTGAATTTCTGGGCAATTATGAGTGACATTTGAGTAACACGTTCTCGAGAGCAAAATCAAGCATTGAAGATGAGGGGAACATAGAAATTACAGAAATTACAGCCATTTAAGCCCCAGCTGAAGAACAGGGCAACTCTTGTACGACATGGGGCAAGCATCTGTGTAATAGAGGCCTCCTGAGCGCCAGGCCGAAGTTCCACGAGAATCGTAACTGCTGTGTTCTCCTGCTAGTGGAAAGGGATACACGCAGGTGATACCCACCTTGGAGGGGAGGGTGCAGAGCTTCTCGCTGCTGTCTCTCAGATCACCTGATGATGGACGTGGCTGCTTGCTACAGGTATAATGACTGACAGATTCACAAAAATGCCTAGGGTTGAAGTATGCAGTGTAGACAGGATGTGAACCACTGAGTACGGAGCCTGCACTGAATTTGTTGTATGGGGGGTGGAGAACAGAGAGACAATAGAGAGTGGATATACAGAGTGGATATGCAGGGTGTGCATGGATAGCCTAGAGTGCATCCTGCCGATGGAGAGCAGACAAAGGGTGAAAAATTCAAGTGAAAGTCAAGGAATGCATGTATATTTTGGAGAGTG
Source organism: Lissotriton vulgaris (assembly GCF_964263255.1). Lineage (NCBI taxonomy): Eukaryota > Metazoa > Chordata > Amphibia > Caudata > Salamandridae > Lissotriton > Lissotriton vulgaris. The sequence continues at coordinate 1,119,065,321 of NC_141698.1, forward strand.
TATGTAGAGGACATATGTACAGGGTGTAGAGCAGATGCACAGTTGACAGCAAATTTGAACAGTGTAGTGCATATGTATTGCATATGTGAAGGATTGACAGCTAATTACTGTATGGACTGTGCTCTTGGAGTGTAACTTGGAGATGAGAACAATGGACGTACACTGGAAAGAGCAAATGAATGGCACACACAGATGGCAGAAATCACACATGGAAGTACAGGGTGAAGTGGATCATCAATGTTGAAAGCAAGTATACAGGGTGCTAACAGGAGAGTGGATAAGCAATGGAGACAGAATACAGGCAGGAGAGCGTGGATACACAGGAATGAGAGAGGAGGTGCAACAAGCACATCTGATATAGTGAGGTAGATTGGAAAACATATCTATAGTGGGCGAGGACCGTGGATATACAGGGTGGAGGGTGCTTGTGCAGGGAGGGGAACACACTTTGGCAAAAGACAAAAAGAATGTCACAGAGTAGAGGGGCATGCCGTACAGAAGAGTGGCAAAGAGTAAAGTGGTACAGTGTTGTGCTATATCGTAGAGTGGGGTGTTGTGGAATGGCATAGATGGAGTGGAGTGAAAGGGTGAAGAGTAGCATAGAGTATTGTAGAGCAGTGTTTCCCAAACTGTGGGTTGCAGGTCAAATGTAGTGTGTTGCCAAAGCCCAGGCAAAAAAAATCAGCTAGGGCTTCTGCTGCTTATTATTTTAACACAACAACTGTTGGTTACGAACTCCTTTCACTTTGCAGTCAGAGAAAGTAAAGTGAATTATCTGACAACCCTGCTGGGGTACATGAATTATGTCTGTCTGTCTCTCTCCCATCATCCGTCGGTCCCTCTCCCACCCTCTCCCTCCCTCTCTGCCTCTATCTGTTTGTCCCTGTCTCTGTCTCTGCCTCTATCTGTGCCTCAGCCTGTCCCTGTGCCTCAGCCTGTCCCTGTGCCCCAGCCTGTCCCTGTGCCCCAGCCTGTCCCTGTGCCCCAGCCTGTCCCTGTGCCCCAGCCTGTCCCTGTGCCCCTGTCTGTCCCTCTGTCTGTCCCTGTGCCCCTGTCTGTCTCTGTGCCCCTGTCTGTCTCTGTGCGCCTGTCTGTCTCTGTGCGCCTGTCTGTCTCTGTGCCCCTGTCTGTCTCTGTGCCCCTGTCTGTCTCTGCGCGCCTGTCTGTCTCTGTGCCTGTCTGTCTGTCTCGGTCCAAACAGGAAACTTCCCAAAAGGCCCATTTAAAAGTCAACTGTGAAAGCGCTATCAGCTGACTTTTAATGGGCCTTTTGGTAAGCTTTCCAAAGGTGCCCCGAGATCACAGTAAACACAGAAGATGTCCACAGGAGCATACGTAGTGAATACCTATTTAATACGTATTCACTATGTATGCTCCTGCAGTCATCATCTGTGTTTACTGCCGGCCGTGTAAACTGCAAGGCAAGGTCCACGGGCTCCCAATGAAGGCCTGCTGGGCTGCTGGCGGCCCACGGGCCGTACTATGAGTACCACAGGTGTAAAGAGTAGATAAATAGGGTGGCAAGCACATGTGCAGTATAGAGAAGATGCCTGATGTGGACAACAATGTGCACGGTAGAGATCGGATTTGGTGAGTGGAGATGGCGGATAAAAGGTTAGAAAGTGGAATTACAAAGAGTATAGGCAAAGGAGTAGCCAGAAAATTAAAATACCCCCCACTTTGAACCAAAACTCTTATGACACCAAGCAAGTGAAGCAAGCCATCAAGACCATCCCAGAAAGGCTTGCTTCTCTCTTGCATGCAAGCACCTATCCATTCATCTATTCATTCTTCCATCTACTTGCTAATAATCATAATTTCACCTTACATTCTGTCTTCCACCCAATATTCAGTCCTTCACCATACATGCAAACCTATTCATCCATCTTCAAACCTATCCACAAAACATATCTATCCTTTCACTCAGTCATCTATCATTTCACTTGCCCATCCCCACTTTCTTCCATTGATCCCTTCATTCATCCATCCTTTTCTCATCTATTCATCCGTTTACTCCATCCATCCTCCCTTTCACTCATTCATTGACTGATCCACCCTTTCACTCAGCGATCCATCCTTTCACTCATCCATCCACCCTTTTACCCATCTATCCTCTCATCTATCCATATACCCTTTCACTCATCCACCCATCCTTTCACTAAATTATGCATCCATTCAGCCTCTCACTCTTCATGTGTTTACCATTTGATACAGCCAGCCATCTATCCTTCCTTTCACGTATCCATGCATACATCCATCCATCCTTTCATTTAGCCCATCCATCCATCCATCCACTCAGTCCTTCCATTTACTCTTTCCCTCATCCATCCACCCTTCCTCTCATCTATCCATCCATCCTTTTTTCCTTTACTCATCCATCCTTACCTCCATTCTTTCACACATTCATCCATGCATCTATCCATCCACCTCCTCACTCACATCCATCATCCATGTACCTTTTCACTCATCCATCCATCTTCCCTTTCACTCATCCATTAATCCACCATTTCTTTCAGCCACCCATCCCTTCACTCACCCTTCGACACATTTATCCACTCATCCATGTACACTTTTACTCATCTATTCTTTCGCCTGAACCCTAAATGAGCCGAACTTTCACAAGTGACTCATTCATTCATGCATCTATCCATTAACCAGTTGAGCTTCCACAACTTAGCACAATGCAATTTCCACCATCTAGTTTAACTTACATTTATGCTCTTAATTTAATGTGTACATTTTATTTTATATGCAGTTACCTGCAGGTAAAAGGCCAACAAAACAGTTACAAAAATTTTTTAGACACGTCGCCGACCCCATCTCCGTTGTACTACGGATAGCTCCACATTCTTTCTTGTGACACGCTGGTGAAAAAACACTGTTTGGGCTATGCTGCACATTTTGAACTGTACACTAAAGTTTCCCTCTTGAAACTTTCTCCACTCTAACACCTATTGTGCATTACCTACCAACGGCATATTTCACCCGAGGTTTAGCAGCCTGAGAAGAAAATGAACCAGAAATAAAGGCACTGAACTAAGGAGGTCAGGTTTGAATACCTATTAAAGAAAATATACATTAAAGTGCGATGGAACAACAAAAGACGGTCTTTGAAGTTGAAACCTTCAGAAGGCAAAGTATGTCAATGGAGCATGGAAACAGGGATTGCAGCAGCTGGCCAGGACGTAGAGCCCGAGTGAAGAAAAAAATGTGGTGGGAGCAGTCAATCCAATAATCTTTCACGCGGGCAAATGGAACCTCCTGAACTTGATGGTCGGTACCACAGGTCTGTGTAAATTCGAATGCCATAGGTATGGCATTCGGAATTACACAGACCTGTGTGAGCAGTGGCCGCGCCGACCATATCTTGCAGCAAGTTGTGTCACTCAGGCCAATTCCACTGGGAAGGAGGAGAGCCACAGGAGCGCTGGCACAATACCTGTATTCGCAGAGTCCGGAGGAGGAGTGTGTCTAATTGCTTGACACAGTGCCGTCTCTCAGTAAGGCAGTGGCTGCAGGCTCACTTAAGCTGCAAGCCACTGCGCCCGCTGTAATTTGGATTTGCCGGCCGGTCGCCTCAGTCACCCTCCAGGCTGGCAGGCCAGTGAGTCCCCGGCGGGGCCCGCCGTCCACAGTTACACGCAGACTCTGTCCTGGCGGCCGCTGCATCCGGGTGGGCCACTCACTCTCCTCGGGCTCCCTCGGGTCATCTGTTATTGAATTGATTCGGGGGTTGAGCTGTGCTTGCTGCAGGCAGCACGACCCTGCAAGCGCCATATTTGAAAAAACGCGCCAAAGCTGGCACTTTCAATTACAAACTTCCGGAACCGGCTACGTTGCAGCAGGATGTGACATCACTGCGCCCCCAAGCCCCGCCTCAAGGTGTGAGTCACGGTCCTTGAGAGCAGCCTTAATTAATCAACTGCAAGCCTGTGAGAGCAGTGGGGGCACAGTGCGCTGCCATACTAACATAGCTGCAGGTTTCAGACTGCTATGTGTGACATTTTCATAACTTTGGTGTAATTATGAGTGACACTATCTCGTGTGAGAAATCAAGTAACAAAGACCAGGGACATATATTAAATTACCAGTGGTAGAAGTAGTGGGCAAGATCGGAAGGGCACGGCGTGCCCCTACTTAAAAAATGTTCTGTCCGTTCCCCTACTTCTTTCTTTCAAAAAATCGTATATGACATTTTAACATTTATAAAAACAAACGTTAGATCGAATAGGTTTAATCTTTGTATATGGTGTGCACAGACAAAAAACAATCACGAGTACATTAACACAGATAATAAAACAAGCATTTGCAATGCAATAGGTCTCGCATTAGGAAAGTTTGAGCTATTGGTATTGTAAATGGCAATTTTTTTATTTATGTGTTGGTTTGAAAATAGCGAAATTAATAGCTTTGTCATTTACAATGCCAATACTTTTAACTTTCGCAAATGTAACACCTATAGCCTTTGTAATGCAATATGTGTTGTATTTACGTGACTTAGATGTATTGATATTACAAATAACAATTGCTTTTAATTTTTTAAAATAATTAATACTTAAATAAAAGTTATTGTAATTTATAATGGCAATAGCTTAAACGTTTGTAAATAACTTTTGTGAAGATTATGTTCAGTGTATTTTATTGTGACGAAAATCCAAGAACAGAAGTGAAATATTAACATCTTTTTGTGACATTTCTAATAAAGCTTGAAACATTGAGAGAACATATTTGAAGCAGTTGTTGTTGAATAGTTGCACAGTTTGATGCTGTGGTGGCGCTGAGTGATGCTGTGGTGGTGCTGATTGGTGATGTGGTGGTGCTGAGTGATAATGTGGTGGTGCTGAGTGATAATGTGGTGGTGCTGAGTGATAATGTGGTGGTGCTGAGTGGTGCTGTGGTGGTGCTGAGTGGTGCTGTGGTGTTGCTGAGTGATGCTGTGCTGGTGCTGAGTGAAGCTGTGGTGGTGCTGAGTGAAGGTGTGGTGGTGCTGAGTGATGCTGTGGTGGTGCTGAGTGATAATGTGGTGGTGCTGAGTGATAATGTGGTGGTGATGAGTGATGCTGGGGTAGCGCTGAGTGGTGCTCTGGTGGTGCCGAGTGATGATGGAGTGGCGCTGAGTGATGTTGTGGTGGTGCTGAGTGGTGCTGTGGTGGTTCTGAGTGGTGCTGTGATGGTGCTGAGTGATGCTGTGGTGGCGCTGAGTGATGCTGGGGTGGCGCTGAGTGATGCTGAGGTGGCGCTGAGTGATGCTGTGGTGGTGCTGATTGAGTAACAAAATCAAGGTGCTGCAAAACCAGTGCAAGGGGCATGGGAGGTGCTCACAAACTGGTGTCTGGTACACTGTGTATTTAGAGAGATTCTATATTGTGCTAGTGCACTGTGTCTATTTGAAGGTAAAGGATATGCTCCTTGTTGTCCAATTCAAGAGTATTTAGCAATGATTCTTGAATGTGGCTGTCCTTGAAATGTTAAGAAATGCAGGTTGTAATGCTCAGTACAACTCATATACACTAAGAGAACTCTTAAATAATGGCGAGAGAGATTGAGGTGCCGGAACCCAGATGTATTGAAACATTACACAGCCCCTGGGATCCTCAGCATACCCAACCCACGCTCTACCTTGAACATTGCTAACCACCTTGTGAAATAGGGAACAAGGGCAGAGTGCAATACCATATACCCTGAGAAATGTATAATGACTTCATTTACCTGCCTCTATCCATAATTCTCTTGTATGCCATTCCTGATAATTGATCAGTTCTGGACCATCGTGGCTAATTTGTCCGATCACGAAATTGTGCAGTATGAGGTGTACGAAGGGAGATGCTTTTATAGCATCTTACCTTTGAGAAATAAATGTATGGTTATTTGTAAATCAGAAACTAACCAGGCCAAATATCCTACAACCCGTAATAAATGTTTTAGATGATTTCCACAAAATGAGACTTTATTGTAGGCGATTAACAAATAAGCAGGATTGGAGGAGAGAGTAAATGATCAGGTGTGAGGTGGGTAGCAAAAGACAAGAAGAAGGAAAGTGAAGGGATGACATAAGAAGAAAATGAATAGAGGGGGTGGAGGAAAGAGAGATGGTGAGCAGAGGTCAAATGAAGGGCGGGTGAAGAGGGAGGAAGGCAGGGTGAGAAACGAGACAGGACAATGAACATTGGGGTGGGTACAGGAGGGAGGGCTGACTACGAGAGGAAGTGAGAGAAAAGAGGAGGCAGACAAGGGAGAGAGAAGTGAAGCGGGAAGTAGAGAGGGAGAGAGCGGCGGATAGGGAAAGGGCGGAAAGCAGGGCAGGCGGAGAAGACAAGATGAAGTGGGGGTGGATACAATAAATGCGAGAAAGTCAAGATGAGAGGAAATTGGACAGGGTGGGGAGGGTTGGCATGGTCGTAGAAGGAACCAGAGGAGGGATGAAAGAAGAAAGGTGTAGAAGAGAGGGGGGCTGGTCGGAAAAAGAGGGTAAGGGAGAGGTGAATGAGGGGAAAGTTCAGTTGATAGGGCAGAGGGAGCAGAGTTTGTGAGTAGGAATGGTGGAGTGGAGGGGAGAGAGGAGGGGAGGGGAGTGAAGGGAGGAGTAAAGGAGGGAAGTGGGTTGACTGATGTCGCACAGTTGCACAGGTCTTGCTAGGGTGAGACGCCGTTGGCGTTGGAGCTGGGGTTGGAGAGTTCCTTCACGATGTTGAAGAGCTCTTTGCTGTTGTGCGCGTTGTTGTCTAGGCGGTCTTAGAGACTTAGAGAAACAGAGACAAGAAACATTGCTATCTGCAGACTGAGCCTGTTACACAGGAAAGCAAAGGTCTCCTAAACTTACTTGTCCAGCAGCACCTGGTTCATTTCGAGTGCTAGGTGTGCAGTCTAGTGCTCTGTTAGAACTCAGCAAACTTGTCTGATTGTTAGATTGTCTTAGCTTTCATTCTCTTAATAAATACCGACAGTATATAAGGTGCTAATTTTGCAGCATTTTGGTATTGAACAGTTTACTAATGTACACTTGTTAACATTTTGACATTTTTAGGTATTGCCGGCTGGTTGCGAAAGACATTTTGAGGGATAAGATTACAGTGGTCTTAGAGCTCACACAGTGGGCTTAGAGCTCACACACTGCTTCCATTGGTTGGCTTTATTGTCGCTCTCATTTACTTTCTTCTTATTCATTAGTTTGCCTTCATCTTCTGGTGCGTGATCCTCCCCTGGAGCATAGCCTCTTTACCATCCTTTTGATTTGCTGACTTTTATCGTTGCACTACTCATTTTTAGGGGACTACATTTTTGTTTTTTCAGCACCTCATGAGAGTGCATGTGTTTTCTAGTTCTCTTTCTCATGTCCCTCTGCCCTGCATGCTCCATGTCGCTCTCTACCTTGTGGGCTGCTTTTCTCCTTCTCCCCCTCCTGCCTTAATTTTTATTTTGTCCCACACCCACTCCCTTTTGTTTAGCCCACCCACTTATTTGTTGCTTTCTCCTCATTGCTGACACTTACATTTTTTTTACCTTCATTTATTTTTTGTGAAGGGTCAACAGGGGCCATTTACTCTAGGTAGCTCTAGTACACAAAAAGTGGAGTAGCCCACTTAAATTTCAAGTTGTTTGATTTGTGATCCATCTGCATGGGAATAGTAAGATTTAAACCCATTTATAGTAATAGAGTCAAAGGCCCCGGTCTCCTGTCATCATATTATGCCAAAATTCTAGATAAATCTCACCCAGTCCTCATTATCAAGTTTCTGTTGAACCTCCACAAATTTCCATTTTAAAAACTGCATGCCTTTCCCACGGATAGCATGATTCTGAACTGTATTGGAGTTAACCAGCAGCTTGATGCAAGTAGGAGATTTAGTAAGAAACTCCAACTGGCCAGTTGCTCCTTTTAAAGAGACTGGCTTTGGGCTTCAGCCATTTTCTGAGGCACTTGATAGTACTTCAAATCGATTGGTATGAGCAAATGGGGGAAGAGGTAATAGGCCTTGCATGTGCCTCTGGATTGGGCTACTCCATGTATGGGGGATATGTTGCAAGGGAGGTGGGCGGTAGAGAAATCCTAATGGGCTGGCCCATATTTTAGATTGCTGGGAGAGGAGGGTACTCAATCGATCAATCAATCAGAGTACTTGTAAAGTGCGCTACTTACCCGAGAGGGTCCCAAGGCGCTGAGGGGAGAGGGGGTGCTGCTACTGCTCAAAGAGCCAGGTCTTGAGGAGTCTTCTGAAGGCGAGTAGGTCTTGGGTCTGCCGTATGTGGGTAGGGAGGGTATTCCAGGTCTTGGCGGCGAGGTAGGAGAAGGATCTGCCGCCAGAGGTCGTTCGTTGGATGTGGGGGACAGTGGCGAGGGCGAGGCTGGTGGAGCGGAGCTGGCGTGTGGGGGGGTGGAAGCTGAATCTGCTGTTCAGGTAGGCTGGTCAGGCATGACAGTAAAAAAACTGGCATATTCTGGATCTTTAAAATTTAAGACCACACAATACCCGCTTAAAGATTTTACTGTGGGGCCTACCAGGTTACCCTGCGAGCCAAAATTATTTTGTCAATAACTTTCGTGTGGCAGTCAACATTCTCCAAGCACCAATGTCCAACTATGTTTATGAGACTTTGGCAATCCTCATGTACCCCTTCTTTCAGTGGTTGAATCCCCACTAAAAATACTGTATATGGAGTACTTCAGGGGCTAAATGTACGTTTTTAAGATCACCTTTGGGGCAAGAAGATGCAGTAGTCTCGGGTTGCTTAGGTACATTGTTGTCCCTAGCAGGGGTATAGCACTGACGCTGCTGGTTTGAATCGATTTGGTCTTTGACCCTTCCTCTCATCGCACTGGATTTATGAATACCAATGCTAGCTTCAGGTATTTGATGCAGGATTGTAAAGAGTCTATTTGGAGTACGTCTCTGTTATTTGCTGCGTCACAGTTTAGTGCCTTGGCCAATGTTTGAATTTTCCCTGACAACAATTTGATATGGCCCATTGTTCTACTCCGAAGCAGGGGCTGGGCACTTGATACAGCCAGACCTCCCAAATTGAACAGCCTACGTCCACATCAGAACCAGTGTGCAAAGACTCTGGGCAATTATGTTAAAATGTCAAAACAACATTATTAAATCAGTCCATTATTTTCTATTGCTTATTTATCTGCAAATAGGTAAATCTCTCCCTAAAATGTTAATCAAGTATTATATCATGAAAAAACAAGTATATAGAATAATGCAAACAGTGTTAAAAAAAGCCTCAGTGCCTTACATATCAGGAACAAAAAAAACACAAAGCAAGAAGTTGGATACCGTCTGTAATGCACCTTTCAACAAGCACTGAAAATGCAATTGATTGTGCATTTGTATGTGTACCTTTTACCTATGTGTTATGGAATGAGCCGTAAAGCAGAGGGTCGTTGAATGGAGGGGAGTCAAGCAGAGTAGTGTGGAGTAAACCAGAGTGGTGAGTGGAGTAATGCGGAGTGAAGTAAAGCAGAATGGTGTTGAGTGGAGAGGTGTGGTGTGGAGAAAAGTGGAGTGGAGTGAAGCTGAGTGGAGTAAACCAGAGTGGCGTGGAGTGGAGTAAAACAGTGTGGAGTAAAGCACAGCAGAGCGTAGTAAAGCAGAGTGACGTTGATTGAAGTGGAGTAAAGCAGAGTGGGGTTGGGTGGTCAAGCAGAGCGGCGTTGAGTGAGGCAGAATGGCGTTGAGTGGAGTAAAGCAAAGCGGAATAAAGCAGAGTGGCATGGAGTGGTGTGGAGTAAAGCAGTATGAAGTGGAGTAAAGCGGAGTGGAGTAAAGCAGAGTGGAGTGGAGTTGTGTGGAGTAAAGCAGAGTGATCTTGAGTGGAGTAAAGCAGAGTGGAGTGGAGTAAAGCAGATTGGCTTGAGTGGAGTAAAGAAGAGTGGCATTGAGTAGAGTGGAGTGGAGTAAAACAGAATGTAATTGAGCAGAGTGAGTGGAGTAAAGCATAGTGGTGTTGAGTGGAGTGGAATAAAGCAGAGTGGCATGGAGTAAAGCAGAGCGGTGTTGAGTGGAGTAAAGCAGAGTGGTGTTGAGTGGAGTAAAGCAGAGTGGAGTTGTGTGGAGTAAAGCAGACTGGAGTGGAGTAAAGCAGAGTGGTGTTAAATGGAGTAAAGCAGAGTGTCATTGAGTGGAGAACCACACCACAACACTACCCTAAACCCTAAAACACTACCCCCAGCATGACCCTCCCCCGACCCCCAGTCCGGTCCAAACACTCAAACACTACCCTGCACAACCCCCCATCACTACCCTAAACCCTAAAACACTACCCTACACTACACAAACACCACAACACTACCCTAAAACACTATCCCCACCACGACCCTCCCCCAACCCCCAGTCTGTTCCCTACACTCAAACACTACCCTGCACAATCCCCCAGCACTTCCCTAAACCACTACCCTATACTACACAAACAACACAATAGTATAATAAATAAGGCATAAAAATAGTATAATAAATAAGTCACCATTAATCTACCATTCAGCATGCAGCTTCAATAGAATGTTATTAGTAGTCTGGGTAAAGTCCAGTAGTATTCAAATTGTTTGTATTCACTAAATTTTCTGCATTGTAAATGAAGACTATGCGATTACAAATAAGTATGTGCTTAGTATTCTGTTAGTATTCAAGAAGTACCACTCAAATATCAGTAGTCTTCATGCACTAGCCTTCACAAAAAGAATACTACTGAATACTAAAATTGGCATAAATTAGTCTTCAAATGCTATAAAAAGACTGGTTAACCACTAAATGTAGTATTCCACTTCGGTAAGGGCTAGGAGGCCTGACACGCATGCCGCCTAAGATTCTCTAGCAGTACATATCCTAAAGCCTAAATTACTTCAAGAATACATGTATTCCCATATTTCTAAACACATCAACTAAGCAAATTCTTCACCCAGTTTTATTTAAAATCAAGCTTCACTCACAGTGTGATCTTAGACACATGACCAGGATGTTACATGTAATCTACCATGTCTGTCTCTGCTTCAACTATGTGTGTCTCTGCTTATACCATCTCACTGTCTCTCTGTACCATCTTTACAGATTACAGAAAAACTTGCAAATATAATTCTTTCTTTCACCCAGACACTCTCTGTGATCCTGGTCAAAATAGTCGGAGAGTTATACTAGAGAAGTAGGTGCATTCTGTTAGTTAGGCCCTTCTGGGCATGAGTAAAGTGGAGTATGTTAAACATACTTTGTCTCTAGACGGGCTGCAAAGACAGTTAACAGAAAGGTAGGAGAGAACACATGGGAAACAAAATGGGTGCCAGAAATACAAAATGGCTTCCAGCTCATGCCAACACATCTGTCTAATATTCAACATATGGGCTGTGTTCTCTGTCTTATAAAAATGACTGTGATAAATGGTTTTAGTAAAATGAGCACTTTTAAAGTTTTTCACCAGGATTTTACATGCAATCTACCATGTCTGTCTCTGCTTCCACTATGTGTGTCTGTGCTAACACCATCTCACTGTCTCTACTGGCAAAAAACATACCATATATATATATAAGCAAGACATAACATTCCTTTTTCATTTCAACAGCACACCCTGGATCTTTATTGCACAGCATAGAGCCTATTTGGGCACTAAGAGGCCTGACAGGCATGCTGCCTAAGATTCTCTAGCAGTAAATATCCTTAAGCCTAAATGACTTCAAGAATACATGTATTCCCATATTTTTAAACACATCAACTAAGCAAATTCTTCACCCAGTTTCATTTAAAATCAAGCTTCACTCACAGTGTGGTCTTAGACACATGACCAGGATGTTACATGTAATCTACGATGTCTGTCTCTGCTTCCACTATGTGTGTCTCTGCTTATACCATCTCACTGTCTCTCTGCACCATCTTTACAGATTACAGAAAAACTTGCAAATATAATTCTTTCTTTCACCCAGACACTCTCTGTGATCCTAGTCAAAATAGTCTGGAAGTTATACTAGAGAAGTAGGTGCATTCTATTAGTTAGGCCCTTCTGGGCATGAGTAAAGTGGAGTATGTTAAACATACTTTGTCTCTAGACGGGCTGTAAAGACATTTAACAGAAAGGTAGGAGAGAGCACATGGGAAACAAAATGGGTGCCAGAAATACAAAATGGCTTCCAGCTCATGCCAACAAATCTGTCTAATATTCAACACATGGGCTGTGTTCTCTGTCTTAAGGAAATGATTGTAATAAATGGTTTTAGTAAAATGAGCACTTTTAAAGTTTTTCACCAGGATTTTACATGTAATCTACCATGTCTGTCTCTGCTTCCACTATGTGTGTCTGTGCTCACACTATTTCACTGTCTCTACTGGCAAAAAAAGACCATATATATATATATAAGCAAGACATAACATTCCTTTTTCATTTCAACAGCACACCCTGGATCTTTATTGCACAGCATAGAGCCTATTTGGGCACTAAGAGGCCTGACAGGCATGCTGCCTAAGATTCTCTAGCAGTACATATCCTAAAGCCTAAATGACTTCAAGAATATACGTATTCCCATATTTTTAAACACATCACCCAGTTTTATTTAAAATCAAGTTTCACTCACAGTGTGATCTTAGACACATGACCAGGATGTTACATATAATCTACCATGTCTGTCTCTGCTTCCACTATGTGTGTCTCTGCTCATACCATCTCACTGTCTCTCAGCACCATCTTTACAGATTACAGAAAAACTTGCAAATATAATTCTTTCTTTCACCCAGACACTCTCTGTGATCCTGGTCAAAATAGTCTGAGAGTTATACTAGAGAAGTAGGTGCATTCTGTTAGTTAGGCCCTTCTGGGCATGAGTGAAGTGGAGTATGTTAAACATACTTTGTCTCTAGACAGGCTGCAAAGACAGTTAACAGAAAGGTAGGAGAGAGCACATGGGAAACAAAATGGGTGCCAGAAATACAAACCGGCTTTCAGCTGATTCCAATAAATCTGTCTAATATTCAACACATGGGCTGTGTTCTCTGTCTTAGAGAAATGATTGTGCTAAATGGTTTTAGTAAAATGAGCACTTTTAAAGTTTTTCACCAGGATTTTACATGTAATCTACCATGTCTGTGTCTGCTTGCCCTATCTGTGTCTGTGCTCATACCATCTCACCGTCTCTACTGGCAAAAAACAGACTACATATATATATATATTCGCTGAAAAAACCATAGGTTATAGACCATATATAGTTAGGAATTAGCATTTACAAAACCTTATTTTACTCACACAAAACCATTGAAATTTCATATATAGTTAGTTCCACTAACTATATATCGCGCACCCGCAATCCACTGCTGATCATGTCACATATTACATCATTCATGACATGGTCACTCAAATGACATCACTGATGACATCACTGATGACATCTCAAATGACATCACTGATGACATCATTCATGTGATAATACGATGAACTAACTAATGAGCTAAGGGGCTCCGCACTGCAGATGAGGTGCCTCCACCTGGGGAGGCGGAAGAAGGCCGTTCCCACCGCCTAACCCCGGGCACCCCACGCCGTCTTTCGGCGCAGCATTGTAGGATGGCCACACCAGTGCAGCTTGCTGGACACCACCTCGGTGCCACCCGGATCTCGGCGCGTTGTGCTGCCTTCGGCCTATTCGCACATCGGTCCGCTACTGACGCCGCCTCATGGGCCAACGGATTTTGTACGCTTTTTATAGCCCAAAGCCGCATAACAGGTCATGTGACTTGTTTGTAAAACTTTTCATTGGTTCATTTTACTTTTGGTTTCCTAATGATGGAAGGCTTGATCATATGACCTAAAAATAACACTTTTCATTGGCTTAAAACATTTTTTTTCCCAAACGATGAAAGCCCCACCTTTTTTTTTCTCTCTCGGCAATCCAAAAAGGTTCCGTTAGATGACAACAGAGGGGACAGGCAACAAGAACCATCACTCAAAAAAGGGGAGGGCAAGTTCTTCCCTACCGGGTCACGTTGGGGCTCCACCGGAACTCATCGAATTGATAGTCTACAGTGTTTCTGGATTTTTCAGACTGAAGCTGGCGTCAGCATGAGAGCACCATCATCTTGTAGCTCCGTCGTGGCCATTCCGCAAGCAATCATGGCAGCCGCTCCCCACCGGAAGCCTGCGGGAGTCGGGGGCCCCCAAGACTTTTGTAGAATCTTCAAGGCTGAGGAGACGCTTTCGAGAATGGGGCCCAAGCCCTAGCAGACAAGCGTCTGAGTTCCAAGGTGTCCCAGGGCCATTTTAGTGGACCAGGCCCAAATCCGAAGAGCCGGCCGCCATTTTAAGAGTCCTGTGGCAGCCGCCTATCGCTGCACCGCAAGAGTGGGCGCAATTCAACTAGATGGTGAGCGAGACGCTGTAGCCGCAAGAGCGGGCGGTAAACAGCTGAATGGCGGATGAGGCACAGTGCAGCAAAAGCGGGCGGAAAACCGCTGAATGGCAACTGAAACGGTAAAGGGGCGCCCTACTACAGAAGACGAGCCTCCACCTCAGGAGGCCCGTTCACGCCGCCTCCCCCCCCCCCACGGGGCGCCCCACGCCGTTTTTTGGAGCAGCATTGTAGGATGCCGAAACCAGTGCGGCAAGTAAAGGATATCACCTGGGTGCCGTCCAGATCTCAGCGCGTTGTGCTGCCTTCGGACTATTCGCACAACAGACCGCTACTGACCATTGTTGCTTCTGTTTTAATAAAAAATGTTTTAAGGTGTTTACTGTTTTTGGTGCGATGTATATATTTATAAGTTATTAAAGTGTTATTTTCCTTCTACTTTCTTGGAGTGCTAAATATTTTTGATGTGACACATAATTGTGAAGACTTTGATGTACAAAAAGGCATCCCTGGAATCTTCCGCTTCAGGCTCGGTCCCACACACCCTCACAGTGAGAATCCCCTCTCCAATCACAATACAGGATGGTTATCAGATTGCAGGAACGCGTGTAGTGTGACGGATCTCATCGGGTGGGGGCCTTGATCTACTGTAACTTCTTTGAAGAGGGGTGATTCTTTACAGTTGAGGCCATAAACTACATCTGCAGGGCTAGGTGATAGCCTGGGACGGGCCTGGACAATCGGACACAGAGGAAGAGGAGTGCCAGAGGGTGCGGTAGTGAATAGGGTGAAAGGCAGGTGTCGGGCGGGCACAGGGTGCGATTCTCAGAGAAGAACAGCGCAGATGGGAGGAGGTTTCTAGCCCATACATGAGAAAGAGAGCGGGAGTGACCAGTGCGTGGGGGAGATGCTTGCGAGGGTGCAGACAGTGGGTCTGGTCAAGGCATCTAAAATGGCTGCTGTGCTCAACAAAAGTGTGGCATTGCAAAAAAGGCAAGATGGCGCAGACAATGTTTATCAATAATGATTTATTTATAACAAATAAAATATTTACTCGCAGTGACAAAATGGCGGTCAACACTTCCTGATTTCCATCGAATCGAACGTTAACAGACGTCACGCAGCAAAAAAAAAAAAAAAAAAAAATGCTCACGCACAGCCGCTGGAAGACATGTATCAACATATATGAGCCTCCTCAGCCACCCTCAGAAAACATAAGGGATCAGGATGCGTCTCCCGTACCCCCTTATACCCTGTAATTTAATTAAACCGAAACACAAAATGGCAAATTCCCGTTTCGCTACCAGTTTGCGGCCCGGTTCGCGAACCGGGAAGCGCTTCTACCTTGAAAAATCAATTTTTTTTTATTTTCCCCACGGGACCCTTTAATAACCCCAACATCATTCCTAGGGGGTCGAGAGGGGTCTACCTTGCCCCCTTTCATTAAATTCCCCCTTCGTTTTTCTCCTCCTCTTGTCTCTCGATCCTACCGAGAGACAAGATGGCGGCCGCACCGGACTGTTTAGAATGTTGACAGACACCGGAGAGCCAATCAGCATCGCTTCGCAAAGCTCCGTGACGCGAAAAGTACGCGATCTGGAGCGCTATCTGGGACTCTGTCACAGATATATACATTTTTTAAAACGTTAATTTCTCAAAATCCACTGGAGCACATATATTGAGACCCAGCAAAGGCACATCGGGCTAACAGTCCCTACAATTTTGCCAAGTTTCGTGCAAATCCATTCAGCCGTTCGAGCTAAAAGTGAGGCCAAACGCCCTATGGAAATTAACATGGGAAAAACGCGTTTTGGGACCCCCCCTTTTTCTCGGCCCCCCCTTGACGAAACCCCCCCAAATTTTCAAGGGCTGCTCAGAAACAATATGTGCCATTTTCCTGAAAGTTTCAGCCGATTCCGTCCACAAACGCCAAAGTTATTAGACATAGAATTTTCAAAAGTCCCATAGAGAAAAAATCCTAACTATATATACCTAGGTTATATATATATATATATATATATATATATATATATATATATATATATATATATATATATATATATATATATATATATATATATATATATATTCACTGAAAAAACCATAGGTTTCACACCAGTTATAGTTAGGAATTAGCATTTAAAAAACCTATTAAATTCACTGACAAAACCAGTTATAGTTAGCTGGAAATTTTACTGATATAAAACCAATGAAATTCCACGTTATAGTTAGTTGGACTCACTATAACTTGCGCGTGCAATGCACTGCTGATGACGTCACATATTACATCACTCATGACATGGTCAGTGACATCACTCATGACATCACTGATGACACCATCCAGTGAATATGTGTCTTTCTGAAAAATAAATATTAGTGAGTAATGTTTAAATATTTAAATATATATATTATTGTTTCACTTTGTGTATAAGTGGCTACATGTGTTGGTAAGTAGCTACATGCGTATGTATATGGGTTATTAGATGTTTCTCTTAGTATCAGTATGAGTGTCTATATGGTTTGGTGGGGGTATTACTTAGCACATAGATGCATGAGTGACTGACTCGCTGTTTGTATGTGTTTTGAAGACAGCATATGTGCAGGACTGTATGGATGGATGAGTGTGTATATGTGTTTGTTAGTGAGTGAATGACTGTCTCACTAGTGTCTTTATCAGTAACTACATATGTTTTAATCTAGTATATGTGAATATTGATGTATATAAGTGAGTATATGTGAGAGTAAGAGATTGTAAGAGTTCCTGTTTAAATAAGTATGTGTTTCTATAAGTGATTGTTTAAGAGAATAAATATGTGTAATTTTCAATACAAGTAAGGTGGAAGTGTGTGTATAACTCTATATTCAAATAAATGGATGTTCAATAGTTTATTTGCACGTGTGAGTATGTGTGTGAGTAACTTTTGGATGACTGTCGGTGTGTAACAGGATGTATAGGTGTATCACTTCATATGATAAGTGAGTATATGTATGAGTGACTATATAGAACTGTTGGTGAATGACTGGATGTGCATATAGATGGTGGAATTACTGAATTGCTTGTTGTAACTGATATGGGTATCTCCATTTTTTTTTAAATTTCAGTTTCTATTTTTGAATATGTGTTTCAAGGGTTACATTACAGTGAAAGGAGGTCTGTCACTATGTCACAAGGATGGTGTCATCAGTGATGTCATGAGTGATGTCACTGACCATGTCATGAGTGATGTAATATGTGACGTCATCAGCAGTGCATTGCACGCGCAAGTTATAGTGAGTCCAACTAACTATAACGTGGAATTTCATTGGTTTTATATCAGTAAAATTTCCAGCTAACTATAACTGGTTTTGTCAGTGAATTTAATAGGTTTTTTAAATGCTAATTCCTAACTATAACTGGTGTGAAACCTATGGTTTTTTCAGTGAATTTCAAAGGTTTTTTAAATGCTAATTCCTAACTATAACTGGTGTGAAACCTGTGGTTTTTTCAGTGAATTTCAAAGGTTTTTTTAATGCTAATTCCTAACTATATAAGACCTGAAAGCCCACCAGGAATCTCCAGTATGCGCCAGGGGACTGCATTGCAGAGAGGTGTAATGAAGCCACAACCCTTTTTACACCTCTCTGCAACGCAGCCCCCGTGCATGTTTGAAGAGGGGGAACTAATTCCCCTTGCATACTGGGGGTCCCTGGGGTCAACTACTCCACCAGGAGCCTCCAGTATGCACGAGGGAGCTGCATTGCAGAGAAGTGTAATGAGGCCACACCCTTGTTACACCTCTCTGCAATGCAGGCCACTGGCGCCTTTGCAGAGGGGGGACTAATTCCCCTTGCATACTGGGGGTCCCTGGATCATATCTGCCCAAACACCGATATTCCGAACGATTGTAAATGACTTTTCTTGAGAAACATTTGGATTTGGATTATCATGTCCTATACTTTGGAATTTTTGAAAGACTGACTTTGAGGATGCTATAAATTACTCAAGTCTGCCCGAATTGTGTGGGTAAAATTGATACCTAGTCACTTTTAATAAGAATATACTTATGTCTCGTCTAACATTTGGAAGAAATATCTAGTTATATGACAACGGGATACCGACATAACTTGAAGGAAATAAGAACGCCCTGAAGAAGTTCTGTTGTACAGAATGAAACGTTTCGGCTGGCTGTGGTACATAAACTTAAGGAAAATAAAAGCATTTGAATATACACCAAGATTCAGCGCTTCAATAAGTACTCTAAGTGATATGATTTGATTGGACTCATTGTGAAAGTGGTGCTGTGCCAAACTTTGGAATATTCTCCACTACTCTCTACTACTTACTCTCTCCCACTCTCTACTACTCACTCTCTACTGCTCTCTACTACTCACTCTACTACTTACTCTCTACTACTCTCTACTACTCAGTCTCTACTACTCACTCTCTACTACTCTCTACTACTCACTCTACTATTCACTCTACTACTCTCTACTACTCACTCTGCTACTCTCTCTACTGCTCTCTACTACTCTCTACTACTCACTCTCTACTCTCTATTACTCACTCTCTACTCTCTACCTCTCTACCTCTCTACCTCTACACCTCTACCTCTCTACCTCTCTCTACACGCACACATATAGACATATATGCATATATATATGTGCATATGCATTTATATATATGTATGTGTATATATAAAAAAAACAACTAAACATTTTTTTTTCTAATCAGCTACTTTTAAAACTGTCATTCTTTTTCCCCATGGTACACTCCCCGGTACGCTTACCGGTGCGCGTACCGGGCGCTCACCCCGCGAAAATCAAAAAAAAAAATTTTTTTTTTTTTTGCCCAGTGGGGCCCTTTTATGGCCCCCACATCAAACCTAGGGGGTCAAGGGGGGTCTACTCTGCCCCCTTATGGTCATTTCCCCCTTTGTTTTGGCCACCTCTTGTGTCTCGATCCTACCGAGACACAAGATGGCGGCCGCTCCGGACTGTTTAGAATGTTTACAGACACCCCAGAGCCAATCAGCTTTCTCCGCGCAAGTCGCGTGACGCGCCCGGTGCGCGTACCGGTGCGCTTACCGGAGCGCTGCTATAGATATATATATTTTTTTGAACCTTAATTACTCAAAATCCACTGGAGCACATATCTTGAGACATAGCAAAGGCACATCGGGCTACCAGTCCCTACAATTTTGCCAAGTTTGGTGGAAATCCATTCAGCCGTTCGGGCTAAAAGTGAAATCGACCGCCCTATGGAAATTAACATGGGGAAAACGCGTTTTGGGACCCCCCTTTTATCTCGGCCCCCGCTTGACGAATCCCCCCCAAACTTTCAGGGAAGGACCGGAACGCCGCGAGGCCATTTTGAGGAAATTTTCAGGCAGATTCGTCAACCGGCGCCAAAGTTATTCCAAATAGAATTTTCAGATTTAACATTGAAAAAAATCCTAACTATAACTACCTACTGGCGACCGCCAGTAGGTAATATATATATATATATATATATATATATATATATATCCAAACGGGTCCTCAGCAAGGCACTCAGAGCAACGTTCAGCCACGCTACCTTGAAGAAAAACAGCAGGACCAGGTATTCCGTGAGTTGATATTTTATTTGGCAACAAACGGCAGCATAACATTTCGGCCTCTCACAGGCCTTGATCACATGGTGTTACGCATTCGAAAGGCAGAATTTAAAGTGCTAGTGCTAAAAAAACGGTAACCAACCAGAATGGAGTAAAGTGCATAGTGCAATAAACATAGTCAAAATACTACGTAATTTCATTATTGCCATAAATCACGCACTCAACAGTTTAACCAATGTTAAAAATTAAGAGTTTGCCAGTATTGGGATAAATCCCCCTAACAGATCACATAATAAGTGTATGTCTGCATTTCATAAAGTGTGTATGTACACATGTTAATTACATAATAACCGGACAATTTTGCCAAGTTTCGTGCAAATCCATTCAGCCGTTCGAGCTAAAAGTGAGGCCAAACGCCCTATGGAAATTAACATGGGAAAAACGCGTTTTGGGACCCCCCTTTTTTCTCGGCCCCCCTTGACGAAACCCCCCCAAATTTTCAAGGGCTGCTCAGAAACAAAATGTGCCATTTTCCTGCAAATTTCAGCCGATTCCGTCCACAAACGGCAAAGTTATTAGACATAGAATTTTCAAAAGTCCCATAGAGAAATAATCCTAACTATATATACCTACTGGCTATCGCCAGTAGGTAATATATATATATATATATATATATAAATCAGGTTCCCAACTGCTCTAGACGCAGTTCAAACAGGCGCAGACCTCCAAAGCATCAACTCCAGTCGATAGTTAAATTATCAGCCAGCACAAGAATATGATGTCAGCAGTGCATTTATTTAGCAGTAAGTGCAGAGCAAGTGCCCTCCATGACGCGTTTCGCTCCGCGGATGGAGCATGGTCACATGACGCGTCAGGAGTAGGCGGTGAGTTAAATCGTGTTTAAAAGCCCAAGCGCCTAAAGAAACAGGTCGCAAGGGTAAAAATAACAATGTCAATAGGCAATCAAAATAATGTGATGAAATATCCACAACCAATATCCAATGATAGTGAGTACTGGAATCAATTAGAGCATAGTGCTCAGCCAGGCCAAGTACAACAATTCATAACATGAAGAAACAAATTCATGAAAAATAAATTGAACTTTCTGTTATTCTCAAGTGAGCAAAGAATGGCGGTGTAAACAATAAAACCCCCCGTCACATAACAGAGATAAAAACATTTTTTTTTTTTTTTTTAGAATCCCACAAATAAAGGAAAAAAGGTCAAATGGAAGTGCACATTGAGGTTTCCCTTGTGGTAAAGTGGCCTGGTAGTGAAGTGGACATCACAAGATTGCTGATATATACAAATACAGATTATTAGACCAAATAATTCAGATGTTAAATGCATGGAATCAACATAGCAGCAGAAGACTCTTCTCATGGAAACTACCAAAAAAACTTTAGATGTCACAGGTATAAGCAAGCTGTAAATTCATCAAATTTGCATCTCAGCTAATCATGATTTCAAGGACTCTAGATCGTTATGAACCAACAGCACTTCTTCCTATTTAGAAATTCATCAATCAGAAGAAATACATCATCAAAACCATCAGACATTTAACAAAAGAAACACACAAATAACAATGACAAAATTCATTAAGGATGACGATTCTGGAGAAAACCACTAGTTTCATAGGTAATGATGTAATTCATCAAAAGCGTTGAGACCATTGGGGGATCTGGTGTCGAGCAAAATAATAAAAAAAGCTTCTCTTTGACGGAGGAGTCTTTCTCGATCACCCCCTCTGCCTGGATTAGCCACAGAGCACAACAGAGTATATTTAAGGTCTTTCAATTTCTTGTCGTGCACTGATTTAAAATGACGCGCGACAGGGTAGTTCATATCCAAGTTAATTGTAGCCTGTATATGTTGCAGAATACGTTGGTGTGCTTGCAACTTGGTACTCCCAATATATGATAAAGAACAAGTGCAGGTCAATTTATAAACCACAAAATCACTGCGACATGTTAGATGTTCCCTGATCGGTATGACACGGTCACTGAATGCAGATGTATAATGGGTGCCATTGACTGCAAAAGTGCAGGCACGGCACGAGGTACACCTGTAAAAGCCCGGTTTATTGAGCCAAGTGGTCTTAGATTGAAGTTCTGGCTGTGTACGGTCCAGGGAATCTTTCATGGAGGGAGCTCTCCTAAAAGTAATGGCCGGAGATTTGGGCAAAAAAAGGGCTAGGATTACATCCGTCAATACAATCGGACATTCAGATCTAATGATTTGGCTAAGTCTGGAGCTTTGAGCGCAAAAAGTAGTGATAAATCTTGCTGTTGTTCCACTGGTCACATCAGTGTCTAGTTCGATCTTTGGGGTCAGCAATGTCTCACGTGCGCGTGCTGATACTGTGTTGAGAGCTCGATCAAGTACAGCTCTTTTGTAGCCCCTTCGAAGGAACCTATCTCTAGATTCTGCTAGACATTGTTGAGTGACATCTGGATCGCTACATATGCATTTAATTCTGATGAATTCCCCCAGAGGTATGCTATTGATAGTATGAGGGGGGTGAGCACTGTGGGCATGCAAGATGGAATTGCCCGCAGTGCTTTTCCTGAAAAGTTTGGACTGTATGGTATTATTGTCAATGTAAATCAAAACATCCAAAAATTCAGCAGAAGTGGCTGAAATAGTGGCAGTGAACTTAAGATTCCTGTCATTCACATTGATTTCATTGACAAAGTCAGCTGCCAGAGTTTGAGATCCTTTCCAGACGATAAAAATATTGTCTATGAATCTCCAGTAGGCTAATAAGTGAGGGAGCCAATGAGCGTGAGTGACGCCAAGCATATGCCTCTCCCACCAGCCAACATGCAAGCATGAATAGCTGGGGGAGAAGCACGAACCCATTGCCACCCCGTGTTCCTGATGGTAGAAGTCCCTGCCAAGCTGGAAATAGTTATTGAAGAGGCAAATACGAATCATGTCTAACAACATGAGATTGTGGTCCCGCATAGTTGCCTCCCGGGAATCAAGAAAAAACTGAACAGCTTCCAAACCCTGGAGATGGTTGATACTGGTATAAAGTGCTTCAATATCCATCACCAGGAAGCATAAATCAGGACCCCAAGTGATGCAATTAATCTTCCCCAAAAAATCAGTGGTGTCTTTAAGAAAGGAAGGGAGAGAAATCATATGAGGCTGAAGAAAAAAGTCAACAAATTTTGAAATATTTTCATTCATGCTCCCCTGTGCTGAAATGATAGGACGACCTGGGACTGGGGTGGTGCATTTGTGGATTTTGGGTAACAAATAAAACAAAGGTGTGATAGGGTGCAAAACATTCAAGAACTTGGATTCCTCTTTAGTCAATAAACCACGTTTAAACCAGGCATTGATATCTTTTCTGGTTTTATCATGACTGTTCAACATTGTAAATTTGGTGGTTTTAGAATAACAAAGGGGATCATTAAGTTGGCGGGCTGCCTCTGTAACATAGTCACTTTTTTCCCAAAGAACAGTATTCCCCCCTTTGTCAGCACTCTTCACAACTATCTGATTGTTACCTTGAATCTTTTTAACAAGTTTAGTATATTGTAAGTTGTTAAAGTCACACTGTTTTTTCTTTCCCAGTAACGTCCTGTTCAAAGTCTTTAGTTCTGTAATGACTCTGTCACTAAAGACATCAACAGCATCTTTAGGCATTAATGGCATGAATGTAGACTTTCCCCGAAAGGCTGTAGAAGGTGAACGATTGACTGTAACAATCTGGCTGACTGTGGGTTCATTCTGTGAACTGTCTTCATTTGCTAAGGAAATGAGGGTTTGTAGCCCCTGCAGGTTCCTTACTGAAAGAGTTTCTTCCGTTGATGGAGTAATCTGTCCTATGTCCTTGTTCGGGTTTTTCAGGATGTAGTAGGAAATATTTTTGAAGTTTGATTTTCCTAATAAATTTAAATACATCAATCCGTGCCTGGACATAGGAGAAATTGTTCGGTGGACAATAGGACAAGCCTAAGGACAGAAGTTGCTCTTCCGCTTTGGACAGTACAAAGTCAGTCAAATTGATTACTGTGTTGTCTTGTGTCTGAGTTATTTGTTCCAATTTCTATGCGTTCTGCCCCTCCCTCCACCTCTTTTTGGCAGCTCGTTTCCTGCGCCGACGTTTTTGGCTGCTGGTTTGCCTGCTTGTGGAGGATTGTTCCGTGAGCGCAGAGAGTACCTCTGGTCCTCGCTTACAAAATTTAGTTCATCGACTACTGAGAAAGTTGTCAGATCAGAAGACCCTGCATCTGTAAGGGTGTACTGTCCTCAGACCCCGTGAAGGAGGCTACTGATAGGTTGTCATCATTAGTTATGCCAGCAGCACTGGTCTGTACATTGGAACTGGAGGAAGCACTTGGTTTTTGTTGAAGAGACATTGCCTTTCTTTTGTAAGAATCATACTTACGGGAGAATGTAAAAATGCGTCCTGTAGCATAATCGTGTTTGTCTCTAGCAAACCTGTGTATTTTGCGTTCCTGAATAGTTTGTTCCAATTTCGCCAAGCGTTGATCAATTTCCTTTCTGGTGTTAACTATCAAATCAGTTTCACCTGTCGCTTCCAACAGAGCATTTATTTTATCAATTTCAATCAGTAGCGCTTCCCTATCAGTGTGGGCATATTTTATTAGAATCTGTAGCATGTTTATAGATGATTGTAGGTTGTTTTCCGCCCACTCCTGTAGCATTTTGGGGTCCGGGTTTTCATAGGTAGGAACAATCATTATCCTTAAGCCCCGGGGAACACGATTAGCCTCAATGTACTTTTCCAAAGATTTTTTCTCCCACCACTTCGATAACTCACTTCGGAGTAGCTTTTCCAGAGTTTTTAAAAGGTCCCTTGTACTACTGTTGGTACCGGTAGCACGATTGTCATGAGTGGTTTCTGCTGAAGTAGTTGGCTGGTTTCCATATAGAGCCTCCGCTGCCGACTCCCTACTCCTTAGCGCCTCATTGGAAAACATGTTCTGCGAAGAATAACAGCGATTTGTACCATCAACCGCTTCACTGCTGGCTGGCTTTGATTAGAGGAAAACAAGCCCAAAAACCTGCTAAACTCAAAGAAAATTAACCAGGCAAACAAGCGCACCACCGGTGCCCTACCGGCTTCCGCCTCCAAGCACCAAGGAAAGTCAGCCGACCTCCCTGGCTGCGAAGCTCCTCACCGGGTCCGGTCACCAATAGTACGCCAATCACTGCCTCAGTCTGTTGAGTTGCGGGGGGCACGGCAAAAATACTGAAACAGTATAAGTCCCAAACGCCGATAGCGTAGTCGGATTGCCGAACGCCGTGCCTCCAAACAATGGGCGGGTCCACGAAAGCCGGAAGCAATCCACTCCCGGTGTATGAATAGAAAGCAGGTTCCCAACTGCTCTAGACGCAGTTCAAACGGGTGCAGACCTCCAAAGCATCAACTCCAGTCGATAGATAAATTATCAGCCAGCACAAGAATATGATGTCAGCAGTGCATTTATTTAGCATTAAGTGCAGAGCAAGTGCCCTCCATGACGCGTTTCGCTCAGCGGACGGAGCTTGGTCACATGACGCGTCAGGAGTAGGCGGTGAGTTAAATCGTGTTTAAAAGTCCAAGCGCCTAAAGAAACAGGTCGCACGGGTAAAAATAACAATGTCAATAGGCAATCAAAATAATGTGATGAAATATCCACAACCAATATCCAATGATAGTGGGTATTGCAGAGAGTGGGTCTGGTCAAGGCATCTAAAATGGCTGCCGTGCACGACAAAAGTGTGCCATTGGAAAAAAAGCAAGATGGCGCAGACAATGTTTATCAATACGGATTAATTTATAACAATTATTTTTAACAATATATTTACTCGCAGTGTCAAAATGGCGGTCAACACTTCCTGATTTCCTTCGAATCGAACGTTAACAGACGTCACGCAGTAAAAAAAAAAAAAAAAAACGCTCACGCGCAGCCGCTGGAAGACATGTATCAACATATATGAGCATCCTCAGCCACCCTCAGAAAACATAGGGGGTCAGGATACGTCTCCCGTACCCCCTTATACCCATTTCTCACATTGTTTTTCCTCCATCTTGTAATTTAATTAAATCAAAACACAAAATGGCGAATTCCCGTTTCGCTACCAGTTCGCGAACCGGAAAGCGCTTCTATTGCGAAAAATCAAATTTTTTTTATTTGCCCCACGGGACCCTTTAATAACTCCAACATCATTCCTAGGGGGTCAAGAGGGGTCTACCTTG
Organism: Lissotriton vulgaris; assembly: GCF_964263255.1. Taxonomy (NCBI): domain Eukaryota; kingdom Metazoa; phylum Chordata; class Amphibia; order Caudata; family Salamandridae; genus Lissotriton; species Lissotriton vulgaris. The sequence goes on from NC_141698.1 coordinate 1,119,091,428, forward strand.
CCCCCTTTCATTAAATTCCCCCTTCGTTTTTCTCCTCCTCTTGTCTCTCGATCCTACCGAGAGACAAGATGGCGGCCGTTCCGGACTGTTTAGAATGTTGACACCGGAGAGCCAATCAGGTTCGCTTCGCAAAGTTCCGTAACGCGAAAAGTACGCGAACCGGATCGCTACCCGGGATGCTGTCACAGATATATCTGTTTTTTAAAATGTTAATTTCTCAAAATCCACTGGAGCACATATATTGAGACCCAGCAAAGGCACATCGGGCTAACAGTCCCTACAATTTTGCCAAGTTTCGTGCAAATCCATTCAGCCGTTCGAGCTAAAAGTGAGGCCAAACGCCCTATGGAAAACTCAATGTTAAAAACGCGTTTTGGGACCCCCCTTTTTTCTCGCCCCCCCCTTGATGAAACCCCACCACATTTTCAGGGGCTGCTCAGAAACAAAATGTGCCATTTTCCTGAAAATTTCAGCCGATTCCGTCCACAAACGCCAAAGTTATTAGACATAGAATTTTCAAAAGTCCCATAGAGGAAAAATCCTAACTATATATACCTACTGGCGACCGCCAGTAGGTAATATATATATATATATATTACCTACTGGCGGTCGCCAGTAGGTAGTTATAGTTAGGATTTTTTTCAATGTTAAATCTCAAAATTCTATTTGAAATAACTTTGGCGCCGGTTGACGAATCTGCCTCAAAATTTCCTGAAAATGGCCTCGCGGCGTTCCGGTCCTTCCCTGAAAGTTTGGGGGGGATTCGTCAAGCGGGGGCTGAGATAAAAGGGGGGTCCCAAAACGCGTTTTCCCCATGTTAATTTCCATAGGGCGGTCGATTTCACTTTTAGCCCGAACGGCTGAATGGATTTCCACCAAACTTGGCAAAATTGTAGGGACTGGTAGCCCGATGAGCCTTTGCTATGTCTCAAGATATGTCCTCCAGTGGATTTTGAGTAATTAAGGTTCAAAAAAATATATATATCTATAGCCGCGCTCCGGTACGCGCACCGGTACGCGCACCGGGCGCTTACCGCGACTTGCGCGCAGAAAGCTGATTGGCTCTGGGGTGTCTGTAAACATTCTAAATAGTCCAGAGCGGCCGCCATCTTGTGTCTCGGTAGGATCGAGACACGAGAGGTGGCCAAAACAAAGAGGGAAATGACCATAAGGGGGCAGAGTAGACCCCCCCTTGACCCCCTAGGTTTGATGTGGGGGCCATAAAAGGGCCCCGCGGGGCAAAAAAAAAATAATTTTTTTTTTGATTTTCGCAGGGGGAGCGCCCGGTAAGTGCACCGGTGCGCGTACCGGGGAGCGTACCGGTGCGCGTACCGGGGAGCGTACCATGGGGGAAAAGAATGACAGTTTTAAAAGTAGCTGTTTAAAAAAAAATGTTTTGTTGTTTTTTTTATACATACACATACATATATATAAATGCAGATTAGATTAGGTTAGAATCTTTGTCATTATTTTACTTAAAATGAATTTATTCAGAAATCAAATTTTTACTGTGTGTCAGGCAATTTTAAGTCACATTTAATTTCATGTGTCTTTGTTTCCCTCTTTTCCCGAACAATTGCCAGAATATATGTAGTGATAGTATGTTGTCCATGTCTATAGGTGTCACATGGTTTGCACACGCAGTTTAAAAAGTTCAGGTGTGAGGGGTTTTAATTGACTGTGATCAAGGGCATCCCGCCCGAAACGCGTCAGTTTTCTTTCTCTGTTAAGCGTTGCTTAATAAAACTCTTGCCTGAATACTGGATTCGTGGAGTTGCCTGCTTTCCTGGGGATCCGGGACGGCAGTCTTGCTTCTTCTTGTTTTCGAGACGTATTCCGCGGAAGGTGGTTGCTTCCGCAACGAATCCACTCCTTTCAAGTGTCCGACGTCGTCAACCAGGTCTGGCTCTCTGTGTGAACAGGAATTTGACGACGGACCCTGCCTGGACGAAGTAACACGCCTTGCCGGGGAAGAAAAGCATTTACCCGCCCACAAACGCCGAGCGCTGAAGGAAGCCTGTGGAGTGCAGTATTCTGAGCACCACAAGCAAGTAAGCAAGCTAGCGGCTGTTGGAATAAAATACTGTGGAGGGTTCCCCGTGAGGCGGTGAGTGAACATTCGTGGCGGTGAGGAGGAAAAAGGCATTGTACGGAGGGCGGTGTAATTGTATCGTCCTCGCTGCACTACATAAACGAAAGCATTTACGCTTAAGCAACAGAGACTGAACTCGAGATGTCGGATGACACAGTTAAGGGGCGGGAGGCGGCTTCGCTAATTTTATTCACCAACTTGCCGAAAATTCCTCAAAGAGGAGCTTCTAATATACCTGGCATAACGGGGGCTGCACAATCACAACCCCCATCGGATGAAATGAAAATAAAGGCATTAATGAAACGCCTGGAAAAAGTGATGAAAAATGAAGTCACCAAATGGTGGGAACACAAATCATTGACTATGTATATAGCAGAGGAACGTGTTCCACGAGGCTTACGCATATTATTGGCACCTAATTATGAGAAACCCCACCCAGAAATGCTAAAAAAATGGGGGAAAAGCAACTTGGAGGCTTCAAAAAATTTAATTCTTATACTAATAGAATATGCTGAGATAGACCGTGATATTCTGCTTAAAGAGTTGGCAACCATTAATGAGGAATTACTCAAGTTTGAACCAAATGATTTAATCACCTCATTAAGAAAGGATATTCAGTAGAGAGTAAATGGACATGAGGAAAAAATCAAAACCCGTAAAGCGTGGAAATTTGCACGTGATAAAGATGATTACGAGCATGGAAAAATCTACACGTTTGCACGCAAGTTTGAGGATGCCAAACGCTTGAAAATCAATCAAAACAAGGCATTGCGGCAAACTGACGGTGGAGCATCCTCAAGCCAACTAGGTACAAGAGAGCAACAAAGAGAGCATGTACCTAGCACAAGTGATTCCAACTCTAATTTGAGCAGTTTTGATAGCGAGAATTCAATAACTGGTGAAGATGGGGATGAGCCTGCATTGGTTCTTGATGTGGGCGAAGAAATTGATTTTTTAGTCAACGCCCGACTGCAAACCTTGCGTCCACGCAATCAGCAACAAAAACAGCAGAAAAAAGGGCCAGAATCAATCGACGCAGGAAAGAGCGACGCCGAAAAAATAGATGCAAGAAACAACAACAAAAAGAAAAAATTCTGGAACAAGAAGAAAAATCAAACGAAAAAACAATAATCAATCTCTCATCCCAAACATTAACGATAGCGGAACAGCAATTACTCAGTCTTGGGTTAACATACTGTCCCTTGACGGACTTCAATTACTCAACCACGAGAATAGATATATTCCGCTATATTCGAAAGCTCAAGCTGTCTAAATTCTTTAAAATCAAGCAGAATTCAAGCACAATGGAATCAGACTCAGCGATGCCAACCACTTCTAATCTCCAAGCAAGTGACGTAAGAGGATTACTCACTCTGTGCCAGTTGGACCAAGATACAAATGACATGGATGATAATATATCGACTCAGGAAGAACTAAGATCTGCTGAAATCCCACAGATGGGAGCAGGATCGAGCCCATTCAAACCGTCATCCACATTTATGCCCATCATGCCTAAGGATGCAATAGATTCATTTCATGATGTGGTAATATCAGATTTGAAGAAATTACACCACCAGGTGAAACATCGTGGCAGGATTAAACATGACAAGGAAAAACAATACTGGGACTTTGTATCTAAACTAAAAAACGACTATCGCAACATAGTGTGCAGTTCCGACAAGGGCGGCAATATTGTTATATGGCCACAGGAACAGTATATTGCTGAAGCAATCAAACAGCTTTCGGATCCGTCATGCTACACAAAAGCAGATGTCAAAATGTACGACAAAGCAAGGGATAAATTGAGAAAACTTCTCCTTCAATACAAAAGGGAGGGTTTAATCTCTATTCAAGAATTCAAATTCCTGCATGTCGAATTACCCTGCATGGCTCGTTTTTATTTAATACCAAAAGTTCACAAGGAAGTAACACCCGTACCGGGAAGGCCAATCATCTCAGCTATAGACAGTATGGGTGAACACCTTGCTCAGTATATTGACTATTTCCTGCAACCTTTGGTGGTGAAACTGCCCACATATATCAAAGATACGGGACATTTTTTGAACAGAATCCATAACACCACCTGGACAGATAACTCTCTGCTAATTACGCTAGACATTGAGGCTCTATATACGAGCATAGAACATCAGAAAGGTTTGAAGGCCATGGAGTTCTTTTTGGGGACCAGGCCGGTTGATTGTTATAACCATAGCAAAATGCTCGTTGCATTAACAGCATGGAGCCTCAACAATAATTTCTTCATGTTTGGCAAAGAAATATATCTTCAGCAGAGAGGGGTGGCGATGGGGGCCTGCTTCTCCCCGAGCTACGCGTGTCTTCACGTGGGGTTTTGGGAGAGGCAGGTCCTCATGGGAACTTTACAAGAGATTTTTAAAGAACATGTCCAGATGTGGGTAAGATTCATAGATGACGTGTTTTTAATTTGGAGGGGAGATGTGTCCAGTGCACTTGCGTTCATTGATCAACTTAATGACAATGATTACAATCTAAAATTCACTCACCACATCAGTGAACAATCAGTTGATTTTTTAGATGTAAGGGTATATCACAAACTGGGCAAAATTGCAACCACCCTTCATAGAAAGATCACTGCAGGCAACGCAACTCTGCACGCCAGCAGTTCTCATCCGCAGCACACCATAGAAAACATCCCCTATGGAGAACTGCTCCGTCTAAAAAGAATTTGCAGCAGTGAGGATGAACTAGAGAGATGCACCAATGAAGCACTTAGCAGATTCAGGAGGAGAGGGTATCATGCAGACACCTTAAAGAGGGCAGTTCAAAAGGTCAATAGTAAATCTAGGGAATGCCTTCTTCAGCAGAATAGTGATAAACCAACCACCGAAACGAATTCTGCAGAATCTGAATTAAGATTCATCACACCGTACAGTTGCCAGAATAGGAAAATTAGATCAATCCTTACTAAGAGCTGGCCGATACTACAAACTGACAATGTGATAGCATTTGACCTCCCTGATAACCCTAAAATCACTTTCAGGAGAGGACCAACCCTCCGAAATCATGTTACCAATGCGTTTCCTGAAATCCTCAAACCGAAAAATTGGTTCCCGCAACATCAGGGCTTTTTTAAATGCTCTAGTTGCCGGGCATGCAAGTTTGGTGTAAACACCAGTACTTACATGACTCCCTTCAGTCCCACGCCTGTCAAAATCAAAGGCAAATATGATTGCAGAACGGAGTTTGCTGTGTATGTCCTGACGTGTACTTGCGGCCTGCGGTACGTTGGAAGTACTCGGCTTGCGGTGCACGCCAGGATTTTACAGCATCTCCGGGCAATTGTAAATAATGATAATGCCTACCCAGTGGCGAGACATTTCAAGAGTGTCCACAATAATAATTTGGAAAGTCTCAGCTACTTTGTTCTTACCTCTGTGCCTCGTCCTCGTAGAGGAGGAGACAGAGACAAACTACTCCGCCAACTGGAATCCAGAATGATATTAGAGTTAGACACTAAAGTCCCAAATGGGTTGAACACCACTGAGGACCTATATCATTTCCTATAAAGTCACTTTACCTTATATACACAAGCCTCAACATAACATCTGGTATCAGGAGGCGTTGTGTATCTTTTTGCCCAAAGATTTATTAATGAAGTCCGCCTCCCCATGCAGACCACTATAATCAATTCACCAAAGTTAATTAATAATTGTATATACACCCCTTTATCTGTTTTTTAGTAAGTTGTCTTACTTTCCTTCACCTCGCCCCTTGTATATATTTCACGTTTGAACTTTGAATCAAATTTACCATCACTGTATGGTGAAATATGATGCATGTACAACTACCATATTCAAAGTCAAACAATAATTCATGATTTTGTTTATTTTTGTTTATCTTTATATGTTGTTACTCACTAGATGTTGGGGACACAATCCCAGTAATTTTGTTGGGGTAATTATACTATCAGACGTAGGAAAACTGTTTGGGAAAATAGAGGCTGCCATCAGTAGTTTGATGTCCTCTTAGCCAGCACAGTTAGGTGGGGTTGCCATCTTTTTCTAACGATGTCCCCATCTACTTATAAACAGGGTATGAATTATTTGATTTTTAGGTAGTTTTGTATATATTTGTACAGTATTTATCGAGTATCAAAATATCGTTCACTGAACATAGTTTCCCCAACACAGATGTACATATGAAATATGGTCGTTTGTATATAGAGTAAACTGACGACAATTATTTGTACATATATGAGTGACAATAATCTTTATAGGTGTATATGTATATTCCTGTACAGATTTTGAGTAATCAATAGTGTCAACATATTTAATTTAAAATTTGGGTTAGTTCGTGACTTAATTATGATATTTACTTTATTCAATCTATTTCTTTACTGTTGATATATATAAATGATAGAATCTGTACTACTTATGTCCTTGAATACTTTGAGAAATTTGTGACATTAGGCATTTATGCGGTTAGAATCTTTGTCATTATTTTACTTAAAATGAATTTATTCAGAAATCAAATTTTTACTGTGTGTCAGGCAATTTTAAGTCACATTTAATTTCATGTGTCTTTGTTTCCCTCTTTTCCCGAACAATTGCCAGAATATATGTAGTGATAGTATGTTGTCCATGTCTATAGGTGTCACATGGTTTGCACACGCAGTTTAAAAAGTTCAGGTGTGAGGGGTTTTAATTGACTGTGATCAAGGGCATCCCGCCCGAAACGCGTCAGTTTTCTTTCTCTGTTAAGCGTTGCTTAATAAAACTCTTGCCTGAATACTGGATTCGTGGAGTTGCCTGCTTTCCTGGGGATCCGGGACGGCAGTCTTGCTTCTTCTTGTTTTCGAGATATATAAATGCATATGCATATATGTGTATATGTGTGCGTGTACAGAGAGGTAGAGAGGTAGAGAGGTAGAGGTGTAGAGGTAGAGAAGTAGCGGTAGAGAGGTAGAGATTAGTAGAGAGAGAAGAAGAGAGAGGTAGAGAGGTAGAGAGTAGAGAGTGAGTAATAGAGAGTAGAGAGTGAGTAGTAGAGAGTAGTAGAGAGCAGTAGAGAGAGTAGCAGAGAGTGAGTAGTAGAGAGTAGTAGAGTGAATAGTAGAGTGAGTAGTAGAGAGTAGTAGAGAGTGAGTAGTAGAGAGTGAGTAGTAGAGAGTAGTAGAGAGTAAGTAGTAGAGTGAGTAGTAGAGAGCAGTAGAAAGTGAGTAGTAGAGAGTAGTAAAGAGTGAGTAGTAGAGAGTGAGTAGTAGAGAGTGAGTAGTAGAGAGTAGTAGAGAATGAGTAGCAGAGAGAATAGTAGTGAGTAGTAGAGAGTGAGTAGTAGAGTGAGTAGTAGAGACTAGTAGAGAGAGTAGTAGAGAGTAAGTAGTAGAGAATAGTAGAGAGTGTGTAGTAGAGGGAGAGTAGTAGAGAGTAGTAGAGAGTGAGAAGTAGAGAGTGAGTAGTAGAGAGTAGTAGTGAGTAGTAAAGAGTGAGTAGTAGAGAGTGAGGAGTAGAGAGTAGTAGATAGTGAGTAGTAGGGAGTAGTGAGTAGCGAGTAGTAGGGAGTGAGTAGTAGAGAGAGAGTAGTAGAGAGTAGTAGAGTAGTAGAGAATGAGTAGTAGACAGTGAGTATTTGAGAGTAGTGGAGTAGGAGAGAGTAAGTAGTAGAGAGTAGTGGAGAATATTCCAAAGTTTGGCACAGCACCACTTTCACAATGAGTCCAATCAAATCATATCACTTAGAGTCCTTATTGAAGTGCTGAATCTTGGTGTATATTCAAATGCTTTTATTTTCCTTAAGTTTATGTACCACAGCCAGCCGAAACATTTCGTTCTGTACAACAGAACTTCTTCAGGGCGTTCTTATTTCCTTCAAGTTATGTCGGTATCCAGTTGTCATATAACTAGATATTTCTTCCAAATGTTAGACGAGACATAAGTATATTCTTATTCAAAGTGACTAGGTATCAATTTTACCCACACAATTCGGGCAGACGAGTAATTTATAGCATCCTCAAAGTCTGTCTTTCAAAAATTCCAAAGTATAGGGCATGATAATCCAAATCCAAATGTTTCTCAAGAAAAGTCATTTACAATCGTTCGGAATATCGGTGTTTGGGCAGATATGATCCAGGGACCCCCAGTATGCAAGGGGAATTAGTCCCCCCTCTGCAAACGCGCCAGTGGCCTGCATTGCAGAGAGGTGTAACAAGGGTGTAGCCTCATTACACTTCTCTGCAATGCAGCTCCCTCGCGCATACTGGAGGCTCCTGGTGGACTAGTTGACCCCAGGGACCCCCAGTATGCAAGGGGAATTAGTTCCCCCTCTGCAAACGCGGCAGTGGGCTGCGTTGCAGAGAGGTGTAACAAGTGGCATAGTCTCATTACACCTCTGCAATGCAGCCCCTGGCGCATACTGGAGGTTCCAGGTGGGCTAATTGGCCCCCATGGGCCCCCAGTATGAAAGGGGAACTAGTTCCCCCTCTTCAAACATGCACGGGGCTGCGTTGCAGAGAGGTGTAAAAAGGGTTGTGGCTTCATTACACCTCTCTGCAATGCAGTCCCCTGGCGCATACTGGAGATTCCTGATGGGCTTTCAGGTCTTATATAGTTAGGAATTAGCATTAAAAAAACCTTTGAAATTCACTGAAAAAACCATAGGTTTCACACCAGTTATAGTTAGGAATTAGCATTTAAAAAACCTTTGAAATTCACTGAAAAAACCATAGGTTTCACACCAGTTATAGTTAGGAATTAGCATTTAAAAAACCTATTAAATTCACTGACAAAACCATAGGTTTCACACCAGTTATAGTTAGCTGGAAATTTTACTGACATAAAACCATTGAAATTCCCACGTTATAGTTAGTTGGACTCACTATAACTTGCGCGCCTGCAATGCACTGCTGATGACGTCACATATTACATCACTCATGACATGGTCAGTGACATCACTCATGACATCACTGATGACACCATCCTTGTGACAGAGTGACAGACCTAATTTCAGTGTAATGTAACGCTTGAAACACATATTCAAAAATAGAAACAAACATTTTCAAAAAAATGGAGATACCCAAACCAGTAACAACAACCAATTCAGTAATTCCACCATCTATATACACATCCACTTATTCACCAACAGTTCTATATAGTCACTCATATATATACTTACTCATCATATGTAGTGATACACCTATACATCCTGTGACACATCAGCAGTCATCCAAAAGTTACTCACACACATACTCACACATGCAAATAAACTATTGAACATCCATTTATTTGCATATACATTTATACACACACTACCACCTTACTTCTAAGGAAACTTACACATACTTACTCTCTTAAACAATCACTTATAGAAACACATACTTATTTAAACAGGAACTCCTACAATCTCTCACTATATATACTATACTCACTTATATACATCAATACTCACATATACTAGATTAAAACATATGTCGTTACTAATGAAGACACTAGTGAGACAGTCATTCACTCACTAACACACACATATACACACTCATCCACCCATACAGTCCTGCACATATGCTGTCTTCAAAACACATACAAACAGTGAGTCAGTCACCAACCCCTGCAGCCACTTATACACAAAGAGAAACACTGATACAAACATTTAAATATTTAAACAATACTCGCTAATATATGTATTCACTAAGATACACTTAATAAGCCAGTTAACCAACCAATTTTTTTTCAAAAAACATCCATTTACACACTTATTTAAACATTTATTCTTCCATCGACCTTTACAAATACATATATAAAACAAATTTATTTTTCAGAAAGACACACATTCACTGGATGGTGTCATCAGTGATGTCATGAGTGATGTCACTGACCATGTCATGAGTGATGTAATATGTGACGTCATCAGCAGTGCATTGCAGGCGCGCAAGTTATAGTGAGTCCAACTAACTATAACGTGGGAATTTCAATGGTTTTATGTCAGTAAAATTTCCAGCTAACTATAACTGGTGTGAAACCTATGGTTTTGTCAGTGAATTTAATAGGTTTTTTAAATGCTAATTCCTAACTATAACTGGTGTGAAACCTATGGTTTTTTCAGTGAATATATATATAGATATATTTTTTTTTTCTCCAAACGTTTTCCTGCAGGAAAATACGTAGACGACACACCAGGAGTCTGCTGTGCTGTGAAAATTTATTGGCAGCAAAAACAGACAACGCGTTTCACCTCACGGCTTGCTCACATTTGCTGAGGATTCTAAAACCTAGTCCTTTTACAATGCCAGTATGCTCGTCCTAAAGGTAGGACTATTGTATAAACACCCAAAAGTGAAAGTATGGAGGACATATTGGAACAGAAAATTATAACCTTGCATGTCAGTTTTGTAGTTTCTAATCGATTCTTTTGCAAACATAAAATGGCAACAGTGTACAATTATATATTATGTGTCAAGTATTACACAAAATAATATAGCGTTAAGCATCCTGATTGCATACAATCATCTGTTCGCATGTATCAATTCCAATCATTCTCGGCTTACTTTAGCCTGATAATTATAGTTTACATCAATGTTTTTTTTTTTTTTTTTTTTTTTTTTTATCCTCATTTGCCTGGCCACCTCTTATTTAGCCTCCAACTGCCAACCACTCTTTCCAGGTGCAGTGTTTCCTCTGCATCTTGTATTGTGTTAGGTGGAATTAGGCAATAGATGGCCCGAAGAGTATCGTGGAAAAAGACTCCAAACTTGAAGTTCTATTCAGTTGAACTAGCCATTCTGAACCGACTGGGGGGGGCCTAGTTCTTGGAGTTTCAAGGCATAATCATAGGACCGGGGAAAAAAAAAAAAAAAACCCCGGTTATTGTCTCCAACGAACCAGAACGTCCCAAAAGATACGACTACGCTCACCGCCTGATCTCCTCAAGTCAGTTTTAGAGGTTGCGTAGAGAGACGACAGCCAGCTTGCATGGGTTGGTGCTGAATTTTCAATCCAAACCTTACATATCTCTCTTCTTGCAAGCAGTATGGCGAAGAACAGAAATGTCCTAGCGTGGCCCTTTATATTGTTGTCCCATCCAAATATAATCAAGGAAAGTGTGATGGAGATCGAAGTATTAAGGATGGAGTCCAAAGTTGCTTTAACTTCATTCCAAAATTGTAATATGTTGGGGCATTCTTTGAACATGTGGACGTCTGAGGCTGCTATATGGCCACATTTATTGCATTTCTTCCCTGGGATAAATTTAGAAAGTTTTAGCGGAGTAAAATATGCACGGTGAATTGTAAAAAAGTGATTGCGTCTTAGCCATGCAGGTTTGACACACTTATATAATAGGGTACAGGAATTCTGCCAGGTTTCGATGCTCTGGGCCCCCAGATCTGAGCCCCATAGTTGTTCCGGGAGGGTGAAATCTCCATCTATCTCTTCTAGCAGGCACCAGTACCATTTCGAGACCTCTTTACCCCCTGCAGGTTGCGCTACCAATTTCTCTTCGGTGGTACTATGCTTCCCTAATGGTGGCCCAGATCTATTTGTTGCCTTAGCCCAACTATCTAATTGTAAGTACTTAAACCTCGAGAGCTCTATCCCCCGCTGCTCCCGCAAAACCTCCCAGGGCCTCAGAGAATCACCTGTCAACACATCGCCCCATGTTAGTATCCCGCCTACTCTCAACGGAATAGTAAGCCGATCATCCCAGCAGGAAGGGAGCCCTGGGGAATCCCAAATGGGCGCAAGGTTGGAAAAGTATGACAAGCCCAGGTTCCTCCTTATATGTGACCATAGCTTCGCTTGGGACATAAGAGTTTTTAATTTAACTTTCTTGAAGTATTTCTGTTCTCCAAACTTGAACATGTAGCCGTTAGTTGGTAAGCCAGCACCAATCAGCATTGCCATGAACATGAGGCCTATTGATGTATTGGATGGCACTTTTAAGAGCATTCTCGAATGGGAAAGTTGGAATGCCCACGCATAGTATTGTAGATCTGGTAGGGATAGGCCCCCCTTTTCCCTCCTCCTCCTCAGCTTTTTCCACGATATTCTTGCTGACTTGTATCCCCAAACGAAGGAGTTAAGCTCTCTCTGGCATTTCTCTAGCGCTATTTTATCAAATGCGAGGGGGATCGTATTAAATAAGAAGGTGAACTTGGGAAGAATTGACATTTTTAGCAAACTTACTCTACCTAGAATAGTTAGTGGGAGGTTAGCCCAAGATTTTAAAGATTTTTTAATTTCCTTAAAAATTCTCTCAATATTGACTTGGGCAATTTGTGCGATATCTTGCACTATCCGAATTCCCAAGTATCTCATTGAGTTTGATGTGTTTAGCGTTAGGTCAGGTATGTTCCAAGCCATAATGTCTGTTTTGGAGGCGTTTATCTCATAGCCCGAGATGCGGCCGAAATCTTCGGCTCTCTCGATAACTACTGGTAGAGCGATCTCCGGGTTTGAGGTAAAGACCAAGATGTCATCTGCGTACAAGGCTACTCGCTTTTCCCACTCCCCGAACCTAAAAGATGGAATAGAGTCTTCTCGTCTGAGAACTTCCGCAAACGGTTCTATGTATAGGTTAAAGAGGAGGGGGGAAAGCGGGCAGCCCTGTCTTGTGCCTCTAGAGATCTTGAACGATTCAGATAGGTTGCCATTTATTAGAAGCCGTGCTGTTGGCGATTTATATATAAGTTTTATTGTTCGACAGAGTTTCTCCCCTAAGTTGACCCTCTTTAACACGTCGTTTAAATAGGACCAGTTTACCCTGTCGAAAGCTTTAGCTGCGTCTAGGGTGAGGGTTGCCAGTGGGGTAGTAAAAGCTGAGGCGATATCAATTGCCCCCACTAGATCATATGTTAGGTCAGAAAGCTGACGCCCTTTAATGAATCCCTTTTGATCTTGATGGATTATTTCCCCCATTACTGATCCCAATCTAGCTGCTAAAATAGAGGCATATATTTTGTAGTCATTATTTAACAATGATATAGGGCGGTAAGACCCACATAGTTTTGGGTCTTTTCCAGGTTTTAAGATCAAGACTATAGTTGCCTCACTCCATGATTGAGGTGGGTCGTTACCGTCCTTCAGAATGCTGTTAAAAAGGGCCGTCAGCGTAGGGACAATTGTATCGGCCAAGGCTCTATAGAGTTCTCCGGGGAGTCCGTCAGGACCTGTAGCTTTTCCATGTTTTAGTGCGGATACGGCCTTTTTAACCTCTGCCTCTGAGATGTCCAAATCCAATGCCTCACTTTGCGCTTGCGATAACTGTGGAAGAGATATCTTATCCAGCCATGTCTTCCTTGCCTGTTGGTCATCTATAATATCATCCCTATATATTTCGGCAAAAAACTGCGTGAAGGCAGTACTGATTCCTACATCTGATGACCTGAGCTGATTTTCCCCCTCTGCCATAATCCCTCTTATGTGGTTTTTTGCTTGGTCTGCTTTGACCCTCCAGGCTAGAATCTTACCTGCGGTTTCTCCGAATTCAAAATTGGACAATTTGCTCGCCTCCCATTTCTTTGAGACCCTTTCTTGTAGGATATCTTCTATCTGACTTTTGAGGTCTGACATATTTTTTTGATCTTGTAGTGAGCCAGTTGTGCCCCTAAGCCTTTGTTCAATTATCTCTAGCTCCTGTTCTAGGTTTTTGATTTTGGATAGATAGTTTTTCCTCCTAAAGGAAGCTCTGTTGGTGATGCAGCCTCTCAGGTATGCCTTAAGAGTTTCCCATACTAAGGCAAGGGAGGTTGAATGCAAATTGCTATCTAAAAACATCCCAGTTTCGGAGTTGAGGTATGTCACTTCCTCCGGGACCAATAGAATAGTTCGATCAAATGACCAGGAGGGATGTTTTTTATGAGTCTGAAGTATTAAGGTGAAAGAGAGAGCTGAATGGTCGGATAAGTGAGAGGGTATATACTTTATGTTGGCTATAGAGTTTTGGAGACAGTAGCTAAACAGGGCAAAATCTATTCGTGAAGTATGTTTGTATTTTAGATTCCGATAAGATACCCCTGGTTTCGTGCCGGCTCTTTCTCTCCATAAATCTGCCAGACCCAGGTCCTCCATAATCCCTTTTAGAGACTGTCTAGATTTAGAAGGTGGGTGACAACTGTACCTGCTGCTATTAGTGGTTTTATCAAGTTTTGGATTCAAAATAACATTAAAGTCACCTGTCCAAATTATGGGGTCAGAAGTGGTTATTAAATCGTTCCTTATTGTTTCTAGAAAGGATGGGTCATCAGAGTTAGGACCATAATACCCGACTAAATTGTATTTCTGCCCATGTATAGAAAGATTAACTATGAGCCATCTTCCAGATTTGTCCTCTCTGAATTCAAGAATCCGCGCGTTAGCTGGTTTTTTGCAGATTAAGAGAATTCCTCTTATATTTGCGTTATGGTCAGTACTTAAGTATACGTCAATCCATTTTTGCTTTTTTAAAATTGCGTCAGCCTCGTTTTTTAAGAGATGTGATTCTTGGATAATGACGATCTGCGCCGGGGAGTCACGCAAATATTGAAAAATGCGTTCTCTTCTCCCCTGCACGCGCAGACCATTCACGTTCCAAGATAAAAAAGATATCGATGTCATTTCTCTTTCCCGTTGCTCCCTTTCATTCCACCCGGTTTAATGTTTATTGCTTTGTTTCTTTTAGTTATTGTATTTAAGGCGGTTGGACAGTTAAAAAAAAAAAAAATCTGTTTTAAAGGGCCAGGCTTCTGAGGATAATTTTGAGTTTTTATGCTTTTGTCCCCCCCCCCACCCCTTTGGAGAACCCCTCCATACTTACTCCGGCCAGTTGATGGGCCGGTTTGCTCTGATCTGAGCTCTACTCTCAACACAGAGCTGCACTCCTTAAGAATATCTGTGAAAAAACATTGCATTATCGTGCACATTCACCATCACCATCACCATCCCGCCTTCCCCCTGTTGATTTGTTACTCGCATTCTCCAGATAATGTAGATTTATTCATTTGTTCATTTGTTTATCTATAGAAAAAGGTTGTTTATGAAATAGTGCAGATTTATTTATTTATTTATATATATATTTTTTTTTCCCTTTCCTTTCTTTCCCCTATATATATATTTTTTTTGATTTTTATATTTATTGCACCCCTTTTTTTTTTTTTTTTTTTTTTTCCTCCTCTTTTTATTTATATATGTATTTTATTTTTCCTCTATTCTTCATTCTTCCCCCCTCCCTCTCCCCAAAAGCTCAAAGGCTCCTACTTAGTTATTATGTTACTCAGCCTGTTGAGTAAGAACGCGTACACTGAGACGAGGGGGGGGGGCCTAGTCATTCAACATTTGCCCTGCGAGTGGTTCTGAATGGACTCCAGGAGCTCGTCCGCCTCGAATGGCGTTCTGACATTTTACATCTTGTTATTATACATGATGCGTAGGTAGGCCGGGAATCTCATCTGGACTGTTGCACCAGCCGTTCTAAAACTATCCATCTTCTGTCCCAACTCCCACTGCCTATCTAGTGTAGCCTTGGATAGATCAGAGCGGATCTCGAAAGGAAATTCAGAACATTTTGTAGTTTTAAGTTTAAGCGCAGTGTTAAGAATTTTCTCCTTTAAGGTATAAGTCAAGAAGTTGACAAGGATTTTCCGAGGTTTAGACCTGCCTGCGTTAAGACGGAACGGGTCACGATGGATCCTTTGGATGTCTTTCTCCAGCACTTCAACTGTCTCCTCGAGATCCAAAGCTTCCTTCAAAAGATTTACAACGAAACTCTTGATGTCCCCACCTTCTTTCCCCTCCGGTATTTTGAGAAGACGCAGGTTGTTTCTGCGTGAGAAATTCTCCAAAGTTTCCATTCTTTCTTTCATTGCATCTCCCTCCTTGCGTAAGTTGTGAATTTTTAACACAGCTGCTTCAAGATTAGCTTTTACCGCTCCCACAGTGTTCTCCAATGCCTCCGTTCTTTCACCCAAGCCATCTACTTTCCTTTCCAAAGCTTCACAAGATGAGCGAATGTCGTTTTGGTTTGCTTTGGAGACCAAAAAATCACTGCGAATTTCTTCTCTCATTGAAGCGATTGAAGCTGCCAAAGCTGCCAATGCTGACTCGGTCGTAGTATGAGTTGTGATACCAGCCCCCCCTTCCTCATCTCTCTCCCCTGAAGCCTTAGAGGGACCTGTTGGTGTCCTGTTTAGGGCCTCGCCTTCATCATCACGTGGAGTGTTTACCTCCACCAACTGTGACAGGGCGGGCGGTGATGGGTCAGCCATTTCCGTTAGTGGGGATGAATTCACTGAGGGGATATCAATACCCAGAGATGTGACAGGGCTCTCTTCCTGATTATTAACTGGACTTAGATCCAGAACTTGAGGCAGGACTTTAAAAAAAGAGCGTAGAGAGGGGGTGATTTTCACCGCGCTGTTAGTTGAAACTAGAGTCTTAGCCCCTTCTTGGCTGTTTTTACTGATCCTTTTGTTTCCCCTCCCTTTGGCTTTCGTTCTTGTAGCTGTCAATTTGGGTTTCTGGCTGGTTTTCTTTTTCCCTGTCTCTTTTGTTGAAGCTGGAAGACTAAAAGGGGCAGGCTCGCTTAAGGGGTTGCTTGCAGCAGGGACGGGAGACAGGGCCGGAACGGGGGCAGAGGAGTCAATTGCTGCAGTTGTATGAGGCACTGTCTCTAAACAGGGGGATTCTGGTAGCTGTAGTAAAGACTGGCTGACCCTTTTAATTTCCTTTAGATTATTGACTACAGCATTGAGGTTACTTGCCACTCCTAATGAGGTGCCCTTGCTGCTGCCATAGTTTACATCAATGTTTGCCGCCATCTACTGTTGTGCTGTGTTATGCATTGAGGAAACATAAAATACATAATATATGTTTTTTACGATATTATTTAGGATATACCGGAGGACTGGGATTAAGCCCAAGTGGGCATAGTCTTAAAGTTGACAAATATGTTGGTATCCATGACATTCCCTTTGACACGATCCATGTTTGAAAAGTTAAGCCCAAGTGGGCAAAGTCAATAGTCTATTATTTGCATATATTTGCAGTGGATTCAAAAGTTCCCAACAGACTGTGTTGCCCATTTTCAGACTTTCACATTTCATTTCAATCCTCCAAACAAAGTTTCCTCAGCGCCACATAGGCTTTTTGGTTGTAACTGACATTTCTGTGCATTAGGGTTCCAATGTCCAACATCATATAAACAACATCTGTGAATTAAAACATAGAAAACTGTTTAAAAAGACGACTTAAATTCGGCAGCTAAATAATTCTGATGTTCATACATCAAATGTTTCATGCACAAACTAATTCATATTTACATTTCTCATTTCATCGCTCAAGGTGCACGGAAAGTTCCTCATGATCAGACCTTGAGGGAACGTAGTTTCAAAATCAATAATGTATCTTGATTCCATCTTTCTAAGGCATGTTGTTCTGTCCCCACCACGTACTCCCAGATCAATCCTGTCCAGCACCACCATTCTCAGCAAGTTTTCATTTTGAAAGTGGTATTCGAAAAAGTGCCTAGCCACAGGGTATTGCACATTGTGGTTTTTAATGGCTCTGAGGTGCTGTAGCACTCTTTCTTTTGCCTTTAATGTGGTGCTTCCTATATACCACTTATCGCATGGGCAAATAAGTAGGTATTCGCAGTACATGTTATTACAGGTTACATTCTTCTGTATGGAAAACACCCTTCCAGTACTAGGCACAGTTACCTCTTTACAACTGATGCTGTTGCGACATGCTTTGCATGACCTGCAACACTTGAACCCTGGTGTATCAGTCGGTTTTTCGGTGCTGGTCACTGAATTCGGACTGAGCTCATCCCTCAAGGATCTGCTCCTTCTGAACGTGACTTGCGGGTTAGGGCTTATGTGTGATTTCAGATGTTGATCTGTCAGCAGCACATGCCAATGTTTCAACAGAATCTTTCTCACTTCCGTAGCCTGGCCTGAAAAGGTAGTGATGAATCTGATGTTGGATTCAGTGTTGCTGACCTTGTTGGTGTCTAAAAGATCTTTCCTCTCTTTAGTATTTACCCTTTTTACAGCACCTTGTATAGTTTTGTAATTGTACCCACGTTCTTTGAAGCGCTTGATCATGGTCTCTTGCTCCATTTCAAACGCCTCCTTGGTGCTACAGTTACGCTTGGCACATAGCAGTTCCCCATAGGGGATACTGTCTATGAGGTTTCTGGGGTGTGCACTCCTAGCATTCAATAGACTATTGCCTGCTGTTGCCTTCCTATAGAGGCTGGTGGTTATTGTAGTTTCCTTGATCTCAACACATATGTCCAGGAACTCTATCTTAGATTTGTGTATATGTTCAGTGAATCTAAGATTTATTGCATTATTGTTCAGCTCGCACACAAATCCTCTCACTGATTCTTCTGTGCCATCCCAGATCACAAAGATGTCGTCAATATACCTCAGCCACAGGACAACATTGGTGTTAAAATTGGCGACCTCGCTGGACACCTGCTCCTCCCACCACCCCATGAAGAGGTTGGCATAACTAGGGGCGAAGCAGGTGCCCATCGCCGTGCCCTGTGACTGTCGGTATATCAACTCATCAAAAATAAAAAAGTTGTGATGTAAACAAAATTCAATAAGTTCAAGCAACATCTTGGAGTGCTCCAGATACGCAATGGATCTTGATTTCAAAAAGTGTTCCACTGCTTGTAAGCCTACGCTATGTTTTATGCACGTATACAAACTGTTTACATCAAGGGTAACCAAGATGTAAGTAGGTTCCCAAACAATACCCTCAATACTCTTCAAAAAATGTGTAGTGTCCTTAAGGTATGTGGGTAAAGCTGTTACAAAGGGTCTCAAGTAGTAATCAATGTATTGAGAGGTTTTTTCAAGTAGTGAACCCAATGACGATACAATGGGTCTCCCTGGTGGATTAGTGGCATTTTTATGCACTTTAGGGAGAAGGTATAAAATGGGGATTCTGGGATAATCACATTTAATGAAATGAAATGAAATGAAATTAGATTTATAAAGCGCGTGGTTGCCCTTGAGCGTCCCAGCGCTAACAGAAAAAACAGAAAGGCCCTAAGAAGAAAAAAGGGAACAAGGATTATTCAGCTTTAGGGAAAATAAAAGTTTTAAGAGATTTTCTGAACTTAAGATAGGAGGCTTCCATCCGCATTTCCCTAGGGAGGGCGTTCCAGTGTTTTGCTGCATTCAGGGAAATCCGGCGTCCTCCAGTCCGGGCTTTTCTCACTCTAGGAACGGAGACCAGGTTCTCCCCGTCAGAGCGGAGGGTCCTTGAGGATTTATAAGGACAGATCAGTTTTTTTAAGGCGGGAGGGCCTTTGCCTTGCAGTGTCCTGTGAACAATGCACAGTGTTTTAAATGCGATTCGTTCCTGGATGGGGAGCCTGTGCAGGGATCTCAGTAGAGGTTTGGCCGAGGCCCTTCTAGGTGCCCCCATGAGCATTCTAGCTGCCGCGTTCTGTACCCGCTGCAAGATGTTAGTTGTATTTTTCGGTGCAGCTAGAAGGAGAGCATTACCATAATCCAGTTTTGATAGTATTAGACCTTGGATTAGGAGCTTCCTAGATTGGAAGGGCAGGAGGGGGAGCACTTTCCGCACGGAACGCAGCAGACCGAAACAGCTGCCTGCGACTTTCTGGGCATGGGTCTTGAATGTTAATTGGGGTTCAAACCAGACCCCGAGGCTTTTGATTTTCTCCTTTGCTGGGGGTAAATCCCCCATACAGGGGGGCCAGAGCTCAGAAGGTAGAGATGTAAGGTGGTGACCTAGGAGCATGATCTCCGTTTTGGCTCCGTTAAGTTTCAGCTTGGAGTCTGTCATCCAGGAAAAGATTGCCGAGAGGCAGCTCGAGAGGTTGTCAGATCATCCCCCTTGTTGAGACAGAGAGACGACGAGTTGTGTGTCGTCAGCATAGCTGATGGATTTAATCCCAAAGGGGGCTACTATATCCTCCAGCGGAGCCATGTAAACATTGAACAATGTGGGGCTCAGGGAAGATCCCTGAGGAACCCCACATTGAAGAGGGATGGGTATTGACATGGTACCATTCTCCCAGATCCTAAAGGACCGATTGCCGAGAAATGATTCCAGCCACTTAAGGGCGGACCCTACAATACCCAGTTTAGAGAGACGGTGGACAAGGGTAGTGTGGTCTACGGTATCGAATGCAGCGCTCAAATCCAGGAGGATCAGAGCTGCTGATCCCCCTGAATCTAAGATGCACCTAGCCTCTTCTGCCACCACTATGAGGGCAATGTCTGTGCCCTGCCCAGGGCGAAATCCCGTTTGGGAATGACCCAGTAGGTCATTACTCTCCAGGAATCCGGAGAGCTGCCGATTCACCAACTTTTCGGCGATTTTGTCCAGTCCAGGTAGCAATGAAATAGGGCGGAAATTCGCCAGATCGGCAAGGTCTAGTCCTGGTTTTTTTAGGAGGGCTTTGATTTTTGCCTGTTTCCAGCTCGGGGGGACGATGCCGGTAGTGAATGAGGTATTCAATAGATCAGTAGCAAGAGGGGCGATGGTACTCATGATTTGCTTGAGAACGTGCATGGGAGCTGGGTCAGATGGTGAGCCGCTTTTAATGTTGGAAAGTGTCGAGCAGAAGTCTTCCCTGGTGATACACGAGAACATCTCGAGTAAGGGGCCTGAAGTGGAAGGAGGGGGGGGGTCGGACACCAAGGGTGTACCAGTTTGAGGAAGACTGTCTAGTATTTTCTGTATTTTTTGGTCAAAAATTTTTGCTAACAGGTCACATCTTGATGTGGGGTCATTTTGAAGAGTGATCGGCGCTGGGATTTTGGTCAGCTGAGTGAGTATTTTGAAAGTTTCCCTAGAGGAGTTGGCAGCAAGTCTAATTTTCTCTTCGAAGAAAGAGGCCTTGGTCATTTGTCGTGCGTCTTTATAGCGTCTCAAGGCCGCCTGGTAGGAGGCTTTGCTACTATGGGCCCAGTCCCTCCTCCAGATACGTTCTGCCTTTTTGCAGGCCTTTTTAAGATCTCTCAGTGCTGTGGTATACCAAGGGGATTTAAAAGTGCTACTCTTTTTAGTCACCATTTTTTGAGGCAGAACCATGTTCAGGGAGTTATTGAGCCAATTCTGGAAATTCAGGTCTGCAAGCAGGACTTCAGATACTGATTCAGGAGCAGATTGCTCAAGGGCAGATTTCAGTTTTTCCACTGAGAGTTTCGGCCAGGCTCTTTGGAGAGTACGCAGGGGGGGAGCACCGGACACTGCCATTCGCAGTTCCCAAGAAAAGGGCACTACGAAATGATCAGACCACGGTAGAGGCAAAGGTGAAGTAGCTAGGAGCTGGGTATTGTTAGAGAAGACGGGGTCTAACAAATGTCCTTTGCTATGGGTGGCTTCCTTATTGAGAAGATGAAGTTCAAATGATTTAAAATTTAACGTAAGCTCAGCAGCTACTTTGTCGTTAGGGTCGTCGAAATGAAGGTTAAGGTCTCCGAGTACCAGAAAATTAGAGGCCCGAGCAGCCGCAGCTAGGGTGACTTCTAATAAGGAGTCAACAAAGTGCTTAATGCTGCCCGGTGGGTGGTAGATCAGGATTCCAGAGAGAGATTGTGTGGGGGTTAGTTGAATGCTAAAGCAGGCACTCTCTGCGTCTGAGATGCCGCCATTCTCAAGTCTGCATGTCAATGAGTCTCTATGGATTATGGCGAGACCTCCTCCTATTCCTTCACTTCTGTTCAGGTTTTGAACAAGAAAGCCAGTGGGAAGGGCGGAGATGACGTCAAACTCTCAGTGGGGGGATAACCATGTCTCTGTGAGGAAAAGCAGATCCAAGCGACTTTCTTCAATCAGCAGATTGATCTCAACCGCATGTTTAGGCAAGGATCTGCAGTTTAGCAGCGCCATCCTCAGGATTTTACAAGCCTTATTGCCGTTGGTGTCTTCGGGTGGAGGAACGGGGAAGAGGTGACAGCGACTGAATAAAGGTTCGGTCCCCACCAGCTGATGATCACACTGACGCAAGGTGTATTGTAGCGCAATGAGTTCTTCACTGGAGTAAGCCGGGGGTACCGGGGGATCCATGGGCATAATAACGGGCCCTGGGCCTGGTCGGGCCCGGACGGGCCCAGACGGGCTTGCCTCTGGCGCGCCTCCGGCGCGCCAACGGCGCACCCGCTGCGCCCGCCGCAGAAACACATATTCCTCCCAGGTAAGCAGACCCTTTTCTTTGAAGTCATATAGCTTAGTTTCAAATAAGCCTTTGGTTTCTCTGAATTCTGCAAATGAGCTTGATTGATAACCTTGGATTAGGAGCTTCCTAGATTGGAAGGGCAGGAGGGGGAGCACTTTCCGCACTGAACGCAGCAGACGAAACAGCTGCCTGCGACTTTCTGGGCATGGGTCTTGAATGTTAATTGGGGTTCAAACCAGACCCCGAGGCTTTTGATTTTCTCCTTTGCTGGGGGTAAATCCCCCATACAGGGGGGCCAGAGCTCAGAAGGTAGAGATGTAAGGTGGTGACCTAGGAGCATGATCTCCGTTTTGGCTCCGTTAAGTTTCAGCTTGGAGTCTGTCATCCAGGAAAAGATTGCCGAGAGGCAGCTCGAGAGGTTGTCAGAGCATCCCCCTTGTTGAGACAGAGAGACGACGAGTTGTGTGTCGTCAGCATAGCTGATGGATTTAGTCCCAAAGGGGGCTACTATATCCTCCAGCGGAGCCATGTAAACATTGAACAATGTGGGGCTCAGGGAAGATTCCTGAGGAACCCCACATTGAAGAGGGATGGGTATTGACATGGTACCATTCTCCCAGATCCTAAAGGACCGATTGCCGAGAAATGATTCCAGCCACTTAAGGGCGGACCCTACAATACCCAGTTTAGAGAGACGGTGGACAAGGGTAGTGTGGTCTACGGTATCGAATGCAGCGCTCAGATCCAGGAGGATCAGAGCTGCTGATCCCCCTGAATCTAAGATGCACCTAGCCTCTTCTGCCACCACTATGAGGGCAGTGTCTGTGCCCTGCCCAGGGCGAAATCCCGTTTGGGAATGACCCAGTAGGTCATTACTCTCCAGGAATCCGGAGAGCTGCCGATTCACCAACTTTTCGGCGATTTTGCCCAGTCCAGGTAGCAATGAAATAGGGCGGAAATTCGCCAGATCGGCAAGGTCTAGTCCTGGTTTTTTTAGGAGGGCTTTGATTTTTGCCTGTTTCCAGCTCGGGGGGACGATGCCGGTAGTGAATGAGGTATTCAATAGATCAGTAGCAAGAGGGGCGATGGTTCTCATGATTTGCTTGAGAACGTGCATGGGAGCTGGGTCAGATGGTGAGCCGCTTTTAATGTTGGAGAGTGTCGAGCAGAAGTCTTCCCTGGTGATACACGAGAACGTCTCGAGTAAGGGGCCTGAAGTGGAAGGAGGGGGGAGTCGGACACCAAGGGTGTACCAGTTTGAGGAAGACTGTCTAGTATTTTCTGTATTTTTTGGTCAAAAATTTTTGCTTAACAGGTCACATCTTGATGTGGGGTCATTTTGAAGAGTGATCGGCGCTGGGATTTTGGTCAGCTGAGTGAGTATTTTGAAAGTTTCCCTAGAGGAGTTGGCAGCAAGTCTAATTTTCTCTTCGAAGAAGGAGGCCTTGGTCATTTGTCGTGCGTCTTTATAGCGTCTCAAGGCCGCCTGGTAGGAGGCTTTGCTACTATGGGCCCAGTCCCTCCTCCAGATACGTTCTGCCTTTTTGCAGGCCTTTTTAAGATCTCTCAGTGCTGTGGTATACCAAGGGGATTTAAAAGTGCTACTCTTTTTAGTCACCATTTTTTGAGGCAGAACCATGTTCAGGGAGTTATTGAGCCAATTCTGGAAATTCAGGTCTGCAAGCAGGACTTCAGATACTGATTCAGGAGCAGATTGCTCAAGGGCAGATTTCAGTTTTTCCACTGAGAGTTTCGGCCAGGCTCTTTGGAGAGTACGCAGGGGGGGAGCACCGGACACTGCCATTCGTAGTTCCCAAGAAAAAGGCACTACGAAATGATCAGACCACGGTAGAGGCAAAGGTGAAGTAGCTAGGAGCTGGGTATTGTTAGAGAAGACGGGGTCTAACAAATGTCCTTTGCTATGGGTGGCTTCCTTATTGAGAAGATGAAGTTCAAATGATTTAAAATTTAACGTAAGCTCAGCAGCTACTTTGTCGTTAAGGTCGTCGAAATGAAGGTTAAGGTCTCCGAGTACCAGAAAATTAGAGGCCCGAGCAGCCGCAGCTAGGGTGACTTCTAATAAGGAGTCAACAAAGTGCTTAATGCTGCCCGGTGGGTGGTAGATCAGGATTCCAGAGAGAGATTGTGTGGGGGTTAGTTGAATGCTAAAGCAGGCACTCTCTGCGTCTGAGATGCCGCCATTCTCAAGTCTGCATGTCAATGAGTCTCTATACATTATGGCGAGACCTCCTCCTATTCCTTCACTTCTGTTCAGGTTTTGAACAAGAAAGCCAGTGGGAAGGGCGGAGATGACGTCAAACTCTGAGTGGGGGGATAACCATGTCTCTGTGAGGAAAAGCAGATCCAAGCGACTTTCTTCAATCAGCAGATTGATCTCAACCGCATGTTTAGGCAAGGATCTGCAGTTTAGCAGCGCCATCCTCAGGATTTTACAAGCCTTATTGCCGTTGGTGTCTTCGGGTGGAGGAACGGGGCAGAGGTGACAGCGACTGAATAAAGGTTCGGTCCCCACCAGCTGATGATCACACTGACGCAAGGTGTATTGTAGCACAATGAGTTCTTCACTGGAGTAAGCCGGGGGTACCGGGGGATCCATGGGCATAATAACGGGCCCTGGGCCTGGTCGGGCCCGTACGGGCCCAGACGGGCTTGCCTCTGGCGCGCCTCCGGCGCGCCAACGGCGCACCCGCTGCGCCCGCCGCAGAAACACATATTCCTCCCAGGTAAGCAGACCCTTTTCTTTGAAGTCATATAGCTTAGTTTCAAATAAGCCTTTGGTTTCTCTGAATTCTGCAAATGAGCTTGATTGATAACAGTTTGTATCTTCTAACTGTCTACGCCCCTCTGCCATATAATCATTTCTATCTAGAACCACCACGTTGCCCCCCTTATCCGCATGGCGGATGACTATGTTTGCATCTTCCTTGAGGGCAACGATTGCTTTGTGTTGTTCAAATGACAGATTTTTCTTATTGTTGGGCATACGATCATGTCTCAATTTTTTCAGGTCTTGCAAAACCCCCTTTTCAAACGCTTCCACTGCCTCACATGCAATCTGGGGAATGAACTTAGATTTTACTTTAAAGTTACTTCCCGGATTTTCATTGATATTCACTTCATCATTATACAAAAAATCACTACTGTCAACAGTACCAGAAGAAATGATTTCCATTAGTTCAATGTCATTCAAATCCAAATTACTTTCAAAATTGTTTCCCACCTTTGGTGGGGGCTTGGGGGGATGGGTTTCGAACCACTTTTTTAATTTTAATTTCCTTGCGAAATAAAACAAGTCAATTCTTGTTTGTGCATAGTCTAGATTGTTACAAGGGCAAAAAGATAGTCCTAATGAAAGAACCTCATGTTCATGTACAGTTAAAGGTCTAGTAGATAAATTAATTACCGTCATGGTTGTGTTTTGCTGCCCCTTGTTTCCACTCCCATGGGCTGTTTTGCGGCGTTGTTGCCTGATTTTTGCTTTTTTGTTCCTTTCGGTCTTCCTCGAATTCCTCTGCCGCGTCCTTTTTGGTTTCCTTGCTCCTGTTGCTGATCTGTCCATCCCTGATTTATCACTTGAAACTGTAATAAAAAATGCTTCCTTATTTCTTCCTGATCGTCCACAACATTTTGATTCAGACCTATAGCAGTAAGGTCTTGCAGACTTCCATCTGAAACATCACTTTCTACTGGTTCGGCTTGTGCCATTGTTAAAGCATTTTTGGTTGTTTTGGACTTGTCATACAGGTGATCATATCTTCTGTGGAAGGTTAGAGTGCGACCCGCCTCGTAATCTTTGTAATCCCTCAGGAATTTTCGTTGCTTTTTTGCTGTTATTTCTTCCTCTAGTTTATGCATCTTTATTTCCTAATTTTTCGCGTATACATCAAAAGCATCCTTGCCCATTATCGGAGTTATTTCCGCAATCAATGTCTCAATCTGTTCCAACAGGTTTTTCCGGTCTTTCTGCGCATATTTGACCAGAATGCGCATCATTGTTGTAGAACAGGCCACTGAATTGTTTGACCATTCATCCAGCATGTCTGGGTCCGGATCCTCAAAGGTGGGAACTGTGAAGATTCTCAGACCTCGCGGTACTCTTCCTGCATTAATGTACCGCTCCAGGGATTCTGCCTCCCACCACTTCCCAAGCTCTTTTTTGTACAATTTTTCAAGTTTAGAAAGTAACGTTTGCAGTTGAACCTCTTTACTCATATTCACTGCTTGCGTTTTTGGATCTTCCATACTGCCACCTTGCATAAAGAACAGCTTGTCCGCTGCCGCTTTCCGTCTCAAATCCATTGCTGCCATATTCGATATTTCACACTTGTGTAATTAAGGAAACTCCTGCTGATTTCGGAGGACGCCTCCTCCTTTGTAGAATCAGTCTCTACCTTTGCTCAAAATGTCCCGTGTCAGCCCACCTTCCGTAACTGCACGTACTCGCGGAACACCGCCACAGTCCAACCCTCGCAAGATTTGCCCGTTAGTGTGAGCGTCACAGGACCGCAGTCCCGTTTCCACACACACCACAGACACACTCACGTTTAGGCAGTCCGCGGTCGGCGGCCCTTCTTCCGTACAGGAACTTCGTGCAGCTTCAAACTACCAGGACCACAATCCTTTTCACCTCACGTCGTCCTCCCAATGTTGGAAATCGCTGGTTCCCTTTGTTCCGTAACAAGGTGCGGTTCTGTTCTCGTTGGTACCGCTTTTAAGAGACGCACGTTGAGGATAACTTTGAGCAGGGGAGCGGACCAGCAGTTATTTTACTATCGAACACAGATTCCCGGTACAAGCCAGTGCCCGCTCACGAGTGGGTCGTTCCTAGGGTCCCGGAAGCCCAATACCTTTCTCCAAACGTTTTCCTGCAGGAAAATACGTAGACGACACACCAGGAGTCTGCTGTGCTGTGAAAATGTATTGGCAGCAAAAACAAACAACGCGTTTCACCTCACGGCTTGCTCACGTTTGCTGAGGATTCTAAAACCTAGTCCTTTTACAATGCCAGTATGTTCGTCATAAAGGTAGGACTATTGTATAAACACCCAAAAGTGAAAGTATGGAGGAAATATTGGAACTGAAAATTATAACCTTGCATGTCAGTTTTGTAGTTTCTAATCGATTCTTTTGCAAACATAAAATGGCAACAGTGTACAATTATATATTATGTGTCAAGTATTACACAAAATAATATAGCGTTAAGCATCCTGATTGCATACAATCATCTGTCCGCATGTATCAATGCCAATCATTCTCGGCTTACTTAAGCCTGATAATTATAGTTTACATCAATGTTTGCCGCCATCTACTGTTGTGCTGTGTTTTGCATTGAGGAACCATAAAATACATAATATATGTTTTTTACGATATTATTTAGGATATACCGGAGGACTGGGATTAAACCCAAGTGGGCATAGTCTTAAAGTTGACAAATACGTTGGTATCCATGACATTCCCTTTGACACGATCCTATACATATATTGCGAAATCGTCTTCCAAAAAAGAACGAGGCGGAACCCAGAGGGGAACAGGTGAGACAGGCTTTACTGTTTGGAGCAACAGCAAGGGTGGCGGCAAATGCATTTCGGCGGGGTGTGCCTTCTTCAGTGCCCTGCACCCGGTGCAATCCTGTTGTGTTGAGATTTCCTGCTGCCTAGAAGTATATGGCGTAGGTCCGCCCCTCCCTGAAACAATGCAGCACACCTGTGGGAGCTCGTGGTTGAATCCTGAACTACCACTTCCAGGATGCCACATGTTGAAAGCGTCCCAGGCCGGTGGAATAGGGAGAGTGTGGAGTTGGAATCCCGCTGCGGCCCCTATGGCAGGATCCATGATGGCGATGGCAATCTCCCAAACAAGCAAGGCCGCCCTCGAGTCCCCTCACTTCGCCACCACCTCCGTTTCAGCGTGTCCATATGAGCAGTGGCTAGATTTGCGTGGTGCAAAAATGCCAGAAAAGAGGTGGCATACCTCTACTGTTCAGGGACCCCCGAGACAGAGGCGGGTTCCTGACAATCCAATCCATGGAAATGTATACTGCCGTAAAGCAACGCCAGATTATGTCCAAACCCAGAATGTAGCGAGGGTTTCTGCAATGTGCAACTGGCAGGCACATGAAGTGAATTGCGAAATCGTCCTCCAAAAAAGAACGAGGCAGAACCCAGAGGGGAACAGGTGAGACAGGCTTTATTGTTCAGAGCAACAGCAAGGGTGGCGGCAAATGCATTTCGGCGGGGTGTGCCTTCTTCAGTGCCCTGCACCCGGTGCAATCCTGTTGTGTTGAGATTTCCTGCTGCCTAGAAGTATATGGCGTAGGTCCGCCCCTCCCTGAAACAATGCAGCACACCTGTGGGAGTTCGTGGTTGAATCCTGAACTACCACTCCCAGGATGCCACATGTTGAAAGCGTCCCAGGCCGCTGGAATAGGGAGAGTGTGGAGTTGGAATCCCGCTGCGGCCCCTATGGCAGGATCCATGATGGCGATGGCGATCTCCCAAACGGTACACAGACAAAATATTGAGTTTTAAATTTCGATATACAATTATATCGAAGTTTAAATATCGATGTGACATAATATAGAAGGTAAGTAATATCGACAGTCTTAATATCGATATTAGTATGATATTAGTAATATCGCAGTTTTAAATATCGATGTCAATAATATCGAAATAAATAATTTCGATGTTGCTAATATCAATTTTTAAATAAATTTTGTGTATATTATATTGTATTTATTATGTTTTATTATTTATTTTTAATGTAATTTAATTAAATATTGTCTTTTAGTACTGTAGCGGGTTGTGGGTTTGTAGGGGAATAGGGTGGGAAGTAATTTAATTATGTTAAATTAATTATTAATTAGTAGGAATTATTAATTAATTAATTTTTAATTAATTTTTAATTAATTTTAATTAATTGATTAATTGATAAATATGTTCTGTAGCGGGTTATGGGTTTATAGGGGAATAGGGTGGGAAGTAATTTAATAATAATTAATTAATTAATATATGTTTGTAAATATTTTAATTAATAATTAATTGGTAATTAATTAATATTAATTAGTTAATTAATTAATATAAATTTGTACATATTTTTAATTATTAATTAGTTGGTAATTAATTAATATTAATTAGTTAATTACATTAATTAGAGTAATTTTTATATATATATAAATTGTTGTTATTCTTAATTAATTAATTGGGAAAAAATAATATTAATTATTACATGTAAATAATTACAGCTAATGTGCTAATATATTTACTTTATTGTTATTGTTAATTAATAATTAATTGGTAATTAAATAATAATTATTTTTGGGTAAAGGAGTATTTTTAGGGTTCAGGGTCAGTTTTCAGTTTTTGGGTAAAGGGGTATTTTTAGGGTTCAGGGTCAGTTTTCAGTTCTTGGGTAAAGGGGTATTTTTTGGGTTCAGGGTCAGTTTTCAGTTCTTGGGTAAAGGGGTATTTTTAGGGTTCAGGGTCAGTTTTTGGGTAAAGGGGTATTTTTAGGGTTCAGGGTCAGTTTTCAGTTTTTGGGTAAAGGGGTATTTTTAGGGTTCAGGGTCAGTTTTCAGTTCTTGGGTAAAGGGGTATTTTTTGGGTTCAGGGTCAGTTTTCAGTTCTTGGGTAAAGGGGTATTTTTTGGGTTCAGGGTCAGTTTTCAGTTTTTGGGTAAAGGGGTATTTTTAGGGTTCAGGGTCAGTTTTGGGTTTTTGGGTAAAGGGGTATTTTTAGGGTTCAGGGTCAGTTTTGGGATTTTGGGGTACAGGGATATTTTTAGGATTCAGGGTCAGTTTTTTGTTTTTGGGGTACAGGCGTAGAGGGTAAAAATAAAATAAATTTAAATTAAATCAATTAAATGAAATTTAAAAAAAAAATTACATTAAATTATTAAGTTTTTAATTTATTTTAAATGTATATGTATTAGTTTTAATTTTTTAATTATGTTTTAATATTTGTATTTAATATTTGTAAAATTATATGTATTTTAAAATTATTTTTACATTATTATTAATACATTTAAAAAAACAATATTTTTAATTTCGATATTTTTGTACTACGATATTAATTTTTCGATATTTTTGTACTTACCTTTATGAAGATATGACTCCGATATTTTTGATTTCGATATTTTTGTCCCGATATTTTTGTATGTAGATATTTTGTCTGTCGATATTATGTCAGACATTCCTCCCAAACAAGCAAGGCCACCCTCGAGTCCCCTCACTTCGCCACCACCTCCGTTTCAGCGTGTCCATATGAGCAGTGGCTAGATTTGCGTGGTGCAAAAATGCCAGAAAAGAGGTGGCATACCTCTACTGTTCAGGGACCCCCGAGACAGAGGCGGGTTCCGGACAATCCAATCCATGGAAATGTATACTGCCGTGAAGCAACACCAGATTATGTCCAGACCCAGAATGTGGCGAGGGTTTCTGCAATGTGCAACTGGCAGGCACATGAAGTGAATTGCAAAATCGTCCTCCAAGAAAGAACGAGGCAGAACCCAGAGGTGAACAGGTGAGACAGGCTTTATTTTTCAGAGCAACAGCAAGGGTGGCGGCAAATGCATTTCGGCGGGGTGTGCCTTCTTCAGTGCCCTGCACCCGGTGCAATCCTGTTGTGTTGAGATTTCCTGCTGCCTAGAAGTATATGGCGTAGGTCCGCCCCTCCCTGAAACAATGCAGCACACCTGTGGGAGTTCGTGGTTGAATCCTGAACTACCACTCCCAGGATGCCACATGTTGAAAGCATCCCAGGCCGGTGGAATAGGGAGAGTGTGGAGTTGGAATCCCGCTGCGGCCCCTATGGCAGGATCCATGATGGCGATGGCGATCTCCCAAACAAGCAAGGCCGCCCTCGAGTCCCCTCACTTTGCCACCACCTCCGTTTCAGCGTGTCCATATGAGCAGTGGCTAGATTTGCGTGGTGCAAAAATGCCGGAAAAGAGGTGGCATACCTCTACTGTTCAGGGACCCCCGAGACAGAGGCGGGTTCCGGACAATCCAATCCATGGAAATGTATACTGCCGTAAAGCAACGCCAGATTATGTCCAGACCCACAATGTGGCTAGGGTTTCTGCAATGTGCAACTGGCAGGCACATGAAGTATATAAGCAAGACATAACATTCCGTTTTCATTTCAACAGCACACCCTGGATCTTTATTGCACAGCATAGAGCCTATTTGGGCACTAAGAGGCCTGACAGACATGCTGCCTAAAATTCTCTAGCAGTATATATCCTAAAGCCTAAGTGACTTCAAGAATACATGTATTCCCATATTTTTAAACACATCAACTAAGCAAATTCATTACCCAGGATGTTACATGTAATCTACCATGTCTGTCTCTGCTTCCACTATGTGAGTCTCTGCTCATACCATCTCACTGTCTCTACTGGCAAAAACAGACCATATATAAATATAAATATATATATATATATATATATATATATATATATATATATATATATATATATATATATATATATATATATATATATATATATATATATATATATATGAGATGTAGGTAGGGTTGTCAGCGCGGGGACGCACTGTTCTCTGTGCAACCAAGCGCTTAACAAATGTCATAAACTAAACTAAACTAAACTAAACTATATATATATATATATATATATATATATATATATATATATATATATATAAGCAAGGCAGAACATTCCTTTTTCATTTCAACAGCACACCCTGGATCTTTATTGCACAGCATAGAGCCTATTTGGGCACTAAGAGGCCAGACAGGCATGCTGCCCAAGATTCTCTAGCAGTACATATCCTAAAGCCTAACTGACTTCAAGAATACATGTATTCACATATTTTTAAAAACATCAACTAAAGAAACTATTCACCCAGATTCATTTAAAATCAAGCTTCACTCACAGTCTGATCTTAGACACATTTAGACACTATTGAATGCAAATCAGTAAAATAATTATTATCTACTCTTAAAACATTTTCTCTTGCATTTCTACAGTATACTAAAAATGGTTGCAAAACTACAAGGTGACAATCTGACAATTCTAACAGTTGTAAGGAAGAAAAAGAGGGAAAAAGTAAAGAGAACACATAAATGAAAAGGAATATCTGAGATGAAGTGAGGAAGTCAGGAAAGAGAGTTGAAGGAAAGAAAGTGAGGAAAGAGAATAAGGAAAAAGTACTGAGAGTGAATGAAAAGCAATAACAGTGACGGATTAGACATCAGGATGAGGGAAGAGGAGTAAGGAAAAAAAACATAATAAGAGAAAGTAAAAAGTAGTAAGTGAGACAAAATCATTTATAGAAACAGAGAGGAAAGAAAAGGAAGAGTAGTGGAAAGAAAAGAAAACAGTGAGAGAAAAATAAGGATAGTGACAGACTGTGAGGGAGTGAAACAGTTATAGTGACTAAGGGAAAATAAAAGGAGAAATACAGTGAAAAAGAGTGAGAGGCTCACCTTTAAAAACGCTTTTGAAGATTTACAACAGTGGCATTCACAAACCAGAATTTTCTTATGCAGAATCTCTGAATAATGCTTCTGTCAATGCAGCCTCAGAATAATGGCACAGATTCCCTCGCATTTCAGACCCACATCCATGTACATAACCAATCACATTTCTTCCCACACAAATTCAAAATCAAACTAACATTTCAATTGGTTCTACCTTTCAATATTTTCAAAGTCACATATAGTTCAACCATCCCCCTCTGCCCTCTCTGCCTGTTACCATGGTAACACCTCATACTGTACCTGGCTGAAGACACAGGTCAGAAGTTCATATCTCAATGTAGCAAAAAAAAGCAGCAAGGCTGTTTGACCTTCAAATACACCTGCTTATCCACTGCTTTGTTAGTTATGATGATTTTTGTTCAAGAAATAGCATTTTTCCTTTAAAAAAAAACATTAGTATGCACCCTACTTTTTAATCTTGAATTGTAAGAAACAACCAGTCATTTCTATTTTTTCAATTGCACTGAACCTCATCCACATTTTTTTCTAAACTCTCAGCTTCTACCTGTCATTTTACTTCCAGAACCCATCTGAGTACTACTGGATCTGCCTTCAAAATGCTAAAAGTTTGGGTTATAGGACATTGCTATATTTTCTGGAGTAAAAGATATGCAGAAAATAGATGCTTTCTCAACCTTGATTTACCAAATGTGGATATTATGTGGATTGGCCAGAGAGAATTAAATTGTCACCAAATGATGCCATTAGTAAAATCCTTTTTACATCTGCCACACCCTGACCTCATTATTGTGCACTGTGGTGGAAATGGCCTGGGCACTTTGACTGGGGTAGGGCTGGAAATGCTTTTGAAGGACACCTTTGGGCAATTGATGTCACTTTTTCCACAAACTGCCTTGGTATATTCAAATATATGCCAAAGACAAAAATGGAATTGGTCCAACCAATATTGTCCACAGATTGAGAAAGCAAGGAAACATGTGAATAAGTCTGTTTCTGCTTTCCTCAGAGATTATGGAATGGGTTCTATATACCACAACAACTTGCGTTACAACATGCAAGGCATTTATAGAAGAGACAGTGTATATTTCACAGATGACGGGAACAGAGTCTTTCTTTTGAATTTAGGACTCTGCATCGGTACTTACTTGTAGGTAACACTTTATAAACACAACAGCTCTTTTTAGAGCCAACCAACATCTAAACTCTCAAACATGTTACTTAACTATATTTTTTTGTGTTTGTTGACGTGCGTGCACGCACGGTGCACGCACCTCACGGTATTTTTTTTTGAAAAAATTATTTATTTTGCCCGTTGGGGTCCTTCAGGGTCCCCTTGAGAAATCCTAAGGGGTCAGGGAGTCTCTACCTTGCCCCCTTTCCATGATCTCCACTATAGTTTTTCACACTATTGTAAATCGAGGTGCGCGACAGGGTGCGCGCACCTTGCAACTTTTTAGAAAAAAAAAAGTTTTTTGGGCCTTAGGGGTCCGTAATGGACCCCCTGAGAAAACCTAGGGGGTCAGGGAGTCTCTACCTTGCCCTCTTTCCACGATCTCCACTTTAGTTTCTCACACTCTTGTACATTGAGGTGCGTGACCGGGTGCGCGCACCTCACGATTTTGTAAAAAAAATAAAAATGTTTTTTGGGCCTTGGGGGTCCCTAATGGACCCCCTGAGAAAACCTAGGGGGTCAGGGAGTCTCCACCCTGCCCCCTTTCCACGTTCTGCCCCTTTGTTCTCTACAATATATTTACTCGCACTGACAAAATAGCGGTCAACACTTCCTGATTTCCACCGAATCGAATGTTGACAGACGTCAAACAGCAAA
Organism: Lissotriton vulgaris; assembly: GCF_964263255.1. Taxonomy (NCBI): domain Eukaryota; kingdom Metazoa; phylum Chordata; class Amphibia; order Caudata; family Salamandridae; genus Lissotriton; species Lissotriton vulgaris. Next base: position 1,119,125,941 of record NC_141698.1, read on the forward strand.
TCAAAATTCCGCTTGCGCGCAGGGGTGCGCGCACGGGTGCGCTTATGGATATATAATTGATTTAAACTTTAATTTTCTCAGCAACTACAGGAGAGATTTACACCATTTAAAGAAAAGCGTAATCTGTTAACCAGACTCTACCTTTTTGCCAAATTTCTTATAATTCCATTCAGCCGTTCGGGCTGTAGCCTTGTCTAATCGTCCAATGGAAAATAACATGGGGAAAACAGGTTTTGCGACCCCCCTTTTATCTCAGCCCCCACTTGACAAATCCCCCCCAAACTTTCAGGTAAGGAGCGGAGTGGGCCATCTTATTTGAGAAATTCGCAAAGATTCATCCACTGGCGCCAAAGTTATTGCTAATAGAATGTTGGGGATTTCCTATGGAAACTAGGTCCTAACTATAACTACCTACTGGCGACCGTCAGTAAGTAATATATATATATATATATATATATATATATATGAAACCAAGGCTCCTCCTCAGTACGCTCTGCGCTCGCAGACACCGCTTTCACGGCAGCAGAAATGAGGAATGGACCAACAAAGTCAGCAAAAGATGTTTTATTTTTCCAACAGAACCAGCGACGCGTTTCGAGCTAAAGAGCCCTTGTTCACGCTGCAACATGTTAAGAATAACAATGCTTTTTTATATGCTTATGATGATAACATCACCACCCTCTAGTGGTGATCACCAGTGTCACGTGTGTAACTAATAGTGAAGACATACTTCCGCTGTTAGTCTTTTCTCGTTCATGCAGCATAGAGAAAATACAATTACTGGTTAAATCCAAGTAATAATCCTACTACTACATTCAGTTGGCTATTAAAGACCCAAATATCACAAAATGTAAACAATCAATATACCATCTAAAAAGGTTTTATAATTCATCTCAAATATTGTATGTTACATGTGCAAATCAATGCATTATAGCAGCGAAAGTTAAAGTGCAAAAAAGTGTATAAAAAACTGCAAAAGTAAGAGAATTTTTCAAAAAATGCAAAGTGCAAGGATGAGCCGCATTACCAACAGAACAGAGATACCTAATACTTCATGTAAATCCTAATTCTCAATTTCCTGAGTTCATGATTGACTGTATTATTAAATAGAAGGTTCTCTAAAATTTACAAATGGTAAAAAAGCTAAAAATGAGAATATGTAAAAATAATATCATATCTCATATATATACACACATATCAAGATCGACTATACAGTAAAAAACCCTATACAAAAATATACATATATATATACTACATCATGCATCAGAATAATACAGTTCAAATATGAAACTAGACAGGGACTAAATTTAATAGACTCAAACTTTCAGGTAAGGAGCGGAGTGGGCCATCTTCTTTGAGAAATTCGCAAAGATTCATCCACCGGCGCCAAAGTTATTGCCAATAGAATGTTGGGGATTTCCTATGGAAACTAGGTCCTAATGATAACTACCTACTGGCGACCGCCAGTAAGTAATATATATATATATATATATATATATATATATATATATATATATATATATATATATATATATATATATATATATATATATATATATATATATATATATATATATATATATATTGCCTACTGGCGGTCGCCAGTAGGTATATATAGTTAGGATGTCATGTGATCAAGGCTCCGTTGAGCCGAAACGTCGGTGACTCTTTCTGCTGAATAAAGATCTTTTATGCACCTCGAGGTCCGTGTCCGGAGTCTGCTTGCTGGCTGTTCGAGTGCGCGAGCTAGGAGACAAACGGAGTACAGGATATATATATATATATATATATATATATATATATATATATATATATATATATTGCCTACTGGCGGTCGCCAGTAGGTATATATAGTTAGGATTTTTTCTCTATGGGATTTTCGAAAATTCTATGTCTAATAACTTTGGTGTTTGTGGACGGAATTGGCTGAAATTTTCAGGAAAATTGAACATTTTGTTTCTGAGAAGCCCCTGACAATTTGGGGGGGTTTCATCAAGGGGGGGCCGAGAAAAAAGGGGGGTCCCAAAACGCGTTTTTCCCATGTTAATTTCCATAGGGCGGTTGGCCTCACTTTTAGCTCGAACGGCTGAATGGATTTGCACGAAACTTGGCAAAATTGTAGGGGCTGTTAGCCCGATGTGCCTTTGCTAGGTCTCAATATATGTGCTCCAGTGGATTTTGAGTAATTTAGGTTCAAAAAAAGATATATATCTGAGCGGAGCCTAACCACACATCTGATCTGATTGGCTGTCAGCACTTCATCCAAGAAGTGTTGGCAGCCATCTTGGGACCAATATACATGATAGCACCTCATTAAAAAGCATTATAGTTAATAGAGGGTTTTAGGACTTCAGTTACATTATAAATCATTTGTTGATGGTACCATACTCGTTTTAGGAATTGTGGTGGGTTCTAAGGTGATTTTACCATGTGAAAAAACCTTCTGCTGTGATATCATGAATATTGTTTGAAAAAAAACTAATATCTCATGATTTTCCCACAGTGGTTTGGAAGGGGATCTATAAGCTAAACTGAAAGCATATTTTCTGTAAATTCACATTATCTTTCTCAGTCATGTGAAAATGAAGTCTGACATTCTCAGTAAAACATGTACATCCAACAAGGACAGAGACTGTCAGTTGATTCCTTTGTGTTCTACTGCAGCCTCCTAGAGTGTTCTAAAGAACAACTAGAGCGCTAACAGTCCTACTTATTACAAAGGTATGGCACACCTGAAGCCATCTTGATTGGAATAAAGTGGTAACTCTTAAAACATTTAATTTAAAAAGAAACAACATGAGGGGGTATATTTTGCCATAGAAAGTATGATTAGTGCTGCAGAATGAAAAATTAGGGCACATTTTGAGTGACTTCTCAAATCCTTTTCTATTTCATTAAAACATTCTGACATGCAGTCTCCCAAAATGGCCACCAGAGACAAAAGAGCCCAAATGTAGCCCAAATATCACCCAGATGTAGCCCAAGTATAGCCCAATGACAGAATGTCCCAGAGTGTTCTAAAGAACAACTAGAGCGCTAACAGTCCTACTTATTACAAAGGTATGGCACACCTGAAGCCATCTTGATTGGAATAAAGTGGTAACTCTTAAAACATTTAATTTAAAAAGAAACAACATGAGGGGGTATATTTTGCCATAGAAAGTATGATTAGTGTTGCAGAATGAAAAATTAGGGCACATTTTGAGTGACTTCTCAAATCCTTTTCTATTTCATTAAAACATTCTGACATGCAGTCTCCCAAAATGGCCACCAGAGACAAAAGAGCCCAAATGTAGCCCAAATATCACCCAGATGTAGCCCAAGTATAGCCCAATGACAGAATGTCCCAGAGTGTTCTAAAGAACAACTAGAGCGCTAACAGTCCTACTTATTACAAAGGTATAGCACACCTGGAGCCATCGTGATGGGAATAAAGTGGTAACTCTTAAAACATTTAATTTAAAAAGGAACAAAATGAGGGGGTATATTATGCAATAGAAGGTATTATTAGTGCTGCAGAAAAAAAAATTAGGGCACATTTTGAGTGACTTCTCAAACCCTCTTCAATTTCATTAAAAAATTCTGACATACAGTCTCCCAAGATGGCCACCAGAGACAAAAGAGCCTAAATGTAGCCCAAATATCACCCAGATGTACCCCAAGTATAGCCCAATGACAGAATGTCCCAGAGTGTTCTAAAGAACAACTAGAGCGCTAACAGTCTTACTTATGACAAAAGTATGGCACACCAGAAGCCATCTTGATTGGAATGAAGTGGTAAGTCTGAAAACACTCAATTTAAAAAGGAACAACATGAGGGGGTTAATTTTGCCATAGAAAGTATGATTAGTGCTTCAGAAAGAAACATTAGGGATCATTTTGAGTGACTTCTCAAATCCTCTTCTATTTCATTAAAAAAATTCTGACATGCAGACTGAAACATGCACTTTGAATACCAGCAGCAGACGTCCCTGGTGAGCAGTAGCTTTACTACAGTGATCTAATGTGCAACTAGAGTGCTAACATTCAGAATTTATGGCAAATGTGTGACACATCTGAATGCCTTCTTGATGGAACCAAAGTAAACAAGCATTGAAAATGCAATAGATCTCGCCCTCGTTTAAGTTAAAGCCATTCTGTTTGTAATGAGGTGGCTTTTTAGCTTTGCTTTTATTAGTGTTTTTTCAACTTTCATGTAAATAACATGCATCTGTATGCATATAAGTATATGTATGCATGCATTTATGTTTGTATTTATACAGATATACAGATGATATATGTTTATATATGTATGTATATATATATATTCACTGAAAAAACCATAGGCTATAGACCATATATAGTTAGGAATTAGCATTTACAAAACCTTGAAAATTCACTGAAAAAACCATAGGTTATAGACCATATATAGTTAGGAATTAGCATTTACAAAACCTTGAAAATTCACTGAAAAAACCATAGGTTATAGACCATATATAGTTAGGAATTCGCATTTACAAAACCTTATTTTACTCACACAAAACCATTGAAATTCCATATATAGTTAGTTGCACTAACTATATATCGCGCACCCGCAATCCACTGCTGTTGATGTCACATATTACATCATTCATGACATGGTCAGTGACATCACTGATGACATCACTGATGACATCTCAAATGACATCACTGATGACATCACTGATGACATCTCATTTGACATTTGAGGTAATTGAAAATTTTATGGTCAATTGTGTCCCCTAACGTGTACCCCAACGGCTCCATGTACGAGTTTTAAGTACATGTAATTTCCCTCCACAACCGAATCTGAAGACGCAAATACATTTGCGTCCAACGTTAACATGTCCTCTATCAGATCCACCATGAATGGATCGATAATTCAGTCCCTAAGTATGCCGTGCCACCGTCTTTACATGGTGCACTTTCACGTTTCCCTGGCTCTGCCAAGCTAGGCCCTGATTATTGTCTTCGAGCCACTTCTGTCTCTGCCTCTGAAAGATGCAGCATGGAGATGCATCCCTGACCTCTGCCTTACTTCCTGCCAAGCGAGCGGTGCCCGGCTCGGCCTGGTCTGCCTGCCAAAAACGGTATTTTACCTTCAAGTTATCAGCGTAGCCAGCTCAGCTCCTTGAAAACACATTCCTGTCTAGTGATTTAAGAAAACATATCCCCGGCTGCAGAGCAAAGAGCAAGTCTTCCTGTCTCCGTGCAAGTAATTTACAGTTCCCGTTACCAGAGTAGGCCCATGGCCCCGCACGTAGACACGCAGAAACCTATGCACGCACTAACATTCAGTATAGAGTAGCCTCTGCCCAAGAGACCTTTTACTCCAGATTAAACATCCTCCAAATACTAGATATCAGATATGTTATAGGGACAGGTCGATCTGACATGCCAGACTTCTGTCTCCTCTACTAGTGCTAAAAGTCAGACCCTTAGCTTCCTCCAGATGTACGTCAATCACACGTCACATTAGCTGCGCGCGCATTCAGGCCACAAGTTTCAGCTGACTCTGCAAGAATTTTCTAAGCATCCACCCACTTGTGACACTTTTCTGTGACGTTTCCAGTGTACGCCTCTGAGCACACCCTTGTACACGCCTTATTGCTACACACGTGTGTCTTATCATATACATTTCACTTGTCACGCCTACTGTATTCACTGCCATTGTGTCATTTTACTATATATGTCATGTACTGTTAATAAATCGTTGACATCTTCCTGCCATCAGTGCATACCCGACCCCCTTGTATTGACGGAATAGATTTTCATGGCTCGAGTCATCATTCTTGATTAAAGCCCTTAAGACTCAGACACCACGGACTCTGCCTCTCATTTGATTGAGCTATTCCTTTACTTGTCTGAAATTATATGGCAAACTCGTATACGGTAAAATATTTACCACATAATTTGGCGCCCGAATAGGTACCCCTCCCCCACCCCACGCGCCGGTGATGCATCGCAGGCTTTGCCCCCGACTACAGCTGTGACGGACCCATGCGCATCTGCAGGTTTTCCTGTATCTCCCTCAGGCCTACGGAGGTAACGGAGACTGCGGTCGACATCCAGACGAGGCGGTGAGGAGTGCGGAGGATCCCGACCAGAGCCCAGCCGAGAGAGCAGTGTCCGAGGTATCGAGAGGCCCACCTGTAGTGTCGAGGCGCATGCGTAGTGCGCAGCAGCAGCAGTGACGTCGTAGCGGTCCAGTCCAGTCGAGTTTCCGAGGCCTTCCGTTCCGTGCTTCCCGGTGAGTACCGTTACTGGGGACGCATCAAGACGGGTGCATTAATTTGTGTCCGGTCAAGACGGGTTTGGGTACACAGATCCGGTCTGCACTGTTTTAGCAGTGTATCTGTACTGTTTAGCAGTGCATCCAGTATTCAGTTATTCAGTTATTCAGTATTCGTTCGAAATGTTTCAATGTGTCAATGTCGTGGTATGATTGATTGTTTGCATTTCTATACTGTGATTATTGTTTGCGTCTAGATTGAGGTAGCAATGCCTTTATTTTCGAAGTTACGACAGATAGGAACTAGGAAAGGGATACTAGAAGAAGCAGTTCCCATCCCACCCCGGGACACTCCTGGACATTTTATGTACCACAAGCACGGCTTAGACGCCATATTATACCTAGACTTGTGGGTGGATTATACGAAAGACTTAGCAGAGAATCAGAGATGGCCCGTTACAGGGACATGGGATGCCGAGTGCATCATGAGAGTAGAGGAAGCGTTATGGAAAAAGAAAGCCAGACAGTCACAGAAAGATGCCATTGAACTATGGCGTAAAGAATCACATAGACGGACAGAGAAGGCACTCAGAAAAATAGAGAAAAGTAGAGAGGATTCCGAAAAAGCTAAAGAAAAAGATCTAGTAGAAGAAGGAGAGCGAGTTAGAATGGAACAACGCGAAAGACAAAGCAACGCAATCATGACAGGACTGTATCCAGTCCTGGCCGAGGGCCTGCCCAAGGCGACCCCGGAAATACCGAAAGATCTGCCCCCTCCATTGGTTCCGACTAAATTACGTCATAAAAAAACCGCAGCAGACATTTTCCTTTCTTCTTATTTAGACGATGTAACTCCCACATATACCAATGTACCTGTACAACCTGTTAACGATAATCTGTTTCCACCTGCTAATGATCTGCAACAGCAGATTCCTGCCGATCAAGCCACGACCCCTCCACGTCAGCAGATTCCCGCACCTGTTGTCACTTCCCCTCCTGTTCCCCCTGTTATTAATCCGCTTAATCCTTTTGGGCCCGCTGCTACTCAGGGCTCAACCCCGTTACAGATACTGACCCTACAGTCAGGTTATGCTCAAGCTTCCGCCTCAGGAGGTGCTACAGGAGGTTATCGCACCCCGCCACATTTGCAACGAATGACAATGAGAGAATTAGCAATGCAGCGTACACCTAAAGCAACCCCAGCCGAAAAGCTTAAAGAATATCTTACAGATTGTAGATATGATACAGTGCCTGGCAAAACAGGACCCATGATGTTAGCCTCATTACGTTTAAGACGTGTTACAGATTATTTGATGTTATTACCAGAAATGCCAGAACATCTAGACAATATATATCATTTTATCAGAACAGGAGAGAGACCAGAGAGTATTCGTGAAGCCATGGCACATCAGAAAGTTGAGACACAAGGTTTAATAATGCGATTCTTGATTAATTGTTTGATAAGGGAACAAGACCATCCAAACTTCCCGCAAGAAGAGATGGAGGGATTGTCAAAATGGAGTCAGAATATTGCAGAGTGTAAACATGATAAAGAGAAATGTATAGAGGCTATGACTAGAAAGATCCGCAAAGCTATAGTATCAATACATGCCCGACGAGAGTCTGAAAGGCATCTCGAGTCAGACGATAAAGAAACCTCAGATGAGGAAGAACCAGAGGATACCGCAGAGACCCAAGGTCTGATAGCGTACGTAGGTAGAGAGAAACTCCCTAGACAGTATCTTCTTGACAGGCCCTCCGACAGACCCATTAGTTTAGAAAATAAGAAACGTTACCTTTGCCCGATACCAGAGCGATGTTCCCTCGAACATATTTTCCAAACTACTGATAAAATCCTGAAAGAAAGAGTAGGTTATCATGAACTCAATACTTTACGAGATCAGGAACTAGCCCGGTCCGCAGTCCAGTGGGCCGGGGATGACAGCATATATAAAGACGATTCAGTAGTGCAGACGTTTTTAAGTCTTACTCCAGAAGAACAGCAACTAGCTGGTATATACATGACCCAACATCTCATTGTACAGTATGAAAACCAAGCATCTGATCCAGGTCCGTTATATAATCTATTGCAAGACTTACTCCTGAGAAGATGGAGAGGTCTAGGTACCGATTTGATTGACATCATTTTAGAACAACGTCACAAGTATAGAACTTTCTTGACTCCACATCTTGTTTCCGTTCCACCCCCAGTAAGACAACCATATCACCTAGACAAACAGAACCCATTGCGAGAAGTACATCCAGTCAGGAAACCAGATAATACATTTGAACGCGTGTTTGTGTACACGCCCATAACTAAAATGGAATTGTTGGAAATGAAGAAAATAGTGCCCAGTCATGATAAAGACCCTGCAGGTTTTCAGCGTGAAATAAAAGACATGTTACTTATGGGAGATTACACCTATCCCGACATTATGAAAATATTGAAAGTATTATTGCCTGCCGGTATTTACGAGAAACTCAAAGAAAAGGAATGGGAGGTGGGAGATAAAAAGATTAATTGGGCTGAATTAGAAAACGAAGAAACTGGTCGAACCCCAGGTTTAGGTCTTGGGGACAAAACTAAAGCATTACCAGGATTATTAGTACAGGTTTTGCCAAGATTGTTGGCAACTAAAAAGGAGGACTGGGATGCAATCTCAGCCTGCAAACAGAAACACGACAAAGACACTAGTGATTTTTATTCCAGATTCGAGAAATGTTTTATTATTAACAGTGGCCTGAAAACAAGTAGCGAGTCATACCCACACCTTTTTGTGTCCAAATTAGTCGAGAATTCCATGCCCCAGGTTAAGAACCGTGTACTGAAAGTCGAGAGCACATGGCAAGCTAATACGCCTTCCCAAATGTTACAAATGTTGCAGTATCACCAGAACAGAATTAGGGAAGAACATGATCACGAACAGAGACGTATGAAAGACACGAAAATGAAAGTACTAGTTGCCCAGACAGTCCCAGCTGATGGTCATAAAAGGGGTACGACACAATCCAATAATTCAAATTCAGCAGCTCCTGTTAAAGGGACATGCAACTATTGTAAACAGCCAGGTCACTATGTAAACGATTGTGCAGTTTTGAAACACAACATAGCCACAGGTAAAACTAAAGAGAGGCCGCGTCCTCCTAGAGAGGACCAGGTCCAACAGCACGTTCCACAGAATATTCAGCCTATGCAGATTCCACAACAGACCGTAGCGGTACCACAGCCACAACCCATTGCCGCAACACAACATGTTACACAGCAGATGTACCAGTATGCACAATCTGACTATCCCGATTACCAGCAATACACATGAAACAGCCTAGAGAGGGAGGTTGGCTTGCCCCTTATCGAGGTTCCTGTAGATCAAGAAGGTCCTTATGTACACAGTCAGGTATTAGGGAAGGATAGAACATTTTTGATTGACACAGGGGCAAGCAGAACGACCATCAGTCATGACGAGGTTCCAGGGGCACCCCTCTCAGGCTCACAGAATGTTTCCCTTGGATTTTCAGGAAAACCTATAGTCAATGAAGTATCGAAACCAGTTCCCCTAGCAGTTGGTCCATTATCTCGTACTACAGACTTATTGCTCACGAAATCTTGTCCAAAAAACTTGCTTGGTATTAAGACCCTGAAAGCTCTAGGAGCTGTAATTTGTTGTTCTCCGGAAGGAGTCAGGTTGTTCCTTCGTGATTTTAAGGTACATTATGTATTGAGAGATTTTGACCCCAGGTTACAGGATGTTCCTGCACATTTATGGGCAAAAGGCCCCACTGATGTTGGTTGTATGCACATTACTCCATATCGTGTCACACTCAAGCCAGGAGTAGTACTACCACGTATCCGACAATACAAGTTACCACCAGATGCTGTAGTGGCTTTACTGAAAATCATTGACGAGCTCATTGCACAAGGAGTGGTTGTAGAAACTAACTCCAATGTTTGTAATTCTCCTATCATTCCGATTCTTAAACGCACTGATCCAAATGCACCTCCCGTTTATCGCTTAGTCATCAATTTGCGAGAATTAAATAAATGCATTATACCACAGTATCCTGTGGTCCCAGACATTTCGTCACTATTGACAGCTATTGATTCGGAAGCAACGTTCTTTACTGTAATCGACCTCAAGAACGCCTTCTTTAGGGTCCCCATTGATCCGGAAAGCCAATACCTTTTCGGATTCTGTTTAAATGGCCGAAGCTTCAAATTTGCACGCGCACCTCAAGGATTCACAGAAAGCCCCAGCATCTACAGCCAAGCATTGAAACGACAACTTGACAGTATTCACATGCCTGCCAACACGGCCCTACTCCAGTACGTCGATGATCTATTGATCACCGCCCGTAGTGAACCTGAATGTGAACGAGCATCACTGACAGTTTTGCATTTCTTGGCGGACAAGGGACACAAGGTGTCTCCTTCGAAGCTACAATTCTGTGCCCAGCAAGTGGTGTACCTTGGGCACTTGCTGTCCAAGTGGGGTAGGCAGCTGACACCTGATCGTATTCAGTTAATTGCACAATTACCGCAACCCAAGACACAGAAAGAAGTTAGAGCCTTTATTGGACTCACTTCCTACTGCAGACAATGGATTCCACAATATGCATTTTTAGCTAAACCACTTATACAGTTGACAACACAGGAGGCAGCATCTTCGACTGTCCTCCCTTGGACCCAGGAACATACACAAGCTTTTGACGAGTTAAAGAAATCCTTATGTCAAGCACCAGTTTTAGCAACGCCATGTTACAGCAAACCTTTTACACTTTTTGTCACAGAACGCGATGGCACAGCGTTGTCGGTTCTCACTCAGCTACAAGCAGACAAACACAGACCGTGTGCTTATTTTTCCAGTACATTAGATCCAGTAGCCCAGGCTCTGCCTGCGTGCTTAAAGTCAGTCGCAGCAACAGCTCTAGCAATCAGACAAAGTGACTCCATTGTATTAGGACATCAATTGACAGTACAGGTTCCACATTCTGTAGAGGTTCTCCTAAATAGAACACAGACCCAACACTTGACTATAGCACGACTGACAGGTTATGAATTAACACTATTCCAACCACACATAGAAATCAGACGTTGCAATACACTGAATCCTGCTACACTTTTACCATCGAGCACAACAGATCCTGCCCCACATGATTGTGTGGATGTCGTTGACACAATTACGAAACCCCGACAAGACTTGACAGATGTTGCATTACCTAATCCAGACCTGACACTTTATGTGGATGGTTCATGTTTAAGGACTAGTACAGGAGAGCTAGTGGCCGCATATGCAGTGACCACTGAAACTGAAGTCATAGAAACACATCGCATTGACACCCTGTCAGCTCAAGCGGCAGAGCTCATTGCTCTGACCCAAGCCTGCATACGAGCCAAGAACCGTAAAGTAAACATATACACAGATTCCCGTTATGCATTCGGAGTCGTACACGACTTCGGTGTCCTCTGGCAAGAAAGAGGTTTTCTGACCTCTCACGGAGCCAAGATCCAGCATGCCCCCCTCATTCAATATACATTTGCCTACAGCTATAGCTATCATGAAGTGCAAGGCACATACGAAAGTCACAGACACTATTTCTCAGGGCAACGACTTTGCAGATCGAATAGCGAAACATACAGCATTGACTCAAACTCAAACGACTGATATGGCAAAGACTGACGTAAACTCACCAACACATTGCATGACAGTCAGGGACCCCACACAAGATGTCATCGACATACAGACACATGCTACTCCAGATGAAATAAAGAAATGGGCTGAACAAGGAGGGGTCCAGACAAACCAAGGATGGATGACGAAGGGAAAGACCACATGGTTTCTCCCCGACTCTATGGTTCAAGTTATCATCAACACAGCACATAGTCCAGCACATTTAGGAGAAAAGGCCATGTTAGACAGTATACAGAACCTCTGGTTCAACAAGCATTTACGAGCAGCAGCAAAACAGAAAGTGCGTACCTGCATGATCTGTTGTCAGTTCAATCCAGGAAAAGGTGTTCCCGTAGAGCAAGGTGGATTTCATCCTCCCGATTACCCTTTTGAAGTCCTCCAGATGGATTATATCCAGATGGAAAGATGCCGAGGATTTAAGTATGTCCTCGTAGTTGTATGTGCCCTATCCCGATGGACAGAAGCATATCCCGTCCCAGATTACACTGCCTCGACCACTGCCAAGCAGCTGGTTCGTGAATTCTTCCCTCGATACGGTTTGCCCCGTGTCGTGTATTCCGACAACGGTCAGCCATTTTCATCTGAACTTATGAAGCAGGTCTCACTTCTATTGGGGTACCAGTGGAAGTTTCACTGTGTCCGACATCCTGAGGCTGTGTTTTGACACGACAAGGGAAACCCAAAAGGAATCACACTAGGGTCCTTGGGCAATAGGCTATTTTACAGAACAGGGGACCCTAGACATTGAGGATCAAAGTAAATAATAGACATATACTAAATAGTATATATGACCTCTGCCCAGCCGGGCAGGTTTTTTAATTATCCAATTTTTTATGTTACTCAGTATAAATGACAGTTGTACAAAAGTGGGCACAGCCTGTGACCCACAAGAAACAAGGACAAAACAAGTGACACAAACAATTATGTAGAAACGCTCAAAAGCGGTCTGTACTCATTCCATGGTAATACAGACTAGTATACAATCACAGCAACCCATTGTTGTTCAGAATTTATGAAGTCAAATCAACATATGGTGCATTTAGGTCGACGACGTTTCGATGCAATTACACAATACTTGCATCATCATCAGGACAAAAAAATATATATGTCATGTTTGTCTTGGAAATTGATTACAATCACGAAGCCTTTGTTTTGCGAGTTTACATAATGCATAGGAAAAGGGAGGAAACAAAAAATAAAAAATCAAGAGAGAGTCATTAGAAACGACTAGGCATGAATCCACTTCATTTCATATTGAACAACACTACTCAGTAATTTCTATAGTGCTGTGTGGAAGAACTGGATACAAATAGTGCAATGGGACACATGCTAGTGATTTAAAAGAAACATGCACAAGTGTGCGTTTCAGGTGTATTAAAAACGGCGCAGTGACAAGAGCTGTTTGAAAAGCTATGAATATCAAGGGCTAGTGAGGGTTTCTTGGAGTGGTAAAAGCGGCGCAGTTGTAAAGGTGTTCTATTTAAGGTGATTTGTAAACATGCTCATGGCCGCGGGCGCCAGAAAAACGGTGAATTATATTGGGCTGTAGGTCTGTTGTGGGATCGGCGCAGTGAGGTGGGCAGTGTTGAAATATAGTGCATAAAAAACGGCGAAGTTTCGATGTAAATTGGACAATCAACCGACTAATTATGCGTGAAGTATCAACCCTTTGAGGCGCATATATGAAGAGGTTACCTCGTAATTTTTCAGAATGGCTCCATAGTAGGCATTCCGCACAGCGTTAGAAACTAAGAAAGGTAAAAGTTAGACCCAGATGAGCTAATAGAATAGTGCCCGTGTTTGCAATGCGTGCAATTGAAGTAATTCGGGGTGAGAATGAATACTCACGATAGTTTCATTTCCGTGAGAGATAATGGGAGGCTGAAACAAGGGGAAGGATTAATTAGGTCTCCCGGAGGATTACAACAACATGCGGGAAGGCCGAGGGACGTTAATACACTTACTCATTCCGGCCGTTAAATGCGATTGGTCCTGGTTAGTACTTCTGAGGGATCTGGCGGGAAATAGGACTCGCCATTAGTTATCTGCCCAAGGGAAACTATCACTAAAGTGAAGGGCAAAGAGCGGTACTTACAGTCAGTTGCAGCATGATGGCTGAACGAGGGGGTTCTGGCGGTGATCGCTAGTGGGCTGGTACGAGTAATTCGTAGTTATAGTAGAGAAAGGACTAGGCGCCGGCGTCAATGACTTCGGCGGCCATCCTATAATGGGTTTAGTTTAAGTTAGTTCAGCTAAGTGAGCTACAGTCAGTAGGAAAATACACTGGCTTGCTACACGCTTATCATAATAATGAATAAGTAATTAATGCAAGGAGGATTGATCGAAGTTGTGTTTACATGGCTCAAAAGGGAAGTGACTTCACAGAAGTGAACAGCAAGGTGGTTATAAAGTGATAGTGATGGTGATGCGGCGCAAGTAGGGCGAAGATGCTCAGTGAACAGTACTAAACATATTTACAATTTATACCATTATATTACAGTTTCATAACAAGGAGGTCCAGTCCTCAACTCTGTTTAGTCCTTGACGAATGCTGTCAGTTCTTAGGATCCAGTGGAGTTCCACTTTATTCAACAGTTGAGAGATATCAGCTCCTCTTGGGGGCGGCTTTACCTGTGTGATCACTGTCCATACAAAGTCATTCTCTGTGTGCCCTTTTTCCATGAAGTGTTCGACTAGAGGTGCATTGGAGGTTTGGCACCTAATCCGGCTTCTATGTTGTCCCATCCGGAGCTTGATCTTTTGGCTGGTCTGTCCTATGTATATTAACATGCAGGGACAGAAAATTGCTTACACCACATTTTGTGAATTACAGTTCGTAAAATAGTGCCTTTCATATCCTGAGGCAGCAGGTCTCGTGGAGCGGCACAATCAGACTCTGAAAACTCGCCTTGCCAAAGTATGTAAAGAGAAGGGAGTAGATTGGATTGTAGCTTTGCCAGTTGCTCTTTTTTATATGAGAATGGTAGCCCATTCCAGGACAGGGCTATCCCCGTACGAGGTGGTCTTCGGTAGACCTCCTAATATGTGGGGGACGCCTCTGCCGCGAAAAATTACAGATGTTGACAGTACTATGCTGACAGATTACCTTGCTTCCTTGATGTCTGCACTACAATCATGTCGTTCACAGGTTGCGGCAGCCTTCCCAGACAACACCGAGGTGAAGCCACATGAACTGGTCCCGGGGGACGTTGTAGTCGCCCGAAATTTCGACAGATCGAGCCCTTTGGAGCCCCGCTGGAAGGAACCGAAGATCGTTTTGTTAACAACCAGGACTGCTGTAAAGTTGGAGGGGCGGAAGGGCTGGGTTCCCTCCAGTCACGTGAAAAGATTCCATGGACTTCCGCCAAAGACTGAATCCCAGAACTCTCACATACCAGAGACAGATACCAAACTCCCCCTCTTAGAGAAAACTCCCCAAGAGGAGTACCAACAGAAATTGAGGTCTAGTAAGTCAGACAGTTTAATTGTTTAAGTCCCCTCCTGGGTGAAGCGGTTAGGCAGTTTCTGACATGTACAAGTTAGACCCAAATAGAGAGAGAGATAGACAGGAGATCAAGAAACAAAAATATCGTAAAAATCTCCGGAGCAGATGCGTCTGCACATTGCTTATTATGTTTTTCCTGAGTCTCACGATTACTGCTATGAGTTGGATGTTATATATGTATTTTCCTCTTGCACATTCTTTTTCTAATGACACTGTCGAGCACACGTTTAGTGCTCTTCCTCCACACGAATTGTCTTCTCGACTTGCACTGCGCAACAATACATTTATTCGTATGTTACACCATTCTCACCAGATCAACAATGCTACTAATTGTTGGATATGTGGCCGACTCCCTCCCTATCAGAACTACAAGGGAGCTCTGCCCCTCTTTCCTTACCCGTTTACACATAATGGTTCCTGTGGTGCATGGTTTAGTTTAATATCCTCTATAAACACCGAATCTAAAGTTTCCCAAGGCAATTGGATATGGGGAAATCTGAACACAGTCATGAACAAAGTATGTTTCCCAGACGAGGAGGGTCTTCCACAAAGGACAGGGACAGATTTAGAAAATGAAGTGTATGGATTAGGCAATTTTACACTTAACCTCATGATTCTAAATGTTCAGTCAGAGACTAGTCCAGGCTTACCATCCATATCAGTTCTACCAGCGAAAGGTGTATTGTGTGTCAGAAAGAAAGGTTCAGTACATCTAGGTCACAGTGACTGTACTACTGTGGTCGAATTCAGTGATAAAGGCAAGTCTACATTCAACGCTTCTAGACACTCCTATTTTATATGTGGTCAGACAGCTTATGTCCGTTTACCTCCAGACTGGGATGGTACCTGTTTCATTGCATTCCTATTGCCACCAGTATTCCTAGCCCCATCTGACTATCACAGGAATTCCCGCCTTAATATTGTTAGACACAAGAGAGACCTCCCAATAGTTGATCAGACTGAAACTACATGGGAACAATATACAGATTTCAATAAAGGATTCTTTCCCTATCTAGGCACTGTCTCCAATAGTAAACTGATACGCAAATTAACCAGAATACTTGAAGCCGTAGTGAATGAGACTACTTCTGCTTTGGGCAACTTAACAGAGGAGCAGTCTGCTATGAGACTTGTTGTTCTTCAGAACCGCCTTGTCCTTGACGTCATCCTGGCCGATAGGGGCGGAGCTTGTAGAGTCATCGGATCCAGTTGCTGCGTGTTTATTCCAAATAACGCGCCATCGGTCTATAAAGCTATTACCCGACTTCACGAAATTGCCCATCTGATACACCAGAATCCAGGCTCCTGGACTTGGTCCGGCTGGCTCTGGAGTGTAATCACAGCCTGGGGATGGAAGCTACTGTCATTCCTAGGAATCATATTTGCCATAGTGTTCAGTTGTTGTCTATGTCTACAATGTGGGCCAGCGATTTGCGGCCTGTGCGCCACAGCTTGTGTTCCCCATCCAAGTTCACGTTCCCATTCCCGAAGAAAGAAAGAAGAGCAGATGATGTTATATGAACAGATTGATGGTCTCATGAAAATCGATATATCCTGAAGGGTCCGTAGGGGACAAGGAGGGAATGAGGTAATTGAAAATTTTATGGTCAATTGTGTCCCCTAACGTGTACCCCAACGGCTCCATGTACGAGTTTTAAGTACATGTAATTTCCCTCCACAACCGAATCTGAAGACGCAAATACATTTGCGTCCAACGTTAACATGTCCTCTATCAGATCCACCATGAATGGATCGATAAGTCAGTCCCTAAGTATGCCGTGCCACCGTCTTTACATGGTGCACTTTCACGTTTCCCTGGCTCTGCCAAGCTAGGCCCTGATTATTGTCTTCGAGCCACTTTTGTCTCTGCCTCTGAAAGATGCAGCATGGAGATGCATCCCTGACCTCTGCCTTACTTCCTGCCAAGCGAGCGGTGCCCGGCTCGGCCTGGTCTGCCTGCCAAAAACGGTATTTTACCTTCAAGTTATCAGCGTAGCCAGCTCAGCTCCTCGAAAACACATTCCTGTCTAGTGATTTAGGTAAACATATCCCCGGCTGCAGAGCAAAGAGCAAGTCTTCCTGTCTCCGTGCAAGTAATTTACAGTTCCCGTTACCAGAGTAGGCCCATGGCCCCGCACGTAGACACGCAGACACCTATGCACGCACTAACATTCAGTATAGAGTAGCCTCTGCCCAAGAGACCTTTTACTCCAGATTAAACATCCTCCAAATACTAGATATCAGATATGTTATAGGGACAGGTCGATCTGACATGCCAGACTTCTGTCTCCTCTACTAGTGCTAAAAGTCAGACCCTTAGCTTCCTCCAGATGTACGTCAATCACACGTCACATTAGCTGCGCGCGCATTCAGGCCACAAGTTTCAGCTGACTCTGCAAGAATTTTCTAAGCATCCACCCACTTGTGACACTTTTCTGTGACGTTTCCAGTGTACGCCTCTGAGCACACCCTTGTACACGCCTTATTGCTACACACGTGTGTTCTTATCATATACATTTCACTTGTCACGCCTACTGTATTCACTGCCCTTGTGTCATTTTACTATATATGTCATGTACTGTTAATAAATCGTTGACATCTTCCTGCCATCAGTGCATACCCGACCCCCTTGTATTGATGGAATAGATTTCCATGGCTCGAGTCATCATTCTTGATTAAAGCCCTTAAGACTCAGACACCACGGACTCTGCCTCTCATTTGATTGAGCTATTCCTTTACTTGTCTGAAATTATATGGCAAACTCGTATACGGTAAAATATTTACCACACATTACTGATCACATCACTGATGATATCATTCATGTGATAATACGATGAACCTCTTCTACACAATTCAAGGCGAAATCGAAATTTTATCCTGTTCTCCACCCAGGAAATAAAATCGACTTGTTCTATGACCTTGTAATAGGTGACATAGACAAAATGACCAACAATCACTCTCATAAAAAGGAAAACCTATCAGAAAGAGCGGCAATACAGACCTTGAAAGATAATACCACCATCGAAATCAAACCCGCAGATGAGGGGGGAAATATTGTTATAATGGAGAAACAACATTACATGGAAGAGGCCCAACGACAACTGAGTGAAACAAATAACTATGAACTGCTAAACAAAAATCCAATTCCGGAATTAACAGTAGAATTGGAAAGAAATCTGGAAAAATGGAAACATAAAGGCCTTATAACAGAGAATGAAAAGAAATATTTAATGGTGGAGAATCCAATCACTCCCACCATATATTTCCTACCAAAAGTTCACAAGACATTAAACAAACCCCCAGGGAGACCTATAATATCTAGCTGTGGTAGTCTGTACGAAAATGTAGCAAACTATGTGGATCATTTTATTGCCCCCCTTGTACCAACGCTAACATCCTACATAAAAGATACTGGGGATTTTTTGAAAACTCTAATGAACACAGATTGGCACCCATCCTACTTCTTAGTGACAATAGATGTAGTGTCACTCTACACCTCCATCAGCCATGATCTTGGAACCAAAGCTATTGAATATTTCCTAAGACAGAGACCAATAACAGAACGGGAGCATTCCAAAATGATAACGGACATGATAAGGATGTGCTTACACAACAATGTGTTTCTTTTTGACCAAAAAATATACGGACAAAAGTGTGGAACAGCCATGGGAGTTTCCTTCTCTCCAAGCTATGCGAACCTCATGATGGGGTGGTGGGAGAGGAGCATAGCTTGGAGGGAAGAAAACGACCAGTATATGGCCATAGTAGCACTGTGGGTGCGATTCATTGATGACTTGTTTCTTTTGTGGAGAGGTAGTATCAGTGAATTCGAAGCCTTTTTTGACATTCTAAACACAAATGAGGTGGGGCTAAGATTCACCTACAATATTAGTCCAAAAGAAATAGAATATCTGGACATCAAAGTGTTTATACAAGATAACAGAATTGAAACAACAACACACAGAAAAAAGACGGCAACAAATAGCATCCTTCATGGACTTAGCTTCCATCCTCAGAAATTGGTAAAGAGTATACCATATGGGGAATTTCTCCGTATGAGGAGAAACTGCTCAACGGAACAAGAAACAGAGAAAAAATTTGATGAGACCAAAAATCGCTTTCTTGAAAGAGGCTACAAACATATGGATATAACAAAAGGACAAGAGAAAGCCAAGGCTAAAACTAGATTGGAAACTCTGAACCTGGAAAGTACACAGCCAGAAGTACAAAATCAAATGAAAGACAAGGATGAACGACCGAGAATGATAGCTACCTACAACAAAGAGAGCTATAAAATCCAAAAAATTCTCTCTAAATACTGGCATGTACTAATGAAAGATCCGGATATAGGTACAGAAATTGGAACCGGTCCTTCAATTACATATCGAAGAGCGCCAAACCTCTCAGACCATTTGGTACAAAGCCACTTCTCGCAGAAAAAACAAAAAGATTGGCTACAAAAAAGGAACATTGGATTTACAAAATGTACAACGTGCAAAGCGTGCAAAATAGGACAAAACACAACAGTCCTATCTGATCCATCTGGAAAAGACTTCTTGGTAAAAACAAAAATAACTTGTGAATCTTCATTTGTGGTGTATATGTTAAGATGCCAATGTGGAAAAGAGTACATAGGAAGTACGAAATGCCCCCTAAAGAAAAGAATCTTGGAACACATAAGAGCCATACAAAATAACGACACCACATATGCCATGGCGAAACATTTAAAAACACACAATGGAAAAACATGGCAAGATATCAAGTATCTGGGACTAGCATCCATCCCCGTACAGGAAAGGGGGGGTGATAGACTTCTGAAATTAAGACGCCTGGAGTCTAAACTGATAATCAGATTCAAAACAAAGCAGCCCAGAGGATTGAATGCAGACGAGGAGATGCACGTACACCTATAAAAATTATGACTTTGATATTGAATCTGTGTGATGAGATAAAATGGCCGTAAAATGCTGACATGATAGGTCAATAATGTGGGGCATGGGGCACTTAGCCCGTATAACAAGGAACTAACCATATATGATGCAGTGGTTATATGTCCGTCAAGAATTGTTCACTCTAATGCATATTTGGACAATACGATTTAATTTGTGAACATAACGTTTATGTTATTTCGTATACATGATGATCTCCTTTGTAATGTTACCCACATTATGACCATTTAAAATGAAAAATGTAAAATGATGTAAGAAGCATTTAATGTAAAAACCACAAGGCCCACAATCCCTCACTGGGTAATATGCAGTGAGCGTGTATAAAGGGTGGAAAGAGAAAAGGGACTCTTGTAGAACACTGCCGTGACCAAGAACGTTTGTTCGAAACGCGTAGGAGTTTTGCTGAGACCTAAATAAATCTACAGTGATCAGAAGAGTGCCGCGTCCTTGCCTTTGTTACAAAAATATATATATATATATATATATATATATATTAGCTACTGGAGGTCGCCAGTAGGTATATATAGTTAGGATTTTTTCTCTATGGGACTTTTGAAAATTCTATGTCTAATAACTTTGGCGTTTGTGGACGGAATCGGCTGAAATTTTTAGGAAAATGGCACATATTGTTTCTGAGCAGCCCCTGAAAATTTGGGGGGGTTTCGTCAAGGGGGGGCCGAGAAAAAAGGGGGGTCCCAAAACACATTTTTAACATTGAGTTTTCCATAGGGCGTTTGGCCTCACTTTTAGCTCGAACGGCTGAATGGATTTGCACGAAACTTGGCAAAATTGTAGGGACTGTTAGCCCGATGTGCCTTTGCTGGGTCTCAATATATGTGCTCCAGTGGATTTTGAGAAATTAACGTTTTAAAAAACAGACATATCTGTGACAGCGTCCCGGGTAGCGATCCGGTTCCCGTACTTTTCGCGTTACGGAACTTTGTGAAGCGAACCTGATTGGCTCTCCGGTGTCTGTCAACATTCTAAACAGTCCGGACCGGCCGCCATCTTGTCTATTGGTAGGATTGAGAGACAAGAGGAGGAGAAAAACGAAGGGGGAATTTAATGAAAGGGGGCAAGGTAGACCCCTCTTGACCCCCTAGGAATGATGTTGGAGTTATTAAAGGGTCCCGTGGGGCAAATAAAAAAAATTTGATTTTTCGCGATAGAAGCGCTTTCCGGTTCGCGAACCGGTAGCGAAACGGGAATTTGCCATTTTGTGTTTCGGTTCAATTAAATTACAAGATGGAGGAAAAACAATGTGAGAAATGGGTATAAGGGGGTACAGGAGACGTATCCTGACCCCCTATGTTTTCTGAGGGTGGCTGAGGATGCTCATATATGTTGATACATGTCTTCCAGCGGATGCGCGTGAGCGTTTTTTTTTTTTTTTTGCTGCGTGACGTCTGTTAATGTTCGATTAGAAGGAAATCAGGAAGTGTTGACCGCCATTTTGACACTGCGAGTAAATATATTGTTAAAAATAATTGTTATAAATTAATCCGTATTAATAAACATTGTCTGCGCTATCTTGCTTTTTTTCCAATGGCACACTTTTGTCGTGCACGGCAGCCATTTTAGATGCCTTGACCAGACCCACTCTCTGCACGCCGCCGATCGTGACGTCTGTTAACGTTCGATTAGAAGGAAATCAGGAAGTGATGACCGCCATTTTGACACTGCGAGTAAATATATTGTTAAAAATAATTGTTATACATTAATTCGTATTGATAAACATTGTCTGCGCCATCTTGCTTTTTTTCCAATGCCACACTTTTGTCGTGCACGGCAGCCATTTTAGATGCTTTGACCAGACCCACTCTCTGCACGCCGCCGATCCTCAGCATGGCTCCCCATCCTCGACAAGCATCTCCCCCACGCACTGATCACCACCGCTCTCTGTCTTATGCATGGGCCACAAACCTCCCCCCATCTGCGCTGCTCTTCCCTGAGAATCACACCCTGTGCCCGCCCGACACCTCCCTTTCACCCTATTCACTACCGCACCCTCTGACATTCCTCTTCCTTTGTGTCTGATTGTCCAGGCCGGTCCCAGGCTATCACCTAGCCCTGCGGATGTAGTTTATGGCCTCAACTGTAAAGAATCACCCCTCTTCAAAGGAGTTACAGTAGATCAAGGGCCCCACCCGATGAGATCCGTCACACCACACGCGTTCCTACTATCTGATAACGATCCTGTATTGTGATTGTGGAGGGGATTCTCACTGTGAGGGAGTGTCGGACCGAGCCTGAAGCGGAAGATTCCAGGGATGCCTTTTTGTACATCAAAGTCTTCACAAATATGTGTCACATTAAAAATATATAGCACTCCAACAAAGTAGTAGGATTATAACACTTTAATAACTTATAAATATATACAACGCACCAAAAACAGTAAACACGTTAAAACATTTTTTTTAAACAGAAGCAACAATGGTCAGTAGTGGTCTGTTGTGCGAATAGTCCGAAGGCAGCACAACGCGCTGAGATCTGGACGGCACCCAGGTGATGTCCTTTACTTGCCGCACTGGTTTTGGCATCCTACAATGCTGCTCCGAAAAACGGCGTGGGGCGCTCCGGGGGGAAGAGGGGGGGAAGCGTGAACGGGTCTTCCCAGGTGGAGGCTCGTCTGCTGTAGCGGGGCGCCCCTTTAGCGTTTCACTTGCCATTCAGCGGTTTTCCGCCTGCTTTTACTGCACTGTTCCTCATCAGAAGCGGTCTGTTGTGCGAATAGTCCGAAGGTAGCACAACGTGCTGAGATCTGGCCAGCACCCAGGTGATGTCCTTTACTTGCCGCACTGGTCTTGGCATCCTACAATGCTGCGCCGAAAAACGGCGTGGGGCGCCCCCGGGGGGGGGGAGGCGGCGTGAACGGGCCTCCCCAGTTGGAGGCTCGTCTGCTGTAGTGGGGCGCCCCTTTACCGTTTCAGTTGCCATTCAGCGGTTTTCCGCCCGCTTTTGCTGCACTGTGCCTCATCCGCCATTCAGCTATTTACCGCCCGCTCTTGCGGCTACAGCGTCTCGCTCACCATCTAGTTGAATTGCGCCCACTCTTGCGTTGCAGCGATAGGCTGCTGCCACAGGACTCTTAAAATGGCAGCCGGCTCTTCGGATTTGGGCCTGGTCCACTAAAATGGCCCTGGGACACCTTGGAACTTGGACGCTTGTCCGCTAGGGCTTGGGCCCCATTCTTGAAAGCGTCCCCTCAGCCTTGAAGATTCTACAAAAGTCTTGGGGGCCCCCGACTCCCGCAGGCTTCCGGTGGGGAGCGGCTGCCATGATTGCTTGCGGAATGGCCACGATGGAGCTACGAGATGGTGGTGCTCTCATGCTGACGCCAGCTTCAGTCTGAAACTTCCAGAAACACTGTAGACTATCAATTCGATGAGTTCCGGTGGAGCCCCAACGTGACCCGGTAGGGAAGAACTTGCCCTCCCCTTTTTTGAGTGATGGTTCTTGTTGCCTGTCCCCTCTGTTGTCATCTAACGGAACCTTTTTGGATTGCCGAGTGAGAAAAAAAAAGGTGGGGCTTTCATCGTTTGGGAAAAAAAAATGTTTTAATCCAATGAAAAGTGTTATTTTAAGGTCATATGATCAAGCCTTCCATCATTAGGAAACCAAAAGTAAAATGAACTAATGAAAAGTTTTATAAACAAGTCACATGACCTGTTATGCGGCTTTGGGCTATAAAAAGCGTACAAAATCCGTTGGCCAATGAGGCGGCGTCAGTAGCGGACCGATGTGCGAATAGGCCGAAGGCAGCACAACGCGCCGAGATCCGGATGGCATCGAGGTGGTGACCAGCAAGTTGCACTGGTGTGGCCATCCTACAATGCGGCGCCGAAAGACGGTGTGGGGTGCCCGGGGGGAGGCGGCGCGAACGGCCCTCTTCCGCCTCCCCAGGTGGAGGCACCTCATCTGCAGTGCGGCGCCCCTTAGCGTTTCGCACGCCGTCCAGCAGAGTTGCGCCCGCACTTGCTGCTACAGTAGGCCGAAGGCAGCACAACGCGCCGAGATCCGGATGGCACCGAGGTGGTGTCCAGCAAGTTGCCGCACTGGTATGGCCATCCTACAATGCTGCGCCGAAAGACGGCATGTCCAGCTGAGTTGCGGTTACTTTTGCTGCTAAAGTACGCCGAAGGCAGCACAACGCGCCGAGATCCGGATGGCACCGAGGTGGTGTCCAGCAAGTTTCACTGGTGTGGCCATCCTACAATGCTGCGCTGAAAGACGGCATGGGGTGCCCGGGGGGGGGGGGGAGAAGCGGCGTAAACGGACCTCTTCCGCCTCCCCAGGTGAAGGCAGCTCATCTGCAGTGGGGCGCCTCTTAGCGTTTCACTTGTCTTCCAGCAGAGTTCTGCCCGCTCTTGCGGTACAGTGCCTCACCCTCCATCCAGCTGAGTTCTGCCCGCTCTTGCGGTACAGCGTCTCGCGCCCCATCCAGCTGAGTTCCGCCCGCTCTTGCGGTACAGTGACTCACCCGCCATCCAGCTGAGTTTCTCCCGCTCTTGCGGTACAGTGACTCGAACGCGCCGAGATCCGGATGGCACCGAGGTGGTGTCCAGCAAGTTTCACTGGTGTGGCCATCCTACAATGCTGCGCCGAAAGACGGCGTGGGGTGCCCGGGGGGGAGGAGGCAGCACAAACGGGCCTCTCCCTCCTCCCCAGGTGGAGGCACCTCATCTGCAGTGGGGCGCCTCTTAGCGTTTGACTCGCCTTCCAGCTGAGTTCCGCCCGCTTTTGCGGTACAGTGACTCACCCGCAATCTAGCTGAATTGTGGCTACTCTTGTGGTGCAGCGATAGCCGGCTGCAACAGGACTCTCAAAATGGTGGCCAGCTCTTTGGATTTGGGCCTGGTCCACTAAAATGGCTCTGGGACACCTTGGAACTCGGACGCTTGCCTGCTAGGGCATGGGCCCCATTCACGAAAGCGTCCCCTCTTTTGACTGATTGTTCTTGTTGCCTATTTCTTCTGTTGTCATTTAACTGAACCTTTTTGGACTGCCGAAAAGGGTTCTGGTCTGACCGCTGGTTGGTGGAGACATTTTGACTATATCCTGGAACTGCCTCGTACAAAATGGCGCCGGTATAAATGGGACTCGTAACTCCTTGTTGTGTACTTGTTGCCCAACCTTGATATCACGAGATACGTATGCAGTTTTGAAGCACATGGCGGGCGGGGACGAGAATTGATTGAACATTTGGACATCCCTATTGATATTAAGTTCTGATGTGTTATTGATTACTGTACTATTGAAAGTTCGAATTAACGTCACCCATGGTACTTGCCCACAAATGTATATCTAGATAATTTTATTGTAACTGGCCCTGTCGTACTTTAATTATAAAATGTACGTCCACCGATTCCGCAAATGTTAGACACCTTAGTTCTTGCAACCTAATGGGTCGCCCGTTACGTTGTTCTACAGTGTAAATGTCCCCTCATCATATACGATTCCAGTTTGCTCCGTGGCCGGCCCACGTGGTTATAGGCCCGTATTTGTATACTGAGATTTTCACAATAAAGGTTTTTAAAACAAAACATGGTAGTAGTACTTACATTGGTAAAGTTTTGAATAATAGCCACTGTTTTCGAATCAGTAAAAGGCAAGTGAAATAAAGCAGTCCAATTACATGACGGTTAAAAGGTATAATACGCAGGAACGCAGTAAAGATAAATGGTCAAGGGCTGTTGTGTTTTCTACTCCTGCAACATAAAGTGATCGATAAGAATCTGAGATTCATGCCTATCAGCGACTAAGACAGCAGGCTGAGCCTCTTTTGCTCAACGGTTCCCTCATGGGACGAAGAAACGTCCTTTTTCTCGAAAAAGGAATATTTTACTTGCAGGACAGTTGTAAATTTCCCGGGAAAATACATTAGCCTGGAACATTGTTAGTGATAAACTGTAAATGCATCTGGGTCCTTTGCTTTACAAGTCAGAGTGAGAAAAAAAAAGGTGGGGCTTTCATTATTTTGGAAAAAAAAATGTTCGAAAGTAATGAAAAGCGTTATTTTTAGGTCATATGACCAAGCCTTTCATCATTAGAATAACAAAAGTAAAATGAACCAATGAAAAGTTTTATTAACAAGTCACATGACCTGTTATGCTTACGTTACGCGCTGCGCGCCGCGCTCTGGATCGCTTCCGGGAAGCTGCGCCTCGCGCACCGGAGCACTTCCGGGTGCGCTAACGCGGCGCGTCATATGACGCATTACGCGACAACGCAGGTCCAGAATATAGTCAAAATGTCTCCACCAACCAGCGGTCGGAACACAACCCCTTTCAGTAGTCCAAAAAGTTCTGTTAAATGACAACAGAAGGGACAGGCAACAAGAACCTTCAGTCAAAGAGGGGAGGGCAAGTTCTTCTCTACCGGTTCACATTGGGGCTCCACCGGAACTGATCGAATTGGTAGTCTACAGTGTTTCTGGATGTTTCAGATTGAAGCTGGCGTCAGCATGAGAGCACCCCGTGGCTACGTCGTGGCCATTCCGCTAGCAATCATGGCAGTCGCTCACCGCCGGAAGTCTGCGGGAGTCGGGGGCCCGGGTGACTTTTGTAGAATCTTCAAGGCTGATGGAACGCTTTTGGGAATGGGGTCCATGCCCTAGCAGTCAAGCGTCCGAGTTCCAAGGTGTCCCAGGGCCATTTTAGTGGGCCAGGCGTAAATCCGAAGAGCTGGCCGCCATTTTGAGAGTCCTGTTGCAGCCGCCTATCGCTGCACCGCAAGAGTGGGCGCAATTCAAGTGCATGGTGTGCGAGACGCTGTAGCCGCAAGAGCGGGCGCAACTCAGCTGGTTGCGTGAAGCGCTGGGGTGTACCTGAAAAACCTCCACCTGGGGAGGTGGGGGAGGCTCGTTTGCACCGCCTCTCCCTTCTAGTGCATCCCACGCCGTCTCCTGGCGCAAGAATATGTGATGGTCGGACTAGGGCACCGCAGGACGTGTCTTCAGGTCAAACGGATTGTGGGACAAGGTTCAGAATGGAAGAGTCATCAAAAGGCAAAAAGTTCTGCTTGACCCCGGGAGCCGGCCGCCTATGTCGGGGGCGATCTCAGGTCACACCAGGGCAACAAGACTTGGGGAGGGGGTCGGAGCCAAGCGCCCCCTCCGAGTCCACGCCATCACACCGCCCCTCGGGGGCCTCCGTCAAGCGGTTCAGGGAGGCACCGCATCACATTGTTTTCCAATGCAGTAAGGTCCACAAACAGCCCCCACTTACTTTGAGAATAGTGAAGCTGCAGCAGGTGCAAATAAGCTTCAGACAGTGTTACAAGCGCTGCTCAGAACTCTCAACTATGGCACCCAACAGCCAGGACTTATGCCATTTGTGCAAGGCAGTGATATCGAAGCAACTCAGGGACCAAGGAACATACCATATCCAGAGTCCTTCCCACAGCGTCTGCCTTCCTTCTTACCTAGTTATGGTTCTTTCACTCCCACTCCAGGCTTTTAGTCTGTGGATGGAAAACCATGAACCTACACTCACGTATGAAAATCTTACTATTGATGCTTGACTGAGGCCAAGGAGATCAGAGTGCATGAGTGTCATGCTCGATCAATTGAGCTAGCCGGATCAGGCAACAAAAAGGTGGTGGTGGGGGTGGCGGCATAAGCAAGGCATACTCACACAGAACTTGTCGGACATCAGCTCTGGATGTACTGGGGACGAGTCTTGGCGCATGGTGTCGTCCCCGGGCAATTTGCACAATGGTCCTCCACCCCTAGGCCGCCAGCTATGCTACCTCGACAGGAACAGTGATGGATGTTGCAGCAGGCTGCCATGTAAATAGTTATTTAATAAAACGTTTTACCCTGTTACTTTGCTGGTGTGTTGTATATATTTATAATATTTGCATAGGGTTTGTCGTTATTTTGGGCGGGGTGGGTGGCGGAGCCGAGCTGTCTTGCAGCCATCATGGTGTTGAGCTCAGTTCATCTCACTAGTTTCGTATTTCTCATGAGGGGTTGTTCCTAATGTTTCTATTTTAGCGAGGTCAAAAAGAGATCCCATTAGTGGCCTACTGATTTTGCTCGATTCCTTTTGATTTTTTAAACGATTTTTCACTACCTGCAAAGACTAAACAGAGTATTGCGTCTCTGTGCTTGTTTGTAAATAGAGAATGAACCAAAGAGAACCAATTCTAAAACAGTAAATGCTTGGATAACAATCAATCAAATGGAGAGAGAAGCAGGCACGACGGATTACAACGGGGGCAAAGGCCTGCGTTACCTACCCTTCACTATCTGCAAATAGAGAATACTCCTAAAAGAAAAGAGGGGAGGGGGGCAGCGTTCAAAGCACATCAGCGTGCATTGATACGAAAATGTTTTTATCTACCACGTACTTGACATTTTAAATCTTTTCATATTTGCTATTAAAAAACCATTGAAATTCACTGAAAAAACCATAGGTTATAGACCATATATAGTTTGGAATTAGCATTTACAAAACCTTATTTTACTCACACAAAACCATTGAAATTTCATATATAGTTAGTTCCACTAACTATATATTGGGCACCCGCAATCCACTGATGATCATGTCACATATTACATCATTCATGACATGGTCAGTGATATCCCTGATGACATCACTGATGACATCTCAAATGACATCCCTGATGACATCACTGATGACATCTCAAATGACATCACTGATGACATCTCATTTGACATTACTTATCACATCACTGATGACATCATTCATGTGATAATACGATGAACCTCTTCAGACTCTAATATAACCTTAGATACACTCAGTGTAAACAGACACTCACGAACTGTCACTCATCCATGGAGTTACTTACACACCTAGTCAGTCATGCAAAGAATCAATCACACCTCCATTTCCTCAACTATACAGTTATACACACCTTACTTATTCAAACATATACTAACACATATTTACTCTCTTATACAATCCCTGATACAAGTTCACAATGATCCATACAGCCACTCACACATTCACTGACTCTTATGCACAGATTTTTATATATGTTAACTCTCACATGTACTGTCTTTTACATATGTACTTACTTTGACATGTAGCACTGAGATATCCATTCACTCACCAATACACTCATGCACACAGTCAACCGCCCATACAGCTGTTTCCACATGCACTTTTGAACCCATACATCTAGTGAATCAACTGCTCACACATCTATGCACAGAGTCATACACCTCCAAGCCACCCACACACACACTCAGTCTCCCATACAAATACTTGGGCAACCAATCAATAACCCATATAGTTACTCATATAGCTACTGATCAACACATGCAGCAGTTTACAGAACAACAGACATAATGATGTACAAATTAAGATAGCTTAGTCACTAACCCATGCATTCAGTGAGACACATTTAATCACTCACTCATACAGTCAGTCATGCACCTACTAAATCCTTCACCCAGACACTTATACATCCACACATTCTTCAATATGTAAGACATATTTTAACTTTACAGAAACATACAGTCACTGGATGTTGTCATCAGTGATGTCATCAGTGATGTCACTGACCATGTCATGAATGATGTAATATGTGACATGATCAGCAGTGGATTGCGGGTGCGCGATATATAGTTAGTGGAACTAACTATATATGAAATTTCAATGGTTTTGTGTGAGTAAAATAAGGTTTTGTAAATGCTAATTCCTAACTATATATGGTCTATAACCTATGCTTTTTTCAGTGAATATATATATATATATATTTATATATATATATATATTCACTGTATATATATATATATATATATTACCTACTGGCAGTCGCCAGTAGGTAGTTATAGTTAGGATAATTTTCAATGTTAAATCTCAACATTCTATTTTGAATAACTTTGGCGCCGGTTGACGAATCTGCCTGAAATTTTCAGGAAAATGGTCTCATGGCGGTCCGGTCCTTCCCTGAAAGTTTGGGGGGGATTCGTCAAGCGGGGGCCGAGATAAAAGGGGGGTCCCAAAACGCGTTTTCCCCATGTTAATTTCCATAGGGCGGTCGATTTCACTTTTAGCCCGAACGGCTGAATGGATTTCCACCAAACTTGGCAAAATTGTAGGGACTGGTAGCCCGATGTGCCTTTGCTATGTCTCAAGATATGTGCTCCAGTGGATTTTGAGTAATTTAGGTTCAAAAAAATATATATATCTATAGGCGCTCTCCCGTGCGCGCACCCGAGTGCGCTCCAGGCGCGGCACGCGACTTGCGCGCAGGAAGCTGATTGGCTCTCAGTTGTCTGTAAACATTCTAAACAGTCCGGAGCGGCCGCCATCTTGTGTCTCGGTAAAATCGAGACACAAGGGGTTTGAAAAAAAAAGGGGCAAATGACCATAAGGGGGAAGAGTAGACCCCCTCTGACCCCCTAGGTTTGATGTAGGGACTAAAATAGGGTCCTGCAGGGCATTAAAATTTTTTTTTCGTTTTGCGCGGGGGAAGCGCATGGTACGCGCACCGGCGAAGCACGGGGAAAATCCAGGATTATATTTATGAAGGCCTTGCGCTGTTAGTTTTGCGCTTCCTGTGCGTCAATTTTTGTGACGCACCAGCGGTGTAAAAAAATGCGCATTGTTATGCAATATTTAAAAAGTGACGCATCTATCTAGATGCGTCACTTTTTAAATATAGTGCAACGAGGTACATTTTATTACACTGCTGGTGTTATGCGTCACTTTTCTGTGCGCACTCCTTATGACATTCCAGATGTGTCATATTTAATGTATGACGAATCATGTTGCAGATACAATATGGCGCAGAGTTTTAAAAAGTGACCCATGTACCTAGATGCGTCACTTTTTAAAAATAGCGTCAGGTATAATGCATGCAGAGGGGGTGTTCTCCCGCAAAAAGCTTTGTAATAGCGACGCAGTGAAATCTTTCAGATTTCACTGCGTCAGTTTTAGGATGCTGTTGCGTCAAAATCTTGTGCCTGCTTTACAGCAGGTGTTAGACTGAGGCAAGACCTTTCATATGCTGCTTTCCCCATTTGAAAGGACACATTACTGGAGTTGCGTCACTTTTGTGACGCACTCCAGCAATGCGTTACTTGGAATGTCATAAGGAGTGCGCACAGAAAAGTGACGCATTGCACCAGTAGTGTAAAAAAATGTGCCGCGTTGCGTTATATTTAAAAAGTGAGGTATCTAGGTAGATGGGTCACTTTTTAAAATCAAGCGCCACATTATATCTGCGTGAGGTATAATGCATGCAGAGGGGGTGTTCTCCCACTAAAAGCTTTGTAATAGCGACGCAGTGAAATGTTTGAGATTTCACTGCGTCACTTTTAGGATGCTGTTGCATCCTTTAAATATAGTGCAACGAGGCACATTTTATTACACTGCTGGTGTGATGCGTCACTTTTCTGTCCACAGTCCTTATGACATTCCAGATGTGTCATATTTAATGTATGACGAATCATGTTGCAAGGAGCTACAGATACGTCAGTATTTCTGACATATGTGTAAACATAAAAGTGATGCGAGGCCGGCGCAAAATTTTGACGCAATAGCATCCTAAAAGTGACGCAGGGAAATCTCATAGATTTCAGTACGTTGTTATTACCAAGCTTTTTGCGCGGGATTGCCCCTCTGCATACAATATACCTGATGCAGATACAATATGGCGCAGAGTTTTAAAAAGTGACCCATGTACCTAGATGCGTCACTTTTTAAAAAATAGTGTCAGGTATAATGCATGCAGAGGGGGTGTTCCTTGCAAAAAGCTTGGTAATAATGACGCAGTGCGTCACTTTTAGGATGCAGTTGCGCCAAAATCTTGCGCCTGCTTCACAGCAAACCTTTCACATGGTGCTTTTTCCATGTGAAAGGACACATTACTGGAGTTGCGTCACTTTTGTGACGCACTCCTGCAATGCGTTACTTTTGTGTTTACAGATATGTCAGAAATACTCCAGTTTATTCACTGTGTCATAACTTTCTTTTCTAACACTCACCTTCTTTCATTCCTCCTACTTCACTTCCTTTCACCTCTCATACCTTTCTGTTCTTTCTTACTCATTCTCCTTTCAATTATCAATGCACTATATTTCACTTACTCTTCATTTTTTAAGATTATAGCTCTTTGATGAGAATTGGAGGTAGTTCTGAAAAGAACTTTTGGTTTTCTTCTTTTAACTGAAGAGGAACAAAAACAGGGAATAGAAACTGCTCAACAGGAGCAAAAAGAAAAGAAAAAAATTAGGGGTGGGAAGGGCAGTGATGGTTCTCCAATGCCCGAACCATGAGCAGGACACTTTGCTCCCCATAGGTGAGGAGTTGATTGCAGTATCTGCATTTGACGACCCCATGGTTGAATGCAGGTTGAATGTTTGCTACCTGCCCCTGAGATTGTTCTCTTCCAGAAGAAGTTGCTCCTCCTGTTGATGTAGAGGCCCCATCTCTGGGAACCTCCTGTGCCAGAGCCCTGACACTTTCCCGGGCAAAATTCTGGGGGTGCCTCCTCTCCACATGTCGGATCATCGTAAAGTTCCCAAAAGAGTATTTTTTTTGGGGGTTACCCCGTGACAGGACCTGTTTGCAGATCCTGCACTCTACTTTTGGTGCATTCACCTTCTTCTGGCCTTCTGGAAACTTAAAAAATTTCCAAATGAAATGTTCCTTCACCTTTGGGGTAGGAGGCTCTTCATCAATGAAGTCATCTTCACTGCTGGATGGTCTGGCAGCCATGATGAATCCAGGAATATGGAGCAGCAAAAAAGGCAGGTCTTTCAGTCACAAAAGTGAAAGAAGAAGTGAAGGAAATGGGTGGGGATTTCATTCATTGTAAAAAAAAACTGTTAGCAACCAATGAAAAGTGTTATTTGAGGGTCACATGACCCGACGCGTTTACGCTGCGCGCTCCGGAGCACTTCCGGGTGCGTTTACGCAGCGCGATCGTAGGCGCTTCCGGGGCGCAAACGTGGCGCGATCGTAGGCGCTTTTCCGTGCGTTTATGCGCCGCGCACGTATGCGCTTCCGAGGGCACTTACGTTGCGCGCCGAAGTGACGTCATCAATCTTTTATAGAAATGCATAATCATTTTCCATATTAAAAAAAACTAATTTTATTTGTATGGTACGAAATGTTTTGCATTATTATTAACTTTTCATTCATATTTTTTTTTCACGAACGACAGTTGCGCTCTGGGTGCGCTTTCAGATGAGCTCTCGGAGAAGCTTACAGGAGAGCTTAGCTGAAAGCTTCCCGGAGCGCGCACCCAGAGCGCAAAAGAAAAAAATTATAAGAAAAAATGAATACTTAAAAAAAAACAGCAAATTGTAAAAAAAAAAAAGGTTAGAAACTCGATATACAAAGGAATTAGCATTTAAAAAACCTATGAAATTCACTGAAAAAACCATAGGTTTCACACCAGTTATAGTTAGGAATTAGCATTTAAAAAACCTATGAAATTCACTGAAAAAACCATAGGTTTCACACCAGTTATAGTTAGGAATTAGCATTTAAAAAACCTATTAAATTCACTGAAAAAACCATAGGTTTCACACCAGTTATAGTTAGCTGGAAATTTTACTGATATAAAACCATTGAAATTCCCACGTTATAGTTAGTCGGACTCACTATAACTTGCGCGTGCAATGCACTGCTGATGACATCACATATTACATCACTCATGACATGGTCAGTGACATCACTCATGACATCACTGATGACACCATCCTTGTGACACAGTGACAGACCTCCTTTCAGTGTAATGTAACCCATGAAACACATATTCAAAAATAGAAACTAATATTTTCAAAAAAGTGGATATACCCATACCAGTTACAACAACCAATTCAGTAATATCACCATCTAATACACATCCACTCATGTGTATGTATATGGGTTATTAGATATTTTTATTAGTATCAGTATGAGTGTCTATATGGTTTGGTGGGGGTATTACTTAGCACATAGATGCATGAGTGACTGACTCTTTGTTTGTATGTGTTTTGAAGACAACATATGTACAGGACTGTATGGGTGGATGAGTGTCTATATGTGTTTGTTAGTGAGTGAATGACTGTCTCACTAGTGTCTTTATCAGTAACTACATATGTTTTAATCTAGTATATATGAATATTGATGTATATAAGTGAGTATATGTGAGAGTAAGAGATTGTAAGAGTTCCTGTTTAAATAAGTATGTGTTTCTATAAGTGATTGTTTAAGAGAATAAATATGTGTAATTTTAAATAGAAGTAAGGTGGAAGTGTGTGTATAACTCTATATTCAAATAAATGGATGTCCAATAGTTTATTTGCACGTGTGAATATGTGTGTGAGTAACTTTTGGATGAATGTCGGTGTGTAACAGGATGTATAGGTGTATCACTTCATATGATGAGTGAGTATATGTATGAGTGACTATATAGAACTATTGGTGAATGAGTGGATGTGTATATAGATAGTGGAATTACTGAATTGCTTGTTGTAACTGATATAGGTATCTCCATTTTTTAAAAAATTTCAGTTTCTATTTTTGAATATGTGTCTCAAGGGTTACATTATAGTGAAAGGAGGTCTGTCACTATGTCACAAGGATGGTGTCATGAGTGATGTCACTGACCATGTCATGAGTGATGTAATATGTGATGTCATCAGCAGTGCATTGCACGCGCAAGTTATAGTGAGTCCGACTAACTATAACGTGGGAATTTCAATGGTTTTATATCAGTAAAATTTCCAGCTAACTATAACTGGTGTGAAACCTATGGTTTTTTCAGTGAATTTAATAGGTTTTTTAAATGCTAATTCCTAACTATAACTGGTGTGAAACCTATGGTTTTTTCAGTGAATATATATATATATATATATATATATATATATATATATATATATATATATATATATTCACTGAAAAAACCATAGGTTTGACACCAGTTATAGTTAGCTGGAAATTTTACTGACATAAAACCAATGAAATTCCACTTTATAGTTAGTTGGACTCACTATAACTTGCGCGTGTAATGCACTGCTGATGACATTACATATTACATCACTCATGACATGGTCAGTGACATCACTTATGACATCACTGATGACAGACCTCCTTTAAGTGTAATATAACCCTTAAAACACATATTGGAAAATAGAAATTAACATTTTCAAAAAAATGGACATACCCATACCAGTTACAACAACCAATTCAGTAATTCCACCATCTATATACACATTCTCTCATTCACCAACAGTTTTATATAGTCACTCATACATATACTCACTCATCATATGTAGTGATACACCTATACATCCTGTTACACACCGACAATCATCCAAAAGTTACTCACACACATACTCACACATGCAAATAAACTATTTAACATCCATTTATTTGCATATAAAACTATACACACTCAACCACCCATACAGTCCTGCACATATGGTGTCTTCTAAACACATACAAAGAGAGAGTTAGTCATTCATGCATCTATGTGATTAGTAATACCCCCATGAAACCACAGAAACACTCATACTGATACTAAAAAAACATCTAAGAACCCAAATACCTACACATGTAGGTACTCATCAACCCATGCAGCCAGTTATTCACAAAGTGAAACACTGATACATATATTTAAATATTTAAACATTACTCGCTAATATATTTATTCACTAAGGTACACTTAATAAGCCAGTTATCCAATCATTTCTTTTTGAAAAAAACATTCATTAAGACAATAATGTAAACATTTATTCTTTCCTCGACCTTTAAATATACATATATAAAACATATTTATTTTTTAGAAAGACACACATTCACTGGATGGTGTCATAAGTGATGTCACTGACCATGTCATGAGTGATGTAATATGTAATGTCATCAGCAGTGCATTACACGCGCAAGTTATAGTGAGTCCAACTAACTATAACGTGGAATTTCATTGGTTTTATGTCAGTAAAATTTCCAGCTAACTATAACTGGTGTCAAACCTATGGTTTTTTCAGTGAATTTCATAGGTTTTTCAAATGCTACATCCTAACTATAACGTGTGTAAAACCTATGGTTTTTTCAGTGAATTTCATAGTTTTTTTGAATGCTAGTTCCTAAGTATGTAATCACGTTCGTAACTACATAGTGTCACTGCCTACACGTCCTGAGAAGCGCATGTAAAGTCATGTGACTTGAAAACAAAACTTCCAATTGGTTATTAGTAGTTTCTGTTCTGGAATATACATGAAGCACTCCACCCACTTTCCTCACAATCTTTTCTACTCTCAAGAGACAACAACGTCGAGCATCTATCGGAAGTCTTTGCTGAAATGGCTTCCCTACCAGATTCATCTTCCGAATCTGAAGGAAATGAGCGACCACCGTTAAGAAGAAAAAAGGAATCTTTCATTTGGCAATTTTTCACTTATCCTGAAGATCATAAGAAAGTGAATGCGCCAAAAGTAACCTGCACGATATGCAATTCGGAGCTCTCAAGGGGAAATCCAAATACAAAATATTCCTTTTCTGCACACACCATGCAGCGGCATGTTAAACAAAGGCATCCTGAGCATTATGCAAAAGCATCGACAAGAGCCCTGGCCACGCTATTACCATCAGAGGTGGCCAGCACATCTTCTGGTGTACGACCTGTATCTCCATCGAGTGCTGAAATGGACTTGAGACCATATCTTGCGAAGGTGCATATGAAATGCAACAAGTGTGGAGAAATTCTTTTATATGGAGAGCAGAGCCTCGTTCTTATTAAACTCAAAATTGACAGTCACAAATGCCCCAAGAAAAGATACATTTCTTCACTTCATTTTCAAACTATTACATACTGAAAAATGTAGTAGCAACTTTAAGAAATCGAAAGCATTATAACACTTCTTTCCCCAAAAAAAAAAAAAAAAAAAGTTCTTTTCAGAACTAACTCTTTCCACCAAAACATGCTCGAAGAGCATATTATAAGATGTTTTTTT
This sequence comes from Lissotriton vulgaris, assembly GCF_964263255.1. Lineage (NCBI taxonomy): Eukaryota > Metazoa > Chordata > Amphibia > Caudata > Salamandridae > Lissotriton > Lissotriton vulgaris. The sequence goes on from NC_141698.1 coordinate 1,119,163,232, forward strand.
GCCGCTTTATTTTAGTGCGAGACCGAGTGCGCGCACCCTTCTATCGCGTACAGGACCTGACACTCCCATGTGAAGTCATGTGACTTCTAAACAACTCTTCTAATTGGTTCTTGGTAGTTTCTATTCTGCAATTTACACGCAGCACTCCACCCACTACCATCACTTTCTTTTCTACTCTCAAGAGACAACAACGTCGAACATCTTCCCGAAGACTTCGATACAATGGCTACCGTTCCACATTCATCTTCCGAATCTGATGAAAATGAGCGACCACCTTTCACAAGAAAAACGGAGGCCACGCTATTACCATCAGAAGTAATCAACACATCTTCCGGTGGACGACCTGTATCTCCATCGAGTGCTGAGATGGACTTGAGACCATATCTGGCGAACGTGCACATGAAATGCATGAACTGTGGAGAACTTCTTGTATACGGAGAGCAAAGCTTTACTCTAATTAAACAAATAATTGAGAGTCATAAATGCTCCTAGAAAAGTTAAATTTCTTCACTTTATTTGGATAGTATGACATACTGAAAAATGTCGTCGCAACTTTAAGAAATAAAAAGCATCATAACACTTGTTTCCAAAAAAAAAAAAAAAAAAAAAAAGTTCTTTTCAGTACTAACTCTTTGTACCAAAACAAGCTTGAAGAGCATATTAGCTGATATTTTCTCGCCGCTTTCTTATAGTGCGCGACCGGGTGCGCGCACCCACCTATCGCGTACAGGCGTCGAGACACGCATGTGCAGTCATGTGACTTTAAAACAACACTTCCAATTGGTTCTTACTAGTTTCTATTCTGCAATTTACACGGAACACTCCACCCACTTCCCTAGAAAACCAGTTTATCGTAAATCTTTTAAAGCCTCCTCTTATGAAATATTCAACATCATTCACATAGCAGAGTACTAAATAGCACTATATACACTCCGTCCCTTAATTATAAGAGACTTATTCCTATGTAAAATCAACTTTTGCTCTCCAAGATAATGTAAAATGCTGAGCCTATTACATAATTTTATTACACATATATGTTGCTAGTCTCCTTCGAGTACTAACACCGTAGAAAATACCACCAATAGCGGTGATATTTTTTACACCGAGAACGGGCGATTTCTATCGCTTACAGCCCTTACAATTATAAAGTTTTATTTCCTAAGTCTCTGATCGCCAACTGTGCAACGTAAATCCCCTGTGTGTCGCAATAAGGTCCATAAACAAAAACTACAGAGCCAGCATTATAAACATACACAAAACAACAAAACGACAAGAGCCACCATGCCAATATATATCCTTAATATAATAAACCTCTGAGAATAAATACATATTTCCGTGGCAGCCCATAACACAAATGTGGTGTCCTCTGACTCTGCTCCATTACCAAACACCGTAACTCCCCGCCCCCCTCACTTTTCACTAAACTCCGCACTCCACCCCAGCCAAACCCCCTATTACAAACCCCCAACCTACCCTCCCTGCCCAAACCCACCATGAACCTCAAACCGCCCCTAGAAAACGTATAAGACACAGGATTAATAAAACTCAAAGAATACGCAACAGGCACATAATGTAAATAGTACATAAAGACACATATTTTTTCCAAAATACTATTTAAAAACATGTTCTATTTTTAATAAATCTATCATGCATCTGACCCTCTAGAACTGCTTTCAAAACGTGAACTATAAACCTCTACTTTTCATTTTCAAACCATACACTTTCTTCTGACCCTCTAGAACTGCTTTCAAAACATGAACTATAAACCTCTACTTTTCATTTTCAAACCATACACTTTCAATTACATTATTTTTTTTCCACAATTCATGTAATGTTACAAACCTTTTCTAAAATACACCAGTCCGTATCATTTATAAGGATTTATTTTCAGTCTTCATCAGTGACACTTTCTTCACATACAATAGAAATCACTATAACTTTTTAAACGACAATGCTAACGCGGTAAAAATAACCCTTAATTTACTTTCCTTTAAGAATGCACACTATGTACCCCACACATGCGTTTCTTAATCTTTGTATTTGGCAGCGAATACCGACCTTGAATCGGAAGACATGAACAAGAGCGCCATTGTCACATTTAAAACTGAACGTTGCATCTGCTCACACACATATCTTTCACTAAGCTAACATTCACAGAAAACAGCTTTGATGTAAAAAAAAATTGACCTTGCTTTACAACTCCCTCAAATCACTCCCTTATTTTTTAACGCATCCTCCAGTTCAAAAAAAGCTACTTTTTTAATAACCACTAAGCAATATATAAGTGACTAGACTCCTAGAAAATGTATCAAGTCATTCTGCTCCTCTCCACTGCATAGCCGGCGACCTAATTCTGTGGAGTTGCTATACAACCAGCGGTGCTGCGCCGTTTCCTGTACCATCTTGGGAAATTCAAAATGGATGTCCCTCCTGCCTTCGCAAACGAGCCGGGCCACTTAGAACTATTTCGCCAGAGGATGCTTGACTACTACGGCATCTTAGCACTCTCGACTTTGAATACTTCATATCGATTATCATTTCGATATTCGCATTTCACCTGTGTGCAGCCTGTATTTCATTGCCTGAGCTGTGATTTCACGTGGGCCCTGGATTTATGTCTCTGCAATTTGGTACCTCCTGAACCGAATTACAATCACCTCATGAATCCGTTACTTGATCATGAACAGCTTTGTTACAACGGAGGGTTTATGGCCTTTGCAGCGATACAAGGAGTTCTGGGTCATTGGAATATATTCGCAGCGGCGCAAGATTTCCTAACAGAGAGCTACATCGAAAACCCACCGAGCTGCCCAATGATGGTAAAAGACACTCCAATAATGACAGATCATGAATGCTCCTTTCATCTTCTCAATTGGATGGCTGACATGTTTTCAGATGATAACAATGATTTCATGTTAGAGGCACTTGCTGCATACTTTGCCTACACAATGGACACTTAACTCTTTCCTAACAGCGAGCTACATCGAAAACCCACCGAGCTCCCTCTGATGGTAAAAGTTGCTCCGATTATAACAGATCATCAGTACTGCTTTACTCTTTTCCATTGGATAGCTGACATACTTTCCGGAGGGTTTATGGCCTTTGCAGCGATACAAGGAGTTCTGGGTCATTGGAATATATTCGCAGCGGCGCAAGATTTCCTAACAGAGAGCTACATCGAAAACCCACTGAGCTGCCCTATGATGGTAAAAGACGCTCCAATAATGACAGATCATGAATGCTCCTTTCATCTTCTCAATTGGATGGCTGACATGTTTTCAAATAATAAAACTGATTTCCTGTTACAAGCAGAAGCTACCTATTTTCCCTAAACAATGCTTCAATAACTCTCAAACAAGCCATTGACGTCCTCATTTCCTTTTGGTTTTCTATATTCTTCACGTTCTTTTCCATATTTTCTTTTGAAGAACAGACCTATTTGCTTTACTAACAGTGGACATTATAATTTCGTGTTGTTTGACAGCTGATTCATAAAGTAATGATGTATAACCACTTGCATTTTCATATATCGTTCCCAAACTGAAAGGCCAGAGACCTTCTTCCATTTATTAAAATATAATATACTTCCATATAAGAGTGTACAATGTTTTTTTCCAACTATATTCATTTTTCTTCAACTATAGCGTTTGTATTCCATGTACTACTGACAATACCAATTACTGTGTTTTTTGCAATTTCTGTACTCATATTACATAATGATTTGCCTTTAAAACAGTACATTTCTAAATAAACATTTCAAATATTCACAGTTTCTCTTTTAATCCATAATCTCAACTGAAATGATTTCATATTGAAAAACTATTCATGGGTTCCACATAACCTTAACTGTAGTCACTGAGGACCTTATTTATGAAGACCTTCCGCCGCCAGTGCCTCATTTTTTAAAATGGGAAAAAGTAACGCACCGGTGGCGCAAGGCCTTCATAAATAAAGTCCTGAATGTTTTCTTTTCTCGACCTCACTTACTGATACTAGAACCTGCAAACCAATTACGGCCCGTGAACTCTTTCTTAGTAGGTCGCGCACCGTAAAGACAGTTATACCACTGTTAACATTTTTTTTTTACTGTTACTAAGCACCGACACAGTTCCGCTTCACTCAGAGTTAATCACTGCTCCCACGCTTCTACAGGCCAGACGCTATGTCGTATTTCTCTCCTTATCACCCTTTCATCTCCACAATAACAAACAGTTGTCCGCCAGCCACCAGAGAACAGACTCAGATGCAGAGGCACCAAAGAGTGAACCCATCACCAACTGCCATCTCCGGCTGTTTCCATGGTTACACCTCATTCTGCACCTTGCTGAAGGCACAGGTCAAAAGTTCATGTCTCAACGTTCTACAGCTAACTAAGAAGACTATTTTCCCTCCAGAAACACCTGCCAATCCACAACTCTGTTACATGTCTTGTTTTTTCACACCCAATAGTACTTTTCGTTTAACATAAACATTGACCTGTTCACTCTCCACTTGTTACAATCAACCAATCATTTTAATTTTTTTAACCACACCCAGCCTCTTCCCTTTTCTTTATTTAAAATTTCAACTTCTAACTACCATTCCACTTCCAGAACCGATCGGAGGACGACTACAAATCCCTTGAAAATGAAGGTCTGGCTAATAGGACACAGTTATATTCACTGGAGTGAAAAATATGCAGTAAGCAGACGAATTTGCAACCTCAGCTTACCAAATGTACACATAACATGGATTTCCAAAAGAGGATTGAAATGTCACCAATTGATTCCATTGGTGAAAACTTTTATGCATCTCCCAGAACCAGACCTTAAAATTGTGCACTGTGGTGGGAACGATCTAGGCACAATCACTGGGGTAGGTCTGGAAATGCTTCTAATGCTTCGACAATTGATTACACTTTTTCCTCGATCTGCCTTGGTATATTCCAATATATGCCAAAGACAGAAATGGAATTGGTCCAATCACCATTGTGCACAATTTGAGAAAGCAAGGAGACATGTAAATAAATCTGTTTCTGCGTTCCTCAGAGATTATAGCATGGGTTCTATTTACCACAACAACTTGCGATACCACATGCAAGACGTCTATAGGAGAGACGGTGTTCATTTCACGAATGAGGGAAACAGAATCTTCCTCTGCAACATCAGGCTCTGCATCGGTACTTACTTATAAATGCAGAAAACACTCAATTAACACAAGGGCTCTTTTCAGAGCCACCTTATATCTAAGCACTCAAACTTCTGATTTACCTCCTTTTCCACACTCTTGTAAATAGGTGTGCGCGACCGGGTGCGCGCACCCCGTATTTTTTTTCGGGGAAAAATTATATCTTTTTGCGTTTAAGGGCCTTACTGCACACCCCGAGAAAACCTACGCAGGAAGACAATCTCTACCTTCTCCCTTTTCCATGTTTCAACGAAATGAACAATATATTTACTCGCAGTGACAAAATGGCGGACAAAACTTCCTGATTTCCTTCGAATCGAACGTTAACAGACGTCACGCAGCAAAATTCCGCTCGCGCGCGCAGCCGCTTGGGTGCGCGCACGTGTGCGCGCCTATAGATATATAATTGACTTTAACTTTAATTTTCTCAACAACTACTGAACGGATTTACACCATTCCAAAAAAAGCGTAATCTGCGAACAAGACTCTACAGTTTTGGCAAATTTCTTATAAATTCATTCACCCGTTCGAACTGTAGCCGAGTCTAAAGATCCTATGGAAAATAACATGGAGAAAACACGTTTTGGGACCCCCCTTATATCTCAGCCCCCACTTGACCAATCCCCCCCAAACTTTCAAGGAAGGAGTGCAGCAAACCTAGCCATCTTCTTTGAGAAATTCGCAAAGACTCATCCACCAGGGCCAAAGTTATTCCAAATAGAATGTTGAGGATTTCCTATGGAAAACAATCCTAACTATAACTACCTACTGGCGACCGCCAGTAGGTAATATATATATATATATATATATATATATATATATATATATATATATATATATATATATATATATATATATATATATATATTAAGATATGCCTGTATTTAAGGACAGTTCATCTGTTTTTTTTTAATTTCCCATGCTGCCTATCTTCTCAGCTGTTGGCCTGGAATTCATGAAGGACACCATGGAGAGTTGCTAAAAAAAAAGCACTATGCACTGTATTTTTCCACTTTTAAAAATAAATACAGTCAGAAAACACATTGCTTTCTGTCTGTATGTATCTGTACAAATTAGTAAAAATTGAAAACTGGGAGCCTTAATTAAAAGAGAGAAAACGGGCAGGAAGCCACTATAGGGGGTAGGTTTATAGATACTCACATTGGTTGGTGGGCAAATCTTGCAGTTTCATGAGGAGATGCAGGGCTCATGAGCTGCAGCCTCTTGTCCAGGAATATCCCACTGTCATCCTATCATTTACTGAGGTCATTGTTTATTAAGCATGAGGGTGCAGTGGTTGTTGGTGTTAAAGGTAAAAAGGTATGTTTGCTGCACGCTCATCCCCTATGCATGATCTGTGTGCATCTTCCAGTTACAGTGCATAGCTTGCTGCTACCCTCTTGGAGGTGCCTTGAGGCACTTGACTCACAGTACCTTCTGGATGCATGAACTGGATGTAAGGAGCTCCCTGGCTGAAGGGAGTGATCTGACATGAGAGGTGGCTGTACCTAAATTTGCTTACAAGCCCCTAGTGCCTTGCTAACTCTGAGACTAGGGTGACTGCCCAAGAGCAAGCAGTTCAGTGCCTCTGTGCAGACAGGAGGGGAGCAATTCCATCCCAACCCAGGTGAGGAATGCAAGAATTTCAATGAAGAGAAAGGCAGAAGGACCTCCCAGGTGAGTCACAGGTCAGACTGATAGTGCCTCAAAGAGGAGACCAATGATGCCATCTCCCTTGTTTTCTTCTTGTGACCCAATGGTGACTAGGTCTGCAGTGGTGGATGACAAGACTAGAGCAGATTTTGCTTGTGCCACAATAACAATAATGAAGGCAGAAAGACATGCAGTTCTCTCAGAGAGGACTAGCTGAGGGACAAAGTCACATCTACTGTTGGCAGCTGCCACTGGTTCTACTACTGCAACCTTTGTCCTAATTTAATGAAAGTTTCACATATGCATAGGCGGGGGAAGATGTGTGAGTTTCACAAATCCTCTAAACTTTCATGATAGACATCTGGAAACTATTTACTGACAGTCACAAGATAGCAGAAGAATATTAGAAAAATGACTGAGAAATCCCAGTTCTACCAATACAGGGGCATTTCCACAATACTAAGTGCACATATAATACAATTATCGGTATCTAAATGCCATACTTCTTGTACAAAAGAACCTCATTAAAATGGTTACCCTATTACGCCATCTCTATTAGACAAGGCATCCTTAGGATGGTCTTACCCCAGAGGTTTTGCCTGATTACCTCATCTTTTTGCTGAATCTTTTTATTGGCTCTAGGACTCTGGGCCCTTTACCACTGCCAAACAGAGTTTGAGATGCACATGCTTCTCCAGTTATACATGGTTTGGTTAATGTATCCACAATTGGCACATTTAATTTACCTGTAATTTTCCCTAATGCAGTGCACTACATGTGCCCAAAACCTGTACATTAAAAGCATTTATTGGCCTGCAACACTGATTTAGCCACCCACACAAGCAGCACTTTGAGCAAGTATCAGGCCTTTCACTGCACAGTCTGTGTGTGCAGTTTACATTGCCACTTCAACCTGGTATTTAAAACCCTTGCCAACTCTTAAACTCCCCTTTAATTACATATAGGTCACCCCTATGATAGGACCTAAGTAGACCATATGAGGGTGCTATGTAAACAAAAAAAGGACATGTGCTTATAAGTAATGCATGTCCTGGTAGTGAAAAACTCCCATACTCATGTTTTACTACTGAGAGGCCTACCCCTCTCATAGGTTAACTTTGGTTAACTTTGGGAATACCTCATTAAACTTAATAAGCTGTAATTCCTTACTGAGAGAAGGTAAAGATGTCATGTACCAAGGAATGTTAATGACAAATTCTCTTTAATGGTGAAAGTGGATTTGTAGTTACCCTTCTGCAAATGCCACTTTGAAAACATTGGACATTTTCGTGCTCTTAACTCTTTGGTGTCTGCTGTCTGTCTCTGATCACTGGCTGGGCTGGGTAACAGTTCACTTTGTGTATTCCCCCCATACAGTCCCACACAAAGAAAGGCTGGGTGTGACTTCATGCATCTTCCTAAAAGGAAGGGAGGGAGGGAAGGTGTAGCTGGACACAGCCTCACCCTTGCACCTGAATAAGCTGTGCTCTGACCACACATAACAATTGGCATAATCCCTGTAGTGAGTCTGGAGCCACTGCAGGAGGAAGGGACCTCAGTGTACTTCAAAGGCCCTTTTTTGAAGTTGGCACCACTTTAAGGGCACAACTGGGTATAAGTACCTGACCTCTGACCCTACCAACTGAGTACACTCCTTGAACTGAAACCAAAAAGAAGGACTGCTGTGCTGAGGATTTCTGTTTGCTGGACTGTTGATCCTGCAGACTGCTGCCTTGCTGTGCTCTATGTTGCCTGCTTGTGCCCTCTGACTGTCCCAGAGTGTCTCCAAGGGATAGCTTACTAACCTCCTGTTATTCAAAGACTCAGGGAGACCAAAGTCTTTAACTATGCTCTTGTGTCTTGGTCATTGGTAGTGATGACAGATGCTTGCTCCAGTGAAACCAGCACATCCTTCTACTGCAATGAGCAGAATCGACGCATCACTGCTGATAAGGAACAGAATCGGTGTATTGCAGCATCACCAGAAAGACCACCACTGAAGAAGGATCGATGCATCCCTTTGACAAGTGTGGAAAAACCCACTGCATTGGCTGCAGATGCAGCACAGAGACCACTGCATCGCCACCACCACAGAAGAACAATCAACGCATCCCTTCGACAAGCATGGAGAAACCCGGTGATTCAGAATCTACGCATCGCGTAACTGACGCTCACCTCGGAAACCAGTGCATCACCTTCAACGTGTGGAAAAAATCAACGCATCTCCTTGACTGTGGGACTGACACTGACTCATTCCTTTACTGCATCTCGTATCTCATGTTTGCAACCAAGGATTGAGGTACTTTTACTCAGCGGGTCCCGGCGTGGGTCCTCCTGTAGCTGTCCTGCGCTCCTTTGCAGTTGGCCTGATTCTTGACTTTGTCATGGTCCAGCGCAACCCATTAACTCTAAAGTCACTATTTGCTTCCAAGAGCTATTTTTGCATCTAATCTTTAAAAATTCATATCTCAACTTCGGCTTATTGGATGTTTTTTGTTTTGGACTTATTTTATTTATAAAATCATAATCCTTTTTTCTAAGCCTGTGTGGTGTATTTTTGTGGTGTTTTCCCTGTTTTACTGTTGTTGTATTGCACAAATGCTTAACACATTGCCGCTTAGGTTAAGCATGACTGCTCTGTGCCAAGTTAATAGAGGTTGCGCACGGGTTAAGTTAAAGTACGTATCTGACTTACCCTGACTGAGGTTGTGCTTGGACAGGGTGAATACTCTTCCAACCAGAACCCCAATTTCTAACAATCATTCTGGAAATACATTTACTTCTGCCATTGACATAAGTCAACCACTGAATCTGTAAAACTTTCAAGGATGGGAATGGGTGAGAGATGAGGTCCTGATTACCCATGACAAATGTGCAAGTTTGTGTGTGCACAAACATTCAGGCTATTCCCTTCCTGTAATGACCCATCCCCAATCACCTCTCACACATCGTAGTAGATTTACTTCAATGAAAAGGGCTTTACACTCATAGCAAATATTGGTAGAGACGATCAATCTCACATTGCTTCTAGCAACAATCCAACAACCAGGAAAATAAAACTTACGATGCACTCATGAAGCCTATGGGCCTTAAAATGATGTGTGTAAGCTAACAAGGGCTCCACAAAGTGTAATACTGGGTTCCATATACTATCACTCTATTTTTCTGTCAAGTACATGATCCAGAATGCTGAACCTCCACAGGAGCAGATGCTTAATCCTCTATTCCCAAACTCCGCTACTCAGCGCATATAGCATCCAAGCAGCAAAGAGGGGGAAAAGGGGAATTGGAAGAAAAGAGAAAAAACGCCACACTCTGCTTCAGCTGGACTGGTCTGCTACTTCTTCGTATTTACCTTCCTGTGAAAAGAACCACATTAAGTACTCCACGAAACTTTAATGCTTACTCTTAATCTCTCTAGGAATCTAGATTACCTGTCCTAGCTTAGTGGCTATCCTTTCTCTTGTAATGTAGTCAGGAGTTGCTACAATATGTCTTCTTTCTTATGTAGACTCTAAGAATAGATTTAACAGTCTCTGTTATATGCAATTATGAGATACCTTGACTTAACTGACCTCGAACTGACTATAAATATACCTGTAATATGTCTACTTTACTTCGTTGGTATCTGCTTCAACCCTTGCTCTACTTGTGCCTGTAGAATCATTCAGAAGAATGAATGCGTCTTTGTTGGTAAGTACTTTATATATATATATATATATAGACCCACATACATGTAGTCTTCTCTTCTTTTCTTTTCTTTCACAGCACAAATGCTAGGTTGAAACTGTATCTATTCCTTGCTCTCAGGAAAATAGTATCTTGGAGTTACAATTGTATCTTGTAAACAGTCTTTGTAATTACTCTGTCTCCGTAATTTGTAGGGTACTCTTTAACTGCTCAGTCTCTGTTATCCTTCCGAAACTAAATTCAGCTTACTCTCCAGAACACTCTCTCTACCCTTGTGTCAAGGTCTTCTCAGGAATTGTTTCTTTCGGAAAGGGTGAGGCTCAAATACTTAGCGCAATTCTCGATCCAGAAATACTCTTCTGAATCCCAGAAAACTATAAAAAATTGGACTTACCGCAGCCGCGGTATAGTCCTACCGCAGTTCGTAATCTCTTGTACTCACAGCGCAGGATACTATGATCAGGAGGGGCAGCCTCAGGAAAAGACGACCGTTTACCTCAAATTCCAGTTGACGTGCGCACTTCTCAGAGCGCGGATGCTTCAGCACAGGTGTGACTGCTGAAGCATCCAAGAAACCTAGACCGCTCAATTATTGCATCGCGTCGGCGGCCATCCTGGAATTCCGCCGTAGTGCGATCATCTTAAAAGTGAACAAACAGGAAGACCATTGATTAGGCAAATACCAACCGGGTAGTCTGTGACTGCTTCTGTGTATTTTAACTTTCACTGGGAGACATTTCAGCCTTATTGGGGTCTTCATAAATCCAGTCCTGACATATTCAGTCATGAGACTAGTTTTCACATCATGATCGCTGCATCTTTGTGAGGCTTTCTAGGAGGGAAGAAGGCCAGAGAGCCAGTTTCCCCAAGCATGAGTTCCAGCCCTTCCAGCATCCATTTCTGTGGTGTAAAATGATTGGACCTGGGCCTTTGTTAAAGGGCAACACATGCTCTCAAAGGTACAGTAAAGCTATGGCAGGGGGCACATCTTGCACAGCAAACATTTTTTAATGAGGAACATAATGACCTTTGCTTTACCACCATTTGTTACAGCTTGTAAGAGCTGCTGGAAGAACAGTAGCTCTGTTACAAGCTGGAAAAAGTGGTGGCAAATGCCTTTTATTGCTGCATCTAACCTGCCTCTCCAAGGCTCTTCATTTCACTTCTGTGAGGAAACAATCAGAAGTCTGTAAAAGTTTGTTAACTAATTTATAGGTTTTTTATAGAGTTGTCTAATGAAGAGCATATGATGATCCAGAAACAAAGGTGCAAGTTTCTGACTTCTTGTGGAGGTACTCCCACTACATTCAAATTGAGGCAGTAAGCTGACCAGGCACTTTTTACCACGTTACACTTGATAGCCAAGCAAGACTTGGATGTATGGTAAGCAATGAATGGAAAGATGGCTGCAGCTGTTACACACCTGTAAAAGTTCTTCACTAAAATGAAACTGTGGTTTTCTGGAACGAGAAAAGCGACTTAAGATGAAGAGAACCGTCATGTTTCCTATGTAACTCTCAATGGATCATATAGTCCAGGTAATGGCTTTGCAATGTGGGGTTTGTATTCCTGCTTTATAAATGAGTAAGCAGAACTACAAGACCCTGAATGCAAAGAAAAGCTTGGATGGGATGAACGTTTCATGCATGTACCTGGGAAACTGGAGAATCCAAATAAAGAACAACATCCTTAGTCACTAGATGCTGTCTGGAAAGGGAAATATGGAAGAAGGAGGGCACTGTATGTGAAAATCATGTACAATCTCCAGGAATGGAATGTCAAAATTGTCCCATACCTCACTAAGCCTGCGGGAGTCACATGGGCGACAAACAGTGAACTGCTACTCATAAAGTTAACTGAACCGTTACACCTCCTAACTAGGGGGGGTCAAATACCCTATTTTGTAGAGGGTGACAGCCAATATCTGAGCAGTGAAGAGGCATTCTACACATAAAACGAGGGGAAGCAAAATATACCTGGTGCTCGCAGTGAAGATAAATGAGCTGCAAGTGAAGAAAATTAGAGTCTTAGGGACAGGTCTACTAAAATTTGGCGCAGCACAAATCAGCAAACGAACTTGCTGCGCCGTGTGGCATCAAATAGAAAGGGCAGGAATGGGCCATGTCTACTACGATATGGCACACTCCTGCTCTCTATCTGTGCTGGCGCACTAGTGATTGCCTAGCAACAGGCATCCTTGACCAGTGGTGCAAGTGTGTCTGACTTGCAGGCAGGTTTGTTGTTGTACATAAAGGGAAACCTTTCTGCATAAAAGAATCCTCTGAGGATTTCTCCTCTTTCTACCTATTTATTTATTATAGAGTTTTGTATAGCGCGAACAAGACCCGTAGGTATCAGAGCGCTTTACATTAAGAGGTCAAAGTCAAAGAGTAACATATATGATAAAACATTTTAAAACACCTAAATGAGGTAGAAGATTATATGGCTTTAACGATGAGAGTATATACATATATTCACATTAGCATGAGGTAGAGATTAAGGATACAGCTTGGTCTCAAGGTGTATCGCCAGTCCTGAGTCATCGTTCAGCTGATATCTCTATTCACGTTGGAGAATTTCCCTTCTAGTAACTTAGATGTTCCGTAATAAGGTATCTATAGATCCGATTCGTGATCCGTAATCTTCCCTATGTCAGGAATCTACCCATAAGGAGGTTCTTCACTTACCTGTACTGCAAACTGCACAGGTACGAAGAGGAGAGGAAAAAATGTGCAGAAATAAATATATTTCTCCTTGTTACGCCTCCCCTGAAAAGGTGCAGCATTCTCATGCATTCCTAGGTCTACTATTGCTAGTAAATTTAGGAATGAGCTAAAAGCCATGAGTGGATGCCTTCCCTGGGCAGATTATCGCAAGGTAGCAGCCTGTGTTCCCTTGCATTACCCCTGATTTAATATGCCACACAGATGCATGTAAGGCCAGGCATAGTAAATTTCACTTAACTGACTTTGTTGCACATGCAACGCCTAAGGACAATGCAAGTCCTAAGTAGATATGGGACTTGGACACTAGGAAGGGCAGCTCTCAATTAATATGGCTTGGCTCATTTTATTGGAGACCAGAAACAACACATAATAATAAGCACTGGCAAGCCACTTTGGCTGGCAACAAGGTTCTATAACATGGAACCATAGGTCCAAATTTGTCAATGGATTGTGATGCCCTTGCATCATACACAAGGTGTTGCAAGGGCACCGAAATCCTTAAGTCAGAACTGCAAAGCCAGGCAAGGCCACCATGGCCTGGTAAATCAGAAGTAATACAAGGGAGTGAAAATTGTGTTTGCACTCATCTGTATTTAGGAGCATTCCAGGATTTACCACGACTAGTAACCTTGGAATGCATCAAAATTGTACACATTCCTAATAGAGCTAGAACAAGTAAAATTATCTGAATCACTGACAGAATATCGAAGGTCAGAATATCGACCTACAGAAATTTCGCAGCAAGAATATCGAAGTCAAGAATATCGAGAAAAAATATATATTTGTCAAAAATATCGTTATTAAAAATATCGTTTTTTTAGTTAAAAAAATAATGTAAAATAAAGTAAAGAATACATATAATTGAAATAACAGTTCAGAATATTTTAAAATGTTTAAAACATATAAATTATATATATATATTATATATATATATATATATATATATATATATATATATATATATATATATATATATATATATATATATATATTCACAGAAAAAACCATAGGTTATAGTGGATATATAGTTAGGAATTTGCATTTACAAAACCTTGAAAATTCAATGAAAAAACCATTGGTTTTAGGCCATATATAGTTAGGGATTTGCATTTACAAAACCTTATTTTACTCGCATAAAACCATTGAAATTCCATATATAGTTATAAGCGCTAACTATATATCGCGCACCCGCAATCCACTGCTGATGATGTCACATATTACATCATTCATGACATGGTTAGTGACATCACTGATGACATCACTGATGACATCTCAAATGACATCACTGATGACATCACTGAAAACATCTCATTTGACATGACTGATAACATCACTGATGATATCATTCATGTGATAATACCATGAACCTCTTCAGACTCTAATATAACCTTAGATACAATCAGTGTAAACAGACAGTCACAGACTGTCACTCATCCATGGAGTTACTCACACACCTAGTCAGTTTTGCCAAAAATCAATCACACTTCCATTTTCTCAACTATACAGTTATACACACCTTACTTATTCAAACATATACTAACACATATTTACTTTACTCTCTTATACAATCTCTGATACATGTTCACAATGATCCATACAGCCACTCACACATTCACTGGCTCTTATGCACAGTTATTTATAGATGTCAACTCTCACATGTACTGTGTTTTACATATGTACTTAATTTGACATGTAGCACTGAGATATCCATTCACTCACTAATACACTCATGCACAGTCAACCGCCCATACAGCTGTTTGCACATGCACTTTTGAATCTATACATATAGTAAATCAACTACTCACACATCTATGTACAGAGTCACACACCTTCCAGCCACCCATACACACACACTCAGTTTCCCATACAAATACTTGGACAACCAATCAATAACCCATACAGTTACTCATATAGCTACTGATCAACATATGCAGCACTTTGTAGAACAACAGATATAATGATGCACAAATTAAAACAGTTTAGTCACTAACCCATGCACTCAGTGAGACACATTTAATCACTCACTCAATCAGTCAGTCAGTCATGCACCTAGTAAATCCTTCATCCAGACACTTATATATCCACTCATTCTTCAATATGTAAAACATATTTTAACTTTACAGAAACATACAGTCACTGGATGTTGTAATCAGTGATGTCATCAGTGATGTCATTTGAGATGTCATCAGTGATGTCATCAGTGATGTCACTAACCATGTCATGAATGATGTAATATGTGACATCATCAGCAGTGGATTGCGGGTGCGCGATATATAGTTAGCGCTTATAACTATATATGGAATTTCAATGGTTTTATGCGAGTAAAATAAGGTTTTGTAAATGCAAATCCCTAACTATATATGGCCTAAAACCAATGGTTTTTTCATTGAATTTTCAAGGTTTTGTAAATGCAAATTCCTAACTATATATCCACTATAACCTATGGTTTTTTCTGTGAATTTCATTGGTTTTTTGATAGCAAATATGAAAAGCTTTAAAATGTCAAGTACGTGATAGGTAAAAACGTTTTCGTGTTTATTCACGCTGATGTGCTTTGAACGCTGCCCCCCCCCCCACTCCCCTCTTTTCTCTTAGTAGTACTCTCTCTTTGCAGATAGTGAACGGTAGTTAACGCAGGCCTTTGCCCCCGTTGTAATCCGTCGTGCCTGCTTGTCTCTCCATTTGATTGATTGTTATCCAAGCATTTACTGTTTTACAATTGGTTCTCTTTGGATCATTCTCTATTTACAAACAAGCACAAAGTCGCAATACTCTGTTTAGTCTTTGCAAATAGTGAAAAATCGTGTAAAAAAATAAAAGTAATCGAGCAAAATCAGTGGACCACTAATTCGATCTCTTTTTAACCTCGGTAAAATACAAACATTAGGAATAACCCTTCATGAGAAATACGAAAATAGTGAAATGAATTGAGCTCCACACCATGAGGGCTGCAAAACAGCTCGACTCCGCCACCCACACCGCCCAAAATAACGGCAAACCCTATGGTTGGTGGAGACATTTTGACTATATTCTGCACCTGCATTGTCGCGTAATGCGTCATATGACGCGACGCGTTAGCGCACCCGGATGTGCTCCGGTGCGCAAGGCGCAGCTTCCCGGAAACGATCCAGAGCGCGCCACGCAGCGCGTAACGTAAGCATAACAGGTCATGTGACTTGTTAATAAAACTTTTCATTGGTTCATTTTACTTTTCTTTTCCTAATTATGTAAGACTAGGTCATGTGACCTAAAATTAACACTTTTCATTGGATTAAAACATTTTTTTTCCCCAAACGATGAAAGCCCCACCTTGTTTCTGGATGTTTCAGACTGAAGCTGGCGTCACCATGAGAGCACCACCATCTCGTAGCTCCGTCGTGGCCATTCCGCAAGCAATCATGGCAGCCGCTCCCCACCGGAAGCCTGCGGGAGTCGAGGGCCCCCAAGACTTTTGTACAATCTTCAAGGCTGAGGGGACGCTTTCGAGAATGGAACCCAAGCCCTGGCAGACAAGCGTCCGAGTTCCAAGGTGTCCCAGGGCCATTTTACTGGACCAGGCCCAAATCCGAAGAGCCGGCCGCCATTTTAAGAGTCCTGTGGAAGCCGCCTACCGCTGCACCGCAAGAGTGGGAGCAACTCAACTACATGGTGAGCGAGACGCTGTAGCCGTAAGAGCGGGCGGTAAACAGCTGAATGGCGGATGAGGCACAGTGTAGCAAAAGCGGGCGGAATGGCGACTGAAACGATAAAGGGGCGCCCCACTACAGCAGACAAGCCTCCGCCATGTGCTTCAAAACTGCATATGTATCTCGTGATATCAAGGTTGGGCAACCAGTACAGAACAAGCAGTTACGAGTCCCATTTACACCGGCGCCATTTTGGGCGCGGCCGGGCAGGTCCAGGATCTACTGAAACATAAAAAATGAGGCTGACGTCTCTGAAGCAGTTCACGAACAGCAGGACATAGCAAATAAACATGAACTCTCTAAAGCTGTTAACTCACTGCAGAACAAAACAAGTGAACCTGAAACCTCTGGAATAATTGTCGCTCAAAAGAACAACACACAAAACTCTGTAGAGCCTGAAGAAAAAAAAACAGAAGGGCACTGTAGTTTCAGACACACTTAACACTAATGACGAAACAAAGATATCGTCTGTTTATAAAGCAGTTATCATCTTGACAGAATTGACAAAGAAGTGTACAGACACCAATGCATCAGCATTCTCGGAGATAACATCTTAAGGAACAAAGAAAGACCTGTTCACTCTTGACACCCCAGGTGCTGTGTATATTGCACTATACTGCTGCATCGACAAAACGGGCAACCCTATTGATGTGGATTTTTCATTATTGATTATTGTAAAGAAATGGCGACTCCCCCCTTTAGCAGATTAGCTAAATGTTTCCGTAATTTAGGCATAAAAGTTATATTATTGTTGTTGTTGTTGTTATCGTTATAGTTCTGGTTAATTTCAAAAAATGGTTAAATATATTTACAGTTTTTGTTGCGTTCGTTATATTTAAATATTAATAAAGTTTTAAAATGTAACTGTCTTGGAGTACTATATTTTTTTTAAAAAATCGGGTGAATGGGGCCTTGAATCGGGTTATTGTCATGTGTGGGCTTTGCAAGTGTACTGCTACAAGATCGCACATTTCAAACTCAAATGCACGTTCTTTTTCTTACCTTTCCGAAGCATGGAGCGCAATAGCAGGCAGAGAAAGGGTGATGCACGTGTTGAACACTGCCTGGCCTGCAAATTGCTGCCAATGCCCCCCCCCCGCCCCGAGTACTTCACAAATCTTTAAAAGACCATGCGCTTGTTCAATGGGAAGTGGATAACATGGCTAAGAGCATTTGCTGACTAATGCATGAATATCGCTGACTTTTCAGCGATATTCATGCATTGCGGCCATTTTTTATCGTATTTGCGATAAACCTTGCTAATAGCAAGGTTTATGTGCGATAAAATTCGCCGAAGTGCGGCGATAATTATTGTCTCTAAACAAGTTAGAGACAAAAATTACCGCTACTTGTTGGAAATATGCCCCCGGGTTTTTCCTTGCAGGAATCGGGAAACGAAAGACTAGCACTGAAATCAGTAGTCTCACACCTGAATCGGGAAGGTTGGCATGTCTGGATACTCTACAGCTGGAGCCATACACTACATCCGCAGGGCTAGGTGATAGCCTAGGTCCGGCCTGGACAATCGGACACAGAGGAAGAGGAGTGTCAGAGGGTGCGGTAGTGAATAGGGTGAAAGGGAGGTGTCGGGCGGGCACAGGGTGTGATTCTCAGAGAAGAGCAGCGCAGATGGGGGAAGTATATGGCCCATGCATGAGAGAGAGAGCGGGGGTGACCATTGCGTGGGGGAGATGCGTGCGAGGGTGGGGAGCCATGCTGAGAATCGACGGCGTGCAGAGAGTGGCCCTGGTCAAGGCATCTAAAATGGCTGCCGTGCACGACAAAATTGTGGCATTGGACAAAAACGCAAGATGGCGCAGACAATGTTTATCAATAAGGATTCATTTATAACAAAATATTTACTCGCAGTGACAAAATGGTGTTCAACACTTCCTGATTTACATCGAATCGAACGTTAACAAACGTCACGCAGCAAAAAAAAAAAAAAAAAAAAAAAAGCTCACGCACAGAGCGGTTTTTAGCCATGTTATCCAATGGAAGGTGGATAGCATGGCTAAGAGCATTTGCTGGATAATGCATGAATATCGCTGACTTTTCAGCGATATTCATGCATTGTGGCCGATGTGCGATGATAATTTTTGTCTCTAAACAATTAAAACGAAGCACAAAATGGCGAATTCCCGTTTCTCTACCAGTTTGCGGCCCAGTTCGCGGCCCGTGAAGCGCTTCTACCGTGAAAAATAATTTTTTTTTTATTTTCCCCACGGGACCCTTTAATAACCCCAACAACATTCCTAGGGGGTCAAGAGGGGTATACCTTGCCCCCTTTCAATAAATTCCCCCTTCGTTTTTCACTTCTTCTTCTCTCTCGATCCTACCGAGAGACAAGATGGCGGCCGCTCCGGACTGTCACCCAGCAAAAAAAAAAAAAAGCTCACGCACAGCCGCTGGAAGAGATGTATCAACATATATCAGCCTCCTCAGCCACCCTCAGGAAACAAAGGGGATTAGGATACGTCTCCCGCACCCACTTATAACTAGTAATTTAATTAACGAAGCACAAAATGGTGAATTCCCGTTTCGCTACCAGTTCGCGGCCGCGCTTCTACCGTGAAAAATCATTTTTTTTTTATTTTCCCCACGGGACCCTTTAATAACCCCAACAACATTCCTAGGGGGTCAAGAGGGGGATACCTTGCCCCCTTTCATTAAATTCCCCTTTCGTTTTCCACCTCTTCTTCTCTCTCGATCCTACCGAGAGACAAGATGGCGTCCGCTCCGGACTGTTTAGAATGTTGACAGACACCGGAGAGCCAATCAGCTTTCTGCGCGCAAAGTTCCGATAAGCGAAAAGTAAGCGGACCGGATCGCTGCCCAGAGCGCTGTTACAGATATATATCTTGGTTTGAACGTTAATTTCTCAAAAACTACTGGAGCACATATATTGAGACCTAGCAAAGGCACATCGGGCTAACAGTCCCTACAATTTTGCCAAGTTTCGTGCAAATCCATTCAGCCGTTCGAGCTAAAAGTGAGTCCAACCGCCCTATGGAAATTAACATGGGAAAAACGCGTTTTGGGACCCCCCTTTTTTCTCAGCCCCCCTTGACGAAACTCCACCAAATTTTCAGGGGCTGCTCAGAATCAAAATGTGCCATTTTCCTGAAAATTTCAGCCGATTCCGTCCACAAACGCCAAAGTTATTAGACATAGAATTTTCAGAAGTCCCATAGAGAAAAAATTCTAACTATATATACCTACTGGCTATCGCCAGTAGGTAATATATATTTATATTTATATATATATATATATATTTATATATATATTTATATATATATATATATATATATATATATATATATATATATATATATATATTTATATATATATTCACTGAAAAAACCATAGGTTTTAGACCATATATAGTTAGGAATTAGCATTTACAAAACCTTGAAAATTCACTGAAAAAAACATAGGTTATAGACCATATATAGTTAGGAATTCGCATTTACAAAACCTTATTTTACTCACACAAAACCTTTGAAATTCCATATATAGTTAGTTGCACTAACTATATATCGCGCACCCGCAATCCACTGCTGATGATGTCACATATTACATCATTCATGACATGGTCAGTGACATCACTGATGACATCACTGATGACATCTCAAATGACATCACTGATGACATCACTGATGACAACATCCAGTGACTGTATGTTTCTGTAAAGTTAAAATATGTCTTACATATTGAAGAATGAGTGGATGTATAAGTGTCTGGATGAAGGATTTAGTAGGTGCATGACTGACTGTATGAGTGAGTGATTAAATGTGTCTCACTGAGTGCATGGGTTAGTGACTAAACTGTCTTAATTTGTGCATCATTATGTCTGTTGTTCTGTAAACTGTTGCATGTGTTGATAAGTAGCTATATGAGTAACTATATGGGTTATTGATTGGTTGCCCAAGTATTTGTATGGGAGACTGAGTGTGTGTGTGGGTGGCTGGGAGGTGTATGACTCTGTGCATAGATGTGTGAGCAGTTGATTCACTAGATGTATGGTTTCAAAAGTGAATGTGGAAACAGCTGTATGGGCGGTTGACTGTGTGCATGAGTGTATTGGTGAGTGAATGGATATCTCAGTGCTACATGTCAAAGTAAGTACATATGTTAAACACAGTACATGTGAGAGTTGACATATATAAATAACTGTGCATAAGAGCCAGTGAATGTGTGAGTGATCATGGCCATGTCATGAATGATGTAATATGTGACATCATCAGCAGTGGATTGCGGGTGCGCGATATATAGTTAGTGCAACTAACTATATATGGAATTTCAATGGTTTTGTGTGAGTAAAATAAGGTTTTGTAAATGCGAATTCCTAACTATATATGGTCTATAACCTATGGTTTTTTCAGTGAATTTTCAAGGTTTTGTAAATGCTAATTCCTAACTATATATGGTCTATAACCTATGGTTTTTTCAAGGTTTTGTAATGCTAATTCCTAACTATATATGGTCTATAGCCTATGGTTTTTCCAGTGAATATATATATATATACATACATATATAAACATATATCATCTGTATATCTATATTAATACAAACATAAATGCATGCATACATATACTTATATGCATACAGATGCATGTTATTTACATGAAAGTTGAAAAAACACTAATAAAAGCAAAGCTAAAAAGCCACCTCATTACAAACAGAATGGCTTTAACTTAAACGAGGGCGAGATCTATTGCATTTTCAATGCTTGTTTACTTTGGTTCCATCAAGAAGGCATTCAGATGTGTCACACATTTGCCATAAATTCTGAATGTTAGCACTCTAGTTGCACATTAGATCACTGTAGTAAAGCTACTGCTCACCAGGGACGTCTGCTGCTGGTATTCAAAGTGCATGTTTCAGTCTGCATGTCAGAATTTTTTTAATGAAATAGAAGAGGATTTGAGAAGTCACTCAAAATGATCCCTAATTTTTCTTTCTGAAGCACTAATCATACTTTCTATGGCAAAATATATCCCCTCATTTTGTTCCTTTTTAAATTAAATGTTTTAAGACTTACCACTTTATTCCCATCACGATGGCTCCAGGTGTGCCATACCTTTGTAATAAGTAGGACTGTTAGCGCTCTAGTTGTTCTTTAGAACACTCTGGGACATTCTGTCATTGGGCTATACTTGGGCTACATCTGGGTGATATTTGGGCTACATTTGGGCTCTTTTGTCTCTGGTGGCCATTTTGGGAGACTGCATGTCAGAATGTTTTAATGAAATAGAAAAGGATTTGAGAAGTCACTCAAAATGTGCCCTAATTTTTCATTCTGCAGCACTAATCATACTTTCTATGGCAAAATATACCCCCTCATGTTGTTTCTTTTTAAATTAAATGTTTTAAGAGTTACCACTTTATTCCAATCAAGATGGCTTCAGGTGTGCCATACCTTTGTAATAAGTAGGACTGTTAGCGCTCTAGTTGTTCTTTAGAACACTCTAGGAGGCTGCAGTAGAACACAAAGGAATCAACTGACAGTCTCTGTCCTTGTTGGATGTACATGTTTTACTGAGAATGTCAGACTTCATTTTCACATGACTGAGAAAGATAGTGTGAATTTACAGAAAATTTGCTTTCTGTTTAGCTTATAGATCCCCTTCCAAACCACTGTGGGAAAATCATGAGATATTAGTTTTCTTTCAAACAATATTCATGATATCACAGCAGAAGGTTTTTTCACATGGTAAAATCACCTTAGAACCCACCACAATTCCTAAAATGAGTATGGTACCATCAACAAATGATTTATAATGTAACTAAAGTCCTAAAACCCTCTATTAACTACAATGCTTTTTAATGAGGTGCTATCATGTATATTGGTCCCAAGATGGCTGCCAACACTTCTTGGATGAAGTGCTGACAGCCAATCAGATCAGATGTGTGGTTAGGCTCCGCCCAGATATATATCTTTTTTTGAACCTAAATTACTCAAAATCCACTGGAGCACATATATTGAGACCTAGCAAAGGCACATCGGGCTAACAGTCCCTACAATTTTGCCAAGTTTCGTGCAAATCCATTCAGCCGTTCGAGCTAAAAGTGAGGCCAACCGCCCTATGGAAATTAACATGGGAAAAACTCGTTTTGGGACCCCCCTTTTTTCTCGGCCCCCCCTTGATGAAACCCCCCCCAAATTGTCAGGGGCTGCTCAGAAACAAAATGTTCCATTTTCCTGAAAATGTCAGCCAATTCCGTCCACAAACGCCAAAGTTATTAGACATAGAATTTTCAAAAATCCCATAGAGAAAAAATCCTAACTATATATACCTACTGGCGACCGCCAGTAGGTAATATATATATATATATATATATATATATATATATATATATATATATATATACCACTATTATAAAGAGAGACCTGGGAACCTTTGAGGCGGGTAAACTCAAAAAGTACAGCACCAATCACAACACCCAATACAGCGTTGGAAAGGGGAGATGCAGCAGATAGACATAGGCTATACAGCTGGGCACCATATACATTCCAAAGGTCAAACAACGTTAGGGTTAAAGTAGTCCCTTGTGGGCGTCGGTGTGGGCGTGTCAAACTAACTACACTACACGTGCAGCAGCCGTACTATGTGGGTTCCAGGGCCGTCAATCAGCGCGTGAAAGCGCTACCAATGATGGCCCTGGGCATCATTTCTGGTCAGCCCTCGTGCTGAAAACGCGCTCTGGTGAGTGGAGTCGAGTCTGGGGCAGAAGAGTCGAAATATAAATGAGAGGTGGGGATGTAAGATGGGAAATATAAGGCAAAAAGGAAAGATGGGCAGAGGAGGATATTGGAAAAAAATGAAGTTTAGACTGACACTGTTAAGTTGGTTTTGGGTCCCCAGAGCACATCACGTTTGTGCACGTCCACACTGCTTCAATCGGGGAACCATGTTTTGTCATTTAATGTCAGCTGTAGATGATGAATCCCTGAATAGTGTCATGTATGTGCATGTTTACATTGTGCTGATGGGATTATCAGGTACAACATGCAGTCTATGTGTTCCCCTTTGTACTGTCATTGTATTCAACTGTGCAGCCTTGGATGTCATGTATGTGCATGTAACTTGCATGATCGAAGTAACTATTAACAGCAATACTACGTGTCTCTCAGACCATTTTCAATTGCCCGCCGTCCTTTTTCTCCAGCACCCCCCCCTCCCGCTACTTGCCAAGGGCGGCAATCTGAGGAATAGCCCCGGGCGCCAGAAGCTGTAGCTACGCCCCTGACTACATTATTAGTTTGTGGGCGTGCAGCATTGACAGGCACAACAGCGTTGTCAGAAGGGCGTGCCAAGAACGTTGTCAGAGGGGCGTGACACTCATCAAACACAAAATGGGCACGTACTTCAGTAGCGTGCCTTTAATGTGCGCGCCCATTCACGATCCACCTACGCGTCTGACACGTACCTGTAGAAACAGAAAGCTGCAAACCATTTCACATTCAGTCAACATTAATCCCAGATACTGCGGCGCAACCTTTGTGGCCGTAAAACTTTTCAGAGGGGCCAGCACCAAAATTAACATAAAAAGGGGCGCGCCTTTCGTCAGCAAGGTGCGTTCTCTGTAAGCGACGTCACCCTTCTGGGACGCACCTATTGTCAGGGCAGACATTCACGGCGCACCAACGGCTCCAGCAGACATTCACGGCAGGCAGCGTAGAACACCATGTAAGGAACTTCATTATTGCTATTTAGTCCGGGGCGTACACGGGCCTCAAACCAGCCCTCGCAAACACGGGGGCACGCCGGGCAATGTCAGCCTACACACAATAACATCAATAACCAACACACTCCACAGATAACAAACGACAAGCTAATACAGCTAAGGGACCCACATATAAACAACGCTGTTACTAACATTGCATGCACAACCGGACTAAGACGTTACTAAAACATTAAAACATCACCTTCGGCTATAGGCAGATGTTAAACAACACGTGGAAGAATTACTCTTGCATTTTGGCATATTTACCTCATGCTGCATAACACACAATTACAACATATATTTAAAAACACACAACATCAGAGCACATTTAATATTACAAACATTACACACATAACAGTTCATAGCCGGACAACGTCGGGACGGGCTGCTAGTATATATATATATATATAATATATATAATTTATAAATACATTTAATATATACATATAATATATAATATACATTTCTCTTCCAGGGGATCCGCATGAATAGTCATAAGCACATGAATATTCCCGCCCTTGCGCGGGACACCGGAAACATAACATATATGTGAAAAACATATATGCCGCTCTCTCTCTCTCTCTCTATATATATATATATATATATATATATATATATATATATATAAAAATATATATATATATATATATATTCTAGCAGCCCGTCCCGACGTTGTCCGGGTTCGAAAAGTAAACTGTGTAATCTTGTTGGCGAAAGATCCCTCTAGTTAATGTTACTCGTGTTTCCTTGTTTGTCCTTGCCCCCCCGTGAGAATTTTTTTGCTTCTACCAAGACGATATTTTATGTAGCACTTGGTGATGTTGGCGAGTGAAATATTTGTTTAAGCCCTGAAGTCAAGTTTTCTCCTTAGCACCGCAATAAGTGGGAGTGTTACAGTGGTAACACAGATAGCGGCAAGTGAATCCGTAGCTTTGTTCTTAGGTTTAGAACGCAAGTACTGTGGTGAATGCTGACTCGCTTAAGGGCCATGCGAAAGCCTGTTTTTTTATGTATGATATCTCCGTGCGATAAATATTGCAGCTTCAGAACGGCAGAACGCTTACTCACCTAAGCCGTGAAACGCCGTGTATTTCGCACCTCTTTTGCTTGAGGTCACCCCCTGTGACAAACATGAGCGTGACCAATGGTGAAATCGTTTATAAAATATTCCTCGCAAGGCTTGCATGTGTTATGCGAGTTATGTGGCGTGATTGGTCGGCTGTAAATGCAAGCAGCGCCCCGTCCCTGATGTCAGCATTCAACGGAAATGCCCAGGTCAGGGAATCTGCCTTCCCGAAGTGTGTGTGAGTGAATATTTCGTGTTTGCAATATGCTGCACCGTGATTATTGCGAGTTTGAAATACGCTGCATTGTGAGCACGAATGGTTGAAAAACTCTGCACTGTGAGCGCGAATGGTGTGTGTTGGTTTTGCACCGTGACATCTCCTCGCATCTTAATGTTCTCCTCGCACATCTAACGCCCACAACCTGCCTCTCTGAATGTTAACGCCCACATCTAACGCCCACATCTCACAGCCACATCTCCTCACTGTTTGGTTTTGCACCGTGAACTACAATGTTAACGCCCGATGTAACACCCACAACTTGCCTCTCTGAATGTTAACGCCCACACCTAACACCCAGAAGGTACTACTTTACCACTGATGGCGCCCCCCCTTTTTAGTGTATATGGTGTCCATTTATATAGCCTATGTCCATCTCCTGGACCTCCCCTTTCCAACGCTGTATTGGGTGTTGTGATTGGTGGTGTACTTTTCGAGTTTACCTGGCTCAAAGGACACAGTTCTCTCTTTATAATAGTAGTATAGATAGTATAGATATACATATATATATCTATACTACTATTATAAAGAGAGACCTGGGAACCTTTGAGGCGGGTAAACTCAAAAAGTACAGCACCAATCACAACACCCAATACAGCGTTGGAAAGGGGAGATGCAGCAGATGGACATAGGCTATACAGCTGGGCACCATATACATTCCAAAGGTCAAACAACGTTAGGGGTAAAGTAGTCCCTTGTGGGCGTCGGTGTGGGCGTGTCAAACTAACTACACTACACGTGCAGCATTCAGAGAGGGGTGTGGCACAACAGCGTTAGGGGCATGGCACAACAGCACTACATTCAGTGGCGTAGCTAGGGGGGGGCGATCTGCCCCAGGCGGCACTATTTTGGGGGCAGAGGACCCGGACGCAGTCTCAGCTGCCACAGAAAGCATGCTGCAAACAACTGCTTGCGCAGGCTGCTCCCATAGGCATGGGTCCCTTTCAGCAGCCGAGCAGGCTCACTCAGCCTCATAGTGGCAGCCAGTCAGTGCTGCTGCAATGCATCACGGCGCCGCAGGGCTGAGAAGCACAGTCTCACACTGCCCGTAGCGCCACAGGAGGACGTAACGTCACGTCCTGTGAACAGCGCAGGGAGTAATTCGATTTTAGGACTCTGCTGCGAAATGGCTCACCTTGAAAGAGCGCACTAATAAATAAAATATTTCACCAATATTATTCATACTTTGACTGTCCCTACGCAGCCGGAGAACACACAAACGGAAGTAGTTAACCCGCCTCCACCCAAGCGACTGCAGAAACAGAAAGAGTTTGGTGCAGCAGATGTTAACTTTAGAAAGGAAAACGAGTGCAAGTGAAGTTCGATTATCCCAGCGGCTGCAGGTTTGTAGAGGCAGTCTTGCTGTAGACCTGCTTTTATTCTGAATTTTGTAGACATGCTTCCTGCAGGCTTTCTTTCATTCCGGCATTTTTTGCATACAGTAATAATTTCTTCCGTACTTGAGATCTAAGTTGTTGTGGAAAAGCTTAAGGGCAGGGATGTTTGAAAAATTATGAAGCTGGAAATAAAAGGTTACAGTCAGTGTTTGCAGTTTTCTAGTGTCTTAAAAGACGGCAATTTTGAAGTGGCATTTCTTTATTTGGTATTATATCGAAAAACGTTTAATTTGCTTTTAGGAAGGATTGTGCAAGGCTTTTAACCATCTGACTTTAGTCAAACATTACCGCTTTAGTCGCCAACTTGTTCCATATCATGATGATGAGTTTAGGCCAGTTTTTGCTTTGTAAGCCTGCAGCAGCAAGCTTTACTGGGATTTGTATAACCATACAAATGCGCGTGAATCCTGCCCACTCACATGAATTTCTATATTGAAATGTTCAGTGCCGGTCCTTGTGATATCTCGTTCACCTCATCCCTTTTTCCCCTGCAAGTTGGACATGGGCTTAAACTTGTTATAATGCGATACGTTTAACTTAACTAAGTGTCTTTGAACACAAAATTTAAAAGACTATCTCATTCCTCAAATGGGTGTACTTTCTGAATTATGTTTCCCTCGTCGTCGTTGCTTGATTTTGCTTGCTCACAACAAAGTGTCACTCATAGTCATTGAAATGTCACTCATAATTTCACTGAATTTATGAAAATGTCACACATTGCAATCTGAAACCTTGGCAGCTATGCACCTAGCGTTGTGGTGGTGCAGTGCATGCACGACGTACTATGTGGGTTCCAGGGCCGTCAATCAGCGCGTGAAAGCGCTACCAATGATGGCCCTGGGCATCATTTCTGGTCAGCCCTCGCGCTGAAAACGCGCTCTGGTGAGTGGAGTCGAGTCTGGGGCAGAAGAGTCGAAATATAAATGAGGGGTGGGGATGTAAGATGGGATGGTTATAGCGTTGTGAGACATGAAAGACAGATAGGAAGAGGTGGAGGACTTGCTATAATTTATAAGAATCAGTATTATACCACGCTTGACCCCATCTCATCCACCTACTGTGAAGCTGCAACTTTTGCAATCAACATCAACTGCAAACAAACTTTTAAAGGCATTTTGCTCTACCGACCTCCTGGACCTCGGAACTCCTTTCTTGGGTCCCTCTCTGAGCTAAACGACTACACAATAAGCTCTGCTGATTACACAGTATTGGGAGATTTTAATTTCCCTTTGGAAGAACAGGGAAATCACAACACTGCCCAACTCACTGCTGACTTCCTTACTCTAGGACTCCAACAATTGGTAAATGGACCTACTCACCAGGCGGGACATACTCTAGACGGTGTGTTCACGAACAATTCTCTTATTACAATATTAGACACCTTACCTCTTACCTGGACTGACCACAGGGCCATTATATTTGGTATTGATACTCGCCCAGTCAACCTCCCCGCTTCTAGACCACCTACCAGGGCAGCAATTCGTGCCTGGAAGAATGCTGACATCCCTCAAATGGCAAATATCTTGACATTATCCTCCCCTACTATAGGGTCCAATCCTGTCCCCTCAGCCTCTGACTTCCAAGACTGGATCAGGAACGCTGCTGATCAGGTCGCTCCAGAAAAGTCCATCCAACCTAATAGAAGGTCGCCTTCGGCGGCATGGTATACAGAAGACCTTGGACTTCACCGACAACATTGTCGGAATTTAGAAAGACACTGGAGGAAATCCTATTGCCCCATTGCTAAGCAATCTTACAAAGATGCCTTAACCATATATAAAAAGGCCATTACTACTCGGAAAATGTCTTTTTTCTCGAGCCAAATAAACAATGCCAGGAATTCGGCCAGAGAACTGTTCTCAGTGGTCAACTCCTTATCTACACCTCCATCGGGTCTCGGAGTAGAACCCTCCCAACTGT
The DNA here is from genome assembly GCF_964263255.1 of Lissotriton vulgaris. Lineage (NCBI taxonomy): Eukaryota > Metazoa > Chordata > Amphibia > Caudata > Salamandridae > Lissotriton > Lissotriton vulgaris. Next base: position 1,119,192,544 of record NC_141698.1, read on the forward strand.
TCTGTAATGCACTGTCCACCTTCTTTACTACTAAAGTGGCAGATATCTATGCATCCTTTGGAGGAGATTCAGGGGCTAGATCCACTGCCAGCAATAAGGAACTTCCCCATAATAACCATGACCATCTTTCTTCTTTTGCTGACACCTCTGAAGACCAAATTAGCAGACTCATTTCCATCACCAAGTCTGGATCTCCTCTGGACCCATGCCCTCCCTCAGTGATGGCTAATTTAAGTGAGGTGATTTCCCACCCACTCATGGAAATCTGCAACACTGCCTTTCAAACCGGATGTTATCCAGTCCCGTGGAAGAAGGCAGTGATTAAGCCTCTTCTGAAGAAGCCCTCCCTGGATCCCTCCGCCCCGGTCAGCTATAGACCAATTGCCTGTCTTCCCTTCCCGGCCAAAATTTGCGAAGCTCTGATGAATATACAGCTCTCAGAGTTCGTCGACACGTACCAACTCTTAGACGAAACGCAGTTTGGCTTTAGGAAGGGACACAGGACGGAGACCGCTTTAATAAAAGCTTCTGATGAAATCAGAACCATCATGGATCAGGGAGGAACGGCCATCTTAATTCTTCTGGATCTATCCGCTGCATTTGACACGGTCGACCATGCTATTTTGGTCGACCGTGTCACAGCTCTGGGGATTGACGGTTCGGCTAGAGACCTTATTTCATCTTTTCTGGCTGACCGCACCCAGACAGTCAAGTTGGGTAATTTCTACTCTCCCGTCTCTGCACTACCATGTGGAGTACCACAGGGCTCCTCGCTAAGTCCCACGTTATTCAACATCTACGTAGCGGACTTAGCGAGGGTAATAAAGGCCTATGGGGTGCGATTAACTTCCTACGCAGACGATACCCAACTGGTGCTGGCGATCCACAAGAACGGCACAGCAGTGGCAGCCAATTTTCAGGAAGCAATGCTTGCTGTCAGTACGTGGATGTCCTCCAACTGCCTAAGGCTCAACTCGGATAAAACCGAGGTTATGACCTTTGGCAACCTCGCCCCAGAATGGTCTCCCATCTGGTGGCCCAAACAACTGGGCTCTCCACCTGTCCCAGTGGTAAAAGCGAGGAACTTGGGAGTCATCTTCGATAGCAAACTAACTTTCAACCTTCATGTTAACAAGGTTGTCTCCTCTGCCTTCTTCACGCTAAAGAAAATAAAGAAATTGCTGCCTTATCTCCCCTCCTCTGCCGGGAAGACTTTAGTTGCCACTCTGGTATTCTCCAAAATGGATTATGGAAATGCCCTCTTCCTCAATACCCAGAAATCTGTGCTGGCAAAGTTACAGTCGGTACAGAATGCGGCTGCCAGAACTCTTTTAAACATCCCTCGCCGCCAGCCTACTACCCTTGCCATCCGCCAGCTTCACTGGCTCAGAGTAGAGAGCCGTATTAAGTTCAAGGCCCTCTGCATTGCCTACAAGGCAGTGCATGGCACAGGACCCAAATTCCTGACTGAGGCACTCCAGCTGTATACCCCCAAAAGACTGTTGAGATCTGCCAACACTTGCCTTCTTCCTGTACCTCGCACTAGAACGGCAACTTGGGGAGATCGTCGCTTTTTAGTGGCCACACCAAAACTCTGGAACCTTCTTCCATTAAATATCAAAAATGCCCCCAACCTGATGAGCTTCCGGAGGCTCGTAAAGACATGGCTGTTTGACCAGTGAACTCTACTATTATGGTCCTGCTAGCTCACACATGCGCCGAGACACCCCAGGGTATTTGTTTGCGCAATAAAAATCTCAAAAATAAAAAATAAAAATAAAAAATAAATAAATATAAGGCAAAAAGGGAAGATGGGCAGAGGAGGATATTGGAAAAAAATGAAGTTTAGACTGACACTGTTAAGTTGGTTTTGGGTCCCCAGAGCACATCACGTTTGTGCACGTCCACACTGCTTTAATGGGGGGACCATGTTTTGTCATTTAATGTCAGCTGTAGATGATGAATCCCTGAATAGTGTCATGTATGTGCATGTTTACATTGTGCTGATGGGATTATCAGGTACAACATGCAGTCTATGTTTTCCCCTTTGTACTGTCATTGTATTCAACTGTGCAGCCTTGGATGTCATGTATGTGCATGTAACTTGCATGATCAAAGTAACTATTAGCAGCAATACTACGTGTCTCTCAGACCATTTTCATTTGCCCGCCGTCCTTTTTCTCCAGCACCCCCCCTCCCGCTACTTGCCAAGGGCGGCAATCTGAGGAATAGCCCCGGGCGCCAGAAGCTGTAGCTACGCCCCTGACTACATTATTAGTTTGTGGGCGTGCAGCATTGACAGGCACAACAGCGTTGTCAGAAGGGCGTGGCAAGAACGTTGTCAGAGGGGCGTGACACTCATCAAACACAAAATGGGCACGTACTTCAGTAGCGTGCCTTTAATGTGCGCGCCCATTCACGATCCACCTACGCGTCTGACACGTACCTGTAGAAACAGAAAGCTGCAAACCATTTCACATTCAGTCAACATTAATCCCAGATACTGCGGCGCAACCTTTGTGGCCGTAAAACTTTTCAGAGGGGCCAGCACCAAAATTAACATAAAAAGGGACGCGCCTTTCGTCAGCAAGGTGCGTTCTCTGTACGCGATGTCACCCTTCTGGGGCGTACCTTTTGTCAGGGCAGACATTCACGGCGCACCAACGGCTCCAGCAGACATTCACGGCAGGCAGCGTAGAACACCATGTAAGGAACTTCATTATTGCTATTTAGTCCGGGGCGTACACGGGCCTCAAACCAGCCCTCGCAAACACGGGGGCACGCCGGGCAATGTCAGCCTACACACAATAACGTCAATAACCAACACACTCCACAGATAACGAACGACAAGCTAATACAGCTAAGGAACCCACATATAAACAACGCTGTTACTAACATTGCATGCACATCCGGACTAAGACGTTACTAAAACATTAAAACATCACCTTCGGCTATAGGCAGATGTCGCTATAGCTACCCCTGAAGGATACTCTAATGTCAGATTGGACAGACCTCCACCAAAAAAAGGAGGCGGACTAGCATCATATACCGTGGAAACCTAACAGTACGAACAGAAACTATCCCCACCCCTTGCTGCGAAGCACTATCTTTCTCTATCTCTATCCCAAATGCGCCCCCTTTCAAAGGTATACTCATCTACCGCCCCCCTGGACCTCGCAGTCCTTTCCTCGCTAGTTTACCCATGCTTTTGGAACCACTGGCAGGTGAAAGCCAGTACACCATTCTGGGTGATTTTAACTTCCATCTTGAGCTGCTGGATAATCCCGATACCACAGCCTTGTTATCTGAATTAAATACTATAGGACTCCCCCAACTGGTCACCGGATCTTTGCATACTGCGGGCCATCTCCTGGACGGTCTATTCTCTAGCGAGAAATCCCTAGTGATAAAGGATCTCCTTCCCTTCACCTGGACGGACCATTCTGCCATTCTTTTTGATTTCTCATTACTACCTACTCCCCCCCGAGTTCACACTTTCCCACCCTTGAATAAATATAGAGCATGGAAAAGCATCGATATTCCTGCTTCCCAGTCCTCACTCCTGACCTCCCTACCACCCATTGCGGCTGACCCTGAACTAGCTGCCAATAACTATACCACTTGGATTCGAAACACTGTCAATCTGACAGTCCCACTTAAGAAACAATCCTCCAATAGAATCATTAAGTCTTCACCCTGGTTCAATGATACTCTTAGAATGGAAAGACAACATTGTAGGCGCCAAGAACACAAATGGAGACGTGACTACGACCCAAAGCAAAAAGCTCTCTATAAAACCATGTTGCTCAATTACAAGCAATTAATCATCAAGGAGAAAAGTAACTTCTATAGCAGTCAAATCAATCTTGCTCAAGACTCAACCAAACAACTTTTCCAGGTAGTGATGCGTCTCTCTGGACAAGCAGCATCCACCCCTATCACTTATACCCAAGAACTATGTAACTCTTTGGCAAATCATTTCCAAAAAAAAGTCACTGACATTTTCTCCTAATTTAAAGCTCATGCTAGGGACTCTGGACACTCTCACTCCGTCTCTTATGCCCATACTCCATCGGGCCTTAACTCTACTAACCCCACTTGAACAAACCCTTTTAGTTCCTTCCAGGAATTCACTCAGATCTCATCTCTTATGCACCACGAACTCCGGATCTCCGGAAGACCCATGCACCCCATCCATTCTCAAAAACTTCCCCGAAATTATAGGCCCTAAACTTACTGATATCTTTAATGCCATGTTCTTGTCCACTACTTTTCCCTCCATCTGGAAAAAAGCCATCGTCAAACCTCTTATCAAGAAAAGCTCACTTGATCCGACAACAGTTGCTAATTATCGTCCAATTGCTTGCCTCCCACTCCCCGCCAAAATTGTGGAAAAAATAATGAACTCACAAATCTCAGACTTCATAGAGCAAAACAACTGTCTGGACGAAACACAATTTGGCTTCCGGAAGGGACATGGGACGGAAACTGCACTTATTAAAGCCACAGAGGAAATTAGGAAGTCTCTAGATAATGGAGGATCAGCAGTGCTCATTCTACTGGACCTGTCTGCGGCCTTCGACACGGTCGATCACTCCACCTTGATCGACCGTGTCGAAGCGGCAGGCATCACGGGCGCAGCGAAGGACCTCATTGCCTCATTTCTCACTGATCGAGTTCAATCCGTTGCCTTCGGTAACTTCAACTCACCTCCTTTCACTCTTCCTTGTGGTGTTCCCCAGGGATCCTCGCTAAGTCCCACATTATTCAACATCTATGTATCTGACTTAGCGAGGACCATAAAAATCCATCACCTGGCGGTTACTTCCTACGCCGACGACACCCAGATTGTCTGAGCCATAAACAAAAATGGAGATGAAGTGGCCTCCAACTTTAATCTGGGAATGTTGGCAATAAGTAATTGGATGGCCAGAAATTGCTTGAAACTAAACTACGATAAAACGGAAGTGATGCTGTTTGGCAATCTCTCTCCTGCTTGGTCTCCCACATGGTGGCCTGATGCCCTAGGACCACCTCCTCCCCCTGTGACCAAGGCAAGAAATCTCGGAGTTATACTGGACACCAAACTCACCTTCATGCACCACTCAACGCGGTAGTATCATCCTCATTCTATACCTTGAGAATGATAAAAAAACTTCTACCCTATCTTCCTATGAATATGACAAAAACTCTGATCAGCGCACTTATCATGGCCCGCATTGACTATTGCAATGGTCTGCTAGTCAATGCTCAAGAAGGTGTTCTAAAGAAATTACAACTGGTGCAGAATGCTGCGGCCAGATTGATTACCGGGGGGTCCTAAGTATGCCTCCATTTCTGGGACACTCCGAGAGCTCCATTGGCTGCCTGTAAAGAAGAGAACTAAGTTTAAGGCTCTCTGCATTGCCTACAAGGCAATTCACGATCAAGGTCCAGCGTATCTGAAAGATTCTTTTTGTCCTTACAAACCTGCTAGATCCCTACGATCCTCAACCGCTGGACTCATGCAGGTTCCCAGGACTAAGAAAGTCTCCTGGGGAGACAGATCTTTCATAGTTACTACTACTAAACTATGGAACAGTCTTCCACCTCACATCAAAGCCTCCACATCTCTTCTCTCTTTCCGCAGACACATAAAATCCTGGCTGTTCACGCAATAACTCCTCATGGACCAGTCCTCTCACTCAGCGCCGAGACACCCACGGGTAATTGAGCGCTTAACAAATCGCCTAAATAAAATAAATAAATTAAACAACACGTGGAAGAATTACTCTTGCATTTTGGCATACTTACCTCATGCTGCATAACACACAATTACAACATATATTTAAAAACACACAACATCAGAGCGCATTTAATATTACAAACATTACACACATAACAGTTCATAGCCGGACAACGTCGGGACGGGCTGCTAGTATATATATATATATATATATATAATTTATAAATACATTTAATATATACATATAATATATAATATACATTTCTCTTCCAGGGGATCCGCATGAATAGTCATAAGCACATGAATATTCCCGCCCTTGCGCGGGACACCGGAAACAAATAACATATATGTGAAAAACATATATGCTGCTCTCTCTATATATATTGATATTACCTACTGGCGGTCGCCAGTAGGTATATATAGTTAGGATTTTTTCTCTATGGAACTTTTGAAAATTCTATGTCTAATAACTTTGGCGTTTGTGGACGGAATCGGCTGAAATTTTCAGGAGAATGGCACATTTTGATTCTGAGCAGCCCCTGAAAATTTGGTGGAGTTTCGTCAAGGGGGGGCTGAGAAAAAAGGGGGGTCCCAAAACGCGTTTTTTCCATTCATTTTTCCATAGGGCGGTTGGACTCACTTTTAGCTCGAACGGCTGAATGGATTTGCACGAAACTTGGCAAAATTGTAGGGACTGTTAGCCCGATGTGCCTTTGCTAGGTCTCAATATATGTGCTCCAGTAGTTTTTGAGAAATTAACGTTCAAACCAAGATATATATCTGTAACAGCGCTCTGGGCAGCGATCCGGTCCGCTTACTTTTCGCTTATCGGAACTTTGCGCGCAGAAAGCTGATTGGCTCTCCGGTGTCTGTCAACATTCTAAACAGTCCGGAGCGGATGCCATCTTGTCTCTCGGTAGGATCGAGAGAGAAGAAGAGGTGGAAAACGAAAGGGGAATTTAATGAAAGGGGGCAAGGTATCCCCCTCTTGACCCCCTAGGAATGTTGTTGGGGTTATTAAAGGGTCCCGTGGGGAAAATAAAAAAAAAATGATTTTTCACGGTAGAAGCGCGGCCGCGAACTGGTAGCGAAACGGGAATTCGCCATTTTGTGCTTCGTTAATTAAATTACTAGTTATAAGTGGGTGCGGGAGACGTATCCTAATCCCCTATGTTTCCTGAGGGTGGCTGAGGAGGCTGATATATGTTGATACATCTCTTCCAGCGGCTGTGCGTGAGCTTTTTTTTTTTTTTGCTGCGTGACAGTCCGGAGCGGCCGCCATCTTGTCTCTCGGTAGGATCGAGAGAGAAGAAAAGGTGAAAAACTAAGGGGGAATTTAATGAAAGGGGGCAAGGTATCCCCCTCTTGACCCCCTAGGAATGTTGTTGGGGTTATTAAAGGGTCCCGTGGGGAAAATAAAAAAAAAATGATTTTTCACGGTAGAAGCGCTTCACGGGCCGCGAACTGGGCCGCAAACTGGTAGCGAAACGGGAATTCGCCATTTTGTGCTTCGTTAATTAAAGTACTAGGTATAAGGGGGTGCGGGAGACGTATCCTAATCCCCTATGTTTCCTGAGGGTGGCTGAGGAGGCTGATATATGTTGATACATCTCTTCCAGCGGCTGTGCGTGAGCTTTTTTTTATTTTGCTGCGTGACAGTCCGGAGCGGCCGCCATCTTGTGTCTCGGTAGGATCGAGAGAGAAGAAGAGGTGAAAAACTAAGGGCGAATTTAATGAAAGGGGGCAAGGTATCCCCCTCTTGACCCCCTAGGAATGTTGTTGGGGTTATTAAAGGGTCCCGTGGGGAAAAGGAAAAAAAAATGATTTTTCACGGTAGAAGCGCTTCACGGGCCGCGAACTGGGCCGCAAACTGGTAGCGAAACGGGAATTCGCCATTTTGTGCTTCGTTAATTAAATTACTAGGTATAAGGGGGTGCGGGAGACGTATCCTAATCCCCTATGTTTCCTGAGGGTGGCTGAGGAGGCTCATATATGTTGATACATCTCTTCCAGCGGCTGCGCCATCTTGCCTTTTTTCCAATGCCACAATTTTGTCGTGCACGGCAGCCATTTTAGATGCCAGGCTGGTCCCAGGCTATCACCTAACCCTGCGGATGTAGTTTATGGCCCCAGCTGTAGAGAATTCAGACATGCCAACCCTCCCGATTCAGGCGTGAGACTACTGATTTCAGTGCTAGTCTCCCGCCTCCCGATTTCTGCAAGCAAAAACCCGGGGGCATATTACCAACAACTAGCGATAATTTTTGTCTCTAACTTGTTTAGAGACAAAAATTATCGCCGTACATCGGCGATTTTTATCGCAGATAAACCTTGCTATTATCGCAGAAAAGTCAGCGATATTCATGCATTACCGAGCAAATGCTCTTAGCCATGTTATCCACCTCCCATTGGATAACATGGCTAAGAACTGCTCAGGGCAGGTGTTAGATTTTGGAGATATTCGCGCTTAGCGTGAATATCTCCAAAAGTTGGTAATAGGAGATAGCGATGTTAGGGACTGTTTCCAGTCGCTAACATCTTGGCACGCCACTTTGCATGTCATTAGTGATAAGTATCACTGACATGCAAAACGGGGCCCAAGATGGTCGCTATCTCCTTTTAGCTGTCACTAACTGGTGTTAGCGACAGCTTGGTAATAGGGAGATAATTTTATCTCCGCTTTCAAGGCTTTTAAAGCCAAAAAAGCGGAGATAAACCCCCTTGATAATATGCCCACGATTCCTTGGGGGTTTCAGCTGACAGGGCTTGGTATTGTGTTACATGGTAATTTTTCCAGGAAACGTCAGAGGGTCGATGCAGGGGTTCTAGAAGAGGTGATAAACCATTTAAGCCTCATGAACAAGCGCATGGTCTTTTAAAGATTTGTGAAGTACTCGGAGCGGCGGTGTGTGTGTTTCCTCTTTCAGGAGCGGGCGGGGGGGCACTGCCAGCAACTTGCTAGGTCAGGTAGTGTTCAACACGTGCATCACCCTTTCTCTGCTTGCTATTGCGCTCCATGCTTCGGAAAGGTAAGAAAAAGAACGTGCATTTGAGTTTGAAATGTCCGATCCTGCAGCAGCACACTTCCAAAGCCCACACATGACAATAACCCGATTCAAGGCCCCATTCACCCGTTTTTAAAAAAATAGATAACACTCCAACAAAGTAAGGTTATAAAACTTTATTAACTATTAACTTTAACGAACGGAACAAAAACTAAAAACATTTAAACATTTCTCAACACAAAAAGCAACAATGGTTAGAAGCTGTCTTTTGTGCGAATAGTCCCAAGGCAGCACAACGTGCAGAGTTCTGGACGGCACCCAGGTGATGTCGCCTGGGTGCCGCACTGGTTTAGGGATCCTACAATGCAGCACAGAAAAACAGCGTGGGGCGTCCCGGGTGGTGCGGGGGGAGGCCTCGTCAGTAGCGGTCTGTGTCCAGTGTCCCATGGCTGACACAACATGTACGACAGGCACCCAGGTGATGTCCAGTAAACTGCCGCACTGGTTTTGGTATCCTACAATGCTGCTCCGAAAATTGGCATGCGGCGCCCCGGGGGGGGGGGCGTGGGGGAGGCGGCGTGAACGGGCCTCCCCAGGTGGCGGCCATCTAGCTGAGTTGCGCCCGCTCTTGCGGCTACAGCATCTCGCTCACCATGTTGTTGAGTTGCTCCCACTCTTGCAGTGCAGCGATAGGCGGCTGCCACATGGCTCTTAAAATGGCGGACGGCTCCTCGGTTTTGGGCCTGGTCCACTGAAATGGCCCTGGGACACCTTGGAACTCGGACGCTTGCCTGCTAGGGCTTGGGCTCCATTCTCGAAAAGCGTCCCCTCAGCCGTGAAGATTGTACAAAAGTCTTGGGGGCCCCCGACTCCCGCAGGCTTCCGGTGGGGAGCGGCTGCCATGATTGCTCGCGGAATGACCACGACGGAGCCACGAGATGGTGGTGCTCTCATGCTGACGCCAGCTTCAGTCTGAATGATCCAGTAACAAGGTGGGGCTTTCATCGTTTGGGAAAAAAAAATGTTCTAAACCAATGAAAAGTGTTATTTTTAGGTCATATGACCAAGCCTTCCATCTTTAGGAAACCAAAAGTAAAATGAACCAATGAAAAGTTTTATAAACAAGTCACATGACCTGTTATGCGGCATAGGGCTACAAAAACCGTAGAAAATCCGTTGGCACGTGAGGCGGCGTCAGTAGCGGACCGATGTGCGAATAGGCCGAAGGCAGCACAACGCGCTGAGATCCGGATGGCACCGAGGTGGTGTCAAGCAAATTGCCGTACTGGTGTGGCCATCCTACAATGCTGCGCCGAAAGACGGCGTGTCCAGCTGAGTTCCGGTCACTCTTGCGGTACAGTGAGTCGAACGCGCCGAGATCCGGATGGCACCGAGGTTGTGTCCAGCAAGTTGCTGCACTGGTGTGGCCATCCTACAATGCTGTGCCGAAAGTCGGCGTGGGGTGCCCCGTTGGCTTATGAGGTGATGTCAGTAGTGGACCGATGTGTGAATAGGTCGGAACCAGCACAAGGCGCCAAGATCCGAATGGCAAGTCCTGGATATTGAGTGCCATAGTTGAGAGTTCTGAGCTGTGCTTGTAAGACTATCTGAAGCTTATTTGCACCTGCTGCAGTTTCACTGTTGCCCAAGGTGGTGTCCAGCAAATTGCTGCAGTGGTGTGGCCATCCTACAATGCTGCGCCGAAAGACGGCGTGTCCAGCTGAGTTCCGGTCACTCTTGCGGTACAGTGAGTCGAACGCGCCGAGATCCGGATGGCACCGAGGTTGTGTCCAGCAAGTTGCCGCACTGGTGTGGCCATCCTACAATGCTGCGCCGAAAGACGGCGTGACCAGCTGAGTTCCGGTCACTCTTGCGGTACAGTGACTCGAACGCTCCGAGATCCGGATGGCACCGAGGTGGTGTCCAGCAAGTTGCCGCACTGGTGTGGCCATCCTACAATGCTGCGCCGAAAGTCAGTGTGGGGTGCCCCGTTGGCTTATGAGGTGATGTCAGTAGTGGACCGATGTGTGAATAGGTCGGAAGCAGCACAAGGCGCCCTGCACTGTTGAGCTTTTTTCAATGCCTGTTTTTTGTTGTTTCCCCTCCATCAAAAACAAAAAAAAATATATAAAACTGTGCAAAAATACAAAAAAATGTTTAGAAAAGCAGTGCTTGTAAGACTGTCTGAAGCTCCTTTGCACCTGCTGCAGCTTCACTATTGCCCTGGTGTGGACAAAGATCGCCCATGACTTAGGCTGATTGAGAGTTTGTAGAAAAATGGCTTCAGATTTTCCACATATTACTCTTCAACATTCTTCCTAAATGTAACAATGTGAGACTCACTAGGAGAACGGCTGTTTATCTTTCCTTTCAAAATGCTGCCAACAATATTTTCTGAATGGAAGACACCATCTTGTAGCATAAAGGGCCGAAAGGGGTTCTGGTCTGGCCGATTGTTGGTGAAGACATTTTGACTATATCTTGGACCTGCCCGGCCTCGCCCAAAATGGCGCCGGTATAAATGGGACTCGTAACTCCTTGCCCGCAAATGTATATCTAGAAAATGTTATTGTAAGTGGCCCTGTCTTATTTTAATTACAAAATGTACGTCCACCGATTTCGCAACTGTTAGACACCTTAGTTCTTGCAACCTAATGGCCCGCTCGTTATGTTCCTCTACAGTGTAAATGTCTCCTCATCATATACGATTTCAGTTTGCTCCGTGGCCGGCCCACGTGGTTATAGGCCCGTATTTGTATACTGATATTTTCACAATAAAGGTTTTTAAAACAAAACACGGTAGTAGTATTTACATTGGTAAAGTTTTTACTTTTAGTCACTGTTTTCGAATCAGTAAAAGGCAAGTGAAATAAAGCAGTCCAATTACATGACGGATAAAAGGTATAATATGTAGGAACGCAGTAAAGATAAATGGTCAAGGGCAGTTGTGTTTTTCATTTCTGCAACATAAAGTGATCGATAAGAATCTGATAATCAGGCGTATCGGCGACTAAGACAGCAGGCCGAGTCTCTCTTACTCAACGGCTCCGTCATGGAACGAAGAAACGCCCTTTTTCTCGAAAAAGGAATATATTTTACTTGCAGGACAGTTGTAAATTTTCCGGGAAAGTACATTAGCCTGGAATATTATAACATATGTTTGAAAAAAAAATAATGTTCGAAAAAAATAAAAAGCGTAATTTTTAGGTCATATGACCAAGCTTTTCATCATTAAATTAACAAAAGTAAAATGAACCAATGAAAAGTTTTATTAACAAGTCACATGACCTGTTATGCTTACGTTACGCGCTGCGCGCCGCGCCTCGGATCACTTCCGGGTGCGCTAACGCGGCGTGTCATAAAACGCATTACGCGACAACGTAGGTCAAGAATATAGTCTAAATGTCTCCACCAACCAGCGTTAAGAACACAACCCCTTTCAGCAGTCCAAAAAGTTCTGTTAAATGACAACAGAGGGGACAGGCAACAAGAACCATCAGTCAAAGAGGGGAGGGCAAATTCTTCTCTTCCGGGTCATGTTGGGGCGCTACCGGAACTGATCGAATTGGTAGTCTATAGTGTTTCTGGATGTTTCAGACTAAAGCTGGCGTCAGCATGAGACCACTACCATCTCGTAGCTCCGTCGTGGCCATTCCACGAGCAATCATGGCAGCCGCTCCCCACCAGAAGCCTGCGGGAGTCGGAGGCCCCCAAGACTTTTGTAGAATCTTCACGGCTGAGGGGACGCTTTTCGAGAATGGGACCCAAGCCCTATCAGGGAAGCGTCCGAGTTCAAAGGTGTCCCAGGGCCATTTTAGTGGACCAGGCCCAAAACCGAAGAGCCGGCCGCCATTTTGAGAGTCCTGTGGCAGCCGCCTATCGCTGCACCGCAAGAGCGGGAGCAACTTAACTACATGGTGAGCGAGACGCTGTAGTCGCAAGAGCGGGCGGTAAACAGCTGAATGGCGGAAGAGGCACAGTGTAGCAAAAGCGGGCGGAATGGCAACTGAAACGGTAAAGGGGCGCCCCACTACAGCGTGTCTTCAGGTCAAACGGATTGTGGGACAAAGTCCAGAATAGAAGAGTCATCAAAAGGCAAAAAGTTCCGCCGGACCCCGGGAGCCGGCCGCCTATGTCGGGGGCGATCTCAGGCTACACCAGTGCTATAAGACTTGGGGAGGGGGTCGGAGCCAAGCGTCTTCTCCGAGTCCGTGTCATCACACCGCCCCTCGGGGGCTTCCGTCAAGCGGTTTAGGGAGGTACCATATAACATTGTTTTCAAATGCAGTCAGGTCCACAAACGACCCTCACTTACTTTGGAATAGTGAAGCTGCAGTAGGTGGAAATAAGCTTCAGACAGTCTTACAAGCACTGCTTTTGTAAACATTTTTTGTTTTTTTTGTATTTTTGCACAGTTTTATATATTTTTTTTGTTTTTGATGGAGGGGAAACAACAAAGCACAGGCATTGAAAAAGGCTCAAACTCAGAACTCTGAACTATGGCACCCAATATCCAGGACTTTCCATCCGGATCTTGGCGCCTTGTGCTGCTTCCGACCTATTCACACATCGGTCCACTACTGACATCATCTTATAAACCAACGTTATGTAAATAGTTATTTAATAAAATGTTTTACCCTGTTTCTTTGCTGGTGTGTTGTATTTTTAATATTTGCATAGGGTTTGTCGTTATTTTGGGCGGGGTGGGTGACGGAGCCGAGCTGTCTTGCAGCCCTCATGGTGTGGAGCTCAGTTCATCTCACTATTTTCGTATTTCTCATGAAGGGTTGTTCCTAATATTTCTATTTTAGCGAGGTCAAAAAGAGATCCAATTAGTGTCCTACTGATTTTGCTCGATTACTTTTATTTTTTTACACGATTTTTCACGATCTGCAAAGACTAAACAGAGTATTGCGACTTTGTGCTTGTTTGTAAATAGAGAATGAACCAAAGAGAACCAATTCTAAAACAGTAAATGCTTGGATAATAATCAATCAAATGGAGAGACAAGCAGGCAGGACGGATTACAACGGGGGTAAAGGCCTGCGTTAACTACTCTTCACTATCTGCAAAGAGAGAGTACTACTAAGAGAAAAGAGGGGAGGGGGGCAGCGTTCAAAGCACATCAGTGTGCATAAATACGAAAATGTTTTTATCTATCAGGTACTTTACATTTTAAAGCTTTTCATATTTGCTATTAAAAAACCAATGAAATTCACAGAAAAAACCATAGGTTATAGTGGATATATAGTTAGGAATTTGCATTTACAAAACCTTGAAAATTCAATGAAAAAACCATTGGTTTTAGGCCATATATAGTTAGGAATTAGCATTTACAAAACCTTATTTTACTCGCATAAAACCATTGAAATTCCATATATAGTTAGAAGCGCTAACTATATATCGCGCACCCGCAATCCACTGATGTGATGTCATTTGAGATGTCATCAGTGATGTCATCAGTGATGTCACTGACCATGTCATGAATGATGTAATATGTGACATCATCAGCAGTGGATTGCGGGTGCGCGATATATAGTTAGCGCTTCTAACTATATATGGAATTTCAATGGTTTTATGCGAGTAAAATAAGGTTTTGTAAATGCTAATTCCTAACTATATATGGCCTAAAACCAATGGTTTTTTCATTGAATATATATATATATATGGCGGTCGCCAGTAGGTATATATAGTTAGGATTTTTTCACTATGGAACTTTTGAAAATTCTATGTCTAATAACTTTGGCGTTTGTGGACGGAATCGGCTGAAATTGTCAGGAAAATGGCACATTTTGTTTCTGATCAGCCCCTGAAAATTTGGGGGGGTTTCGTCAAGGGGGGGCTGAGAAAAAAGGGGGGTCCCAAAACACGTTTTTCCCATTCATTTTTCCATAGGGCGTTTGGCCTCACTTTTAGCTCGAACGGCTGAATGGATTTGCACGAAACTTGGCAAAATTGTAGGGACTGTTAGCCCGATGTGCCTTTGCTGGGTCTCAATATATGTGCTCCAGTGGATTTTGAGAAATTAACGTTTAAAAAAATTTATATATCTGTGACAGCGTCCTGGATAGCGCACCAGTTCGCGTACTTTTCGCGTAACGGAGCTTTGCGAAGCGAAGCTGATTGGCTCTCCGGTGTCTGTCAACATTCTAAACAGTCCGTAGCGGCCGCCATCTTGTCTCTCGGTAGGATCGAGAGACAAGAGGAGGCCAAAACGAAGGGGGAAATGAAGGAAAGGGGGCAAGGTAGACCCCTTCTGACCCCCTAGGATTGATGAGAGGGATATTAAAGTGCCCCGCGGGGCCCAAAAAAAAAAAAAAAAATTCCTGGGGTGCGCCCGGTTCGCGTACCGGAAAGCGGTCTGGGGAGCGTACTATAAGTAAACAAGAATGATTGACTTTTAAATTATTGTATGTTTATTGATTGTTTGTTTGTTTTTTTTTTTTTATTTACGTAGCTACATGTAGGTATCAATGTAGAGTGTATAATTTAATAAACGCCGTCTCCTTTGTAGATATCTTGCTTGTTGTTAAAGAAGTTATTGTGGTATATGGAATTCATACCATAGTCTGTCTGGAAAGACGAAACAACATGGTGGCAGGAGATGATAAAGAGATGTTAAATACACATTGGGGATTATATAGTGGGAGAAAGGAAGTAACTATGAACAAAGTTAGTATGTAACACAAAAAAGTTGCACAGTATATTTTAAGTCTCACTTTATATTATATCTATTTTGGTACTATTTCATAATTTACATATAAAAAAGAACAATGTCTCAAACTATTTTTAATTTTTAAATAAAAATTTATTGTTGTGATTTTTCAAAATCTAAAAGAATTTCCAACATTAATTCATCAGGTATGTCCTCCTTTTCATTCCATGATTCAATTTCTTCTACACAATTAATTAAGTCTTGGTCCAGAGAGTGATCCATAAAGTCTATTTCCTCTTTGTCTTCCTTAGGATTGTTTTCCATATTAATTTCAAATGAAATGTTAATTTCATTTTGTTGTCCTTCCATTTTCTTGCTGTAAATTGCATAAAAAATAAATATATCAGTACAGATAGGGCACTGTTGGGATTCAGTACGGACAGGCAGTCTGGTTATTTAAACAGTGTTTTTTTCTTTGGGTATCAAATTGGAAGTAGAAATATGAAGAAAATTATCAAATAAACTCTTAGTCAATTCTGAATTATACTAGAGAAGTCTAACTCTATCCTTAACTCAGGGCCGGCGCTAGGCATGGGCAGCGTGGGCTGCCGCTCAGGGCCCCGCACTCAGCTCACCAGCATGGGGCAACGGTGATGTGTCCTTTTGTTTTCCTGGAGATCTATCACAAAGAAAGGTGTCGCCTGCAATTAAGGTCCATTGGCGGGGGCCCCCTCCTTGGGCCTCTCATGGATGGTGTCAGGAGGTATAGGGGAGGAAGAAGGAGACGCTCCTTCAATTGCAAGGAGACCATTCACAGACATTGTGGGGGGCCCATTGTCCAGCATTTTGGCGCACCCTCAGTTTTAACTTTTAGACCACAATCAATTCTCACACCTATGAAGGTGTGAGAAATGCGTGTGGATTAAAAGTTAAAACTGTGGGGGCGTCAAAATGCTGGACAATGGGGCCCCCACAGTGTCTGTGCATGTTCTCCTTGTAAGTGGACAGTTATGTAATTTGGAGGGGGCCTTGCGCACATTCCCTTTTAGCCCAGGGCCTCGCAAATCCTTGGACTGGCCCTGCCATAACTAAAACAGAGAAGTCTATTTTATTCTATAAGTATTACAGAGTGAAAGAATAAAACTGTCTGAAAATGTTTTTCTAATTAGCTTTCAGTACAGAACATACTTCAGTTTTAAAAATAATATCTTACCTTTTAAATATAACTTGAAGTTATCAGTTGATTTTTTGTTGTTCTGCACTTCACAAAGTAGTAGTCAAAATGGCTGTGTTTCTCTCTCTTTGGTTATATATATTCAGGTACATAACCAATCAAATGTCATGATATAATAGTAGAAATTGAAAGTAATATTTTAATTGGTTGTCATTTCCAACATTTCCGATATGTTTTGTGAAGTAATTTACCTCAGGGATTTTAGAGAGTTCTACATGCTAAATGGCTAGATGGTATTCCAACTAAATTTGTGAAAATGGTAGGTATTGGTATGTAGTATGAGCTACTGTTTAATTGGTGAAAGTGTCTCCAGTGGTTTTTCTGTAAATTACTTTCCCACCTTTTTTAAAGGAGTGCTTGTCAGTGCGTTTCCCGGTAAGCGAACTTGCAGTGTTACGGGAGTCCTCCATTTTGTTTTTCGGTAGAATTGAGATATAAGATGGAGGGTAAATAATGTTCAGAATGGGTAGATTGGGGTACTTTAGACGTATGCTGTTTCCCTAAGTTTTCTGAGGGTGGCTGAGGAGGCTCATATATGTCGATAAAAAAAAAGCGTGGTTAGCTGCCGGTACGCGAACTGGGTAGCGTACCGGGAAGCGAATATAGGTGAAAATAAGTGAAAAAAAAGGTACATTCGAAATTTAAAAAGAGTACACTAAGTTAAGGTAGCTCTGAAAAGTGCTTTTGGGTTCTGTGTATGTTCTAGAAACTTATAAGTAGGAACCAATACACATTCTTAAATTTAGTATTAAATATTAAGTATGAAAACTCTGTTTCCCTCATCTGAGAAATGCACGCCATCTCCTCTGTAGATATCTTGCATGTAGTAACGCAAGTTATTGTTGTAGATGCAGCCCATTCCATGGTCCCTCATGTAAGCTGAAACAGATTTATTTACATGCTTCCTCGATTTCTCAATTTGTGGACAAAATTGATTGGACCACCTCCATTTTTGTCTTTGGCATATATTGGAATATACCAAGGCAGTTTGAGGAAAAAGTGTCATCAATTGCTCAAAGGTGTCCTTTAAAAGCATTTCCAGACCTACCCCAGTCAAAGTGCCCAAATCGTTTCCTCCACAGTGCACTATTATGAGGTCAGGGGTTGGCAAATGTAAAAAGGTTTTCACCAATGGTATCAATTGGTGACATTTCAATCCTCTTCGACCAATCCATTTGATTTCCACATTTTGTAAATCGAGGTTGTGTAAATTTCTGTTATCAGCATACCTGTGAGACCAGTGGATGTAGCTATGTCCAAGAATCCAGACTGAAAACATGGTGAGAGGAGGTTCTGTTGCAGTCAGATGAAGTGTGGGAATGAAATGGCAGTTGAAATAGTGATGTTTGTAATGTAAAAAACTGTGGAGTTTAAGTGCAAATGATTCATTAGCAGTGATTGGTGTATTTCCATTGCTGAAAACAGAAAGTTAGGGTGCATGGATGTGTTCTTTGAAAGATGTATTTTGAATGGTTATTTAAAAATGTTGTTATGAAAGATTGCAGTGGATTGGCAGGTTTACTGAGAGTTCAGAGTTCATTTGAAACATTGTTGTGTGAACTTGTGACCATGACAGGTCAGGCAGGCGGTAGTTGCTATGGAAAAGAGGTAGAAAGGGCAGAGGGGGGAAGGGTGTTGATTTGAAAAAAGTGAGGGAAGAGTTTTTATTGGCTGACATGAGAGGTATGTGTGTTGAATATCAGCGTTTCGGTGCCTTTGTTGGTTCCAGCCTCTGGAGTGCATACCTTTAATTCTGGTACAGAATAATTGGTGTGTTTCTGAGACTGTTTTCAATTTCAAAAAGAATTTGTAAAGGTGAGTTATCGTTTATATATTTTAGTTAAAGAGTAGTATGCTTTTTTGCGTAAATAAGAAAGTCAGCTGTGTATTTAAAATGATGTTTTGCGTCAAGTGTTTGCATTCTGCTTTCAAAGGCGATTTTGCATTCTTCATTTACAGAATCGGAAAAATTATTGGTTCGGTAAAATACCGAATCGGTAATTTTACCGATTCTGTAAATTTGCTATGTAGGGGGGACTCTTCTGAGTCTCAAATTACTTAACGAATTGGTATTTTAGCATGAAATCAAACTTCATGGTAAAATACCGATTCTGGTGTGCATGCATGCACACGTATGTCATGTGAAAGGCAGACCTGCCCTTACATGAATGTAGGTGTATTATTGTTTTACATAAAAGGTTTTAAAACTTTGTTTGAAATCAAATGCATGCACACTTAGGGCCCGATGTAGGTGGTCGTTTAGGCCATTTACCGACCGGTTACGGCCGATTTCGGTCGTTTCCGACCTGTAAATGGCGAAAAGGTATGTAGGCGCCTAAATCCAGGGCCACATGTAGGTAAATCTACATTTACAGAATCGGTGAAATTGTTTTTGATTGTAAAATGATGTGACTCCTGCAATGCGTTGCTTTTGCGGAACAGATATATGATGTAATTGTGTTGTTAATGTTACGGTGTACATGTAAAAAATGATGCATAAGTTCTGAAAAGAACTTTTTTTTTATTATTTTTGATGTTTTATATTTTTTTTGTGTTTTTTTAGTGGAAGGGGAAACAAAAACTGATTTGCTTCAAAGGGCTCAACAGGAGCAACAAAAAACAAAATACTTTCTAGGACGTTTTGGACATTGATGATTGTCATATGATCTATTTATTAAAGTAATACTCATCTCTCCGCATGAAATTAATTTTCCACATGCTATACAAGTGAATCTCATCTGCCCAAAGTTCTTTTGCAGATTTGGGACCGTTTCCCTTGCCTCTGACTCACTTATTGCTAAGTCATTGGTGGATGTTTTTGCCGGTCGGGGGTTATTCACCATATCTCGAAGTTGCGCTTTAGAATAATTAAGAGGGTGGCACCTCTCCATGTGCCGATGCATGGTATGATTACTATAGCTATATTTTTTTTCGGTCCCTCTCAAGAGTTTTTTTTTGCAGATGAGGCAGGTAACAAACCTGGCATTAACTTTCTTTTCATGAGAAGGAAAAGAAAAAAATTGCCAGATAAAATTCACTTTTACATGGGACGTTCTTGGCATTTCTTTCAGAAAGCCACTTGTCCCTTGCTCCTGTTCCTCGTCTTCCTCTTCTTCTTCTTCCTGGTCGAAGATGACCTGGCTAGTCGGTCCTCTCTTATTTGGTGGTGGTGGAGGTGGTGGAGATCCACCAGCTGCAGCTAATACAAATGCCATGTCTTAGCAAACAAAAACAGGTCTTTCTCTCATAAAAATGAAAGTCGGAGTGAGGAAAAAAGGTGGGACTTTCATCATTTGAGAAAATAAAATGTTCTAAACCAATGAAAAGTGTTTGTTTTACGTCATATGATCAAGCGTTCCATCATTAGGAAACTAAAAGTAAAATCAACCAATGAAAAGTTTTATTAACTAGTCACATGACCTGTTATGCTTAGGTTCCGCGTTCCGCGCCACGCCTCGGATCTATTCCAGGGATTTACGTTTCGCGCCTTGGTTCGCGTTCTAGAACGCTTCCGGGTGCGCTAACGCAGCACGTCATAAGGGGCATTACGTAGTAACGTGCTATGTTGCGTTTATGGGACGCATCACGATGTGCCTTTCTAACGCGGTATTTGCACTAACGGAACGTTTACCGGTTCCAGGATCGGCAGCGAAACAAGAAAAAATAATTTAAACTATAATATAAATTGAATTAAAAAAATATAATACAAATATATATAAATATATTTGTGAATTAGAATAAAAATATATGTTACAGCTATAGATATTAGCTCTTAAAAAACCAATGAAATTCACTGAAAAAACCATAGGTTATAGACCATATGTAGTTAGGGATTAGCATTTACAAAACCAAGAAAATTCACTGAAAAAACCATTGGTTATAGACCATATATAGTTAGGAATTAGCATTTTCAAAACCTTAATTTACTCGCACAAAACCATAGAAATTCGAATATATAGTTAGTTGCAATAACTATATATCGCGCACCCGCAATCCACTGCTGATGATGTCACATATTACATCATTCATGACATGGTCAGTGACATCACTGATGACATCACTGATGACATCATTGATGACATCTCAAATGACATCAATGATGACATCATTCATGTGATAATACAATGAACCTCTTCAGACTCTAATATAAACTTAGATACACTCAGTGTAAACAGACACTCACAGACTGTCAGTCATCCATGGAGTTACTCAAACACCTAGTCAGTCATGCAAAGAATCAATCACACCTCTATTTCCTCAACTATACAGTTATATACATCTTACTTATTAAAACATATTCGAACACATATTTACTCTCTTATACAATCACTGATACAAGTTCACAATGATCCATACAGCCACTCACACATTCACTGGCTCTTCTGCACAGTAATTTTTATATGTCAACTCTCACATGTACTGTGTTTTACAAATCCATTCACTCACCAATACACTCATGCAGACAGTCAACCGCCCATACAGCTGTTTCCACATGCACTTTTGAACCCATACATCTAGTGAATCAACTACTCACACTTCTATGCACAGAGTCACACATCTCCCAGTCACCCACACACACACTCAGTCTCCCATACAAATACTTGGCAACCAATCAAAAACCCATATAGTTACTCATATATCTACTGATCAACATATGCAGCAGTTTACAGAACAACAGATATAATGATGCACAAATTAAGACAGTTTAGTCACTAACCCATGCACTCAGTGAGACACATTTAATCATTCTCTCATACAGTCAGTCATGCACCTACTAAATCCTTCATCCAGACACTTATACATCCACTCATTCTTCAATATGTAAGACATATTTCAACTTAACAGAAACTTACAGTCACTGGATGTTGTCATCAGTGATGTCATCAGTGATGTCACTGACCATGTCATGAATGATGTAATATGTGACATCATCAGCAGTGGATTGCGGGTGCGCAATTCCTAACTATATATGGTCTATAACCAATGGTTTTTTCAGTGAATATATATATATATATATATATATATATATATATATATTCACTGAAAAAAACATAGGTTATACACCATATATAGTTAGGGATTAGCATTTACAAAACCTTATTTTACTCGCACAAAACCATTGAAATTCCCATATATAGTTAGTTGCACTAACTATATATCGCGCACCCGCAATCCACTGCTGATGATGTCACATATTACATCATTCATGACATGGTCAGTGACATCACTGATGACATCACTGATGACATCTCAAATGACATCACTGATGACATCACTGATGACATCACTGATGACATCTCATTTGACATTACTTATCACATCACTGATGACATCATTCATGTGATAATACGATGAACCTCTTCAGACTCTAATATAACATTAGATACACTCAGTGTAAACAGACACTCACAGACTGTCACTCATCTATGGAGTTACTTACACACCTAGTCAGTCATGCAAAGAATCAATCACACCTCCATTTCCTCAACTATACAGTTATACACACCTTACTTATTCAAACATATACTAACACATATTTACTCTCTTATACAATCCCTGATACAAGTTCACAATGATCCATACAGCCACTCACACATTCACTGGCTCTTATGCACAGTTATTTATATATGTCAACTCTCACATGTACTGTGTTTTACATATGTACTTACTTTGACATGTAGCACTGAGATATCCATTCACTCACCAATACACTCATGCACACAGTCAACCGCCCATACAGCTGTTTCCACATGCACTTTTGAACCCATACATCTAGTGAATCAACTGCTCACACATCTATGCACAGAGTCATACACCTCCCAGCCACCCACACACACACTCAGTCTCCCATACAAATACTTGGGCAACCAATCAATAACCCATATAGTTACTCATATAGCTACTGATCAACACATGCAGCAGTTTACAGAACAACAGACATAATGATGCACAAATTAAGACAGTTTAGTCACTAACCCATGCACTCAGTGAGACACATTTAATCACTCACTCATACAGTCAGTCATGCACCTACTAAATCCTTCATCCAGACACTTATACATCCACTCATTCTACAATATGTAAGACATATTTTAACTTTACAGAAACATACAGTCACTGGATGTTGTCATAAGTGATGTCATCAGTGATGTCACTGACCATGTCATGAATGATGTAATATGTGACATCATCAGCAGTGGATTGCGGGTGCGCGATATATAGTTAGTGCAACTAACTATATATGGGAATTTCAATGGTTTTGTGCGAGTAAAATAAGGTTTTGTAAATGCTAATCCCTAACTATATATGGTGTATAACCTATGGTTTTTTCAGTGAATTTTCAAGGTTTTGTAAATGCTAATTCCTAACTATATATGGTCTATAACCTATGGTTTTTTCAGTGAATTTCATTGGTTTTTTAAAAGCTAATATCTGTAGCTGTAAAATGTATTCTTCTTTAAATCCAAAAATATATTTTATATGTTTATTAATAATTTTTTTTTTTTAATATTTTTTTTTCTTCGCTCCCGGTTCGGGAACCGGGAAGCTTCCCGTTAGCTCATCTTGATGCCGCGACCTAGCCTGCGAACCGGTAAACGTTCCGTTTGCGCAACTGCCGCGTTAGAAATCAACATCGTGACGCGTTGCGGAAGCGCAACGTATCACGTTGTCGCGTAATGCGTCTTATGACGCGCCGCGTTAGCACTCCCGGAAGTGCTCCGGACCGCGAACTGGAAGCAAACCGGGGCGCGGCGCGCACCGCGTAACGTGAGCGGAACAGGTCATGTGACTTGTTTATAAAACTTTTCATTGGTTCATTTCACTTTTGGTTTCCTAATGATGTAAGGCTAGGTCATATGACCTAAAAATAACACTTTTCATTGGTTTAGAACTTTTGCTTTTCCCAAATGATGAAAACCCCTCCTTCTTTCCTCACTCTGACTTTCATCTTGGTGAGAGAAAGACCCTTTTTCATAGTTGAACAATGGCTTCAGTAGTTGCTTCAGCTGGTGCACCCCCACCACCACCTTCACCTCCTCATGGGAAGAGAGGACCACCTCCCCAGTTCATCACCAACACAGAGGAGGAAGAGGATGAACTAGAGGAAGAGGAGACAGAAGGACCACAGTTCTTACAAGAGGTGCCCCGGGTTTCCCATCGGAAAGCCAGTTTCATTTGGCAGTTTTTTTCACTCCCTCGAGGGCAGAAGAAAGTAAATGCGAAGTATGTCACCTGCCTCATTTGTAAAGACAAGTTATCAAGAGGCACTGATAAAAAGTATAGCTTTGGGAACTATACCATGCATCGGCACATGAGCAGGTGGCATCCATTGAACTACAGCCGGGCAGAGATGCGTGACCTGCAGGATAATCCAACAACAACTCCTGTGGCCAGGTCAACTTCACAAATATCGTTGACAGGAGCAGAGGCACGGGAAACCGTGCCAAACATTCAGGAGAACTTTGTACATATCAAATTTACCTGTTTGTATTGGGTGCATTGCTTTCATGTGGTAACATGAGCATATCGTTAATTAACGTTGCTTATGAAAATCATAATTGCCCTAACCGCCCCAGACAGTAATTTTTTTTTTGCTCCTGTTGAGCCCTTTTCAATGCCTGTTTTTTGTTGTTTCCCCTCCATCAAAAACAAAAAAAAACCATAAAACTGTTCAAAAAATACAAAAAAACCAAAAAATGTTCAGAAAAATAAAAAAAATATATAAAACAACAAAAACATTAAAAAAAAAAGTTCTTTTCAGAACTACCTCCCCTTTCAAATAAAATTGCTAGAATGTTTAGCACTCTGGCAAGCTCTATTTCTTTTGGTTCGCTTCCCCATTCGCTGCCCGGTTCGCGAACTGGGAGCGAACCAAAACATTTTTAAAAAAAAAAAAGAAGAGTAAGTATAAGGGAAGTAAACAGAGAGTAATGTTAAAAGTCATGTCCACTTATTACATCATTCATGACATGGTCAGTGACATCATCAGCAGTGGATTGCGGGTAACAGTATCCCTAGTTTACTCCCTATAGCTGTCTTTCTTTTAACATAACTGTCTGTTTCCTTCCCATATACTTACTGTATTCTTTTTTTAAAAAAAAAAATGTTGATCAGTCAGAAACAGTGACAGTAATAGAGACAGAGTGAGTGAATAAGAGTGAAGAAGTATGAGAAGAGAGAGACTGAGAAAAATAGTGGAACGAGTAGAGTAATTAAGTAATAGAGAAAGGAATGAGGGAAGTAGCAAAGGCAGGAAAGTAAGGGTTAAAGAAATGAAGCAGTGGAACTAATATAAGTTAAATGTGATAAAAATATAACGAAAAGAGTACAAAACATTTACCTTATAATTGTCTTTAAGTTGGTCATTTGTTATTTTTATACTTTCAATCTGTGAAAGAGAGAACAAACATTTCAAAAATATTAAAACATGTATTTAAAAATTAGAAAAGACAAGGGAAAAGGTTCAAGAACAAACAGTTTTTCAACAACTTTGACATTTACAGAAGCCTCTGCTTCTCTACCTCCCCTACACAATCCTAAAGATATATATATTAAACAAACAGTATCTTGATGCTGATGAAGTGAGGCCTATTTTGGAACATGGTGCATCTTTTGCACTGCTGATGTCTCACAACAGTGATGCAATAGCAGCGCAAAAGAGATGTAAAGCCATCATAAAATTGTGTCTAACATTTTAAATGATTGTTTCAGGATGCAAATAAGATGTGTCCTCTCAAGAGGTTTGTTTGAGGTGAGGCCTATTCAGTTTTCAAAAAAAAACAGTACCCAGAAGTGCAGCACTGTAAGCATTAACTTTGACACTTACAGAAGCCTCAGTTTCTCCATATCTACCTCACATTTCTAAATGTATATCATAAGTACAAAAAGTAGAACATTAATTATACATGTTAAATGGTTTATTTTTGCTGTTCTCAGAATGTATCAAATTTCACTTAAATCAGTGACTTGAAGGTATTCATCATGTAACAGCGGGGAAAAAAAAACACAATCAAAATGATTGTGTTTAAAAAACCCATACAACATAAGAAATCTGAATTCAAAACTCCTTAAAATTAACTTACTTTCCATAACGTCGAAGGATGTCCTATGAACAGCGTACACTCTGTTGTGCTATTAATATTTTCAGCCCGCCACTTTCTGAAAGAAAACCTCCATCGTTTTGAAAAATATGTTACATACAATAAAAGACTTCTCACATTCTACCACATGTTTCCACATGGCCAAATCATGTTGGAGCGATTTACAACTCTTGTAATTCTTGTAATCAAATCCTGTCATTTTCTATTTTCGCAACTTTCAGAAAGAAAACATTTAAGATTACTTTCACAATCCTGGACTACTAATATCTTACCCTTCTTGCTCACTCATGTTCTACTTTTCCTATGACACTGATACTGCTTACTATGAAGCAGACTTACTTGCATCAGGTTTATATAGTTGGATTTTTAAAATGACATTATAATTAAAAGTTTTGGACCAATAATCTAGACAGCATTGCAGACTTACATTCCCTCTACTTCATGAACCTTTTGCAATTCCTCTGAGCAAATCCCGAGATTCTTTCCTTAAAATTTTGGTTTTAAAAACACCAGGTAAGAATTTTTAAGGTCAAACGGCAATTTTTTTTTGAAAGTTACAACAGAATCGTTGCAGAATGACCAGCCGTTTCTAGACTTTAAATAAGCTGTGTAATGTCCCTAATGTTGTTGAAGGACCATCGTGATAGATAATTGCTGCAGTTACAAAAGTCCTTCCTGATATTGACAACTGCGAAGCAACAACATTTTTTATTAAAGTTGTCAATTTTGATCCATCAGGCCTACATCGTTGGATCATTAAAATGACATACTGGCCATATCTTTGTATAAATAATGTTGACATCATTTCAGATTTACATTGGCTACACTCCATGTTGTGATCAGCTGCTTTTACTAGCTTATTAAAGGAGACTGATTTACTGTCTGGCAAAGTTAAATATATAAATCTTTCTGAGTCTACACTAGTAGTACTTGATACCATACAGTTCTCGCAGTCATGCTGCCATTGATAAGAAAGCCCAAACAGGTGATCTACATCTACATCCTCATCTTGCAATACATCGAGCATATACATTAAAAACTCCTGACAATCCTGCTGAATGTTTTCAGAGAAGTCTGTTTGACCTGAACATTCGTCTAATAGATAACGAACTTCAGACACACTTTCTACTCTCGTTCTATCAGCACTACATTTCTCTAACACAGAATTCAACAAACAGCATAAACTTTGTTCCGAAATATTCACAATCTGTTCTTTTAAACTCTCTAGTGAAAAGAGAACATTAACCACTACATTAGCATAGCAGTTGACACCAGAACTGTTTTCAAATTGAAAACCGACAACATCTTCAACAGAATCCATTTTCTTTCTGCTTACAATTTTCGGTTCATCTACTTTTGGGCTTTTTGCTACAACCTCCCTACTATTACTGATATTTCTTTGTTTCCGGCCTACCACACGTTTCTCAAACAAAGGATATTGAGGCAAATGTGGCGCATACTCTTTTCTTAACCTATTGTATTCCTTAACACAATCTAGATCCGCACAAATGTTTGTGACATCACAGTCAATCAAGTACAATCCCGATAAAGATCTCACTCGTGACAAAGCCACATATGCCATACCTTCCTTGAACACAGAACTTCCAATATTCACCAATGCACTATCTACACTTAAACCTTGTGATTTATGGATTGTCACCGCATATGCCAAGCAAACAGGAAACTGTTTACGGCGAACATATAAGTCTTTAACAAGCAAAAACCTAGCAGAACAACGACCAATTACCTGTACTTCCTCAATGCCATCAAATTTAATTTTTAAAAATTCAATTCCATCTCTACTTCTGTATTTCTCAAAATCAACAACATTACCCATTGATCCATTTACCAGACCTCTTTCAACATGTAAATTCCTTCTCAAAATGATTCGGCAATTTAAACACACATTCAAAGTCTTTTTAAAACCCGCTGTTTTAGATATAGTCTTCTCTAATGAATCCAATTTTGATTTCAAATTCTCAGACAAAATAATTGTTGATCCCATATGCTCTATTCTGTCAATAGCTTCAAGTTTCACAATCTCTTGCTTTTCTAAATTCAACATTTTGTTGTTGAAGATGGCACATTCTGCAAGAGTTGGCATCAAACATATTCCGGATTTCTTCTCAGTAATTTTCTGAAAAATATTCTCAGGCACAACGTCTTGTTCTGGATATAAATTTGACAGTAATCGTGCATTTAAAGCTTCTTTCCCATGCTCGGTCACTTTTCCAATTCTAATATCTTGTAGAATATTCTTGTAATCTTCATCCTTTGCCTGACGCATATTTTCATGCAGTTCAGCATAATTGAAGTTTAACCATATATTGACGTTGCCAATGCTCCCTAGGCACTTCCTAGTATCTTCATGCGTGAGTATTTTGAACACAGGTTGTCCTTTTACTGGTGTCAGCTGCAGAAGATCTCCGAAAACAATGATGTGTTTGTCACCAAATAACACATCATACTCAGTTTTAAGAACTTCTTGCATTCTCAAATGCACAAAGGCAAGCATGACATTTGAAACCATGCTTACTTCGTCAATGATAAGAAGTTTCATTTTCCTCAAGACTCTTGAAACTTCACAACAAGCATCCCCAGATAACTTGTGGTATTGTAATTTGTTGTCATGCTCCACTGGCAGCATCAGTAGACTATGCAAAGTAATACCTTTAATGTTATGTTCTGACAGTCCAGTAGGAGCGGTAACAACACAAGACAGCGATGACTCAGTCCTTTCCTGCAAATAACAAGAAATTGCTTTAATAAGGAAACTTTTTCCAGTTCCCGCTTCTCCACTCACGTACAGTCGGACAGGCTTCAACGACGTACATGAGCACTCTTTCTTCTCATGACTTAATCCATGATCAATTTGCTTGGTAACTTCGTCATATATTTTCCTCTGCTCAACGTTGAGTTGTTTTTCCAAGTCTTCTAAGTTAACCGCATCCTCCTGAGCATGTGCCATGGCTCTTTCCACTTCATTCATAGTAGTGGCAGCTTCATTTTCGATAATAGGTCCTCCTAGTGGATCCTGACTCAATGAAACAGAACTCTGACTGTCCTGAGAACTGTCTCTGGCAATCTCGGCTGCAATCGTTGCTTCCTGCTCAATTTCCAAAGTCAACATTTCTTGATATTTGGGAAAAGCAGGACATTCTATGGTCTCCTTTGCGGCAGTGAAAGAGTCTTCGTAACAGAGGAAATCTCCAAGCAGTTCCTCTTCTGCACGCCAAGGCTTGAACAGTTGCAAAAGTGCTAAATAGAAAAACTCCTTTTTTTCTGGAGATTCGCCACTCAATTTTCGATGGTTTACTAATTGGCATTTTCTTTGCTTGACCAGACATCCCTCACTTCCAATTACAGCATACACTCCTTTCTCAATATCTTCTTTGATGTTCCTCTTGAATATGTAATTTTGTAGAACATCATATAGACAAACATTCTCAAGGTGACTGCTTCGATTTGGATAATATGTATCCAACATGTTGGTCTTCAAAATGTCGGTACTGTTTGGCTCCTTTTCCGCCAAATACTCAATTTCCCGGACAGGTTTTAGAACTCGATTTCGCGTTGCAGCAAGACCAAGACTCGCCCAAACGATACTCCTGGATTTGGCATAGAGACTTGCTGAAGACAACCGGTCAGAACATTCGTAAGCTCCGATTTCTCGATGCGACAACATCTTCAAACTGAAACTGTATAACTTCTTGCTGAGGCTTTTTTCATGGGAAATATCCTCCCACATATCCTTCAATTCTGTCTTTTC
Source organism: Lissotriton vulgaris (assembly GCF_964263255.1). Lineage (NCBI taxonomy): Eukaryota > Metazoa > Chordata > Amphibia > Caudata > Salamandridae > Lissotriton > Lissotriton vulgaris. The sequence goes on from NC_141698.1 coordinate 1,119,222,033, forward strand.
TTTTTTGGTGATGTAAGATGTCACATACCGAGCCACAGCCATACAGTTGTCAGCCACAAACTGTATATCCATGTTAGCATTCCACATGGACAAAATCACTGGGTTGTAGTCGTTGATGTACTTGGACTCTTCGTTCCTTTTCAAATTGTATGTATTTTTGGGTGATTTCCTCATCACATTATGTCGCAGAGAAGACATCAAACTGTTCACTCTTCCTTTAGAAATCACCGGTCGTGGAATGTTGAAACGACATTTGGTGTAGAACTTGTCCTTGTTTCTGAATTTACGACGACAGTACTTTCCACAACGATGGCTTTGGAAACGTAGAACTTGTTCTCTTAGGCTTTTCTTCTCCGTTGCGTTTGGAACAGCACACGTAGAATACTGTTCTATGAAATTCATCACTAAGTCATGCGGATCTGTTCCAAATTTAGGTGCATCCTTGATCCACAGCAACATATGTATATGAGGAGCACCTCTTGCTTGGTACTCCTTTCTCCAGAAGAAATCCAACACCTCTCCAAGAGGTGGATTCTTCTTATTTATGATGAAAGACATCATAGCTTCAAATCTATGATTGAAGTACCTGCATACATTCACTGGATCCAAAGAACACAGTTCTCCAGGTGTCTTGAATTCAATGTTTTCAATATTTCCATTTGCCTCTCGTAGAAATTCAAGTAAGTCTTCCCAGCCATACTCGGCACAGCTCAGAGTGAGGAACCATGTTGGAGTTCCTAAGTTCCTCAGCATACATTTTAAATCACCATGACGACGGTACCAGTACTCATTAGTACCACGCTGACACGCCATGAGATTAATTAGGTGAGAATCCAAAATACTGTCTTGGACATTGACTTTATGCATAAAGTCACTTGCCAAGATGTTTCGCATCTGTATACCACTTTTTAAGATGTGGTTCACTGCATATGACAGTCCAGACAGATCGCTTTCAAACAGGAGATGAAACAAATAGGGAATGCATTGACGAAACCTAGGATCTTCTGCATACAATCGTAAAGTCCGGTATTCAGACGCAGGAATTTGATGAGGTCGCTCATCATATCTTCCTCCTTGACCTGTTGGAAATAGCTGTGGGAAACACCGAGCTTCCAAACTTTCCTCCCAAACACTAATGGGACTCCCTTTGGCTTGTTTCATTTGAAACAACTCAATAGCATTCCCCATGACTTCCTTGGAATGCAAAGGATGAACACTATAATGTTCATATATTTCTTCACTTTTAGAGGCCTCTACTTTCTCAATTTGGCCAGCACACAAATTGCTATCCTCTTCATCACTTACTTCCTCTTCTGCAACATATACATTCTTATAGTACTTATTATTTTTCTTCAAATACAATGTTGCCTTTTGACTTTCCTAACATCCACTAAATCTTGCCATATTTTCTTATTCTTTGTCGGAACCCCATTAACCAAGATAACCAGAGGTTCCTCTTCCACTTTTACTACTCCAATTGTGTTAATGTTTTTTGTTCAAATCTAGAGGCAAATAAACAACTCTTCCCTTAAATCCTCTCTGTAAATCTGATGGAGGCAACTTCCCTGTCTTTGGCTCCATTCTTACAATAGCCTGAAAGGGATGGATACTTTGAATCAAAATAGATTCATAAGTATTTAAATCCTTCAATTCAGAAGGAATCTCAACCAATTCCAGATTATTATGAACCGCCCTAGCAGCTATCTGGTTTTGGTTTAATTTGTTACAACAATAAGTACACACACGTTGATCCGATCCCAAATCAAAATATTTTTCTACCATCAAGTATGTGGCAAAATCCTTCCATTCACTATTATTTTCCCTTTCACTTTTTGCATATAAATCCACTAACTTAATCTGATTCTTGTAATAAGTGCGTCGACAACACACACAAGTGAAATTAGGCCTCTCACTTGATTTCATCTGAAACGTGGCAATTTCCTTCTGAAATTTATCTGTACTGGAAACCTGTACATTATCTTCAACATTACCCTCTACTTCTGGGTCAATTTGAACATTCTCATCTTTACTTCCAAAGTAACAAAACTCAATTTCTTCACAAATATTCTTGACATCTATTTCAGAACCATGCAAAAGAGCAGCACATAATTGTTTAAGCATAATTGCTGGACTCTTAGCATGATACAACATTCTCACTAATTTCCTCACTTTATTATGATGCACTGCTAGCATCCTGAAATGATGAAAAACACTCTGGCATACTCTCCTGGAAAGACAAGCCAGTGAATGACCACGCAAACCTGTCATTTGTCTCACTCTGCAAGGATCTAATTCTTGCAACAACTTCATTTTCTGCTTCACACTTTTCTTATTAAATGTCCGTACAAAATCACAAAGCAAATTGATGGAATCCTGTCGCACACTGCAAATAGAACTACACTTCCAAATGTACACAGGAACTTTAGGACGTCTTTCTAAAACCTCATTACCTAACACCTCTTCTATCTCTGTTGTCACAAGTTTTTCTTTTTCAACTGGACAACCATCCTTCACTTCATAAGCTCGACCACTGATGTCAACTGCAAACACCAAATCATTATCCTGAAAATAACTCTCCTCATTAAAAAATGCCTCACAACTTGAACTATGCATCCATTCTCCGGAAAAAACTTCACAAAAGTTACTATGATTAACTACTCTCTTTCATCTACTATTTGATTTGAAATCAGAAATTACCTTGTTTAGTGTCCTAATTCTATTGATTACCAAAATAAACAACTTTCGCTTAATTTCGAAAGCATGATCAATACTTTTCTCTACATTTTTCTTTTTCTTATAAAATGCCACTTTCTGTTGGCCTTTCTTAATATTTTTTAATAAATTAACTATTATCCTGTTGCGGAACATTCGTTTTCGAATGTCCCTAAACTGTTGTTTCCTTCTACTATCATGCACAGAGTTATCTCTTGCTCTAGCAGTAACATTTTTGATTGGTCTTTCCTTTCCATTTAAATTGCTTCTCTTTTTCTGGACTGAAACATTTTTTGTTGAAATACTTTTTTTACTACAAATATTTCTTATGAATGATTTTGTGCTCTTACCCGGAGCTTTCTTGGTGATTTCACAAGTTTTTTTGGGAGAGGACTGCTGCAATAATAGATGATCCTGCTGTCTTTGACGTTTTCTAGCCTTTCTAATTTGATTCTTAGTTGGCATTTTTCAAATTTTGAAATGATCTGCAGTTGAATCTGTGGAAAAATATAATAAAAAATGTTATTAACCACTATTACCAAACAGTAAATGAATAACAGTCATCACAAACTTAACAACCTACTTATTATTTAACATAGCAAATCTTTTGCACCACCACTGTGTCACAAAAGTGACGCACAGTGGTACAAAACAGGCATACACCTATCATAAATCTCTCCCTAACATTTTAAATGATTGATTCAGGATGATGATAAGGTGTGGCCTATCTAGAGGTTTGTTTGGGCCCAGATCTTTGGACTGGGGTGAATGTGTGACATTGATCCACATTCGGTCCATCACCTGTTTTTTTTGTTTGAGGTGAGGCCAACACACGGTTGCAGATGAGATTTTCGCTTGTTGAAGAAAACAAAGGAGATAATACATGTGAAGACCTACCAATGAAGTAAGTCATGTCCACTTCACTCTTGAACAAAGGGCAGACCTCTTTTGAATGTGTGGTCAGACCTAAACTTCATCTGCACAATGTCATTCATAAACTTAGGAAACACTAGTGATGTAATTGAAAAATGTGGAGTTTCTTTTCCTCATTTCAGAATTACATCACCTGTGTTTCCTCATTGACTTAAAATGTCCTTAATACACATGAAAGCGTTTTTTTGATTGCCCTTGCACCATTTTTGGGTCATTTTTAACATGGCTATGTAACTCCCATAATCAAAATCTAAATTTGCCAAGCACAGGTGGGAGCATATTTACAAGAAACTTGCCCCATGCAGAAAGCTCTTCAATTTAAATGAGAAAAATAACATCATAGACACTCAAATGCCTTTTAAATATGCTCCAAACAACCTATGAAGCTCTAGCAGTACATATCCAGAAATGTAATTGATTTTCAAAAAAAGTTTTTGAACACAACATATAAATCAATTGTATACCTACAATCAAGATGAAATGACTGAAAATGTCCTTGAGACACATAAAAGCGTTTTTTTTGATTGCCCTTGCACCATCTTTGGGTCATTTTTAACATGGCTATGTAACTCCCATAATCAAAAACAAAATTTGCCAAGCACAGGTGGGAGCGTATTTACAAGAAAGTTGCCCCATGGAGAAAGCTCTTCAATTAAAATGGAAAAAATAACATCATAGACACTCAAATGCCTTATAAATATGGCCCAAACAACCTATGAAGCTCTAGCAGTACATATCCAGAAATGTAATTGATTTCAAAAAATCGTTTTTAACACAACATATAAATCAATTGTATACCTACATTCAGTTGGAAATGGCTGAAAATGTCCTTAAGACACATGAAAGCGTTTTTTTGAATGCCCTTGCACCATTTTTGGGACATTTTTAACATGGCTAAGTAACTCCCATAATCAAAATCTAAATTTGCCAAGCACAGGTGGGAGCGTATTTACAAGAAACTTGCCCCATGGAGAACGCTTTCCATTTAAAAAGGGAAAAATAACATCATAGACACTCAAATGCCTTATAAATATGGCCCAAACAACCTATGAAGCTCTAGCAGTACATATCCAGAAATGTAATTGATTTCAAAAAATCGTTTTTAAACACAGCATATAAATCAATTGTATACCTACATTCAAGAGGAAATAACTAAAAATGTCCTTAAGACACATGAAAGCGTTTTTTTGAATGCCCTTGCACCATTTTTGGGACATTTTTAACATGGCTATGTAACTCCCATAATCAAAATCTAAATTTACCAAGCACAGGTGGGAGCGTATTTACAAGAAACTAGCCCCATGAAGAAAGCTCTTCAATTAAAATGGGAACAATAACATCAGAGACACTCAAATGCCTTATAAATATGACCCAAACAACCTATGAAGCTCTAGCAGTACATATCCAGAAATGTAATTGATTTCAAAAAATCGTTTTTAAACACAGCATATAAATCAATTGTATACCTACATTCAAGAGGAAATGACTAAAAATGTCCTCAAGACACATGAAAGCGTTTTTTTGAATGCCCTTGCACCATTTTAGGGACATTTTTTACATGGCTATGTAACTCCCATAATCAAAATCTACATTTACCAAGCACAGGTGGGAGCGTATTTACAAGAAACTAGCCCCATGAAGAAAGCTCTTCAATTAAAATGGGAACAATAACATCAGAGACACTCAAATGCCTTATAAATATGGCCCAAACAACCTATGAAGCTCTAGCAGAACATATCCAGAAATGTAATTGTTTTCAAAAATCGTTTTTAAACACAACATATCTGTTTCAGCTTACATGAGAGACCATGGAATGGGCTCCATGTACAACAATAACTTGTGTTACTGCATGCCAGATTGCTACACAAATATGCAATTACAATTTCTCAAAGAAACAAAATCTATTTGTATATCACTTGAAACAAAGCAACATTTTAAAAACACAGCTTTCTTCATCATGTTCTCCCTAAATTATACTATTCTTTATCTAAATTAAATAAATCTTTTCTCACCTTAGCAAATACTTTTTGAGTTTCAAAACAGTCTCAGAAATACACCAAATTGTCTTCAGCAGAACAAAGAGGATGCACTCCAGAGGCTGCAGCTATAGAAAGCACAGAAATGCTGATATTCATTACACATATCTCTCATATTAGCCAATCATAACTCTTCCCTCACTTTTTTCAAATCAAAACCCTTCCCCCCTCTGCCCTCTCTGCCTTTTTTGCTTAGCAACCACCTCCTGAAAGACCTCTCATGTTTGCAAGTTCACACAACAATGTTTCAATTGAACTCTGAACTCTCAGTGCACCTGCGTATCCAGTGCAATCTTTCATTAAATGTTTTTTCCTTGACCATTCAAATTACATCTTTCAAAGAACACATCCATGCACCCTAACTTTCTGCTTTCAGAAATGGAAATGCACCAATCACTGCTAATGAATCATTAGCACTGGAAATCCACAGTTTTTTTTCTTTACAAACTCCTACTGTTTCAACTGCCCTTTCATTACCACACTTCATCTCACTGCAGCCCAACCTTCTCTCACCATGTTTAATGTCTGGATTGTTGGACATAGTTACATCTACTGGGCTCAAAGGTATGCTGAGAACAGAAATTTACCTAACCTCAATTTACAAGATGTGGAAATTAAGTGGTTGGGCCAAAGAGGATTAAAATGTCACCAATTGATACCATTGGTGAAAACCTTTATGCATTTGCCAAAACCTGACCTGTTAATTGTGCACTGTGGAGGTAATGATTTGGGCACTTTGACTGGGGTAGGTCTGGAAATGCTTTTAAAGGACACCTTTGAGCAATAAATGGCACTTTTCCCTCAAACTGTCTTGGTATATTCCAATATATGCCAAAGACAGAAATGGAGGTGGTCCAACCAATTTTGTCCACAAATTGAGAAGTCGAGGAAGCATGTAAACAAATCTGTTTCAGCTTACATGAGAGACCACGGAATGGGCTCCATGTACAACAATAACTTGCGTTACTACATGCAAGATATCTACAGAGGAGATGGAGTTCACTTCTCAGATGAGGGCAACAGAATTTTCACTTTGAATTTAAGACTGTGCATTGGTTCCTACTTATAAGTACCAAAATGTACTATAAACCCAAAAGCTCTTCTCAGAGCTACCCTACATCTGATCACTCACAATTATTATTTTTCTCTAACTTTTTTCTCTAATTTTCAACAAACTACGCTCCCCGGAGCGCTACCCGGTACGCGAACTGGAAGCTAACCGCGCAAATTTTTTTAAAAAAATGTTTTTTTCCCGAACATATGGTCCTCCTCAGCCACCCTCAGAAAACCTAGGGGGTCAAGATACATCTACCGTGCCCCCTTCTACCCTTTCTGAACATTATTTGCCCTCCATCTTGTATCTTGGTTCGACCGAAACTCAAAATGGTGGACTCCCGTAACGCTGCTGGTTCGCGGACCGGGACGCATACCGGGAAGCGGTCCAATAAAAAAGGTGGGAAAGTAATTCACAGAAAAACGACTGGAGACACTCTCACCAAATATACATTAGCTCATACTACATAACAATCCCTTTCATTTTCACAAATTTGATTGAAATTCCATTTAGCCATTAAGCCTGTAGACCTCTCTAAATACCGTGAGGTAAATTACTTCACAAAACACATCTAAAGTGTTGGAATTGACAACCAATGAAAATGTTACTTTCATTTTCTACTTTTATTACCTGACATTTGATTGGTTATATACCTGAATATAAATAAAGGAAGAGAAGGAAACAAAGCCATTTTGACTGCTACTTCTTGTTGTACATTACATTTGAATTATCACTAAACACTTCAACTTGTTTGTGAAGGTAAGTTGTTATTTTTAAAACTGAAGTATATTGTGCACTATAAGTTAATATGGTAAACTTTTTCTGATAGTTATATACTATCCCTCTGTAGTAGTTATAGATTTAGATAGACTTCTCTGTTATAGTTATGGATGGAGTTAGGCTTCTCTTGGTTAAATCACATACACTTTTTTATAGTGCTACTTCCACTCTGATACTATACACTGCCAAAAGATAAATTCACTGATAAAAACTGCCTATCTAAAATTAATCCCAACAGTGCCCTATCTCTACTAATATATATTTTTTTATCCACATTTCAGGCAAAATGGAAGGCGAACAGAAAGTTGTATTTAAAATTGTACTTCAAGAGAGCAGCCAAGAAATCATTGATCAAAATGAAAATGAATTTATGGATGAAAGTAGGGACCAGGAACTACTGCAATGTGTGGAAGCAGTGGATAACCTCCTTAAAAATGAGGACATTTTACACCCTCAAAGACTACAAAGTATATTCAATGAGAATTATGAAATTTCTGACAGTGAAATCTTAGAAAGTTTAATAAATTATGAAACACAATCACAATAAAAAAAAATGCTTAAAAAATAAAGAAAATAAAAAATAATCAACAAAAACAACAAACAATTAACAAACAGTATTTGAAAAGTCTATCATTCTTTTTTCCTTATAGTACGCTGCCCAGAACGCTTTCCGGTTCGCGGACTGGGCGCTTCCCACGCAAAAAAAAAAAAATTCTTTTTTTTTTTGCCCTGCTGGGCCCTTTTAAAACCTCCACATAAAACCTAGGGGGTCAACAAGGATCTACTATGCCCCCTTATGGTAATTTCCCCCTTTGTTTTGGCCTCCTCTTGTCTCTCGATCCTACCGAGAGACAAGATGGCGGCCGCTCCGGACTGTTTAGAATGTTGACAGACACCAGAGAGCCAATCAGCTTCGCATCGCAAAGTTCCGTTACGCGAAAAGTACGCGAACCGGAGCGCTGCCCGGAGCGCTGTTACAGATATATATCTTTTTTTTAACGTTAATTTCTCAAAATCCACTGAAGCACATATATTGAGACCTAGCAAAGGCACATCGGGCTAACAGTCCCTACAATTTTGCCAAGTTTCGTGCAAATCCATTCAGCCGTTCGAGCTAAAAGTGAGGCCAACCGCCCTATGGAAATTAACATTGGAAAAACGCGTTTTGGGACCCCCCTTTTTTCTAGGCCCCCCCTTGACGACCCCCCCCAAATTTTCAGGGGCTGCTCAGAATCAAAATGTGCCATTTTCCTGAAAATTTCAGCCAATTCCGTCCACAAACGCCTAAGTTATTAGACATAGAATTTTCAAAAATCCCATAGGGAAAAAATCCTAACTATATATACCTACTGGCGACCGCCAGTAGGTAATATATATATATATATATATATATATATATATATATATATATATATATATATATATATATATATATATATATATATATATATATATATATATATATATATATATATATATATATATTCTAGCAGCCCGTCCCGACATTGTCCGGGTTCGAAAAGTAAACTGTGTAATCTTGTTGGCGAAAGATCCCTCTAGTTAATGTTACTCGTGTTTCCTTGTTTGTCCTTGCCCCCCCCGTGAGAATTTTTTTGCTTCTGCCAAGACGATATTTTATGTAGCACTTGGTGATGTTGGCGAGCGAAATATTTGTTTAAGCCCTGAAGTCAAGTTTTCTCCTTAGCGCCGCAATAAGTGGGAGTGTTACAGTGGTAACACAGATAGCGGCGAGTGAATCCGTAGCTTTGTTCTTAGGTTTAGAACGCAAGTACTGTGGTGAATGCTGACTCGCTTAAGGGCCATGCGAAAGCCTGTTTTTTATGTATGATATCTCCGTGCGATAAATATTGCAGCTTCAGAACAGCAGAACGCTTACTCACCTAAGCTGTGAAACGCCGTGTAAGCCGCACCTCTTTTGCTTGAGGTCATCCCCCTGTGACAAACATGAGCGTGACCAATGGTGAAATCGTTTATAAAATATTCCTCGCAAGGCTTGCATGTGTTATGCGAGTTATGTGGCGTGATTGGTCGGCTGTGAATGCAAGCAGCGCCCCGTCCCTGATGTCAGCATTCAACGGTAACGCCCAGGTCAGTGAATCTGCCTCCCCGAAGTGTGTGTGAGTGAATATTTCGTGTTTGCAATATGCTGCACTGTGATTATTGCGCTTTTGAAATACGCTGCATTGTGAGCACGAATGGTTGAAATACTCTGCACTGTGAGCGCGAATGGTGTGTTTTGGTTTTGCACCGTGACATCTCCTCGCATCTCAATGTTCTCCTCGCACATCTAATGCCCACAACTTGCCTCTCTGAATGTTAACGCCCACATCTAACGCCCACATCTCACGGCCACATCTCCTCACTGTTTGGTTTTGCACCGTGAACTACAATGTTAACGCCCCGATGTAACACCCACAACTTGCCTCTCTGAATGTTAACGCCCACGCCTAACGCCCAGAAGGGACTACTTTACCACTGATGGCGCCCCCCCTTTTTAGTGTATATGGTGTTCATTTATATAGCCTATGTCCATCTCCTAGACCTCCCCTTTCCAACGCTGTATTGGGTGTTGTGATTGGTGGTGTACTTTTCGAGTTTACCTGGCTCAAAGGACACAGTTCTCTCTTTATAATAGTAGTATAGATAGTATAGATATACATATATATATATCTATACTACTATTATAAAGAGAGACCTGGGAACCTTTGAGGCGGGTAAACTCAAAAAGTACAGCACCAATCACAACACCCAATACAGCGTTGGAAAGGGGAGATGCAGCAGATGGACATAGGCTATACAGCTGGGCACCATATACATTCATAAGGTCAAACAACGTTAGGGGTAAAGTAGTCCCTTGTGGGCGTCGGTGTGGGCGTGTCAAACTAACTACACTACACGTGCAGCATTCAGAGGGGGTGTGGCACAACAGCGTTAGGGGCATGGCACAACAGCACTACATTCAGTGGCGTAGCTAGGGGGGTGCGGTCCACCCCAGGCGGCACTATTTTGGGGGCGGAGGACCCGGACGCAGTCTCAGCTGCCACAGAAAGCATGCTGCAAACAACTGCTTGCGCAGGCTGCTCCCGTAGGCATGGGTCCCTTTCAGCAGCCGAGCAGGCTCACTCAGCCTCATAGTGGCAGCCAGTCAGTGCTGCTGCAATGCATCGCGGCGCCGCAGGGCTGAGAAGCACAGTCTCAGACTGCCCGTAGCGCCACAGGAGGACGTAACGTCACGTCCTGTGAACAGTGCGGGTAGTAATTCGATTTTAGGACTCTGCTGCGAAATGGCTCACCTTGAAAGAGCGCACTAATAAATAAAATATTTCACCAATATTATTCATACTTTGACTGTCCCTACGCAGCCGGAGAACACACAAACGGAAGTAGTTAACCCGCCTCCACCCAAGCGACTGCAGAAACAGTAAGAGTTTGGTGCAGCAGATGTTAACTTTAGAAAGGAAAACGAGTGCAAGTGAAGTTCGATTATCCCAGCGGCTGCAGGTTTGTAGAGGCGGTCTTGCTGTAGACCTGCTTTTATTCTGAATTTTGTAGACATGCTTCCTGCAGGCTTTCTTTTATTCCGGCATTTTTTGCATACAGTAATAATTTCTTCCGTACTTGAGATCTAAGTTGTTGTGGAAAAGCTTAAGGGCAGGGATGTTTGAAAAAATATGAAGCTGGAAATAAAAGGTTACAGTCAGTGTTTGCAGCTTTCTCGTGTCTTAAAAGACGGCAATTTTGAAGTGGCATTTCTTTATTTGGTATTATATCGAAAAACGTTTAATTTGCTTTTAGGAAGGATTGTGCAAGGCTTTTAACCATCTGACTTTAGTCAAACATTACCGCTTTAGTCGCCAACTTGTTCCATATCATGATGATGAGTTTAGGCCAGTTTTTGCTTTGTAAGCCTGCAGCAGCAAGCGTTACTGGGATTTGTATAACCATACAAATGCGCGTGAATCCTGCCCACTCACATGAATTTCTATATTGAAATGTTCAGTGCCGGTCCTTGTGATATCTCGTTCACCACATCCCTTTTTCCCCTGCAAGTTGGACATGGGCTTAAACTTGTTATAATGCGGTACGTTTAACTTAACTACGTGTCTTTGAACACAAAATTTAAAAGACTATCTCATTCCTCAAATGGGTGTACTTTCTGAATTATGTTTCCCTCGTCGTTGTTGCTTGATTTTGCTTGCTCACAACAAAGTGTCACTCATAGTCATTGAAATGTCACTCATAATTTCACTGAATTTATGAAAATGTCACACATTGCAATCTGAAACCTTGGCAGCTATGCACCTAGCGTTGTGGTGGTGCAGTGCATGCACGACGTACTATGTGGGTTCCAGGGCCGTCAATCAGCGCGTGAAAGCGCTACCAATGATGGCCCTGGGCATCATTTCTGGTCAGCCCTCGCGCTGAAAATGCGCTCTGTTGAGTGGAGTCGAGTCTGGGGCAGAAGAGTCGAAATATAAATGAGGGGTGGGGATGTAAGATGGGAAATATAAGGCAAAAAGGGAAGATGGGCAGAGGAGGATATTGGAAAAAAATGAAGTTTAGACTGACACTGTTAAGTTGGTTTTGGGTCCCCAGAGCACATCACGTTTGTGCACGTCCACACTGCTTTGATGGGGGGACCATGTTTTGTCATTTAATGTCAGCTGTAGATGATAAATCCCTGAATAGTGTCATGTATATGCATGTTTACATTGTGCTGATGGGATTATCAGGTACAACATGCAGTCTATGTGTTCCCCTTTGTACTGTCGTTGTATTCAACTGTGCAGCCTTGGATGTCATGTATGTGCATGTAACATGCATGATCGAAGTAACTAACAGCAGCAATACTACGTGTCTCTCAGACCATTTTCAAGTGCCCGCCGTCCTTTTTCTCCAGCACCCCCCCTCCCGCTACTTGCCAAGGGCGGCAATCTGAGGAATAGCCCCGGGCGCCAGAAGCTGTAGCTACGCCCCTGACTACATTATTAGTTTGTGGGCGTGCAGCATTGACAGGCACAACAGCGTTGTCAGAAGGGCGTGGCAAGAACGTTGTCAGAGGGGCGTGACACTCATCAAAAACAAAATGGGCACGTACTTCAGTAGCGTGCCTTTAATGTGCGCGCCCATTCACGATCCACCTATGCGTCTGACACGTACCTGTAGAAACAGAAAGCTGCAAACTATTTCACATTCAGTCAACATTAATCCCAGATACTGCGGCGCAACCTTTGTGGCCGTAAAACTTTTCAGAGGGGCCAGCATCAAAATTAACATAAAAAGGGACGCGCCTTTCGTCAGCAAGGTGCGTTCTCTGTACGCGACGTCACCCTTCTGGGGCGTACCTTTTGTCAGGGCAGACATTCACGGCGCACCAACGGCTCCAGCAGACATTCACGGCAGGCAGCGTAGAACACCATGTAAGGAACTTCATTATTGCTATTTAGTCCGGGGCGTACACGGGCCTCAAACCAGCCCTCGCAAACACGGGGGCACGCCGGGCAATGTCAGCCTACACACAATAACGTCAATAACCAACACACTCCACAGATAACGAACGACAAGCTAATACAGCTAAGGAACCCACATATAAACAACGCTGTTACTAACATTGCATGCACAACCGGACTAAGACGTTACTAAAACATTAAAACATCACCTTCGGCTATAGGCAGATGTTAAACAACACATGGAAGAATTACTCTTGCATTTTGGCATACTTACCTCATGCTGCATAACACACAATTACAACATATATTTAAAAACACACAACATCAGAGCACATTTAATATTATAAACATTACACACATAACAGTTCATAGCCGGACAACGTCGGGACGGGCTGCTAGTATATATATATATATATCTTTACTACTTTTATAAAGAGAGAAGTCTGTCCTTTGAGCCAGGTAAACTCGAAAAGTACACCAACAATTTAAACACCCAAGACATCTATGAAAACCTCAGAGCAAGCAGAAGGACATGGGCAATATAAAAATAAAAAATATACGTCATTTAAAACATTTACGAATAAAAATAAAGTAGTCCCTAGAAAGTAACGCCGGCCGCAACGTCTGCGTGATGACATCGGGAGCGCGGGGAGGAGCGGCGTTCAGGAGCAACAGGAAGAGCAGGGGACATGAGCGCGGGAAGGAGCTGCGGAGGACAAGCGGAAAGGAGCGGCGAGAAGCAGAGGAGCAGTGGCAGCGCGGGGAGGAGCAGCGGATGAGGTAGCAGACAAGAGGTCAGGAGTGGTGAGAAGCGGAGGAGCAGTGGAGCGGTAAACACAGCAGCGCGGGGAGGAGCGGCGGATGAGGTAAGTCAAGCAGCCGCGGGTGTGCAGCTAGGGACGGGCGGGGGCCATGAACAGTGAGTGATAAAGGGTGCGCAGCGAGGGACGGGCGGGGGCCATGAACATACTGTGATAAAAAAGCATTTTACACAAAGTCGGGACGTCGGGGGAAACAAAGCGTGGGCAGAAGCGGCCGCTCTGCTGCGCCTCTCCTGCTGCGATGCTGCCCCTAGCCCCTTTCTGTCCCGGGCAAGGCTGGGGCGGGCTGCTAGTATACATATATATACCAAAAGCGATCCTGTCCACCATTCATACGGACCTAAGCAGGTGCGGACCTCTCTCCCCCTTTAACAGTTAATTTCGTCAATAAGACGCCATCAACACTTAGATCGTGTCAGCAGTGGAAGATTTATTGAAAAATCATAGAGCAAGTGCTCTCCCTGACGCGTTTCACTCCGCGGACAGAGCTTGGTCACATATATATATAAAAACATACAATGCGGCCTTCCTTAGACATGCTGAAGAATTCTGCAGGAGAAGTCTTTGCACAATAAACACATTCCAATAAAGCAGGGAGAAAGAAAGCCTTTTAAAACTGCTTTTTTATATAGCAGAAAAGGTAATCCTGATAGGAAAGTGAAAACATTGTCAGCACATAGTCTGCATTGTAGGGAAAACATCAGTGTAGAAAGCTGAAAAGCTAACCCACATAAACAGTAACAATAAAACTGGCACCGTGCCTTTAAGGCAGCCATGACCCCTAGCTCCCATCATGCCTCAGGGGTGACAGTTAGGTCAGTTGTTCTTTCTGGCTCCTTCTGACAGGACCCTGGTCTCTACAGCTCTACTCTTTTGTGATTTTTGTCAGAAATTACTCTCAATTTTGAAGTTAAACCTTTTTACTTCGACATTTTTTCAGTATTGAAGTACTTTTCAACTGTTTTTGAAGGGTTTGGGCATTGTTTTCCACACAGAAATGCCTTCCCATTTTAATCCTTGCCCCTCCTGTGGCAAAAAGAAGGCAAAAACAGATTCTCAATCTCTTTGTAATTCATGCTTGCCTTCTGATCATCCACACACCTGCCAGCATTGCCAGCTCTTGTCCAAAAGTACTTTGAAGGACAGTGAGAGGATTCGCATCTAAGGGCTGGCAGAGAGGAGAAGATCTTCCTCCAGAGGCAAGTCACCGCTGAAGAAGAAGAAGGAGGAGAGAGCATCCACAAGTAAGATCCCTTCTTCAGCATCAAAAACGGCAATGAAAAGACCATCGACGGCGCGCTAGCTGTTAAAAGAACACCGGTCGTCGTTGAAGACTACAGGTACGTCGATCCCTCCGCCGTCGTAAACCAGGCAACGATCGGCATCGAGGCAGTGATCTCCATTGGAGCAGGCTCATCCAACGTTGAGAGACAGGTCTCCATCGTCGCCGTCGAAGTGGCATTCGACGTCGAGGCAGGCTCCGTTGTTGCATGGTCATCGGCGATCGACGTCGAAGCGTAGATCTTCATCGGCATCAACAAGGGGACTGTCGACGTCGAGTCAAGCTCCGCCATCGCAGGTTCATCAGCGACCGGCGATGAAGCATACCTCTCCGTCGACGTCATCCAGGTGGTGTTCGACGTCCAGACAGGTACCATCACCTCGGTCGGTGTCGAGGCGACGTTTGGGGTCAAGGTCTAGAAACCCTCCAGTGTCACTTTCAACGTCAAGGCCAAGAAAGTCAACGTTGAGGGATCGTTCGACATCAAGGAGGATTTCTCCATCGAACAGGTCATCTGGGAGATCACAGGTACGCTCACCCTAAAGAGCAAAATCTATAGGCTCCAGGCATTCAGCGTCACTCCACCCAGCGTCGAGGAGGTCGACGTTGAATAGGCGTTCTGGATCCAGAGTCTCTCCCGTTTGGTGATGCAGAGCAGATCAACGTCAAGGCACTCGCCAGCGACATCTCATCGCTCTTCGCGATGGAGGTCGCGCTCAAGAACCCATGGGGCCTCTTCGCATTCCATCAGAAGTTCTCCACAGACAATTGCGTCATCTCGCAGTGCTTCCATTCATTCCCAAGAGCCTGCAGGTTCGCCACTAAGAAGTTCTCCGAGGAGGTAGAGATCCCCTTCAGTGCATCTCTTTCCCAGATGGCTGCATCACTGGAAGCCAACATCTACAGATTTTACTCAAAGGGCGGCTGAATACTCAAGCCCATTGCATAGATCACCTTCGCAGCGCCTGGTGCAAGAAGTGGACAAGTCACCCACCACTCGCACCAGAGAGCACAGAGGCATATCACCTGATCGCAGGTCTGCACATGGTCATCCCAAAAGGCGATGTACACCATCTTGGTCATCATCCTCAATGCACTCACCCAAGAGGGATTACTCTCCTACCCTCACAGATAGTCCACCTAGCAGAGTGTTACCCATTGATGACGTGAACACTTTCCAGGATGTGCTTACCAGGGGCACACAGAAGCTGGGCATTACCATGGCCACTACTCAGACGACTACGTCCATTATCTTCGAGATGCTACATCAAAGATCTGTGTCAAGATCGCTGCTCCCCTTGGTACCGGGGGTCATCGAACCAGTAATGGACGTTTTTCTAGCTCCAGCTTCGGAAAAGGCAGCTCCTGCACGTATCATAAAGAAATACAAGCCGGATGCATCGGATCCTCTATTCCTGAGATCAGATCCTCCCCCTGATTCTGTTATAATTGCAGCAGCTAAGAAAACTCACTCAGTTGCATCTTCTTCCTCCGCTCCTCCTGATAAGTGGAGTAAAGCTCAAGACTATTAGGGGAGGAAAGCCTGTGGCTCGGCGGCTTCCTCTTTACAGGTTTCCAATGCTGCAGCACTGTTGAGGCGATACGACAGATCCGTGTGGGATTCTTTGGATCGTTTTAAAGAGAAGCTTCCGAAGGAAGATCAGCAGGACTTCTCGGAAATTATTCAAGAAGGTGCTCTGGTGTCCAACCAAGTTATAATCATGGCAGCTGATGGGGTATATCTGGCTGCTCATTCATATGCGAATGGCATATGTGCACGTTGTTCCTCTTGGTTACGACTCACTGCATTAAAGCCTGATGCACTGCAGCGCATTGTGAATCTCCCTTTTTTGGGTACCTCTCTGGAGCCCATACAGATGAGGAAATGGGGAGGATGAAGGTCGAATTGGACACTTTGAAGGCAGTGGACCTTGAGAAAAAGAAAGAGTTCAGGAAGCGTTACAGGCCCTATAATCGTAAAGGTAGCCAACAGAGGGTTCAAACTCCTCAATGGTCACAAAGCAAGTAGGGGAAATCTCAATATCAGGGCCGACGTCCTCAAGGGGAAGAGAATGACACCAGCAGCAATCCTCCTCCACAGCAAAGACCATAGGAAAGCAATGAGTCAATGCTTCCTCTAGCACTGTTGCGCACTCCAGTGGGAGGAAGTATAAAACGCTACATTCAAGAGTGGTGGAAAATAACGAAATATCAAGGGGTGCTACGTATACTAGACAATGGATATGTGCTATCTTTTTGTGCAGCTCCAAGAGACCCTCCTCTGACAAAATCCCGACAACATCATCTGGACCTCCTGCGTCAGGAAGTGTCAACACTTCTTGAAAAACAAGCGATAGAAGGTGTTCCCCCAACCAGAGAGGGAAAGGAATCTATTCAAGATACTTCTTTGTCCGGAAAAAAGATCAACCAAACAAGTTCAGGCGCATCTTAGATCTGCGGATTCTGAACAAATACATCAGAAAAGAAAAATTTCAAATGCTGTCTCTTCATCAATTTTTCCCACACTTGAAGAAAGGGGATTGGATGTGCTCAGTGGACCTTCAGGATGCATACTTCCACATCCCGATCACAGCACGTCTTCGCAAATTCCTACGTTTCACAGTAGGAAAAGACCATTACCAATTCAAAGTCTTACCCTTCGGTCTCAAGTCAGCTCCAAGGGTATTCATGAAATGCATGGCAGAAGTAGCGACTGCTTTACATCGCCATGGCCTACACGTCTATCCATACCTAGACGATTGGCTGCTAAAAGAATCATCTCCTCTCATGGTACAGGAACACCTTCTCATCTGCAACTTCAACGTTTGGGGCTGCATGTCGCTGGGCTAAGTTGCGCAGTTATAAATTCTGCTTCATTCATTCATTCATTCATGTCAATCTGGACAAATCGGTCCTTCAACTGACCCAGTCATTCCACTATCTGGGTGCCAATATCAACTCCGTCCTAGGAAAAGTGTTTCCTTCGGCGGAAAGACTGTCATCAATGAGGGTCAAAGGCAACATCATCCTCCAGACCCCTCAGCCATCAGTAGGACAAGTGGCTTCTCTGTTGGGCTTAATGGCCTCCTGCATCTTCCTAATACCCAACACCAGGTTGAGGAAGAGGCCGCTTCAGCGAGACCTAGAAGACAAATGTAATCAGTCCTCAGGTAAGTGGAACGACCGGATTCTACTATTCCCCATTGCAAAGAAATCCATTCTCTGGTGGATGCATCCACAGAATCTCTTGGTGGGAGTTCCTTTTCACCAACTTCTGCCAGTGCAATCCCTGATTCCGGACGCTTCTCTTCAGCGCTGGAGTGCACATCTAGCTCCACTTCAGAGACAGGGCAGATGGACCCCCAACGAGCAAACTTATCATATCAACATGCTGGAACTGCGGACAGTTAACTTGGCTCTCAATGCTTTTCAACCTTCCATACAGTCAGAATCAATATTTGTTCAAA
Source organism: Lissotriton vulgaris (assembly GCF_964263255.1). Lineage (NCBI taxonomy): Eukaryota > Metazoa > Chordata > Amphibia > Caudata > Salamandridae > Lissotriton > Lissotriton vulgaris. Next base: position 1,119,240,589 of record NC_141698.1, read on the forward strand.
CAGACAACACAACCACCATGTACTATTTAAACAAACAAGGTGGAACACATACTCGCCCTCTGTCTCTCGAAGCCCAAGCGATTTGGCTGCTAGCCAGGAACCTATCGATCACGGCAGTCCATCTGCCAGGGGAGCAGAATGTTCGAGCAGACTCCCTAACTCGTCACTTCCAAGAGCAAGAAGACTGGGTGCTCAACGACGACGTGGTGGCAGACATTTTTCAGCAGTGGGGTTATCCCAGCATCGACCTCTTCGCAGACGAAGAAAACAAAAAATGCCACGCCTTCACATCCAGGTATTACCGACCAGGAATGAGAGGGAATGCACTTTTGATAAACTGGTTAGGGATGTTTGCATGCGCCTTTCCTCCCTTCCCGCTCATTCCGAAGATAGTGGCAAAACTCCTGCAATCCAGGATGAAGATGATCCTAATAGCACTGGACTGGCCTCGCCAATGTTGGTATCCGGATCTTTTGCAGCTGTCAATTTGCCCGCATCTGAGGATTTCATGCAGGCTGGACCTTTTTACTAAGATGGGGGGGGGAGATTTTTCATCCCAGCCTTCTCTCTCTCAACTTGACAGCATGGCTCCTGAAGTCCTGCAGTGTGGACATCTAAATCTTCCCCCAGACTGCATGGACATTTTACGGGAGTCTAGGAGACCTTCCACAAGAACCTCGTACTCTATGAAGTGGAAGAGGTTTTACTTGTGGTGTGTGAGGAACGGTTTAAATCCAGTTACCGGGCAGGAGGAGGTCATCTTACCATACTTGCTCTATTTGGCCAAGTCTGGGTTGAAATATTACTCCATAAAGGTACATTTGGCAGCCATTACGGCTTATTGTAAATCTCCTAACCAACCTTCTTGTTTTCAACTACAGGTGGTTATGGACTTCCTACAGGGGTTAAGGAAAGTTTACCCTCCTGTTAGACCTCCTTATGCTCCTTAGGAGTTGAATCTAGTACTGTCCAAATTAATGGGCCCTCTTTTTGAGCCCATTCATAAAGCAACATTACAACAATTTTCGTAGAAGGTGGTTTTTCTGGTGGTAATCACTTCCACCCACAGACTAAGTGAAATTCAAGCGCTATCTTCCAAAGAGCCCTGTACAGTCTTCCGCCATAATAGGGTGGTTATGCGAACTCACCCTTTCTTTCTACCAAAGGTTGTGTCGGAGTTCCATGCAAATCAGATGATTTCTCTGCTCTCTTTCTTTCCCAATCCAACGACACCAGCGGAAAGGTCTCTGCATTCGCTGGACCTCAAGTGGGTTTTCAAATTTTTACTTGGAAGCCACAAAATCCATGAGTAAGTCTGACAAATTGTTTGTGAACTATGGTTCGGTTATAACGAGTTTTCCAGCTTCTAAACGAACCATCTCAGGATGGATAGTGTCTTGTATAAAGTTATCTTATCAGTTGGCAAACAAACCTTTGTTCGCTTCTCCTAAGGCTCACTCAACTAAGGGCAAAGTGGCAACAGTAGCTTTCCCACACAATGTACCGATGGCCGGGATTTGCAAAGCGGCATCTTGGAAATCAGTCCATACATTTACCGGGCATTACTGCCTGGATTCAGTCTCTAGAGCAGATACCCAAGTGGGCCAAGCTTCCTTGCGGAATCTGTTCCAGTATTGATTTTTTGGAGTCTGTGTTCGCCTAATTGTGGTTTCCTATGTCTGATTAATTCTCTGTTTATTTGCCCGCAGGATGAGGGGATGGGCTTGCTATTCTATTCATATGCTTATGACTATTGATCAGGATTCCCTGGAAGAAAAGGATTAGTTACTTACCTGTAATCCTAGTTCTTTTCCAAGGGTATTCTCATCAAAGTCGTAAGCAACCACCGCCTCCCCGGGCAAGTGAACATGATATATGCATCTGTTTCTAAAATGGTTTGTGGTTATCCGCAAAGAACAACTGACCTGTCACCCCTGAGGCATGATGGGAGCTAGGGGTCATGGCTGCCTTAAAGGCACGGTGCCAGTTTTATTGTTACTGTTTATGTGGGATAGCTTTTCAGCTTTCTACACTGATGTTTTCCCTACAATGCAGCCTATGTGCTGACAATGTTTTCACTTTCCTTGCAGGATTACCTTTTCTGCTGTATAATAAAGCAGTTTTCAAAGGCTTTCTTTCTCCCTGCTTTATTAGAATGTGCTTATGTGCAAAGACTTCTCTTGCAGCATTGTTCAGCATGTCTAAGGAAGGCTGCATTGTATGCATATATATATATATATATATATATATATACATAGAGGCGGCATATATTGTTTTCACATATATGTTATATGTTTCCGGGGTCCCACGCATGGGCGGGAATATTCATTTGCTTATGACTTTGATGAGGATACCCCTGGAAGAGAACTAGGATTACAAGTAAGTAACTAATCCATATACACTTAGGGCCCGATTAGCGGTGGCGGAAAAGGCATTTCTCCACCCGCCCGCAGCGGTCTTCACGCCTGCCATATTAGCATGGCCAAAATAGCCCTTTTCCCGTCTGCCACTGTGCGACACGAACCGCCATCAAAGTGCGCCCACCACTGCGGTGGTGTGAGCCAATGGAGACTCACCGCCGTGCGGAATGACGTAGCGTCCGCAGTACAAATTATAATGCACCAAAAAGCCAGACGCACCGCAGCGGAGAAACCGCCCAACCTGAGACGGCGGAAGCTCGACAGCAGAGCGTGATACCAGATTCCTGGTACTTCCCACCCGGCCCGGAACGTCATGGGTCCAGCGCTACAAGTCCTACCGGTGCTGTATGTGATACATCACCAGCAAATCATGGACCTTCACGGACACCACCGCAGGTACGCAATAACACAATCCCTCAAACAACCACAACACACAATTCATGGGCTGATACAGGGTCTCTGTCCACATCACACACACAGGTGGGGACAGGAACACATCCACAAGTGTACCCACACATGATCCCTTGGCACCAAAGCACCCATCCGCATACAGCTCACCAATCCTCCGTGATCATGAAGTAATGTCCCGGTCATGTCACCGCAGCGGTGAAGACGCAGGAAAACATGCGCCCAAAGCAGAAGGCAGGCCCAGGGCCTGGCATGGGCAGGGCAGAAAGACCACAGGGCCATACCTCCACCCTCAAGACACTGCCCCCCTGAAAGGCACATGACTTGTTCACCCCCCTGTGCACCCCATCCCCAACACCAAGCTGGGTGAATACACACATTGCATCACACACCCAAAAACATGGAGACAGCCACAGCAGGAGTGGCAGCAGAGGACCACATAGCACTGAGGCACAGGCCCAGGGCAACACACATACCACAACACCACCACATACATGTAAATAAATCAGAGTACAAGCACCCAAAAAACCATACACACATACAATGAACAAACATCCAACTGGACACACAGCCTGCTAAGTCACACAGACTCACCCTACACTAACACACATCCACATCCACAGACCACATGCTACCAGCAATGGAGCAATGGAGCACAACATATACCAAAGTTAAATTGATATGCACACAATTGGTAGGCCAAGGAGACAACCTACAATCATGTGTACATCACATGCAAGACAAGGAACAGAGAACAACACCCTCACACCATCAAAACACACATGCCTGCCACAGTGAGTTAACTCAGACCACAGGCACCTCAGTGCAACAACTCAGGGAGACAGCAAAGCAACACATACAGAGGCACAGGGATGAAAGGAAGGCCAGGAAGCCAAACTGCGAACAGCAACACATATGTACACAACAACTACACAGGAGTATGCCTGTAGCACCACACATAGGGCACAGTGAGACACTGCATGACTGTCAAACCCAACCGGTATCCTTCACACATAGCCCCCTCATACCTGCAGCACACAACCCCCGTGTCAGACACACAGCATGGGTGTCCAGAATGTCCAGGCAATACACAGACAAACAATCATGCGCTTTGGGGGAATCCACAAACATAACACACACATTGGGATGACAGAAACAATGGCTGCACACAAACAACAAACAAACACATTACACATTGGAGCTAATAAAGCACCATGTCACAGCAATGAATGAGAAGATCACACACACAAAGTCAGTGAGGCTGAACAGGCATGCACAGTGAAAACAAACAGTATCAAGACACATGGCTGCCCAACAGAACAAAGCCCAGACATGCCAGCCGCACACCCTGCATACACACAAATGGCACAAGAAACAAGTGGAAGTCAGCCACATCTGCAAGGACACACCAAGACATTGTACACTGCACAGCATCCAACTCACACATGTGCACATAATACCAGTCCTGAACCATCCAAACAACAGCAAAACTACTCATGGATGACACATGTGCGTAAATGACATCGCAGGGACACACACACATCAACACACACAACAAAGTCACCCCCTTCAAACTGCACACTGCTTGCACAAAAAAGTGCACATATTGAAAGTAACCACTATGACTAGGATGATAGAGCATCACAAGATGAGCATACATCTACACTGCTGGGCACACATGAAAGCAAGAACACACAGACATGATGCCCCTGGCCAGCCTGTCTGCAATCCTGTCGATAGAATCCCACCATGTGCTGACAGTGCCCCAAAAGCACACATGTGTCCAAGATAGACATCATGAACAAAGAATAACTCTGATAATGGCATGTCATCTAAAAACAACATCCTTGCACCCACAATTATCAGAGTCAGGAAGAAGAGAGGACCCTGTCACCCTAGAAAATATATAATAAGTGATACAAGCCATTGGCAAAGTTGAAGTGCACACAGAGCATGTGGCGTAGTAATCCATATACACACAGAAAAAACTTTGTTCAGTAAAACTGACAACAGGAGCAACTGTCTTTATTCACATAATGCACAGATAGGTACCAAGATCAGTGGAGGTAAAGTCACAAAATGCACCTTATGTACATTAGAATCTGCACAGTCAAGGGTACAACAGCGGTGAACAGCAAGGCCAGGGCAAAGTGCAGAGTATGTCCATGAGATGCTGCCCAGGGATGGGTACAACAGCAGTGAACAGCAAGGCCAGTGGCCAGGGCAAAAGGGCAGAGTATATCCATGAGATTCTGCACAGGCAAGGGTATAACAGCATTGAACAGCAAGGCCAGGGCAAAGTGCAGAGTATGTCCATGAGATGCTGCCCAGGGATGGGTACAACAGCAGTGAACAGCAAGGCCAGTGGCAAAGTGCAGAGTATGTCCATGAGATGCTGCCCAGGGATGGGTACAACAGCAGTGAACAGCAAGGCCAGTGGCCAGGGCAAAAGGGCAGAGTATATCCATGAGATTCTGCACAGGCAAGGGTACAAAAGCAGTGAGCAGCAAGGCCAGAGCAAAGTGCAGAGTTTGTCCATGAGAAGCTGCACAGGCAAGGGTACAACAGCAGTGAACAGCAAGGCCAGTGGCCAAGGCAAAAAAGCAAAGTATGTCCATAAGAAGCTACACAGGCAAGGGTACAACAGCAGTGAACAGCAAGGACAGGAAAAAGTGCAGAGTATGTCCATGAGAAGCTGCACAGGCAAGGGTACAACAGCAGTGAGCAGCAAGGCACGGGCAAAGTGCAGAATATGTCCATGAAAAGCTGCACAGGCAAGGGTACAACAGCAGTGAACAGCAAGGCCAGGCAAAGTGCAGAGTATGTCCATGAGAAGCTGCACAGGCAAGGGTACAACAGTTGTGAACAGCAAGGCCAGTGGCCAGGGCAAAAGTGCAGAGTATGTCCATGAGAAGCTGCACAGGCAAGGGTACAACAGCAGTGAACAGCAAGACCGGGGCAAAGTGCAGAGTATGTCCATGAGAAGCTGCACAGGCAAGGGTACAACAGCAGTGAACAGCAAGGCCAGGGTAAAGTGCAGAGTATGTCGATGAGAGGCTGCACAGGCAAGGGTACAACAGTCGTGAACAGCAAGGCCAGTGGCCAGGGCAAAAGTGCAGAGTATGTCCATGAGAATCTGTACAGGCAAGGGTACAACAGCAGTGAACAGCAAGGCCAGGGCAAAGTGCAGAATATGTCCATGAAAAGCTGCACAGGCAAGGGTACAACAGCAGTGAACAGCAAGGCCAGGCAAAGTGCAGAGTATGTCCATGAGAAGCTGCACAGGCAAGGGTACAACAGCAGTGAACAGCAAGGCCAGGGTAAAGTGCAGAGTATGTCGATGAGAGGCTGCACAGGCAAGGGTACAACAGCAGTGAACAGCAAGGCCAGTGGCCAGGGCAAAAGTGCAGAGTATGTCCATGAGAATCTGTACAGGCAAGGGTACAACAGCAGTGAACAGCAAGGCCAGGGCAAAGTGCAGAATATGTCCATGAAAAGCTGCACAGGCAAGGGTACAACAGCAGTGAACAGCAAGGCCAGGCAAAGTGCAGAGTATGTCCATGAGAAGCTGCACAGGCAAGGGTACAACAGCAGTGAACAGCAAGGCCAGAGCAAAGTGCAGAGTATGTCGATGAGAGGCTGCACAGGCAAGGGTACAACAGTCGTGAACAGCAAGGCCAGTGGCCAGGGCAAAAGTGCAGAGTATGTCCATGAGAAGCTGCACAGGCAAGGGTACAACAGCAGTGAGCAGCAAGGCACGGGCAAAGTGCAGAATATGTCCATGAAAAGCTGCACAGGCAAGGGTACAACAGCAGTGAACAGCAAGGCCAGGCAAAGTGCAGAGTATGTCCATGAGAAGCTGCACAGGCAAGGGTACAACAGTTGTGAACAGCAAGGCCAGTGGCCAGGGCAAAAGTGCAGAGTATGTCCATGAGAAGCTGCACAGGCAAGGGTACAACAGCAGTAAACAGCAAGGCCAGTGGCCAGGGCAAAAGGGCAGAGTATGTCCATGAGAATCTGTACAGGCAAGGGTACAACAGCAGTGAGCAGCAAGGCCAGGGCAAAGTGCAGAGTATGTCCACGAGAAGCTGCACAGGGAAGGGTACAACAGCAGTGAACAGCAAGGCCAGTGGCCAGGGCAAAAGTGAAGTGTATGTCCATGTGAAGCTGCACAGGCAAGGGTACAACAGCAGTGAACAGCAAGGCCAGGGCAAAGTGCAGAATATGTCCATGAAAAGCTGCACAGGCAAGGGTGCAACAGCAGTGAACAGCAAGGCCAGTGGCCAGGGCAAAAGTGAAGTGTATGTCCATGTGAAGCTGCACAGGCAAGGGTACAACAGCAGTGAACAGCAAGGCCAGTGGCCAGGGCAAAAGTGAAGTGTATGTCCATGTGAAGCTGCACAGGCAAGGGTACAACAGCAGTGAACAGCAAGGCCAGGGCAAAGTGCAGAATATGTCCATGAAAAGCTGCACAGGCAAGGGTACAACAGCAGTGAACAGCAAGGCCAGAGCAAAGTGCAGAGTATGTCTATGAAAATCTGCACAGGCAAGGGTACAACAGCAGTGAACAGCAAGGCCAGGGCAAAGTGCAGCGTATGTCCATGAGAATCAGCACAGGCAAGGATACAGCAGCAGTGAACTGCTAGGCCAGGGTATGTGCAGAGTATGTCCATGAGATGCTGCCCAGGGAAGGGTACAACAGCAGTGAACAGCAAGGCCAGGGCAAAAGGGCAGAGTATGTCCATGAGAAGCTGCACAGGCAAGGGTACAACAGCAGTGAACAGCAAGGCCAGGGTATGTGCAGAGTATGTCCATGAGATGCTGCCCAGGGAAGGGTACAACAGCAGTGAACAGCAAGGCCAGGGCAAAAGGGCAGAGTATGTCCATTAGACTCTGCACAGGCAAGGGTACAAAAGCAGTGAGCAGCAAGGCCAGGAAAAAGTGCAGAGTATGTCCATGAGAAGCTGCACAGGCAAGGGTACAACAGCAGTGAACAGCAAGGTCAGGGTAAAGTGCAGAGTATGTCCATGAGAGGCTGCACAGGCAAGGGTACAACAGCAGTGAACAGCAAGGTCAGGGTAAAGTGCAGAGTATGTCCATGAGAGGCTGCACAGGCAAGGGTACAACAGTCGTGAACAGCAAGGCCAGTGGCCAGGGCAAAAGTGCAGAGTATGTCCATGAGAATCTGCACAGGCAAGGGTACAACAGCAGTGAGCAGCAAGGCCAGTTCAAAGTGCAAAATGTGTCCATGAAAGGCTGCACAGGCAAGGGTACAACAGCAGTGAACTGCAAGACCAGGGCAAAGTACAGAGTATGTCCATGAGAAGCTGCACAAGGAGGGGGTAATACAGCAGTGAGCAGCAAGGCCAGTTCAAAGTGCAAAATATGTCCATGAAAGGCTGCACAGGCCAGGGTACAACAGCAGTGAACAGCAAGGCCAGAGAAAAGTGCAGAGTATGTCCATGAGAGGCTGCACAGGCAAGGGTACAACAGCAGTGAGCAGCAAGGCCAGGGCAAAGTGCAGAGTATGTCCATGAGAAGCTGCACAGGCAAGGGTACAACAGTCGTGAACAGCAAGGCCTGTGGCCAGGGCACAAGTGCAGAGTATGTCCATGAGAAGCTGCACAGGCAAGGGTACAACAGCAGTGAACAGCAAGGCCAGGGCAAAGTGCAGAGTATGTCCATGAGAAGCTGCACAGGCAAGGGTACAACAGTCGTGAACAGCAAGGCCTGTGGCCAGGGCACAAGTGCAGAGTATGTCCATGAGAAGCTGCACAGGCAAGGGTACAACAGCAGTGAACAGCAAGACCGGGGCAAAGTGCAGAGTATGTCCATGAGAAGCTGCACAGGCAAGGGTACAACAGTCGTGAACAGCAAGGCCAGTGGCCAGGGCACAAGTGCAGAGTATGTCCATGAGAAGCTGCACAGGCAAGGGTACAACAGCAGTGAACAGCAAGACCGGGGCAAAGTGCAGAGTATGTCCATGAGAAGCTGCACAGGCAAGGGTACAACAGCAGTAAACAGCAAGGCCAGTGGCCAGGGCAAAAGGGCAGAGTATGTCCATGAGAATCTGTACAGGCAAGGGTACAACAGCAGTGAGCAGCAAGGCCAGGGCAAAGTGCAGAGTATGTCTATGAAAATCTGCACAGGCAAGGGTACAACAGCAGTGAACAGCAAGGCCAGAGCAAAGTGCAGAGTAATTGTAATTGTAATTGTAAAATAGTTTTTATAGAGCGCATGCTATCGCTCCACGGAGCATCTTGGCGCTGTAAAAACCGTAGCCTAGAATGGTGGGCCGGAAATACTACTCACATCAATTTCAAAGTACCTGAAGGTTTATTTGAGCCTAGACTAACTGTTTACTAGCCGTGTCTGGTAGATTAAAAATCCAGGTTTTCAGGGCTTTCCTGAATTCGATTTCAGTGGGGATTTGCCGTAGGCTTTGTGGGAGTTTATTCCAGGCTTTAGTACCAAGGACGGCAAGAGATCTTCCTCCTTTGGTGGCTAGTCTAAATCTGGGGACTGTTAGGAGACACATGTCTGATGACCTCAAGTTCCGACTTGGTATGTACGGCTTGAACCGTGGGAGCAGATATTTAGGCCCTTTTTTGTGGTATGCTCTAAAAGTAATTACCAGTATCTTAAAGAGCACTCGCTTGTGTATGGGGAGCCAGTGTAACTGTTTTAAGGCAGCAGAAGCAGAAGATCTCCTTGGAAGATTAAGCACCAGGCGTGCAGCAGCATTTTGGACAACCTGCAACCTGTGTAGGGTAGGTCTATTCACTCCTGCATATATGCTGTTGCAGTAGTCTAAACATGATGAAATTATTGCCACTGCAACTGTCTTCTTTGCTTCCAAAGGGATGAAGTTGAAAAACTTTCGAAGACCACGTATGATGTTGAAACACGATCCTGCCACTGCATTCACTTGTTGTTTAAAACAGAGTTTTTCATCAAATCTGACTCCCAGGTTACGTGCGGATAGTACTGTTTTTGGCGGGATTTCCTCATTAGGGGGCCACCATAGCTGGGGGGAGAACAGATTTTGGGGACCCACAGGGAGAATTTCAGTCTTGCATTTCAGATGGTTAGTCTTCATCCAGTTAAAGGTAGCGGTGAGGCACTTTCCACGATTCTCCTCCGCTCTTGTAGATTTGCTGTCTAAGACTAAGATGAGCTGAGTATCATCTGCGTATGATACTGTATTGATGTTAAATGATGTTATTAGCTCAACTAGAGGTGTCATATATAGATTAAACAGCACCGGGCTTAGCCTTGATCCCTGGGGTACACCTGTTGGATTAGATTTTTTTGCTGATAAATACTGTCCAGGGACAGTAGTCTGTTTCCTGTCCGCAAGGAGATTTTCCATCCATGCCAAGGCCGTGCCCCCTATGCCCACCGTAGTTAAATGGTTAATCAGTATCTTATGTGAGATCGTGTCGAAGGCCACCGACAGATCCAGGAGAACAAGGACTGCCCTGTCCCCCTGATCCATGGCGGCCCTCAGTGTCTCCGTTGTATAAAGGAGAGCTGATTCCGTTGAGTGGGCGGCTCTGAAACCCGATTGGTTGTGGTGTAAAAGATCCTCATCCTCCAGAAATTTGGTCAGTTGTTTGTTTACAACTGCCTCAGTGAGTTTGAAGAGAAACGGTAGTAATGAGATTGGCCGTAAGTTTGATAGAGTGGTGGGATCGGCCATCGCTTTCTTCTGTAGGGGTTTGACCGCAGCTAACTTCCATTCCTGAGGGATTTTAGCTGATGTAAGAGAGGAATTTATTATGTTATTAATAATCGGGATCACTAGGTCAATCAAAGAGTGTAGTATCTTGGGGGGGCATGGATCAAAAGGTGAACCGGATCTTCCAGTCAAGATTGCCTGGCGGCTGTCTTCCAGACTAATTGGCAGAAATTCATTCAGCTCCGCCTTTCTGGTATCTGGGTCTGATGTTCCTATTTTATATCTCAACAATGGTGTGGGGAAGGCTTTTGTGAGATCCTGGACCTTTGCGTCAAAATAGTTTGCAATGGAGTCACAGAGGGTCTGAGAGGGGGGAATGTCTTGTCTGGTAATCTTTGGATTTAGAAAGTCATCCACTATTTTAAAGATCTCCTATGAAAATCTGCACAGGCAAGGGTACAACAGCAGTGAACAGCAAGGCCAGGGCAAAGTGCAGAGTATGTCCATGGGGAGCTGCACAGGCAAGGGTACAACAGCAAGGCCAGTGGCCAGGGCAAAATAGCGGAGTAGGTCCATAAGACGCTGCACAGGCAAGGGTACAACAGCAGTGAACAGAAAGGCCAGGGCAAAGTGCAGAGTATGTCCATGAGAAGCTGCACAGGCAAGGGTACAACAGCAATGAACAGCAGGGCCAGTGGCCAGGGCATAAGTGCAGTGTATGTCCATGAGAAGCTGCACAGGCAAGGTTACAACAGCAGTGAACAGCTAGGCCAGGGCAAAGTGCAGAGTATGTCCATGAGAAGCTGCACAGACAAGGGGCAGCCAGCAGTGAACGACAAGGCCAGTGAGCAGGACAAAAGTGCAGAGTGAGACCATGAGATGCTCCACAGGCAAGGGGCAGCCAGCAGTGAATGACAATGCCAGTGGGCAGGACAAAGTGCAGAGTGAGACCATGAGATGCTGCACAGGCAAGGGGCAGCCAGCAGTGAATGACAAGGCCAGTGGGCAGGACAAAGTGCAGAGTGAGACCATGAGATGCTGTACAGGCAAGGGGCAGCCAGCAGTGAACGACAAGGCCAGTGGGCAGGACAAAGGGCATAGTGAGACCATGAGATGCTGCAGAGGCAAGGGGCAGGCATCAGTGAACGACAAGGCCAGTGGGCAGGACAAAGTGCAGAGTGGCACCATGAGAAGCAGCACAGGGAATGTGGGTGACTGTCCCCTGCCATGTACAACCACTCAGTCTGGTGCGTCACGATGGGCAGGTGTGTTAGCTAAGCCAACATTCAGACTTGCCTGTCAGTCGGACTTGGAGCTGTATGTGTTTGGGGCTCCGTTGGAGCACTGGACTGGTGAGAGAGAGGCCCAGCTGTGGTCAAGCTATCAGTGCCTTTGGAAGATGGAGGGCTGCTTGGACCAGGTGGTGCAGTGGCAGGTAGAGGTGGAGTCATGCTACGTTGAAACTCAGTGGGGGTGGTAGACTGTGTAGGGCTGCCTCTCCACTTCTTGGGGAGGTTCAATGGCTTGCCTGTCTGTGGATCAATGGGGAGTGGTGTTGGAACAACAGGCACACTCAACACCAAAGCTGCAACAGATGCAGACGTTGGTCCTCCCTCTGGGGATGTGCTGGATCCAGCATGACGTTTTGCCTGGCCTTGCCTCTGCCCATCCATCCCCTGTTTCCCAGGATTAACCCCATACAGTGCCCTCCTTTTCCAACTTCACTGGGCTTGCTTTGGGAGTCAAGGTACTGGGTGATTAAGCCTTGGAGCCCTTTTTATGTGTTGACTTGGCAGGCACTACCTTAACAGTGGACACAGAAACTGTCTTCTTGCCTTTCCTAGATGCATTTGGGACAGTAGAGTCCTTGGCTGGGGATGGCTCTAGGGCATGTGACCCTGAGGTCTGTTTTCTGGACTCCTGTGCCTTGGTGTCGCCTGAGGATGTTTTGTTGTTGGACTCTGAGGTGGCTTTGGTTTTCTGTGGGGATGGTGTTTGTGGCCTGGAACTCATGGGCTGCTCCTGTAGTGTACTTTGTGTGCTGTACCGGGATCTTGCAGGTTGTGGACTGGAGGCACTATCGTCAGATGGGCCCACTGGCATGTGTGTGGACAGAGGAACTGGAGCAGGAGTACGAGACTGTGCCAGTTGAAGGGCTGCATTCAACGTGGATGACAGTGACTGGACAGTGTGGTGCAGCCAACCCATGTCGGAGTGTATGCCCTCCATGAAGGCCAGCATCTGTGACAATTTCTTATCGTGATCTATTAATGCATTGAGGAGAGCTGTCTGGCCTACACACATCTGCTGCAAAAGATCAACAGACTCTGCACTGATGGCAGCAGGGGGGACAGGGGCAGCAGTGGCAGGGTTGAAGGACACTCTTCCCCTCTTACTGGTACGAACACAGGCAGCACCAGAGGAAGTGGCTGGGAGGGTGGGCACTGGACGCTGTGTGGTGGAAGAGGAGTCAGAGTCCCCTGGGCCCGCCAACATGGATGCATCACCGCTAGCATCAGATGATGTAGAAGTTTGCGTCTCGAGCAGTGATTCCTACAGCAACCTCCTGTCCCCCTCCTCCTCGCTGCTCACATATGTGTCATTGGCCTCTTGTGCAGCTGTTGTGCTGGTTTCCCCACCTCTGGTGTCTATCCCCTGTCCCTCCGTGACCAGGGGAGATGCTGCATGAGAGAGAGAGAGGTAGGGTCAGTTCAGTGGCAGCAACAGGACATACATATGCAAACAAAGCAACATGGAGTAAGACACAATCTACATGCACCAGCACACACTGTGCAATGGTACTGAGCAAACACACCCTTGTCATTCAGACATTGCGTGTAGACTACAAAATCAGGCATAAGTCAGACATGTGATGAGCAGTTAGCACATCATCCTGCATGTGGCTCCGTCCACACACTAGTACATTTATCCCTTACATGTATCCACACACCCAGAAAGACATGGAAATGCCCATTCCACGAACTCTCAGAGTAAGTACAGCTAGGCCATATGCATGACAGTTGCACCCAGCACAGAGGCCACTTACAAGCCATTGCACCACACTTTCAACATCACTTAGCCCAGCATAGGTGCAGCACACGTGCAGCCACTCACACCCAAAGTTATCCTCACAGAATACTCACCTCTATTTTGCAGCTGATGCTCCTTCAAGCGTGCTTTCAACTCAGGCTGTGTCACCTTGAAGATGTGTAACATTAGCCGTGACAACCTGCCACTGCGAGGGATCAGCCCCAGTGTCATCTCCGCAACCTGCTTAGCCAGTCGTGAAATAATGTCGTCCCACCTCTTGTGGCAGTGGCTGCACCGGCGGTTTGAGACTCCCAGAGCCCGCACCTGACTGGTAAGACGAGCCTGCAAGAGAGCAAATACTTTAATAAGGACTCTTTTTTGAGAATAAACCTAAGAAGAACAACTTTGACAATTTACCTTTAACATTTGTGACTAATCACAGCAACATCAGCTATAACATTAAAAACGTTGTCAATAGGAATTGGCACCTTATTACCAATCAGAACAAAATGGTTCTTCCAAAATCCTTATTCTCATTTAGGCGAAATCGGACCATCAGGAATTGTCTAGTGCACACATATAGAGATACCACTAAGGACATGCAATCCTACATTCTTAATGCCTCGCTACCCAAAGGAACATTTGCATGCTGCGGTTGCAGCAATTGTAGGTACACCATCAAAGGACTCACAATAACCCTCAATGGAGTTGCTCATAAGTTAAATAATTTGTTCAACTGCTGCACTAAAAATCTCATATATCTCATCATGTGCACTTGCCAATTGGGATATATAGGAGAGACCTCAAGAGAGATGAGAACTAGAATAAATGAATACAAATCATCAATCAGAACTAGTAAGAAAATGGCCCCTTTGCTGGAACATTGGCTGAAGGAGAAACACACAAATGAGGACTTGACTTGGTGTGTAGTAGAGACCATACACATGAACTACATTGGGGGAGACCAGACACTAAAAAGAAAGAAACAAGAGCAGTTCTTCATGTCAAAGTTTAATACCTTTAGAAAAGGCCTTAACAGCAAGGAGGACTGGAAAAAATTGATTTGAGCAACTTTTTCCAAAATCCCCCGAGACCTATATATGTCCCCGCTTCAAAGAGTCTTTTATTTTAGTTAGATCAGTATTTAGGTGTTGGTCTTTCATTTTAGTTAGATGTAAGTCTTCACGTAAATATTACACTTTGTGTCACCATACTCTGAATATTGTGTAATGACCCATGAATACCATCCAGAAATAGGAAATATAATATAGGAGATAACACAACCTGAGTACATATTTGTTTTTTCTCAGGCGTTTCGCTTTTCCATTTTTATTTAACTCTGTTTTGTTCTATTCTGAGCACGATCACGATAATCCGGTACCAGTTTAAGATGGCCGCCGCCTTTTTGATTTCAGAGTTCACAAGGACACCGATCCAAAAAAATTGCCAGGCAATAAAGGCCAATAATCAATTTGGGCATATTAGATGATGCTGCCCTCTGGTATATAAAAGGGGGTGGTGATGGACGGAGCATCTGAATCAATCCAAACACTCACACCCAGTCAAAAGATCTGGGTTTAATCCATCATCGTTCTTTAGCCCACTCTGCCACCCCAGTTCAGACATGGCCATATGCAAATCAGTCTGACCCTGTGCCTCATGGGAACAGTCCAGCCCGAACTGCCAAGCCATGTCTTCCCTGGACTGGAAACAAGCTTCCGAGGACCGGTTTCTGGCATTCCAGCCGTCTTCAGCCCAGCTTGCTTGAATCCAGTGGCAAAGTGAGCAAGGAACTCACGTCTGAGCATACCCTGCCACACGTATGGCGGCCAAAAGCGGTACAAAAGGGGGTGGTGATGGACGGAGCATCTGAATCAATCAAACACTCACACCCAGTCAAAAGATCTGGGTTTAATCCATCACCGTTCTTTAGCCCACTCTGCCACCCCAGTTCAGACATGGCCATATGCAAATCAGTCTGACCCTGTGCCTCATTGGAACAGTCCAGCCCGAACTGCCAAGCCATGTCTTCCCTGGACCGTAAACAAGCTTCCGAGTACCGGTTTCTGGCAGTCCAGCCGTCTTCAGCTCATGAGGCACTGCGAATTTCCAAACGGCAATTTCAGATATGTAGATGCCTATCCCTACCGCCAGTGTGACTTGTGCATCACAAGACACACTGGCGTTGGTGTACTCCATCTACAGTGTTTAAATGGTGGTTAGCATACCCCGCCACCAGCATAGTAGAAACTGTGGCCCTTTGCTACGGCGAGGCATCAGCATCACTTTGGTGACTCTGTGCGTAATTGTGTATGTGTTGCACTTTTAAGGCACCTACAGCCACATCATGCTGTGTCAATATCAATGGTCATGTATGGATTTCGTACAGTGGATATTTGCATTCAATAATGACACTGAATGTCATTATGATGGTCTATTGTTAAAAAGGACAGGCTCTACGTTAAATCTGACACCATAGGCCGCACTGTAATCCATACTGTTGTACAATAGGTGAACAAAATGTACACACAAATCCATATCTGTGCCCCAATTGTAGCCACCATTTCATTTTGCACTCATGATGTAACACTCTGCAACTGCTTTTCATTAGCAGCAGATATGGCCTGTCCACTGTTGGCAGTGTTTCTTGGCACATGCTTGTTAAATATGTATGTCTCTGAACGTGTGTGTGTATTTGAATTGGCACAGATTACAGAACATTCTGGATGGCTTTGCCACATTGTGTTGTTGATGTGTCCCCTGTCATGGTTGCACATGAAGTTGTGAAAGGTACAACATCCATGTGTAAGCCAGCAGTGTCTCTGCTTCCCACGTGTCCTGTACCATATACCCTCAGTCCTGAGTACACGGGAGCATGACATGTAACTATTGGCGTTCACAGTTACTGTCTCAATATTGGTTGTATACAGTGTACAGATTGAGTACAGATGTACGTTTAATTTTTCAGAAGGTGTCACATCTATCTTGTGCTGTATGCTTTCAGTGATGCCAGGCAAGGTTGTAACTATGACAGGTAGAACTGTACGATTTTGTGGCCTTCTGATAGTGTGTTTCACTGACGTGTCCCCTTTCATCTCACCTAGGAGACGACCTAATGTGTACCGTCCTTTCACCCTGTTGGCTGATATGGAGGATAATGTCATCACACGCAGATTCCTTCTTGACAGTGCCAACCTTCAAGACCTATGTGCTATCTTGGAGCCACACCTGCGTCCCCGACGTACATATCCAACAGCACTCACACCAACTGCAAAGGGGATGGCATTCCTGCATTTTATGGCCACTGGTTCTTCCCAGAACACTGTGGGCATTACAGGGGGGGATATCACAAACAGCAGACACCATGATGTCACGGTATATCCTGTTGGCCATGATGCAGCACAAGGACAGATTCACACATTTCCCCAGGAGGTATGAATTGGCTGTCAAGGCAGAGTTTTACGAGCTTGGACACATCCCTAATGTTATTGGTGCAATAGACTGCACACATGTTGGCCTTGTTCCACCACAGGCACTGTAGCACATATACCGGAATTGGAAGCATTCACATTCCATCAATGTGCAGGTGGTGTGCCAGGCTGATTTGATTATTATTATTATTTATTATTTAAGAAGCTTATAGAGCGCACAGCTACCCCCAGTGGGGGTGTCCCGGCGCTGCAGAGAACACACTAAAAGAAAAGAGATAAGCTGCTTTATGAGTAGTAAACAGCCAAGTTTTGAGTTTGCGGTGGAACACTAGCTCCGACTCAATGAACCTAAGATCAGTGGGAGGCTGTTCCACAGCTTGGCAGTAACAACTCCAAACGTTCTGCCCCCGCTCCTGGCACAACGAAATCTGGGTACCACCAGGAGACGTAGGCTGTTTGATCTCAACGATCTGACAGATAAAGATAGTTTGATTCTCTTACTCAAGTAGACCGGGCCTGACCCGTTGAGAGCACGGAAGGCCAGGATCAAAGCTTTGAACTGGATGCGGCGAGAGATGGGAAGCCAGTGTAATTCTTTCCGGTAGGATGCCACCGAGTGGCGGAAAGGGACGATCAGTCTTGCAGCTGCGTTTTGCACAACTTGTAACCTTTCAATAAGGTAAATGGGAGCGCCGGCATAAAGACTGTTGGCATAATCTAAATGCGACGTGATCAGGGCATGAACAATAGTCTTACGGGAGTCCAAAGGGAGATAAGGAAAAATCTTCCTGATCATGCGTAGTTTGCCGAAGCAGGCAGATGTAACCTTATTGATCTGGGCCTTACAAGACATGATATTATCAAATTGGAAGCCCAGGTTACGGGCAGTCTGGACTGGGATCGGAGGGGGATTCAAAACTGTTGGCCAGCACAGAGTCGCGGGAAGTGCCGTTTTTTGGTTAAAGAATAAAACTTCAGTTTTGTCAGTGTTCAATACCAGATGGTTAGAGGCCATCCAGGAGCAAATGCTGCCAAGGCAGTTGCGAAAGTTGGTAAAGTTGGTGTCAGAGTGATCTCTAAATGAAAACACAAGCTGCGTATCATCAGCGTTAGAGATCACTCTGACCCCCCAGACTCAACCACCCTGGCCAGCGGGCCTAGGTAGACATTGAACAAAAGAGGCACTCCACACAAAAGAGGTTTATCCTCTGATTCAAAGGGCCGAAGAAATACCCTCTGCGTCCGCCCGGTAAGGAACGATCTGATCCAAGTGAGTACAGTGCCTCCAATTCCCAACTGCTGCAAGCGGTCCTGTAGTATCTCATGGGCCACCGTATCGAAAGCGGCGGACAGGTAGAGGAGGACCAACATGGCCTCCTCGCCCCTGTCCACACACTCACGAATCGTCTCCGATACCTCTAAAAGAGCGGTCTCCGTACTATAGCCGGTTGTAAATCCTGACTGGGAATCATGTAGCAACTGGTTAGCTTCTAAATAATAAGCCAGTTGCCTCTGAGCCTCCTTTTCCAGGATCTTACATGGTTTGGGAAGAAGGGAGATCGGGCGGTAATTACAGAACTGTAAGGGATCCGCATCCGATTTTTTCCGGATAGGGACCAGCATAGCCTGTTTCCAAGGCAAGGGAAATTGACCCGAGCTTAGCGAGGAGTTACAGATGGAGAGAAGAGGGCTAATTAAAACCAGGGCAAGATTATCTCCCAAGTCTGTGCCAAGTTTCCAGGCTCTGCACATGATTCGTACATCAGGCGCAACAGCATTGTGCCCCGGCTGATGAACAATCTGCTACCGGAACGTGCTTGGATTGTGGGTGAGTACAACAAGTCAGGTCTTGTGGTGTTTGTGTGCTATGCTAGCCTCAGGTAGAATACATGCACTCAATCTGTATGTCTATTTCACACTCAGGTGAATCTGCATATCCCAATGGACCATGGTTGCTGAGCTCACTCCGCAATCCCAGGACACCAGCTGATGTACGGTACAACAATGCCCTTGGGAGGACACGCCGGTGGTGGACAAGATCGGAGGTGCTCTGCAGTACTCACCGGCAAAGGTTTGTCAGATTGTGGTGGCATGCTGCATGCTACACAACTTGGCCTTGCGGAAGTGAATCCACTTGATCGTGGATGATGATGACCAGCAACAGCCCCCACCTGCAAACCCCCAAATGTCAACTGACGATGATAGTGGAGAGAAGGAAGCTGTAGACCAGCGTCAGCAGATCATCAACTACTTCACTTGAAGGTGAGTGACAATGTACAACGTGGCCGTTGCTGATGTTGTGCGTGGGTAATAGGTCTATATGAGCTTTGTGAGTGCAGCATGTTGTTGAGTCAGTGGTGGCTGCTAATGTTTTGGTAACAAGGTAGTTTGTCACAGCTACTTGGTGCCTATGTTGGTACTGTTGTCCATTGTAATGTTTGCAGAGTGGAGTACCTTGCCGACAAGTCTTGTGTGATGTTTGATTGTCAACCACATGAGTAGCAAATAATGTTCTGCTGTTTTTTCCTAGGTCCCTTCAGCCTCTACTTGCCTGCTTCAGAGCCCATCTCCTTTGACATTGTAATCATGTGTGATAATTTACATTATGTGATAAACATGGAACAGAGTCAACTGAATTGGTGCTTTAATAGTGTTTATTACAATGGTTATCTGTGAGTGATGAGTGGATATTTACATTAATGTGAATGGTGGATAAATATTTTCTAAGTAATGGTAGATGACATTCGAGTAAACACAACATTGATTTGGCAACAAAGTCCAACAGACAGATGACATTTTCAGGCCAGCGTGGGTGAGGACAGTATAAAAGAAGAATGACAGTAGGAAGAGGTGTGCCCTCATGGGTGGCTCCTTGACTGTCGTTTTTCAGTCACTTTGCCACGGGATGCTCCCAAGGTTTTCTTTGGGATTCCCCTTGATCTTTTGGCAGGAGGGGCCACAAGTTCTGGATCAGGGGATTCTCCCCCTCTCCGTGGCCACAGGGGAGGATGTGGGACTGTCAACCTGTGGACCACCAGAAGGAGGTGGAGGTGTTGTTGTTGCCACAGGCCGGTTGCGCAAGACAGCTACTAGCTGGCCCAAGAGGTCCACAATTTGCCCCATGCGGTCTATAAGTTGCCCCATGTGGTTGTCAATGAACTGCAGCATCTGTTGTTGATCATGGGCATCTTGCTGGGCCTGGAACATTTGTCCCTGTGCCTGTTCATATGCACCAACAACTCTTGTGATGTGTGCCAGGGATTCTGCCCCAAACTCCAATTGGTATGGTGTACCACTCGGTATCCCACCTAACCTGCTGTCACTTTCCCTGGTCCCTGCGTCCTCTCCCTGGCCTCCGCAGTTGTTGCTGTGGGCTGGGTGTCCTCTCTGGCAGAGCGAATGTTGCAGGGAGCAGTGGTGGTGGTGGCGGTGATGGTTGGTATCACAGTACGTTCCAGCAGGGATCAGCATTGATGTAGTTGCTGAGGGTGGATGGTCAGTGGGGGCCTGGGACAGATTGCGCCCTGGCACACCAGATGGTCCGGCTTGGTCCTCCGCATCCTCAGTATCCAGGGAGCCAACATCAGAGTTTCCATGTTCCGGGGGCGGAGACTGGCTCTGCAGGTTGAGGTTGTCGTCCTCAGCAGTCAGTTGCTGGTAACCTGTGGGACAGGTGGTAGATGGTCATTGACTTACACACCTGAAGCTTGATCTGGTTCTACTCGGATTATCTTATCCACCATTACTGATAGTTCTGTGTCTGTGAATTTAGGCATTTTTTGAGGTGCCATGGTGTGTGCTGTGCTGATGTATTGTGGTGCAGTTGTGATGGTGGTGTGGATGGTGTTGGTGGTGTAGGTGGGGTGTGTGTGCGGTGGTGGTGTGAGGTGTGTTTATTTGCCTAACCATTGTCCTGCAGGGTTTGGTTCCTTCAGGGCTGGAGTAGTGCAAAGGATTGTGGTCAGGGAAGGGGTTGGTATTATGCTTAGCTATGTGGGTGTGGCAAGCTGGTGTATTGCTTTAAGGTGTTTCGTGTGGATTGACCTGTGATTTGTGGGTTTTCATTTTGCCATGGGGAGGTGTCAGTGTGCTGTTTTCGGTTACTATGGCTGCTAGGATACTTCACAGCGTGCATTTGGTGGCCTCCTTGTGTTTTTTTTTGGCCACCATTTTAATCACGGAGCCTCCGCAGTGTTGGCTATGCTGCAGCCCCTCTGCCGGCCATCGCCATCATAACTGTTTGCGACCGCGGTGGTCAGATGCAGCGGAATCAGGGTTATCATAATCTCATGGGCGGTTACCCCACGCGCAGGTGGTGATTTGTCTATTTTCCTGGCGGCTTATCATTAAATGACCGGCGGTTATGTCGCAGTCCTGGCGTGTGGTGTTTTCCCGCTACCACGGCGGTCAGTGTTTTTTCCGACCGCCATCTTAATCGACCCCTTACTTATTAATCTGTTTAAATAATTATTTTAATAACTTATATATTATTAAAAAAATCTTATAAATACATCTGTACACATAAAACAATAATATAAACAAAAATTAAATAAATATATGTAACAAATTCAAACAAATTCAATTATTTGTTATCTTAATCTTTTTTAAATTAATTATATACTACATTAGCTAAAATATTACAAAAAATATTAGATAGTGGAGGGAAAAAAATACTATTCCAACTCCAAACAGTGCAACAGCAGGGTACGTTTTAGATAGCGTAGGCGTTAAAATTACTATTCCCACTCCAATGAGTGCAACATTTGAAAAGCTTTGGATAGCGTATGGCTAAAATTACTATTCCCACTCCAGTGAGTGCAACAGTAGGGAAAGTGTTGGATAGCGTAGGGGTAAAAATTACTATTCCCACTCCAGTGAGTGCAACAGATGGGAAAGTTTGGGATAGCATAGGGGTAAAAATTACTATTCCCACACCAGAGAGTGCAACAGTAGGGAAAGTGTTGGACAAAGTAGGGGTAAAAATTACTATTCCCACTCCAGTGAGTGCAACAGTAAGGAAAGTGTTGAATAGCATAGGGGTAATAATTACTATTCCCACTCCATTGAGTGCAACAGTAGGGAAAGTGTGGGATAGCGTAGGGGTTAAAATTACTATTCCCACTCCACTGAGTGCAATGGTAGGGAAAGTGTTGGATAGCGTAGGGGTATAAATTACTATTCCCTTTCCAGAGAGTGCAAAAGTAGGGAAAGTGTTGGATAGCGTTGGGGTAAAAATCATAATTCCCACTCCAGTGAGAGCAACAGTAGGGAAAGTGTGGGATACCGTATGGGTAAAAATGACTATTCCCACTCCAGAGAGGGCAAAAGTAGGGTAAGTGTGCAATAGCGTAGGGGTTAAAAATTACCATTCCCACTCCAGCGATTGCAACTGTAGGGAACGTGCTGGATAGTTTAAGGGTAATAATTACTATTCCCACTCCAGTGAGTGGAACAGTAGGGCAAGTGTTGAATAGCATAGGGGTAATAATTACTATTCCCACTCCATTGAGTGCAACAGTAGGGAAAGTGTGGGATAGCGTAGGGGTAATAATTACTATTCCCACTCCATTGAGTGCAACCGTAGGGAAAGTGTGGGATAGCGTAGGGGTAAAAATGACTATTCCCACTCCATTGAGTGCAATGGTAGGGAAAGTGTTGGATAGCGTAGAGTAGAAATTACTATTCCCTTTCCAGAGAGTTCAACAGTAGGGAAAGTGTTGGATAGCATAGGGGTAAAAATTATAATTCCCACTCCAGTGAGTGCAATGGTAGGGATAGTGTGGGATGAGGTAGGGGTAAAAACTTACTATTCCTACTCCAGCTAGTACAACAGTAGGGAAAGTGTTCAATAGCGTAAGGGTTAAAAATTGCCATTCCCATTCCCACTCCAGTGAGTGTAACAGTAGGGTAAGTGTTGGATAGCAGAGGGGTAATAATTACTATTCCCACTCCAGCATGGGGAACAGTAGGGCAAGTGTTGAATAGCATAGGGGTAATAATTACCATTCCCACTCCATTGAGTGCAACAGTAGGGAAAGTGTGGGGTAGCGTATGGGTAATAATTACTATTCCCACTCCATTGACTGCAGCTGTAGGGAAAGTGTGGGATAGCGTAGGGGTAGAAATTACTATTCCCACTCCAGTGAGTGCAACAGTAGGGAAAGTTTGGGACAGCGTAGGGGTAATAATTACTATTCCCACTCCATTGAGTGCAGCAGTAGGGAAAGTGTGGTATAGCGCAGGGGTAGAAATTACTATTCCCACTCCAGTGAGTGCAACATTTGAAAAGTTTTGGATAGCGTATGGGTAAAAATTACTATTCCCACTCCAGTAAGTGCAACAGTTGGGAAAGTGTGGGATATCATTGGGGTAAAAATTACTATTCCCACACCAGAGAGTGCAAAAGTAGAGAAAGTGTTGGATAGAGTAGGGGTAAAAATTACTATTCCCACTCCAGTGAGTGCAACAGTAAGGAAAGTGTTGAATAGCATAGGGGTAATAATTACTATTCCCACTCCATTGAGTGCAATAGTAGGGAAAGTGTGGGATAGCGTAGGGGTAAATATTACTATTCCCACTCCAGTGAGTGCAATGGTACGGAAAGTGTTGGATAGCGTAGGGGTAAAAATTACTATTCCCTTTCCAGAGAGTGCAAAAAAAGGGAAAGTGTTGGATAGCGACGGGGTAAAAATCATAATTCCCACTCCAGTGATTGCAACGGTAGGGAAAGTGTGGGATACCATAGGGGTAAAAATTACTTGTTCCACTCCAGAGAGGGCAACAGTAGGGTAAGTGTGCAATAGCGTAGGGGTTCAAAATTACTATTCCCACTCCAGTGAGTGCAACAGTAGGGAACGTGTTGGATAGTGTAGGGGTAATAATTACTATTCCCACTCCAGTGAGTGGAACAGTAGGGCAAGTGTTGAATAGCATAGGGGTAATAATTACTATTCCCACTCCATTGAGTGCAACAATAGGGAAAGTGTGGGATAGCAAAGGGGTAATAATTACTATTCCCAATCCATTGAGTGCAAAAGTAGGGAAAGTGTTGGATAGCGACGGGGTAAAAATCATAATTCCCACTCCAGTGATTGCAACGGTAGGGAAAGTGTGGGATACAATAGGGGTAAAAATTACTGGTTCCACTCCAGAGAGGGCAACAGTAGGGTAAGTGTGCAATAGCGTAGGAGTTCAAAATTACCATTCCCACTCCAGTGAGTGCAACAGTAGGGAACGTGTTGGATAGTGTAGGGGTAATAATTACTATTCCCACTCCAGTGAGTGGAACAGTAGGGCAAGTGTTGAATAGCATAGGGGTAATAATTACTATTCCCACTCCATTGAGTGCAACAGTAGGGAAAGTGTGGGATAGCATATGGGTAATAATTACTATTCCCAATCCATTGAGTGCAACCGTAGGGAAAGTGTGGGATAGCGTAGGGGTAAAAATGACTATTCCCACTCCATTGAGTGCAATGGTAGGGAAAGTGTTGGATAGCGTAGGGGTAAACATTACTATTCCCTTTCCAGAGAGTTCAACAGTAGGGAAAGTGTTGGATAGCATAGGGGTAACAATTATAATTCCCACTCCAGTGAGTGCAACGGTAGGGAAAGTGTGGGATGAGGTAGGGGTAAAAATGACTATTCCTACTCTAGATAGTACAACAGTAGGGAAAGTGTTCAATAGCGTAAGGGTAAAAAATTGCCATTCCCATTCCCACTCCAGTGAGTGTAACAGTAGGGTAATTGTTGGATAGCATAGGGGTAATAATTACTATTCCCACTCCAGCGTGGGGAACAGTAGGGCAAGTGTTGAATAGCATAGGGGTAATATTTACCATTCGCACTCCATTGAGTGCAACAGTAGGGAAAGTGTGAGATAACGTAGGGGTAATAATTACTATTCCCACTCCATTGAGTGCAGCTGTAGGGAAAGTGTGGGATAGCGTAGGGGTAGAAATTACTATTCCCACTCCAGTGAGTGCAACAGTAGGGAAAGTGTGGGACAGCGTAGGGGTAATAAGTACTATTCCCACTCCATTGAGTTCAGCAGTAGGGAAAGTGTGGTATAGCGCAGGGGTAGAAATTACTATTCCCACTCCAGTGAGTGCAACATTTGAAAAGTTTTGGATAGCGTATGGGTAAAAATTACTATTCCCACTCCAGTAAGTGCAACAGTTGGGAAAGTGTGGGATATCATAGGGGTAAAAATTACTATTCCCACACCAGAGAGTGCAACAGTAGAGAAAGTGTTGGATAGAGTAGGGGTAAAAATTACTATTCCCACTCCAGTGAGTGCAACAGTAAGGAAAGTGTTGAATAGCATAGGGGTAATAATTACTATTCCCACACCATTGAGTGCAACAGTAGGGAAAGTGTGGGATAGCGTAGGGGTAAAAATTACTATTCCCACTCCAGTGAGTGCAATGGTAGGGAAAGTGTTGGATAGCGTAGGGGTAAAAATTACTATTCCCTTTCCAGAGAGTGCAAAAGTAGGGAAAGTGTTGGATAGCGACGGGGTAAAAATCATAATTCACACTCCAGTGATTGCAATGGTAGGGAAAGGGTGGGATACCATAGGGGTAAAAATTACTAGTTCCAATCCAGAGAGGGCAACAGTAGGGTAAGTGTGCAATAGCGTAGGGGTTCAAAATTACCATTCCCACTCCAGTGAGTGCAACAGTAGGGAACGTGTTGGATAGTGTAGGGGTAATAATTACAATTCCCACTCCAGTGAGTGGAACAGTAGGGCAAGTGTTGAATAGCATAGGGGTAATAATTACTATTCCCACTCCATTGAGTGCAACAGTAGGGAAAGTGTGGGATAGCATAGGGGTAATAATTACTATTCCCAATCCATTGAGTGCAACCGTAGGGAAAGTGTGGGATAGCGTAGGGGTAAAAATGACTATTCCCACTTCAGTGAGTGCAATGGTAGGGAAAGTATTGGATAGCGTATGGGTAAAAATTACTATTCCCTTTCCAGAGAGTTCAACAGTAGGGAAAGTGTTGGATAGCGTAGGGGTAAAAATTATAATTCCCACTCCAGTGAGTGCAACGGTAGGGAAAGTGTGGGATGCGGTAGGGGTAAAAATTACTATTCCCACTCCAGCTAGTGCAACAGTAGGGAAAGTGTTGGATAGCATAGGGGTAATAATTACTATTCCCACTCCATTGAATGCAACAGTAGGGAAAGTGTGGGATAGCGTAGGGGTAATCATTACTATTCCCACTCCATTGAGTGTAGCAGTAGGGAAAGTGTGGGATAGCGTAAGGGTAGAAATTACTATTCCCACTCCAGTGAATACAATGGTAGTGAAAGTGTTGGATAGCGTAGGGGTAAAATTTACTATTCCCTTTTCAGAGAGTGCAACAGTAGGGAAAGTGTTGGATAGCGTAGGGGTAAAAATTATAATTCCCACTCCAGTGAGTGCAACGGTAGGGAAAGTGTGGGATACCGAAGGGGTAAAAATTACTATTCCCACTCCAGAGAGTTCAACAGTGGGGAAAGTGTTCAATAGCATAGGGGTTAAAAATTACCATTCCCACTCGAGTGAGTGCAACAGTAGGGAAAGTGTTGGATAGCGTAGGGGTTAAAAATAACATACTTATAATAAAATATATTTTTTTTGAATAAATAATGCTTTAATTATTAAATAACACTAAATTAATTATCAATACCAATAAATAATAATAAATACTAATGAATAAAAATCAATCACTAATTAATACTAATGAGCAATAAATTAATTATCAATAGCAAACAATATTGATTAATAAACATTAATTACCGATTAATATATCATTAACAATAAATTAATTATCAGTACCCAACAATAAAATTAATAATTACATAGTTAGACTTAAAGTACTTCCCACCCTATTACCCTATAAACTCACAACCTGCTCCAATAATAAATTAATACACGTAATATATTTATTAATTATTCAATTAATAAAAAATAATTACCAAGTAATAAAAATTGATTACCAATTAATAATTTACTAACAATACATTAATTATCAATACCAATAAATAAAATGAATATTACTTAATTACAATTAAATTACTTCCCACCCTATTCCCCAATAAATACACAACCCACTACAATAATAAATTAATACACTTTATATAATTTAATTATCAATTAATTAAAATAATTATCAATTAATAAAAATAATTACCAATTTATAATTAATTAACAATACATTAATTATCAATACCAATATTTAAATAAAAATATTTACTTAATTACAATTAAATTATTTCCCACCCTATTCCCCTATAAACCCACAACCCATTACAGAACTAAAACGCAAAATGTCATTAAAATTAGTTAATAGTTCCTAAAAATGATTAATTAATTTACTATAAATAAATTACTTCCCACCCTATTCCCCTATAAACCCACAACCCGCTACAGTAGTAAAACGCATAATTTACTTACAAAAACATTACTCACATCTAAAAATTGTATACATATATTTAAAAAACAATACAATACTTAACATAAAATATATAACACATACATAGAAAATACATAATAAAACGCATAACACTAATATACATATCAATATTTGTAACATCAATTTTTTCGCTATCGATATTACTAACTTCGATATTTACAAAAACGATATTTCTTACCTTCAGGTCGATATTCTGGTCGTTGATATTCTACATTTCAATATTCTGTCCCTACGATATTTGAAACTCAATATTACAGTCGATATTCAAAACTCAATATTTAGACTGAGCACCTAAATATCTATGTTTCTCCTTGATTCCTCTTTGTAAGTGCGCTGCATTCTGCAGCACTCTTAGAAAGAGGAAAATGCCTTTAAGGATAGGTCTGGTGAAGGAAGGTGACTCTTACTGCGCAAAAACAGTCCTGCCTGCAACACAGGTGCGCTTGATTCATGGTACGAGGGTGCATGCACTAGTGCAGCACAGAGAGAGAGCAGGAATGCGCCATATCTTGATAGATTTGGCTCAATACTGCCCTTTTCATGTGCCACAGCACAGCAAGTTGCTTTGCTGTATCAAACAATGATAAATCTGCTGCTAAACTCCTGCATGCCTGTGCTTGCATGGGTTGGTACAATTACTTGCACCCCATCATGACCTGCTTATGACCTAATATATTACCTTGGGCACAGTGGCATTAATTAATAATATGAACAGTATTGTACCTTAAATTTTATGAGTTATGTCATTAATTAGATATTTAGAGCAGGTACCCACAAGAGGTGAGCGTGATGGGTTATTGGATCCTATCTGTAAGTTCAATACCTTGTGATCTAGCGGATTACCAGCTAGAGATATTCACTATACACATACTCACTTGGGCCCAACACACATTCATACAGAAATGCCAGTAATATCCACTGGGGGCAAGTTTTCTTATACTTGATTACCTGTGGAATACAATTTCATAGGTTCTTACCAAACCTCTATTCTTATTCAATGAATCTAGTAGTTAGCATTTGTAGATAAGAATTTACATTTCATAGTTTACCTCAATAACCACAGACTCAGGAAGGTTTTAAATGTTTATCTAAATACATTTTGTGAACCAACATCATGAATTCACAATACTAAAGATAACGTTTATTCAAAGAAAGTCTGATAATAAATAGTCTCATTATGTCATTTTTGATGACGGTACCTAGAAAGGGAGAAAACAGAGAGAGCAGCACATAGACATACCGGGCAGAAATATATTTACTTAAGATGGTGTGGAAACAACCCCTCGACTTAGGAGTTGGACAGTCTCCGGACAGGACAGGACAGAACAGGACAGGACCCCAGGATTTGGGCAGGTTCAGGATAGGATTTCCAGATGAGCCTCAGGACAGGATTTGAATAGGATTCCAGGCAGGACAGAGTTCAGGACAGGCTTCCAGGATGTTCTCCAAGCTGGACAGGACGGTTCTGGGAAGGACGGCTCAGGACTGGACAATTCAAGATAGGTCAGTTCACCTCTTCTAAGTCGGAAGCCAGCATCAGACCGCTCTCTGGCTTACCACACAATTCGGCCTATGCCCTTCCTCGGAATATTATTCTGCTGTTGGTCTCTGGGAAGTTCTAGATCAAAGTTCTAGACTTCGGTACAGGTCGGAATTCGGGAAGAGTTTCAGTCTCGCCACATCTCGTCATCAAGGGAAAATCAGACGAAGTCTCGGTCTGTAGCTTCTCTCATTAGGGTCCCGACTGACAGCGTTTCAGTCTTTCGGTATGAGGTTCTCCACTGCAGCCAACAGCATCTCTGCTTGCTCTCATCTAAATACCTAACTAAACCTACATCTATTATACCTTTCTTCACCCATGGTCCACCCACCAATGTTTCAATATTATGGGGCCACTAACTCCGACTGGACAGGGAAGATGAAAATAATCATCACACCATGTTAGATATAATATTTTCTTTAATTCTATTTTGTATGGTTTTCGCATCTTAATTTTACTTTCTCAAGCTTTATTCTCACCCACACATAATTGTGTCCTTTTCAGTCGTTCACAGAGGATGTCCTCTCTGTTCACATGGTCTTGACCTTGGATGAGGTCCAATGCTTCATCATGGCTTCTTGTGGGTTAGGATTGAGCGTGCACATTCGCACATGTGACCAGTGGGGTTTTGTTTCGGTCAGAGGCCCAAATACGAACTATAGAGAAAGAGAAAATATGTTACTACCAAAAATAAATGATTTCACTGTATACCACTTATCTCTACTTTATGCCCATTTACTTATAATATCTTTTGCATTAGCAGCTTAGTAGAAATTACAAAAGCTAGTTATGGAAAAGCACGCGTATTACCATGTGAGTTTCAAGCAGGCATTTTTAAAGCTAGTGCGCAGCTGCAAACATTCCCACCAAAGACACATCATACTACGTAGATGCAGTAGATGCATGCGCATTAAATGTCCAGCGCTTTAGTGGCCATTTTAGAAGCACCCAAGTTAGTCGTAAGTAAAACACATGGGCAAGCTTCCCAAAGACTAAAATGTAATTGATATGTATGCATATCAATAATCACAAAACATGTTTAGTACAGGATTATACTTTAATTAGGGGTTTGCCTCCCAACAAGGTTCTTTACGGAACCTCGCTCCATTAATCCCCTCTCTGAGTGACATTTTGGGGCTGATTCCGGTAAAGAAGCGGCCGTCCGAATCGTATCCGGAGCCCTCTCCGTACGAATCGTACATGTCCGTCCGAATCGCGAAGTACGTTCCGTATCTCATCAATCCGTCTGAATCGTCGCGAACCGTACGAATTGCAAGGGTGAAACCGTACGACAAGGACCCTCACAGTGAACCGTACGAATCATAAACATTCTGTATGACCCGACGAGTACAATCCGGAACGGGGTATGAGGACGCGATTCGTACGGTCCATGTCAGGTAAGGGAGATTCGTACGGACAACCACACAATCGAAGACGCACCGTACGGTGCGTACACCCCATGATCGCAGGGGTACGGTGCGTACCCCTGTGATCAGGGGGTGTACGCCCTGTACTTCATGATCGCAGGGTGTACGCACTGTACACCCGACGATCATGGGGTACGGTGCGTATGCAAAAACCAAAGTTGATGGACAGAATGCAGAACAATGTCATACATTCACCCCAGTACAGAGATCTGGGCCTAAATCCATCTTTTATTTGCACTCCACACCACCCCAGTTCAGACATGGCCATATGCAAATCAGTCTGACCCTGAGCCTCATGGGAACAGTCCAGTCCGAACTGCCAAGCCATTTCTTCCCTGGACCGGAAACAAGCTTCGGAGGACCGGTTTCTGGCATTCCAGCCGTCTTCAGCCCGGCTTGCTTGAATCCAGTGGTGTGAAGAGCATGGGACTCACGTCTGAGCATACCCACACCACTCGGAGTGACAAATGCAAAAACCACAGTTGATGGACAGAATGCAGAACGATGTCATACATTCACCCCAGTACAGAGATCTGGGCCTAAATCCAATGTTTTGTTGCACTCCACACCACCCCAGTTCAGACATAGGCATATGCAAATGAGTCTGACCCTGTGCCTCATGGGAACAGTCTAGCCCGAACTGCCAAGCCATGCTTTCCCTGGACCGGAAACAAGCTTCCGAGGAACGGTTTCTGGCATTCCAGCCGTCTTCAGCCCGGCTTGCTTGAATCCAGTGGTGTGGAGAGCATGGGACTCACGTCTGACCATACCCATCCCACTCGGGGTGACAAATGCAAAAACCACAGTTGATGGACAGAATGCAGAACAATGTCATACATTCACGCCAGTACAGAGACCTGGGCCTAAATCCATCGTTTTTTTGCACTCCACACCACCCCAGTTCAGACATGGCCATATGCAAATCAGTCTGACCCTGTGCCTCATGGGAACAGTCCAGCCCAAACTGCCAAGCCATGCCTTCCCTGGACCGGAAACAAGCTTCCGAGGACCGGTTTCTGGCATTCCAGCCGTCTTCAGCCCAGCTTGCTTGAATCCAGTGGTGTGGAGAGCATGGGATTCACGTCTGAGCATTCCCATCCCACTCGGGGTGACAAATGCAAAAACCACAGTTGATGGACAGAATGCAGAACAATGTCATACATTCACCCCAGTACAGAGTTCTATGCCTAAATCCATCGTTTTTTTGCACTCCACACCACCTCAGTTCAGACATGGCCACATGCAAATAAGTCTGACCCTGTGCCTCTTGGGAACAGTCCAGCCCGAACTGCCAAGCCATGCCTTCCCTGGACCGGAAACAAGCTTCGAGGACCGGTTTCTGGCATTCCAGCCGTCTTCATCCCGGCTTGCTAGAATCCAGTGGTGTGGAGAGCATGGGACTCACGTCTGAGCATACCCATCCCACTCGGGGTGACAAATGCAAAAACCACAGTTGATGGACAGAATGCAGAACAATGTCATACATTCACCCCAGTACAGAGATGTGGGCCTAAATCCATCGTTTTTTTTGCACTCCACACAACACCCCAGTTCAGACATGGCCATATGCAAATCAGTCTGACCCTGTGCCTCATGGGAACAGTCCAGCCTGAACTGTCAAGCCATGCCTTCCCTGGACCGGAAACAAGCTTCCGAGGACCGGTTTCTGGCATTCCAGCCGTCTTCAGCCCGGCTTGCTTGAATCCAGTGGTGTGGAGAGCATGGGTCTCACGTCTGAGCATACCCATCCCACTCGGGTTGACAAATGCAAAAACCACAGTTGATGGACAGAATGCAGAACAAAGTCATACATTCACCCCAGTACAGAGTTCTAGGCCTAAATACATCATTTTATTGCACTCCACTCCACCTCAGTTCAGACATGGCCACATGCAAATAAGTCTGACCCTGTGCCTCATGGGAACAGTCCAGCCCGAACTGCCAAGCCATGCCTTCCCTGGACCGGAAACAAGCTTCGAGGACCGGTTTCTGGCATTCCAGCCGTCTTCATCCCGGCTTGCTAGAATCCAGTGGTGTGGAGAGCATGGGACTCACGTCTGAGCATACCCATCCCACTCTGGGTGACAAATGCAAAAACCACAGTTGATGGACAGAATGCAGAACAATGTCATACATTCACCCCAGTACAGAGATCTGGGCCTAAATCCATCGTTTTTTTGCACTCCACACCACCCCAGTTCAGACATGGCCATATGCAAATCAGTCTGACCCTGTGCCTCATGGGAACAGTCCAGCCCGAACTGCCAAGCCATGCCATCCCTGGACCGGAAACAATCTTCCGAGGACCGGTTTCTGGCATTCCAGTCGTCTTTATGCCCGGCTTGCTTGAATCCAGTGGTGTGGAGAGCATGGGACTCATGTCTGAGCATACCCATCCCACTCGGGGTGACAAATGCAAAAACCACAGTTGATGGACAGAATGCAGAACAATGTCATACATTCACCTCCGTACAGAGATCTGGGCCTTAATCCATCGTTTTTTTGCACTCCACACCACCCCAGTTCAGATATGGCCATATGCAAATAAGTCTGACCCTGTGCCTCATGGGAACAGTCCAGCCCGAACTGCCAAGCCGGGCACCTTCAACAATTTATAGACTCCGCCCTTTTTTGCTAATAAAATAAATTAAATATCAAGAGCAAGTCGATTTTGCAAAACCATAGATCTGATCTGATATGGAGGCAGATTTTTTTCTTATTTTCAAAATCCAGGGACATAGCAGCATGAGTCTTGCCAGTTGCATAAAACTCTTCTTTCTCAGCCCATTTAGGTATCTGAGGTTTCGTTTCAGAAACTCTTCTTTGAAAATCCTGCCTCCTCTGCTCTACTAAATTCTAAAATATATTTTCTTCTTCATGTAATTTACAAGTTAAATTCAGTTTGTGCACTTCAGGTAAATCTATTGTCTTCATTGTTAGAAAATATTCACCCATAAACTGTGAATCAAAAGTGCTAAGGACAGAGTTCAAGCTTCTTCGCACAGGTACTTCGAAAAATATTACATCTACATTTGGGAAATAATATTGCAATTTTCCTGTTCTATAAAATAAACTTGCAGGACACTACATGAAATACCATATGTTAGTGGTAAATAATGATAAGTTATTCCTTCTGCTATTGAAGCTGGTAGATTCATACAAACATAACAATCCCTAACTTTTCATAGTTTTGTAAAAGCATTTAAAGCTGTGTCATTACCAGTCATAGCATGATGTAAATCTAACTCATCTGGTGTTTCTAAGTCTACTCTATCACTTGTAATCTTAGCCTCATCTGGTGCTTCTAATGCTACTCTGTCACCTTTAATATTAGCTACCTTTTCTTGTGTGTTCGTGTTATTCTTTCCTACTGAGGTCATCAAATAGGGAATGGCTACTGTTAACACTAACCAAATTATAAGTACTAAAAATATACTACATATGCATATTCTACAACATTTATTTATACAATTTCTTTTTGATTTTCTAGCAGCTCCATCATCAGCCATGTTAAATAGGAAGATTTCTCTTCTTTACTTTGAAATCAATGGAGTATTTAATTTTTACTCCTCAGGTTGGTCTCACTTCTTCGACAATCTGTTCTGCAATTATTTCGTCATTTACTTCTTCATTCAGGTCAAGATTCTCGAATTCCTCAAGAGTAACATATGTCTACTCAGGACCCTTGAACCTATTGTTCAGGACTTTTATTGTTTGACTTCTTAGACTTTGAGAATTAGTGGGGTCCAGATTGACTTGAAACCTCGCTTACTTGATCAGGTCCTTTGCTTACTCTTTTCAGTTGGTATTTTAGTCTTTTAATATTACTAGGCCAATTATCTCCTTTTCTGACCCTTTTGGCTTGCCCTGCACTGTCACTTTTTTCAAGTGTTTTTTTGTTTTCATTACATTGTGGCACAATTTGCTTTTCTTCATCATCAGGCTCTCTCTCTATCTGACCTTCACCAGGGCTTATCACCTTGACATCACCTGCCTGGATGCGTTCTTCTATTCTAACTTGGCCCTGTTCAGGACTTGTTTCAGTTTGTTTTTCTTCCTCCTGAACTTGTTTTTCTTTTCTTAACTGGTCCTGCTCAAGTCTTCCTATTTATTGATTGTCTTCTGCTTGAGCGTGTTCTCTTAAACCATGAATGTGGTCATTCACTTCAGTCTGAGTAGATTGATGTTTCTTTGTCTCTTCCTGCTCAGTTATTTTAATTGGCGTGCTTTCTTTGTTCTGAGCTCGTTCTTCTACACCTATCTGGTCCTCACTCCTTTCCTGTCTGTCTATTGTTGTTTGGCTTCTTGTTCTTATTATTACTTCAGGTATGTCAACTATAGGTATCCAATCATCTTGACTTGTGCTCGGTTGTTCTTGGTCAGCTATTTCAGGATCAGGTGTCTACGATCCCTCAGATGTACAACCTTCAGCAGCCTCAACTGCCTCAGTCAGTTGGGGTCTTTCCTCGTCAGGGGCTGGAATCCTTTTTGTATGACTCGCATGAATTCAATTAGGCAAGCCTGCACATTTAACAGCTGTTGTAGTAACAAATATGACCTGCTGAGGTTTACCCCACCTGGGTGCTAGGCACGACTCTCATGTGTGTTCCTTCACCACCACCCAATCACCGGGGTTCAGGTCATAAGTTTGATTCAGCTGTCTGGTGACCACATCTTCTCCAACCAGTGAGAGATAGAACGCACTTGGTGAGCCAACTCTTTGCAATACTCCAGTATCAAATCATTAGTTATAGTCAATAGCTTGTTTCCTGGTACACAGGTCTGTCTCATTGCTCTTCCCATGAGTATTTCATGGGAAATCAACACAGTACTTTTATCTGGAATACTCCTGAGTACCATCAGAACAAGAGGTAGGGCATCAGGCCAATCTAATGGTGTGGATGCACACACTTTCCAAGCCTAGACTTTATTTTGCCATTAAGTTGTTTTACCACTCCAGAAGCCTCTGGGTGGTATGCACAGTGCAATTTCTGTTTAATGTTGAATGCTTCACAGATTAGTCGAATTATTTTATTATTAAAATGAGACCCTCTATCTTTTTCAATCATTACTGGGAAACCAAATCTAGGAATGATTTCTCTTAGCAATAACTTGGCAACTGTTATGCTGTCAATTCTTCTGGTAGGATAGGCCTCCACCCACTGACAGACACACTATGACCAGTACATATTTCAATCCCCTGCAAGCAGGTAATTGAATTAAATCAACTTGGAGTCTTATAAATGGGCCTTCTGCTTTACCAATTGTTCCCATGAGAACCACTGTATTTTTCCCTTGGTTCATCTGTTGACAAATTAAACATATCTGGCAAAGACTCTCTGCTACATTCCTGAACTTCGGGTTAAACCCATCTTGCCTGAAAAGTCTGATCATGGAATCTCAGCCTATGTGGGTGCCTCCGTGATACATTCTGGCTAATTGGGAGAGCATACAATCTGGCATGTTTGGCTTACCACCCATGTAAACCCATAAATCATCCTCTGCCCTTCTCTGACAGCCTATTTTTATCCAATTTGCCTTTTCATCCTCATCCACTCCATCCTGGAATCGTCTCACTTCATCCCATATTTCCAACCCTGAAAGTAACATAAGTTGGATTCCACTAACATTGATATCTCTGCTTACTGACAATTTATATTTTGCACAGTGTTGTGCGACTTCATCAGCATTCAGCATATCTATTACCATCAGTCACACAGTCATTTCCTGACTGGCGAGCCATGCACTTTACCACTGCCACTTCTTTTGGTAATTGTTTTGCTTCAAGCAGCTCCTTTACAAATCTGCCATTTTTAATAGAGGTTCCTGATGAAGTCATGAAATCCC
The DNA here is from genome assembly GCF_964263255.1 of Lissotriton vulgaris. Classification (NCBI taxonomy): domain Eukaryota; kingdom Metazoa; phylum Chordata; class Amphibia; order Caudata; family Salamandridae; genus Lissotriton; species Lissotriton vulgaris. The sequence continues at coordinate 1,119,276,840 of NC_141698.1, forward strand.
TCTGCATCCAAACTTGGCCAAAATCATGCACAACCACATAACCACACTGACTATCAGTATAAATGGTTACCTTCCAATTTTTCCCCAATTTACAAGATTTAATCAGTGCGATCAATTCGGCTACTTGTGCAGATGTGACTCCTGGTAAATAGAATGCTTCAACTATCCCAACCAATGTACATACTACATATGCTGCGCTTAGGGCACCCTCTTCATGGTGCCTACAAGAGCCATCCACAAAAAATACATGTTCTGCATTTACAAGGGGTTCATTATGTATATCTTCTTGGGGCTTTGTACTCAGTTCTGTCACTTCTAGGCAATCATGTTCCACATCCTCATTTTCCTTTACCTCTTCTCCATGTACATCTGGAAACAATGTAGCAGGGTTCAGTACAGTACACCTGACTATTGTCACATTTTCAGCACCTAATATGATCCATTCATATTTTGTTATTTGACTTGGTGTAAGATGCTGAGTTCGAGTCCTTGTTTAAAGGATCTCGATTGAGTGTGGTACGTGCACCTTTACAGGGTGACCCATTACAATTGACTCACTTTGTTCTAGGCTCATACACGTTGCAGCTACTGCTTTTAGGCACCCTGGCAATTCAGCTGCTACTGGGTCTAAAGTGGCAGAAAATATGCCACTGGACGTCTCATTAGACCATGTCTTTGAGTCAAAACTGAAAGTGCACAACTATATCTTTCACAGCAGAACAGAGCAAATTCCTTTGCATAATTTGGCAAGCCTAAAGTAGGTGCTTAACATAGACATTGTCGTAAAATTTTAAATGCTTTTCTGCTTTCATCATCCCATTCTATTGGGTCTTTTGGTCGTTTCTTTGTCATTTGTATCAAGGGTTTGGCTAATATTGAAAACCATACAATCCATTGTGTGCAGTATCCTACCACCCCAAGGAACATTCTTATTTATCTCTGAGTTTGTGGTAATTTCATTTGCTGTATTATTTTGATTCTTTCAGGGGTCACTTTTGTAGTAGCTCATTGTATTTGGTGTCCTAAATATTTGACTTCAGGCTGGCTAAATTTTATTTTTTTCTGGGGACACTTTGCAGCTAAGTGATTCAATAGGGCAACACAGTCATCTCTCATTTGTGACACAACCAGCAGGTCATCTATATACTGTACCAGTACTGATCTTCTAGGTATTACTAAGGTTTCTAAATACCTTTTCAGAATCTGATTGAAGATTGAAGGACTTTCTGTATACCTTTGAAGAACGTGATTCCAAACAAAAATATGAGCCTCAAATTTAAAATAAAATAAAAACCGGCTATCAGGATGCAACGGAATGGAAAAGAATGCATGACATAAATCAATTATGGGAAACCATTCTGCCCTCCATGGTATTTGGTGTAGATTTACTACAGGATTTGGCACTACTGGACAACATGGTACTACCATCTTATTAATTTTCCTAAAGTCTTGCACTATCCTATATTTTCTGTTTGATTTCTTAATGCCAATTATGGGCAAATTACAAGGACTGCTCATTATTTCTTTAAGAATGCCTTGCTCAATCATACGTTCAATCCCTGCTGCAACACCAGCTTTAACTTTGGGACTCATCTTATATTGTCGAGTATTTGGGTAAACGGCACCTTCTTTCACTGTCACTCTTATGGGGTCTACATTTGCCATTAAGCCTACTTCTTTTCCTGAAAAATCCCATACTTTAAGATTCACCTGTTTGGACTTCTTCTGGTAAATCGTCTCCTGTCGTTAAAGAATACATGTCATCAACTTCGGTGCCTTGTTTAGCTAACATAATTTTAAATACCCCGTCTTCGTCAGGGGTATGGATTACAACACCATCCAGTGTGCAAAATATAGTGCAATTAATATTGCAAAGAAGGTCCCTACCTAACAGGTTCACAGGACTGGAATCACATACCACGAACATATGCATTTCTTTAAAATTTCCAATTCGTACTTCCATTGGCTTTGTAATAGGGGTTCTAATCTGTCTGTTTGAGACTCCTACTACTTGGATTGCGTCACCCGAGAGGAGGAGGTTTGGAATATCTGTTGTTCTCACAGTAGAGCGGGTAGCACCAGTGTCCAACAAGAAGGTGATATTGTTCCCTACTACTTTACCCTCAATGTATGGACCTGACTGATCTACCGGCAAGGATGCGCCTAGTACGCACTCCTTTTCCTCCTCTCTCAGGCACTGTCATTGGATGTCATCGAAAAATGTGTCCTGTAAAAGAAATTGTGATGTTACAACATTTTTCTTACCACTTTCTCCTTGGAATCTGGTGTCTGTTCTGTACTTGGCTTGGTTCACAAATTTTGGCATGGGGCAGATGGCAACTGATTTTGTAGATTTGCAACCTGCTGCAGTTGACTCATTGCCACCTCATTCTGCGTCTGTGAATTTAAACTATGATTTGGGCAATTATTTATTTGTATATTTTTACACTCGTTTTTCCAATGCCCCAATTGTCTGCACCCATGACAGGGAAACTTTTTCTTTGCCTCTTCTCCACTTAACTTCCCCTTCGGCTTTCCCCCATTGTTCTCACCTAAACCTTGTAAATTTCCCTTGATTTCCTGATTGATTACTTAACTGTAGTTCCTGCTGTTCAGCTAATTCACGTGTGCCCACATAACTTTTTCTTCTAGTTTCTTCCTCTTGTTGTCAATTTCATCGCCACAATATTTTGCATATTTAAGTATTTCATCTATTGGTTTCAGTTGCCAGCACAACATGTGCTGACGAATCATGTCTCCTATTTCTATTTTTAATCCAGTTACAAAATGATACACAAAATGTCCCATGTCTTTGTCTCCAATACTCTCGATCCCACTATATTGTTTAAAGACTTGGATAGCCGTTCATAGTAGGTATGTACAGATTATTTTCTGTCATGGGTCTTTCTATCTATTCTTATCCAATGAGTCACCTTTGGAGGAATTTTTTCCTTTCAAATATGTTATTCTTGGTTATACTTTTTCATCACTTCTTCTGATGGTGCACCTGTTTTTCTCTGAGCTTTGGGAAATCATTTGTAAATGATAAAATATCCTGCCTGGTCCAAGGGACATGTACATACCCTCCTCCTGGTACCTCTCTCATGGGGCACAACTTTTTGATCTTTCCTGTTTCTTTTAAAACAAATTCAGAGGCCGTTCTATTTGCCTATGCTTCTTCCTTTTTCTTCATCCATCTTGCTTTCCATTTATCTAAGTCTCCCCATTTTTGTAAGATTGACAGCAACTCTTTAACTTGCAAATTCCTTCCTGATATATTCATATTTTCTAAGTCCTGAATTCTAAGTCCTGAATTCTGCTCTATAAGGTCTTTATAACACTTTGGATTTCCCTATTTTGATTCCCATTTCAAAGGCTAAATCAGTTAATTGTTCATGAAATATTTTCGTATTTCTGGTAATGCTTCTGCAAATGAATAATAACTCTTCTTCATGGTAGGTGCTTAGGGTTGCAGCAGCCCGGACTCTCAGAGACTCTGCTCTGTGGCGGCCTGGGGATTCCAGTGATTGTCAGAGTGGAGATGCAGGTGCACAAAGAGGTGAAATACAACAAAGCTTAATTAATATGTAAATTGTCTTTTAAAGACCTGTGTGAAGTACTCAGGTGTGGCTGTGTGTGCGCAGGGGAAGCTGTCTCAGCCCGGGCTGAGAGCTCACACACACACACACACACACACACGGGGTGAGGTGACAGAGGGAGGAAGAGGGGAGAGGGAGGGAGGAAGAGGGGAGAGGGAGGGAGGAAGAGGGAGGGAAGGAGAGGGAGGGAGAGGGAGGGAGACAGAGGTTGACAGAGGGAGGGGGACAGACGGAGAGAGAGGGAGGGAGACAGGGTGACAGAGGGAGGGAGACAAAGGAGAGGGAGGGAGGGAGAGGGAGGGAGATACAGGGAGGGAGGAGACAGATGTTGACAGAGGGAGGGAGACAGGGTGACAGAGAGGGAGACAGAGAGAGGCAGTCAGGGGGAGACAGAGGGTGACAGAAGGTAACGGAGGGAGAGGAAGGAAGACAGAGAGAGACAGAGAGAGGGAGGCAGAGAAGGAGGCAGAGAGGGAGGGAGACAGAGGGAGGGAGAGGGAGCGAGACAGGGAGGGAGACAGAGGGAGGGAGACAGGGAGGGAAACAGAGGGAGGGAGTGGGAAGGAAGACAGAGGGAGAGAGACAGGGAGACAGGGAGGGAGCTAGAGGGAGGGAGACAGAGGGAGGGAGAGGGAGGGAGACAGAGGGAGGTAGACAGAGGGTGACAGAGGGACAAAGGGAGACAGAGGGAGGGACATGAAGGGAGACAAAGAGAGACAAAAAGAGGGAGGCAGAGAGGGAGGGAGACAGGGAGGGAGACAGAGGGAGGGAGACAGGGAGGGAGAGAGAGGGAGGGAGACTGAGGGAGACAGAGGGAGGGAGACAGGGAGACAGACAGGGGGACAGAGAGGGAGACAGAGAGAGAGGCAGTCAGTGGGGAGACAGAAGGAGGGAGAAAGAGGGAGGGAGAGGGAGGGAGACAGAGCAAGTGAGAGGGAGGGAGACAGAGAGTGACAGAGGGAAAGAGGAAGACAGAGGGTGACAGAGGGTAACAGAGGAAGATGAAGGAAGACAGAGAGAGGGATGCAGAGAGGGAGGCAGCGAGGGAGGCAGAGAGAGAGGGAGACAGAGGGAGGGAAAGGGAGGGAGACAGGGAGGGAGACAGAGGGAGGGAGACGGACGGAGGGAGGGAGACAGAGGGAGGGAGACAGAGGGAGGGAGACAGGGAGGGAGACAGAGGGTGAAAGAGGGAGAGAGAGGAAGGGAGACTGAGAGAGACAGAGAGAGGGAGGCAGAGAGGGAGGTAGAGAGGGAAGCAGAGATCAAAGGAGATGGAGGGAGGGAAACAGAGGGAGAGAGACAGAGGGAGGGAGACAGGGAGATAGGGAGACAGGGAGGGAGACAGAGTGAGGAAGACAGAGGGAGGGAGACAGAAGAAGGGAGTGGGAGGGAGAGAGCCAGGGAGAAAGACAGGGAGGGAGAGAGGGAGGGAGAGAGACAGCGAGGGAGAGAGGGAGGGAGACAGAGGGAGGTAGACAGAGAGGGAGGGAGAGGGGGAGGGAGACTGAGAGGGAGGAAGACAGAGAGGGAGACAGAGGGTGAGAGACAGGGGGAGTGAGACAGAGGGATAGAGACAGAGGGAGGGAGACAGAGGGAGGGAGACAGAGGGGGACGGAGACAGAGGAAGAAAGAGAGAGAGGGAGACAGAGAGAGAGGGAGACAGAGAGAGACAGACAGAGGGAGGAAGGTGACAGAAGGAGGATGGCAACAGAGGAAGGATGGCAACAGAGGGAGGAGGGCGACAGAGGAGGGAGGGAGACAGTGGAGAGAGACAGAGGGATGGAGACAGAGGGACGGAGACAGAGCGAGACTGAGCGAGGGAGACAGAGACCTAGAGGGAGACGGAGGGAGAAAGAAGGAGGGAGACAGACGTATGGAGACAGAGGGAGACAGATGGAGGGAGACAGACAGAGGGAGATAGACGGAGGGAGACAGACGGAGGGAGAGCGAGGGAGAGTGAGGGAGGGAGACAGAGAGAGGGAGATGGATGGAGACAGATGGAGGGAGACAGACTGAGGGAGAGCAAGGGAGGGAGACAGAGAGAGGGAGAGGGAGAGAGTGAGAGACAGAGAGAGAGGGAGAGAGGGAGAGAGGGAGTGAGAGAGAGAGAGAGAGGGAGAGGGATGTGTGTATGCCGGGTCTGGTGGCTCACTGAACAAAGGCGTCTGCTGCAGGGACCTGTGTTCAAACTCATGGTCACAATTGTTTTTTGCTTTAGCCCAGCCCCCTCCCCCTCTGACCCCGCCCCCACTGGTGCGGCCCTCAGCCACAAACCACACTGTAAATTGGCCCTGAGAGAAAGTTTGTGCGTACCCATGCTCTAAAGCCTTATCGAACAACAGCAAAGCTTTTATTTCTTGGACCATTCAACTTCTGTCTTGCTTACTTCGTTTAACCAATGCTTGCGTGGCTTTTCTGTGACATCAATCTTACTCCTTACTCCTGAACCCTTCTTTACAATTTCGCGTCAGTCACACACCTGCTGTTTCGACCAATCTCAGTGCAGCACTCTGTGATGTCAGTACAGCACCCACAACAGGTGACCAGTGGGGTTTTGTTCGGTCAGAGGCCCAAATGCGAACTAATAGAGAAGTCAAAGAGAAAACATGTTACTACCAAAAATAAATGATTTCACTGGATACCCTTTATCTCTACTCTATGCCCATTTACTTATAATATATTTTGCATTAGCAGCCTAGTAGAAATTACAAATGTTAGTTGTGACAAAGCATGCGTAATACCATGTGAGTTTCAAGAGGACATTTTTAAAGCTAGTGCGCAGCTGCAAGATTTCCCACCAAAGCAAAGACATGTCATACAACATAGATGCAGTAGACGCATGCGCTTTAAAAGTGCCACGCTTTGGCAGCCATTTTAGAAGCACCAAAGTTACTTGTTAGAAATACACATAGGCAAGCTTCGCTTCCCATAGACTAAAATGTAATTGATATATATGCATAGTATTATTCACAAAACATTAGTTTAGTACAGGATTATACTTTAATGACGGGTTTGCTTCAGAGCAAGGTTTTTTATGGAACTTCGCTCCATCACTTGCACCTAATTGACCGTCTCCACTGAAGATACTTGGATACAGCACAGACAACTAGTTGTGAAGATTCTGAACGAAGAACTTGTGTGCCAGCGTATAAATTACGACAGCCAAGATGCTTGCACAACGGAATTATCCATGCTTTCCTAGTTAGAGTGTAGCCAGGGCAAAATAAAATAAAGCATTGTAGTGTTTTATCTGTCTTTTGACAGACTGGACATACAATGCTTGTAGGAGTTGGTTGATTGCATTTTGCTAATGAAGACAATATTGGTAAAGTGCTATCTTGAAGTTTAAGGTAGCTGAAAGATTGATGACATCCAAAAAAGACTCAAATTCAAACTCAGGTTTAAAATCTAAGAAGAAGAAAATAAGCAACCCTCAGGCACATTTTGGAACTCAGTAAGGTGGATATAGTTTCAAAATGTGTTCTTAAGTGTTGCCTTAGATAAACAAGTTGTGAATGCTGGAAGAGACCAGAGGCCACCAAGTTGCACTAGTAGTTCTTGGAGATAGGATAACCGCTTGATTGTTCCTGAGCTATCCAAAGATACAACATCGCCCAATTCTCCACGGTAATCATCCAGTTCTAGGGAGTATTTTACCATTCTCCATTAAAGTAGAGGCCTCACTTGTGCCTCATGTATCAATGAGTTAAGATCCATATCACGTCTAAGCGTATGAGCTGAGTGTTCTTGGGGAGTTTGGTTATTGCTCCAACGATTGTATTCTCAGCCAACCCAAACTTGTTCAGGCTCGAAGTGCCCCATACATCTGCCCACACATGGCACCAGCATCAGCTTTGACTCTGTACACATCTTAAATTATTACTTCTTTTCAGGCAGCATATTACTCTTGACTAGTGCATAATTAGAATTGAGTCACAGCACAGTAGGGTTGTAGCTGAAGGCAGTGCTAGTTTCTCTCAGTGGGTCAGTATGGTGTTCAGTGGGGGAGAGGACGTGGCACTCTGGCCAGAAATACAGAATTTGGAGAACCAGGTTCAGCCTTCATGACAAGTCCACCAGTCCACTCTCTTGACAAAGCACATTCCCATGATAGACCTCGGAAGGCCCCAATAAGCCTTAGAAACCCTGGTGTATTAGCACCAGCAGGTGGACCCTAGGGGTGGCAAGTATGACTTACCCTTGAAGGCCTGTCCACCACAATTCATATTGAAGTTCACCTCCAGTCTTGCAGGCAGGCATACAAAGAAGCACACCCTAGAGTGACAATGACTCTGTCATTGAGGTCACAAGACCCTTGAGGCTGGTCTACCTCACTCTTTGGTACCTCCATTGGCCTTTTTCAGCAGTAGTAGTGCAACTTACCAAGGATTGTCAATGTAGGATTTGCATGCACACCAAACTAATTTAGCAATCTTCATGGTCTCTGCTTCATGCACAAGCACTTTTAACATGTGCTGCCTGCTTTTGGGCCACTGGAGTTATGCAGCAATGGAGGACAAAATTATGGTGCAATATTGACTAAATTATGCAGTAAAAAAAGGCTACAGAGTAATGCGGTACATTTTATGATACTTTATTTTGACATTTTTATACATACTAACAGCCTCTGCAAAGTTTTTGCCCAATTCGTACCTGAGTGACATAGAAATGCAGCAGTGAGAAAGGTGACCAGTCAACCTTTGCCAAGGCCTCCACTTCGCAGCAACATAAGTCATATTTTTATAGTAATGTTTGATCTGTTTCAGCTACAAACAATTTTTTGGGTGCAATTGTTGCATTTCCCATTACCATTCTACTGAGTCCTTTAATCGCCCCCCACCGACAGAGTGAAAAACGGGCTTCACTCTCGCCCCTGTGGGACCCTTGGAAGCTGTTTCTTTTGCCTTTACCTGGTCTTTGGAGGAGTGCGGCATCTCTGCTCGTCTTGGCAGAACGGACCCTCGTCACCAGCCATCCAACATCTCGCCGGACCCGCATCGCGGGTCCCGCAGCGTGCGTCATCTGCTCCTGGTGACTGCTGGTTGCTGAGGGGCCAATAGGAGGAGCGCGGGGAAAGGCGAAGTCGACCAGCGGGGCTGCGAGCATAGGCAGGGACTCCAAAGTCCAGGAGCCCCTGCGCGCCCAATCTGCAACACCTGGGCAGCTCTCCCCGCTGGCCACGCCCCCCACCGACAGAGTGAAAAACGGGCTTCACTCTCGCCCCTGTGGGACCCTTGGAAGCTGTTTCTTTTGCCTTTACCTGGTCTTTGGAGGAGTGCGGCATCTCTGCTCGTCTTGGCAGAACGGACCCTCGTCACCAGCCATCCAACATCTCGCCGGACCCGCTTCGCGGGTCCCGCAGCGCGTCATCTGCTCCTGGTGACTGCTGGTTGCTGAGGGGCCAATAGGAGGAGCGCGGGGAAAGGCGAAGTCGACCAGCGGGGCTGCGAGCATAGGCAGGGACTCCAACGTCCAGGAGCCCCTGTGCGCCCAATCTGCAACACCTGGGCTGCTCTCCCCGCTGGCCACGCCCCCCACCTATCACCTCACGACCATACAGCTGTAGAGTCATAAAGAGAGCAGTGTCCCCGCTTCGCGGGAGCGACCGGGAGAAGCCCGGGACAAGGGCGGGACCGTTCGTGACCCGGAGTGACCGGACCGGGCCACCTCTCTAACCTGTGTGCGCCCCCATCCCTAAGGACTATGGCCGGCAGAGACAATAGGATTAAATCCTCCTTAACTGGTAGTCTGTCAACCGCTGGAGGTATGGAGAAATTCCTCATAAGGGCTAATAACATTATTGATAAGGAGATAGTCATATTGGAAAAGCGTTTATCCACTGAACTTATTTCTCTGAAACGATCATCTATAGGACCCCTTGCTTACGCTAAAACGCCCATTAGAGACAGCGATCAGCCTGCTATTGTGGACACAATATCCCCGCCCACGGAAGACCCTAGCCACCTAGCTACCCCGGTTGTATCAATTGACATTGTCACTGACCCTAACTGTGTACCTGTAAGCGATAATGTCTCCATTTTATCCCACCCTGATGTGAGTATTACTGAGTCTAAGAGCTGTGGAGAAAGAGAGGGTGCAGTGAGGAAACGGAAAAGAGTATACAACAAAAAAGAAGTTAAATCGGGAAGGGCTGCAAAAACAGCTAAGGTACGGGAGGCACCACCACCCCAGACCACCTTTACCCCCCATGATGCCCAACCTCCGAATAGAGAAATATCCATGGAATGGGCCGTGGCACTACTTAAATCAATCATATCCCCATTAGAGGCTAAACTGGATAGGCTTTGCTCCAGAATATCTAATGTAGAGAAAACATCTGCCTCCATTTTAGCCACCCTTGGTAACCTTCAGAACCAACACATCCCCACGACTACCATAACCCCTGCGATCCCTGCGATCCCCGTTCCCCCCAATCCGGTTTTGAACCAACCTAATATCCCTCCACCTAATACCTGCATACCACCCCTTATCCAATTTCAGCCCAATAACCCAACAACTAACAATGTGGCGAGTCAACAACCAAGCCAAATTAACCCAACAGACCATACGGCCCAGGGAGCACCAAGTGAGGCACTCAATACCCCTAGACCTAGACGGCCCGATTTACCACCGGAGGCAAACCGGTTTACTGTCATCTTAGCCGGAGTACCACCACTAGAAACAGGGGAATCAGAAACCTTTAGTTCCTTGAAGAACAAAGTTATAAAATGGCTCAACTGGAATAGACCGCTGCCGGGCCACCTGCATAATGAAATTATTATGGTAAGGAGGGTTCCATGGATAGGCAAGACCCCTAAAAACATCAATGGGGACTGCCTAACCGTTAGTTTTAGAGACCCCCGTACAGTATCCCATATATGTGCAGGTTTCAACAGATCTTTTGACTCAACGATTCAAACCCTTCCTGTTTCCTATTTCTTCCCACCAACCAACATTTGCTACCAACAAAGAAGAGGGGATTGGTCCGTTGTGGAACGGAGGGGCAGACAACGAGCATATGATGCTAGACCACCAAGACAATCTCAATACGCACCCCAATTCCACCCCTTTATGGATCATAACCGCTATGCTTGTTTAGATGGCCTGGAGGGAGTAGACTGACTACACCACGTCACTCGCTCTCTGAAGCCGACCAACATTCCGGCTAAACCTGATGTCCCATCCAAGGTCCATTTATCCACCCCTACCGAAGCTATCTCCACTAATCCGGCCCAGATTTCACCCGTTACGACCCCTACCATACAATGTTCCGAAACTATTCCCATTACCCCTGTCCCAGCTACCCCCTCTGTACCGGATCTGATCCACCTAGATACGACCCGTACTACACCCTCTGTCTCAACTAACCACATTAATACAGTAATTGACAAAAGGGTTAAGGGTTATTCATTGATGAGCTGGAACATTGCTGGGTGGCGGCAAAAGGTTTCAGCACTGGGTTGGAGGGAACACATTGTGGATTTTGATATTTTATGTCTGCAGGAAACGTGGTCAGTGGAAGATATTGCTTTCGATGGTTTTGTTTCTTATAACTGTAATGCGGTGGAATCTGCAATGGGGAGGGCCAAAGGGGGATTGTTGATTTTACTTTCTGTACACTTACCTTTACGCGTAAGGAAAAGCCATATTGTGGGGCCCCATTCGCAAATTTTGGAAATATCGGTAGGCAGGGATAGAAATCTATTGTTGATTTACCATTATAACAACACCTTTGACCCCTCCAGCACCACTGTAGTAGATGAACTCGAATCGGCTCTGGATTCCATTCTTTGCAATACAACTGTATCCTATGATATTGTTTGGGGAGGAGATTTTAATATTAGAACTTGCCCCCTCTCATACTCAACTACTTGTGGTTATGATGGGGAAAATGGGGAAAATTTACTCCACTTTCTTCACTCTCCATATGGCACTTCCCTTAACAATCTAATGTTAAAAATTGATATATCAATCCACCAACATGCCCCTGATAATGAGGGTAATCTGGCGCCCACCTTCACGGGGAGAAACACCACCTCTATTATTGATTTTCTGATCATTTCCAACCGGGTAGCTCCCCATTGTTCGGTCCCCCAGATCTTAGATCACGACCTGAGTGACCACAATGCACTTACTATGGTCTTATATTGTGAGCTCCATAGGGATGTATTCTCCGGTAGGGTTGTCGATGACATTACCCCATGTAGACCAAATGGGACTCGCATAAAGTGGAGTGGGGAAAAAGCAGAGAATTTACATCGCAGGGTGGTGAAAGCTGGCCTAAACACGATACTTAGTTGCCTTGATACGGAAGTCCCCCCAGAACAATCCATAAATAACTTTGAGAGGCTGGGTATCATAATTAAGCAAACTCTCACCTCAAAGAAGGCTAAAACCAGACAGGCCACACAGGGTTGGTTCAACCAAGCATGTACAAGGGCACTAAAATCCCTTAAACTTGCCCTCTCAACTACCCCGAGAGACAGGGAAGCGGTTAAATCCCTGAGGGCTAATTACAAAAATGAGCTCAAAATCAGGAAACAAGAACTTAGAGAAATAGCCTGGGAAGATCTGAGCAAAGCTGCAGCCCTCCGGGACAGTAAACTATTTTGGAGTACCATCAACAGCCCATTCCTGCAAAAAGAGGAATTCCCTGTTCTCACTGCCCAAGTTAATGAAGATGGATGGGTGGCCCACTTCTCAGGGATCTTCGATCCAACTGGAGGGTCTTTTGCAAATTTTAACACCATTAGCACTACCCCAGTTGAATCCCCGAGAATTACGACCTATGAGGTGGATTTGGCAATAAGGAATAGCAAAGGGGGGAAAGCCCCAGGCCCAGACGGGGTACCAATCGACCTATACAAATATGATCCAGCGCTCTGGAGCCCATTATTGACCATAGCCTTTAATGCTGCTATGGATAACAGGACCCCTTCTACCTGGGGCGAATCCATCATTATTCCAATCTATAAAAAGGGGGATAGAGGAGAGGCTAAGAACTACCGCCCTATCTCCCTGCTGGATTCCTCACTAAAAATCTTGAGTAGGGTCCTGTTAGCACGCTTGGAAGATTGGGCCTTAGATAATAACATTCTTGCCCCATCCCAATATGGCTTTAGAAAGGGCCTTGGTACGATTGAACAATGTATTAACTTGAACCTTTTAATAGGGAAGTATACCAAGGCCAAGACGGGATCTTTATTTTTGTGCTTTGCAGATCTTTCAAGCGCATTTGATTTGGTCGACCATGCCCTGTTATGGACAACTCTGCTGGGTATGGGAGCCCCCCCCCGATATCATCTATTTCTTAGCCACACTTTATTCTAACTTATCCGCCCAAATTCGTTATGGTCCTGAGGGTGAGTGCACACGGAAGATTAGAGTAAGATCTGGCATTCGACAGGGCTGTGTATTAGCCCCGTTGCTTTTCTCACTCTTCATTAACTCGGTGGAACAAGAATTAAAGCAAATCCATGCTGATGCCCCCCAAGTAGGAGGCACCCCTATACCGGTATTGCTTTATGCCGACGATACAGTTCTTCTCTCCCGGACCCCTATAGGCTTACAAAAATTGATGGATGGGTTCTACGATTTTATATTGAATAGGAAACTCAAAATTAATAACTCTAAAACGTTTGTCATGGTGTGTGGGAAAAAGCTGAAACTTTTTAAACCTTTTTCTTTTAAGGAAAACCATATTGCAACTGTCACTAATTTCTGCTATTTGGGAGTTACATTTAACGACAGAGGATCATGGGCCCCTGAGGAAACAAATGTCAAAGCCAGAATGGGGAAAGCATCCTTAGGCGTCTTCCGCTTTGCCTCCAAAGTAGGAAGCCGCCGTATTGTTGATATGCTGACCATATACAAGCACAGATGTATTTCGATAGCATTGTATGGCTCGGGGGTATGGGGACATTGCAATGCCAAGGCCCTGCAAATTGAAGAAAATAAGTTCATTAAACGGCTGCTTTGTCTCCCCTCCTCGGCATCTACTGTTTTAACCCATTCGGAACTAGATCTGGATTACCTGTCCGACCTCACCGGATTGAGGCCACTGTTGGTATGGAAATCCATTTTTACCAAGACGGAAACAGCATTTACCAAAGATATCATCAAAGACTGCTTACTCTTGGATAATGTGTTAAGTATTCCATGGTTAAAATATGTAGTTTCGACTGTTAAAGACCTGTTTGACATGGACCTAGGAAATGACCCTACCAGTCTGAACACTCTAGACAAACAGGAACTAAAAAATGTCTATCTTAGGGCGAAATCGGATGTGCGAAGTTATGCTACTAGAGAAAATTCTACACATATTCTCCACCTGTCCTTGAATGATGATAGCCGGGGTATTCCTATGTACCTTAATGTCATCCACAGACAGTCCCACCAGTTTGTTCTTTCAAGGCTAAGATTAGGTATAGTACATAACTTGGTTGCTTTCCCGATTATGAAATCTCACCCAGTTACCCCATGTCCATGTGACGGTTCTTCCAAACAAAGCACAATGCACTTTTTATTACTCTGTCCCTTGTATAAAGCGCAACGCACCTGTTTCCTCAAGCCTATGTCCCTTAAATACTCCATGTATACCACTGATAGCGCTTTGAGGCTTCTTTTTTCACTTTCAAGCCCAGATATATGTTTTTATACAGCCACTTTTATTTTGAAATCTATCAGAGCTAGACTTAGCATGGTTTTTCCGTAATTTTATGTGCAGCAATCCCCACAACATGTGACAAGGTTATCTCTGTTTCTGCATTTTGTGTACATTGTATATGTAATGTTTTAAATTGTATACTTTTATGATGTTTTCCAAACATTCGAATAAAGTTATAAAACTGAAACTGAAACTGAGTCCTTTAATCCTAGTTTTATTGTTTGCTTTCTCCAGTTATTAATTAATAACCTCTTGCAATGTCAACCTATGGGCTGGGGATGTTTGATGTTTGGGGGTTTTTATATAGCGCACGAACACTCCAGGGAGCATCTTGGCGCTGCGACTTCATTGCTAATAAATTGTCAGATGATTTTAACTGAGCTTTAGGTATTGTAAGCAGTTTAGACAAGGGTTTTACACTTTGATTCGGCCAGTCCATAAATCCAGGTTTTTAAGGATTTTTTAAAGGTTTGTTCTGATGTAGTTGCTCGGAGGTGAGCTGGAAGTGTGTTCCAGGCTTTGGCTCTTAGAACTGCCAGTGATTTTCCGCCCTTGGTGGCCAGTCTGAACTTGGGGACAGACATTAAGTTGGCCGTAGCTGACCTGAGTTCTCTGTTTGGGTGGTATCTGTGAAAATTATTGGACAGATATTTTGGGCCACGCTTATGAAAGCCTCTAAATGTAATCACGAGGATTTTTAATAATATACGTTTCTAGATGAGGAGCCAGTGCAGAGTGTCCAAGGCGGCTGACGATGATGACCTTCTGGGCCATCTCAAAACCAGCTGAGCCGCCGCATTTTGAACCATCTGTAGTTTATGCAGGGGAGATTTTGCCACACCTGCATACAGACTATTACAGTAGTCAATTCTCGATGTAATTAGAGCAATTGCTACTGTGCGGCGGGAAGGCAAAGGCAGGTAGTCAAAGAATTTGCGTAGTACCTTGATGATGTTAAAACAAACAGCAGCTACTTCCTTAGTTTGTTGTTTGAAGGATAGCATGTCGTCTCGAATTTTATGCCCAGGTTTCGAGTTGCACTGATGGTGTTTGGGAGAGCTTCCGCATCCGAAGGCCAACAAGTGTGTGGAGAAAATAGATTGTTTTTTCTGAATGGGAGGATCTCTGTTTTAGCAGAGTTGCATTTAAGGTGGTTATCATGCATTTAATTGAAAGTCGCAGTCAGACACTCTTTCAGGACCTGTTCGGCCCTATCTGTATCATCATCCAGAACTAGGACCAGTTGAGTGTCGTCTGCGTATGCAACTGTGCTCACAATATAGGAGGCAATTAGATTGATCAGGGGTGCCATATAAAGATTGAATAAAGTGGGGCTCAAACTAGAGCCCTGAGGCACCCCTGAACCAATCTCCTTCTCCTCCGAGTGGAACTGACCCAATCTGATTATCTGTTTTCTGTGTAACAGAAAGTTTTTAAACCAGTTCAACACGTTGCCCCCTATGCCAGCCTCAACTAAGCGATGTAATAGGATGGCATGGGACACCGTGTCGAATGCTGCAGGTAGATCAAGGAGGATTAGAACTGCCTTCCTCCCTTGATCTAGTGCAGCTCTTATGGTTTCTGTTGTTGACAATAGCGCTGAATCTGTAGAGTGGTTAGCTCTGAAGCCTGCCTGACTTGGATGAAGGATGTTATTTTCCTCTAAGAATATTGAGAGTTGCTTATTGACCAAAGTTTCAGCACATTTACATAGAGCGGGGAGTTGTGAAATGGGTCTCAGATTAGTTAGAACAGATGGATCATGTAGGATCTTTTTTTGCAGTGGTTTTACAATCGCAGTTTTCCATGTACTGGGGACTTCTCCCGATTGGAGTGATGCATTGACAATGGCGTTAATCATGGGATTCACCTCATCCTTGATTGCATGGACCAGTGTGGGGGGACAGGGGTCGAGTGGCGAGCCGGATTTAATTTTTGACATAGTTTGCGAGGTGTCAGCCAGATCAATTGTAGTGAAAGTGTTCCATCTAGTTATCTCGGAATTATTCTCTAGAGCTATGTTCACATTATTTAAAGGTATGACTGGAAAATTTCTCGTAATGTTGACAATTTTTAGTTCAAAATAGTCTGCAATCTCATTGCAGAAGGTCTGTGATGGGGGTATTTCCTGAGATAAAAATTCTGGGTCTCGAAAACTCTTAACAACACGAAATATTTCCTTTTGATTGTTCTGAGAGGCTTCTATTTTGTTTGTAAAGTAATTTGTTTTGGTGCGTTTGATTTGTGCATGGTAATTCCGTCTTGCTATTTTAAAATTGTCCTGGTCGTCCTTATTGTAGTGCTTACGCCATTTTCGTTCTAGTTTGCGTACTGTACGTAAAATGTCTTTTAATTCATTGGTGTACCAAGGGGCTGAACTTTTCCCTTGTTTAGATTTAGATTTGTTAGCTCCTCCAGAGGTCATTTTCTCCCCTATGGATCTCATCCATTTTTCATAGCTAAGGTTGTCGCTAGCCGTATTACCAGTTATCAATGGTTTGTTCTCTTTAACCCAGTTTGATAAATCCGGGTGCTCAATGATTTTAGTCCAACAAGGAGTTGGTTTCTCATTTCTGATTCTGTTTAATTTTGTATTATTAGTTTCTTCTGTTATGAGATGGAATGCGATAAAGTTAAGGTCAGTCCAGGTCGGAGGCAGGGGCGTGGATACTTTGATGGTATTAAGATTAGAGCAGACACAGTCTAATACGTGGCCCGCTATGTGTGTGGGGTCATCCGTAAGAATTGTAAGCCCTAGTACGTGCATAATGTCTTTAAAGCATTGTACATTTGGGTCAGTCATGTTGTCAAGATGAAGATTTACATCTCCCAGTAAAGTAAAGTTAGCTGCTTTAAGAGTCAATGTGGTAAGTACTTCCCCCATACTTTCCAGAAAATGGTTCATTTGACCTGGTGGACGATAAATTAATGCTCCCGATCTGCAATGGAAAAATAAACGGGGCAGTTTCTCCAATGCCAGGGCCTATAGAGCATGTTTTATAGGGACCCTGCTTATCCGTAAAGGGCCCCCACCCATGGAACACCTAGGAAAGACTTCAGAGGTTCTGATTGTCAGAATATTGCAGATCCTCACTTCACAGTGCTCCTAGCACAAAAGTCGATTTTGGGAAGCCCTTTATAATAATGTGGGGAGTGCAATGTTCTATTTCACTAAACCCAGGGCATATAAATCTCATTTTTGTAATGGTCCTCTTTATTGATACCCGACACCCCTCCCCCCACCCCTGGGACACCTTGGGGAAACTCTGGGGATACCTAATATGCCCCAACATTGTAGTTTATAAACTTTTACGTGCTCCAAACACAGAAGTCATTTTGGGCACAATTT